>NW_028318907.1:387500-1090924 GCF_062004578.1 Staurois parvus | reverse complement strand
CCTCCTTTCTCTTCCTTCTCCTTCCTCCTTTCTTCTTCTTCTCTTTCCTCCTTTCTCTTCTTCTCTTTCCTTATCCTTCTCCTTCCTGCCTTCCTTCTCCTTCCTCCTTTCTCTTCCTTCTCTCCTTCTCTTCTCCTTCCTTCTTCTCCTTCCTTCTTCACCTTCCTTCTTCCTCCTTCTCCTTCCTTCTTCCTTCTTCCTCCTTCTTCATCTTCCTTCTTTCTCCTTCTTCTCCTTCCTCCTTCTTCTCCTTCCTTCTTCTTCCTTCTTCTCCTTCCTTCTTCTCCTTCTCCTTCCTTCTTCTCCTTCTCCTTCCTTCTTCTCCTTTCTTCTTCTCCTTCCTTCTTCTCCTTCTCCTTCCTTCTCCTTCTTCCTTTTTGTCCTTCTCCTTCCTCCTCCTTCTCCTTCCTCCTTCTCCTTCCTCCTCCTTCTCCTTCCCCCTCCTTTTCCTTCCTTCTCCTCCTTTTCCTTCCTTCCTCCTCCTTCTCCTTCCTTCCCCTTCTCCTTCCTTCCCCTTCTCCTTCCTTCTCCTTCCTTCTCTTTCCTTCCTTCCTTCTCCTTCCTCCTCCTCCTTCTCCTTCCTCCTCCTTCTTCCTCCTCCTTCTTCCTCCTCCTTCTTCCTCCTCCTCCTTCCTCCTCCTCCTTCCTCCTCTTTCCTCCTTCTTCCTCCTCCGCCTTCCTCCTCCTTTCTTCCTCCCTCCCTCCCTCCCCCCCTCCTTCCTCACTCCCTCCTTCACCCCCTCCTTCCTTCCTCCTCTTTCCTTCCTCCTCTTTCCTTCCTCCTCTTTCCTTCTTCCTCTTTCCTGCTTCCTCCTCCTCCCCTCCCTTCCTCCCCCCCTCCTCCCCTCCCTTCCTCCCCCCCTCCTACCCTCCCTTCCTCCCCCCCTCCTACCCTCCCTTCCTCCTACCTCCCTTCTTCCCTCCCTTCGTCCTCCCTTCTTCCCTCCCTTCTTCCCCCCTCCCTTCTCCCTTCTTCCTCCCTCCCTTCTCCCTTCTTCCTCCCTCCCTTCTCCCTTCTTCCTCCCTCCCTTCTCCCTTCTTCCTCCCTCCTCACTTCTTCCTCCCTCTTTCAGGGTTCAGACTGAACCCAGGCTCATCCCCATTCCCTACTGGTCTTGCAGCATCTCTCTCCATCGGTCGCTGATAAAGTTGAATCCAGCGACTCCTGATGTTTCAAGGTCTTTTCTGTAATTTTTGAAAGACTTCATTTTTATCGTGTTTGACCGATTAATTGTTGGTCTCTGCAGAGAGAAAAAATATATTAGAGACAGGAAATAGTGATTTCAGATCACGACAAATTATCACTGTACGGAATACTATTGTTATTGGGCAACTTCTGTGATTTGCTATGTGCTGAGTGAACACATAAAAGGACCAGTCCTGATTGGACATATGCATCATTATGAATAATCATTATATTATTATAACTGTACACAGGGGCGTATCTGCCGCAAGGCAAATAAGGCGTTCCTGCCATCACCGCCTTTACACCCCGGTCAGATCTAGTGCAACTCGGCATGCGATTTGCAAATCATATGCCAAGTCGCACCCTAATGTCCGCAATTAGAGCGGTCAAATCGGTGCTGTTCCGACTTGTTTGTAGCCGCACTGATTTCTAAAGTAGTACTTGTACTACTTTTGGTGCGATTTGCATAGACATCTGTGTCCGATGTCTTGCAAATCGAACCTGAAATCGGCATCTCATCCTACTTTGAAATCGCTTGACTTCACTGTAAGTCTCACAATTTCAAAGTCGGGCTTGATGTGACCGGCGGGTTACCGGGCTCTCCCATGCAGTCAGGAAGCCCAGTAAGGATGTGACCAGCGGCATCCGGCTCTAGGCAGACAGCGAGAGGAACGGATGTTTTTTCTCCCACTGTGTGATGTCAGAAACAGGAAGCAACAAGGATTTCGTCACTTCCTGTTTTGGCTCTTTGTTTACCTGGCCTTTAGCAGCCAGTGAAGCAACAGATCAAAGTTATCTGTGTCTGATCGCATGCACTGGGAGGCCAGAGGAGAGATTTGGGGTCTAATAGACAACAGATCTCTCCATAAAGAGGAACTGTCATGGCCCATGCTATCACAAGGGATGTTGTTCAAAAGGTAGTGCAACTCCAGATACCCGCCAGTAGGGGGCAGAATAGAGAATGCAATCAGCAGACATAGCACAACAACAGACACGATCCCATTTCCTAGTCCTATACTTACAGGTTCCATGACGTATGGCGGACGCACGTTCCCAGCTTCCAGTTCATCCCAGTTTATCTCTGCAAAGAATGGGTGTTGTCGGAGATCCATTTTTAATTGCTTGAACTGTGGATTTAAAAAAAAAAAAATGTTAAAAAGATCATTAACATCACAATAGCAATAACGAAGCGATTTAATATAGCCACATTTGTAGCACAAATCGAATTAGTAAACTTACCTCACTCAAGAAGTCCATGAGCTGCATAATGATGTTAGCGGGATTGTGACTGTGTTCTAAATCATCCATGTGAATTATTAAAAGTCGTAAGGCGTAGTAATCGAAGTGATAGTCATACCATGGCTCTTCCTTGATCTGTAGAAAGAAAAAAAAATATTATTATTATAGCCCAGAGCATAATAAAATAAATGCAATAATACATTTCATTCAACTCCTATAGCAGGGGTCTCCAAACGTTGTAAACAAAGGGCCAGTTTACTGTCCTTTAGACTTTAGGATGGCCGGACTATGGCCAGTGGGAGTAGAAAAGGTCCCGACGTCAGTGAGAAAAAATATTGTTTGTGTCAGAGGAATTTTGCCCCATCATTGGTGTTATTGGGAGGAATTGTGCCCCATCCATCACTGGTGTCATTGGAAGGCGTTGTGCTCCCTTCATTGGTATAAGTGGGGGAGGGGGAATTATGCCCAATTGCTGGTATCAGTGGATGAAATAGTGCCCCAAGGGCCAGATAAAGGCAAGCAAAGGGCCGCGGTTTGGAGAGCACTGTCCTATAGCAATGAATATATACAGTAGATATAATAATGGCAGCTGGCTGCGTCATGATTCTGCAACACCAAGCAGAGGTCCAACCCCATTCTGTGGGCTGAAGCATAGTTCAATTTTTCACCACCTTCTATTACATTATTCAGCCATTTGGACGTATCGGGTAAGTCCAAAGTCAGAAGATGTTAAACAAGCTCAGAGCTGTGTCTGATCTTTTTTTTTTTTTACCAGCCTGGTTTATATTAGTGATCTAGGTGGCTGTAGACATGCCCATTCACTTTTATGTGCCTTGCGGGTGACCCCACCCCCGCCAGTGGTTCCTGGGCTCTCAAGCACCTCCCAGAAAACCCCTGATGTCTCATTGGGAGTACCTGTCACCTGTCCAAAGCTATCACAAAAGGAGCTTATTAGCCTCCTTGTGATAGCAATAAAGTTAAATGTTAAAAAAAGAAAAAAAAAATTAAAGATGTAAAATATAAAATAAAAAAAAAACATATAAAGCACAAAAACTCAAGGCTAGGGTGCGCACATGTTGGTAAATATCAGTTGCGCAACACAAATTTGGTCACACTGTGCATGGGGGAGTGAGAGCGTTAATTCTAGGTAGACGTGTGCATTTCATTAAGATTCATTTGTCGGATTAACGAATGTCAATGAATCCAAAAAAAGAATGAAATTAATGAATGCATTTGTTTCATTCTGATGACGTTGCACAATGCAATTGTAGTTCGGGTCCATGGGGGGAAACCAATTCAAAAATTGATAATTGGATAATTCGGAAAAAAAATGGATCCAAATTTTGTTCTATTCATTAACTTGGTTGCACATGACGCCAGTGGATATTGTCATGCCATTCCTCTTAGCGGGCTAGCGTCTGGAAATATCAAATCCTTCCTTTTTGAATCCATCCTGTTCGATAATATATCTGATATATAAGAATCTTCCAGAAAAACTGCACATTTTTTTTAATCCACCCGGACCAATGAATATACAAAACACATTCCAAAGATAGGAAACTAATTCCGAGAATTAATCGGTTCAACATAACAATGAAATGTTGAAACTAAATTCTTCAATGAACGAATGCATCTGGGATGAAACGAAACAAAAATTTTCCAGTGTGCACATGTCTAATTCTAGGTGCCTCATTTACTGATGAGCTGGGTTCCGCCCCCTCTCTCTCTCCTGATTTGTTTACTGGCTTTGATTGACTGCAGTGGGAACCAATGGCCAATCAGGAGTGAGAGTCCCCGGAGAACTGAGGTTCCCATGGACACTGCTGAATCAAACAGGGACTCGGGTAAGGGTAGGGCTGGGGGGACTGGGAGGGCTGCTACACACAGAAGGTTTTTTTACCTTCATGCATCGAATGTGTGAAGGTAAAAGAACCTTTGAACCTTTAGAAGCACTTTAAATTGTTTTATAGGCAAAAACGCAAAATAATTAAAGAAATTGCTCCAGAGGGGAAGTGGCCAGAAAAATGCTACAGCGCCGCCAATAGATGGACAGTGTGTGCCTTACCTCAATTATGACTGAAGACTTCATGCCTGGGCGGAATGGAACTCCTGTTATCTTTGACAAACCAAGATCGATAATCTTGACATGCCCTGTACCGTTAATGAGGACATTGCCTGCATGTAGATCACTGTAAAGAAAAAGAAAGAACATTGTTAGAAGGCTGTTATCAGCTAGAACAGGGGTCTTCAAACTTTTTAAACAAAGGGCCAGATTGCTAGCCTTCAGGCTTCAGGGGACAGACTGTGGCCAGTGGGAACAGAAAATGCCCCAGCGTCTGTGGAAGAAAACATTGCCTCAGGCTTGGTGGTCTTTGGGAGTAAGAAAATTACATAGTGCGTGTGGTCAGTGAAAGAAGAATAGTGCACCATCATTTGGTGTCAGTGAGAGGAATAGATCCCCATTATTGGTACCAGTGGGTGGGATAGTGGCCAATCATTGATATCAGTGGGAGGAATAGGGTCTTATCACTGGTGTCAGTGGGCGGAATAGTGCCCCATTATTGGTGTCAATGTGAGGAATAGTGCCCCCATCATTGGTATCAGTGGGAGGAATAGTGCCCCATCATTGGTGTCAGTGGGAGGAATAGTGCCCCATTATTGGTGTCAATGTGAGGAATAGTGCCCTATTATTGGTGTTAGTGGGAAGAATAGTGCCCCATAATTTATGTCTGTGGAAGGCATAGTGCCCCATCATTGGTGTCAGTAGGAGGAATAGTGCCCCATCATTGGTGTCAGTAGGAGGAATAGTACTCTTATCATTGGTATCAGTGGAACGCATAGTGCCCCATCATTGATGTCAGTGGAAGGCATAGTGCCCCATCATTGGTGTCAGTAGGAGAAATAGTACTCCATCATTGGTATCAGTGGGAGGAATAGTGCCCCATCATTGGTGTCAGTGGGAAGAATAGTGCCTTGTATCAGTGGAAGGCATAGCTCTCCAAGGCATAGACAGAGGCAAGCAAAGGGCCCCATTTGGCCTGCAGGTTACAGTTTAGAGACTGATGACCTGGAACAATAAAATAGGATTTATGAATACTTACAAATGTACAATCCCATTGGAATGAAGAAATTGTATTCCACACAGCATCTCCGCAGTAATAAATCTGATAATAAAAAAGAAAAAAATATTAGTGATAAAGTTGTCGTACAGCAATCTAGGTCCCAATTAATATTACCCGATCCTACAGGAAATAAGTATAATTGTGAAGACGTGCTGGAAATTGCTAAATCATTTTAACAAAATATTGCCATAGGGATATTTAAAATTTGTATATTTATTTTGCTTTTTTTATTTGGCTAGAAACTTCGATGTATTCTCAATATGGAGTTATCACTATAAAAGTTTCTAAGTACTAATGACATGACTGCCCAGCTAAGAGCACAACCATGAATGGTCTTCATTATACCAATCACTCATTAGTTAGACCTTGCCGAATCCCATCCTATAAGTAATGCCCTTGGATATTAGAGTATATTTTTTGGAAAGATCGAGCTATGATCTCAGGTATATGAGTCCACTCCATGGCTTTTGGCACACTCCTTTGGTCAGGGTACCAATTCTGGCCCAAGAGCTAGAATTGCTTCGTCATTTAATCAATATTGGCAATGTTTGGCATCTCAGCTATTCTCCTTCCCTACGCCCTCTGCATTTTCCAATTCTAACATCCCATCACCCCTTAAATAAGGAGGTCCTATAGTCTAAAAGTCTTCACAATTGTACATTCTACATCCTTCCCCACTACCATCGAGCTCCATTGTAGTACTTACCTTATGGTATCAATATCCAGAGGAAACTTGTCGGTTATGAAAGCATCTAGGGTCCCACCATCGATATACTCCATGACATAGAAAAGGCAATCCTAGAAGAAGATAAAATGGATAAAAATTATAATGCGTTCATTATTCACTATGGGAGTCTATATTCAGCCTTTCACCCTCAACTTCTCACAATTGTAGACCTTCAGTGAAAATGTAGTAACATGTCTGTGAAGAGTCTCATTTATTCAGGTCGTTTTATAGCTAGTAATAATCACATTTACCGGGCTTGTTCTTTGATGTTGAAGACATTATGATCCTTTCTCCAAGCAGCAAGAACCGAAGAACCTGCTTGGATGACCATCAAAAGCTTTTCAAGGTTACAGAACCAGTCTGGTTGACTAACATTTACCAACACAAGTGATTGGAGAGCTAGGAGGGGTAGGCGAATGTGATATTCTGATTGATTTGGAATCTCTTAAAATTCCACCAAAATAAGAAAAAGTTACTTACCTCTGTCTGAAAAGTGGCGTATAAGTATGGGAAGAACCTGCTGCTTCCTACCATTTTCATGACTTTAACCTCTGACAAACCACTACCAAAAGGTCCAGGGATTTTTTCGGCAATTTTGATTGCCAGGAGCTGACCAGTGTCACGATGTGATGCCAGGAACACCTGAAGGAAAAAGAATAATAGGATATTAGTAATGTTAATCAAAGGTCATCTCACCCACCCGAGATATATTTATTTTTTGCGTTAGATGTAAGTTTGCCAACCAACCGATGGCTCTTTACATCTCATATGGCCTCCAGCGGTGAAATTGACCCGCTTGAGTTCCCATCTGTACCCTCCCTCTCTTCTGAAATCTTACGCTTCCTGCTGCATTCTCTGCAATATAAATTCAATAGAAAATCCACAGAGAGTGAAACCCCTTCCCTCCCATCCCTATCTTGTGTTACATTAGGACAAGGCATTAGGGTGTTTGGCTGGATCAATGGATTACCCTGCATTCTATTAATCCCATGCATTCCAAATGCACCCATATGCTCCAAAAAAAAGTACATGCATTTTATTCTTACAACGCAGTGGCAGTGCCGTACTATGAGATGTGCTGTAATACACAGGTGTCGTGCCATTTGGAGTGAATGGCTCGGCAAGGCCCCAGTGCACATACAGTGTATCCCACCCTTAATAAAGACACTTTATCTTCATAAGGAAGCTACTTTTCAGTTATTTCCTTGAACTGGTTTTCACACTGTTGTGCTGCGGTAACTGCAATGTTGCATTATGTGCGTTTGTGAGCTGCCAATTCAAAAGAATTCCTTCCTAACATGATCCCTCCCACCTCCCAACACCTATGTTGACTAACCTGCATACAAAAGGTGTGTATAGTTATCTGTTTTCTGCCCAAAGGAGGAGGAACAGACAACAACATGGTCATGGAAGCCTATGGGTGATGTCACCAGTCCCAGAATTCCCAGCCATTGTTGAGTGCTCTCTCCTCTCCTCTTTTTTTACACAGGGTAGTCAGTATAAGTGTCAGGAAGCAGACATTTTTAAGGGTTGTTAGGTTTAAGATGGAATTCTACTTTATTGGTAGCCCAACACTTTGAGAGTCAAGAGCTCATTGGCTCTAAGCAGCCTCTCTCCACATAGCTCTTCTGTGCTCAGGGTACGTGTTCCTTGTGCCCACCCCTTGTCCCGACCCCGCCCACTAATGCTCCTTTTATGGTATATCTATTTAAATTAATTGGCTGCTTTAACATGATGTAAGTTAACAGGTAATAATGCACCACAACTGTGTGAATGCAGCCATAAAGTGCGTTATCACTCCTCTCTATCTGTTCTATGGATATAAATCAGAGAAAATGAAATCCGGTCACTTACCTTCCCAAACGCTCCCTCTCCGAGAAGTTTATGATAGTTGAAGCTGTTTACAGTTGGAACTAGGTTGATTTCTAATAAAAACAAAAAAAACAAAGATTAGTTTACCTCCATCTACATTCGTTTCAATCATTTATATTGAATTTTTCCAAGTAGGAATAAAGTTAACTGAACAAGTGTAAGTTGTGGAGTGACTACATTCTACTCCATCATTCCTAGGGGTGAGTCGTATTCTGCAGGACGGTATTCAACACGGGGGCAGAATACGACTCCACTGGTGGTTCAGGCGATTTATTAACTGGCAAGTTTTTCAAAACAAAGTTATCCTTTAAGGGCATTTTTTACAGGTCATTGTTAACTAACTGCCCATGCAATAGGGGATTTTTAAAAAAAAATAAGGACCAATAGAAATGAAGCTTTTAAAAGAGGCACCAATAGAAGGGACTCATATTAGGGGAACCAAACACCCAGCAGCAATGCAGGATTACAGTAGATACTGCAAGGTGACCATTCAGACAGGTGGTTATAAGTTACTGGCCACCACTGGCATTAAAGTCTATATTTAGGGGTGTGCTATATAAACTGCTGTTCATCAATTAGAAGAATCAAAAATTGTAGAGGTGGCTAGTGGGGAGAAGCCTCCATCAAAAATTTCCTTTGGGTCCATGTGATTTGTAGATCACAACTGGTCTATTCAGATGTATACCGAGTCCCCACCAATATGAAACATCTATCGCTAAATAAAATGAATCTTGTTCAGTCAACTTGTATGTCATATTGTTCACAATTCTTACCTTTCTTCTTTTTCTTGATACAGAAAAAAGGGCTGATCCGGCCAAAGAATGACTGACCTCTGCCCACAGGGGTAGCATTCT
Organism: Staurois parvus; assembly: GCF_062004578.1. Taxonomy (NCBI): domain Eukaryota; kingdom Metazoa; phylum Chordata; class Amphibia; order Anura; family Ranidae; genus Staurois; species Staurois parvus. The sequence goes on along the minus strand of NW_028318907.1, from coordinate 1,081,924 downwards.
GCTGGGCAGGTTGGACAGCATCTCCTCTGGGGTGGGGCTTGTCCTCTTTGGGTTCCTTGTGGGTGGTCAGTGGAAGAACACTCTTCTTTCTTTGAATAACGTCGTTGTCTGGAGCATTGTCTGTGCCGCTGATAACCTCTGTCTTGATTTCTGAGGCGGAGACAGCATCAATTGTACCGGTGAACTCACTCATGCTTTTTGAGATTGATGCAGTCTCTGTGGGGATGCTGATCTCTACCCCATCTTTTAGATCAGTCACAGTCTCTACAATTGTGCATTCAAACCGACTTTCTGGGGTGGGCACAGTCTCCACAATGTCGGTGGCCTTAGTGGATTGGATTGTGTCTTCAGAGTCAGACTCATTGTCCATAGTAGCGGTGATCTCATTCCCGCTTTCTTGGATGGACACAATCTCTGTAGGGATGCTGATCTCTACCCCATCTGTTGGGGCAGCCACAGCATCTACAGATGGGGTGAACGCAGACTCTTCTGCTGAAAAGTAGATACTGTCTGAGCTGCTTGTGCTCTTAGTCTCGCTTGCAAGGCTGGCCTCACTCTCGTCAGTGATGGCAGAACCAGTACCATCTACTGAGGAAGGCACAGTCTCCTCCATGGTGGTGGAATAGGTGTCCTCTGCTGAGGCACCAAAACCCTCTGGAATGATGGTCTCCTCTCTACCATGTGAGCTGCTCGTGGTCTCAGGCTTGCACGCTAAGCATATAGACCAAGAAGCATTTGGGCTCTGTCCCATAGACACAGACATTGTAGAGGTGCAATTCTCTAGTTCATGCGTTAGTTCAAACGCAGACTTGAGGATTGTGAATAGAGACCCAAATGTCAGGGTGCGCACAGTCACCTCAGTGTCGGTGGATTGGGTTGTGTCTTCTGAGACAGAACCATTGTCTGTAGCGTTGATGAGCGGTGTCTCGCTTTCTGGGATTGACGCAGTCTCTGTAGAGATGTCGGTCTCCATCCCGTCTTCTAGCTCAGCCACAGTCTTTACAGCTCTGGTGAACTCCAGTTCATCTGCTGTAACATAAGCACTGTCTGAGCTGTGGTCGCTCTCTGTGGTGGATTCAGTCCCATCAGCCGGGGTGGGCACCGTCTCCACAAGGTCTTTGGAGTTGGCTGATGGGATCTCCTCTGTTACGTAAATACTTGTGCTCTCCTTTTCTGAGGTGGGCACAGTGTCCTCGCCGACGGCAGTCTGAGGAGGGATCACGTTGATTTCTGGAGAAAAAAATAAATAAATTACCTTCCATTCATGCATTTGTTTTTCTAGACTATCAACTAGTACAAAAATAATTAATTAAATCACAAGTCTGGCTGAACACAATTAAAGCCCGGTTGTCTGGCTGCATTTTTAAAAATCATTTTCTAAGTTTAGTTTTTTTTTTAAAGTAAAGTATATGTGTAGCCAAAACTATAGCAGGAAAGGATTAAAAACCGTGTCGGGTTATTTTCTTCTTCCTGCTAGGGAAATTTCACTTCTCTTCCTGTCCTGGCAGCGCAACAGGAAGTGAGGGGAAATCCCTACAAAGTGAAGAGAAACTTCCATCTTGTGCAGTTGTTACTGGAAAAGATGTCCCGACTGGAAGACCTACCCTGATCTCCAGCCTTGGTGACAAATCCAAAATTGTGGATCACAGCCCACTTCATGTTTCAGGGACAACGGACAGCAGGACAAATATATGGGTGAAATTCCCAACAATAATAACCTGACAGGGCTTCTAACCCATCACCGCAAAGAGGTACATTGACAGCATATCAATGGAACAACAGTTCAAAATTATATATAGGGATATTTTCAGCGGGAACGCAGTCTTGGGACCTCCAGCACTGAATGTACATAATAGCATGGGGTCCTGGGGTGCACCGAAGGGTCAAAAATATTGTTTTTTTGTTTATAGCACAAAACATGCACAGGTGGTCAAATACCACTGAAAGAAAGCTCTATTTGTGGGAAACCTTTTTGATGCGGTGTGATTTGAGCCATACAAAATGTACGGCTCCGATCGCACCGCACACAAATCGCATGTGATTTTCACAGGAATGCGGTGCGTTTCCTGTGCGAATCACGTGTGATATACCGCACCCGGGCTTAATCTCTCATGACAAGGATAGGGGAAGTTCCTCGCGTTCTCGAGGTAAGAATGGAGGAGCACCAAACAGCCCAAACTTTAATATCACCTCTCTTTCCTAATCAAAAACAAATAAATGTTGGCACCAAATAAGAGTGCACCTGCCCAATACTACAATGCTACATGTAATAGGACACTGTCAGAGCTTCAGATAAAATTGGCAGCAGATATAACACTGTCAGTCACCCCTTCTGTGCCACCTTTCCTTCATTCCTACAATCAGTGCGGACACCCTCGCCAGAAGTCTGATTTGAAATTTCCTTTGGTGTGCAGAAAATGCTGTGAATTCAATGTAAAGAAGTGCTGCAGCAGCTTACAGTCTACAGATTTGCATTTTTTTCTTCACATTTTTCTCAGAACTGCTTGAAAGGTAAATGTGCTTCTAACTGAAATGTCTTTTTAAATTGATAGGAAGGCTGTGATTGGTTACTGCTAGAAGGGGCGGCTCAGCCCTGACACCTGCATATCCTGCTATTTTTAGGTTACATGTGACTTTCTATTTCTGGGATAATGGAGAACTATCGGGGTGAGACCCTCAGTGGGGACACAGAGGACAATACAGATATGACAAGGGGGCTTCTAACCCCTCGTCGCTCTTTCTTAACCCCTTCACACCGGCACCTCCCGGCCCCTTTAAGAGTTTCAGAAGCTGGGAGGCGGGGTTTAGGGTCATGTGACCACGCCGGCACAGTGGTCACATGATCGGGAAAGGTCCCGATCGAAAGAGGAGATCGAGACCTTTCCGTGAGTACCGGACATGCGTGCAGGGCGCGCACTCTCGGCACATATGTCCTTTTTTAATAGAACGCAAATGTGCGGCCGCGCGGCGTCTAGGCCCAGACGCTGGGAGGTCGCACATTTGCGTTCAGCCGGAGTGAAGAGGTTAGTAAAAACCAAATACATTTTGTCTATAGAAGCACTTCAACCACTTGAGTATGAGCCGGTGATCCCCCTTCATTCCCATTGTCAGTGCTGCGATAGTGTGACTGACAATGACTCCATCATACAACACTGCACACCAATGATCTTACATCCTTACTGGATACACAGTGATGGGGCGGAGTATCAGACACCGACCACCAATGGGAATAGGGGGTATAATTGGGGGCGGGGTATAGGAGCTGCTGTTCACCAATAAAAAGATACAATGTAACTCCTCTATATAAAACAGATCGTGTTCAGCCAGCTTGTATGCTGTACAGATCATAAATCTTACCTTCTGGATCCTCAACTGCTCTCCTCTTTTTCTTCGTCTTCTTCTTGGTCTTCTTCTTCGTCTTAAGACAGAAAAGATGGCGGAAAAAAGCTCCAACCTGGCCAAGAAATGGCCGACGCTTGCCCTCAGGGGTGGAATTCTGGGCAGAATCTCTGCTGGGGTGGGGCTTAATTTCCATGTCCGGTCTGTTCTCTGCAGGTTCCTCTCTGATGGTAAATGAGGGAACAAATGTGTTTTCTGTAATCATTCGCATCATTTTGCGATTCAATCTCCAAAGAATAAAAGTCTCTCTGGACACACAAAACACACAACCTCCTCCTCGCTCCGTAGTCTATAGACTGACTGATAGAAGTCAATCACTTATTTCCTCCCCTGAAGCCTGCACTGTGATGTCATCACCTTTCTGGGCATGCTCAGTAGATTTGCACTGTGATGTCATCACCTGGCCAGGCTGGCTAGCCGCACACGTTTCCGCATCATGGATTTGAATTGTCTAGGAGAGTGCTGATTGGCTGATCGGTTGCTCTGGCTCGATTGCTCAGGTCTGCCAAATTCAAACGCTCCACTGTGCAGAGCAGCTCGCTTCACCTAACTGCCACCCGCCTATTACTGATAGAGATCATTCCTCTCCAGGTAAATAGGGGCTTCTTGCCGGGATATTGTCACCCAAAATACATTATATAGGAATAAATATTTGTGTTTTAATGCAATCTATAGACAGAAGTCATTTTTTTTTTTTTTTTTAATTTTTATATTGAACTGTGTTAGATTTCAGAGCCAAGGTTGGGATTTACTGACAAGTGCAGCCTGGAGAGGAGGACATAGGATGGGGCTGTGTGTTGGGGGATGGGTTTTAGTCCTAATAATTCTATTCCTCCCACAAAGAAATGGATTTAGATTTGTTTTGTTATATTTACTTCTCTGTGGGGGATATGATCATTATATATTTGTGTGTGTGTGTGTATGTATGTGTATATATATATATAGGTGCATTTTCGATCGTTTTGTTTGACTGATCTCCTAATGATATTATTATTACTTTTATTCTTCATCCCTTTTTTGGAGACATTTGATGGCCGTTTCAGGATGGATATTCTGCCTCTCATACAGATGTCTTATGTGCTCTGAGATATATACACATCAATGTTTTGTTCAGATCCGTTCATTACACTTCCAGTTACAATCCATTTGATTAGAAAAGTTTTTTATTTTTTATTTTTCATTTATTTTGGATTCATTTTTAATTATTTTTTGATCAATTCTTCACGATTTGTTGTTTTTGGGATCATTTCATTCTTTATGAATATTATTTATTGTTCAGAGTGGAGACTCCTTTTACTTTGGATCAATTCCACATCATAGTACTGAATTTTATTTATTTATTTATTTTTAAATTTCCATTGTATTGAATGTCTCTCCGTGAACAGCTGATCCCGAGTTATGAGTCCCTCCAATGAAGCTGTGTGCGCATGTCACGATTTCAGAGACGATCAAGCGATCACAGAGCTACTGCATCCGACCTCTCTTCTATCCATCTTGCGGGAGCACCCGTGTAGCGGCAAGATGAGTTCCCCCATGATGTGTCCCTGACGCATCTGCGCATGTCAGGGTTTTCGGCAGCAGTAGACGATCGCCGATCGCCATCCACAGCACAGAACTGAGAACGCATCTTACCGCTACACCGGCAATGCTCCGCTATATCAACCGATCCACAGAGACCATGTTGCTCAGGCTTTTATAAAGGAGGTGGGCGGTTTCGAATCATAAGCCACGCCCTACGCGTCTCCGTAAACAATGTTTGTTACGGTCTGAAAAAGCTTGCGTTTCACGGCCTGTCAGTATTTCCGGTTTCCGGATCACCTCCGAAATAGGTGTCCTATGAAAAAAAGCCGTGTTCCCTGAAGCAATTGCGCAGGCATGACATGCCGATCACTGAGCTGTACAGCCGCGCATGTACCTCAACTAACCCCTTACATGCCGAGTGGTCGGCGGGACACAGGCTGAATCATTTAACCCCTTTCATGCTGATTGATTGGTTGGGGACACAGGCAGAATATGTGACAACCGAGCGGTGATACAGTCAGGCGTCGTCTTCATCATTAACCCTTCGCCCTCCAGAGGATGCATTTTCATTTTATGATTTGTTGATCAGTTTGTTCTTTATGATTTATTATTTTTTGGGATCATTTCATTCTGTATGAATATTCATTCTGATTTATTGTTCAGAGTGGAGACTCCTTTAACCTTTTAGATTGTAAGCTCCCAGGATCAGGGCCCTCCTATCCCTCTTGTATTGTTGCTGTATTGTCTCCCATTATATTGTACAGCGCTGAGCAAACTGTTGGCGACATAAATCCTGTATAATAATAATATATAAATCCTGTATAATAATAACTTTGAATCAATTCCACATCATAATACTGATTTTTTTTTTTGTGATTATTATTGTATTGATTGTCCCTCCATATAGAGGTGATCCTGGCAATGCTCCGCTATATAACCCGATCCCCATAGGCGCTGTTATTCAGCCTTTTACAATGGAGGTGGGAGGCTGTGGAGCGCCTAAGCCACACCCTACACACCTCCAGTGAGGAGCTTGCTTCTGGTCGGCGATAGCTTGCGTTTCCCGGCCTGTCGGCACATTCCTGGTTCAGGATCATTTGTAAGGGCTCCATGCAGCTCTAAAACAGACAAGCTGGATACCTCCAGCAATCCCCGGACATGGCGGTTCTCTGGTGACCAGCGGAGTGATCTGTACATGAATCAATGTTGCGTTATCAACTGTGTCTCTAATAAATTTCATCTGAATGCTACACCCAGATTGGTGCCCTCTGTGCTCTGTGTTTTCATTTCCTGTATCTTGTCTGCAGTCTCGGACCATCTCCTGTAGCATGTCTGCAGTCTCTGACTCTCTCCTGTATTATGTCTGCAGTTTCTGACCATCTCCCGTATCATGTCTGCAGTCTCTGACCATCTCCAGTACCATGCTTGCAGTCTCTGACCCGATCTTGTATCATGTCTGTAGTCTCTGACCATCTCCCGTATCGTGTCTGCAGTCTCTGACCATCTCCCGTATCGTGTCTGCAGTCTCTGACCCTTTCCCGTACCGTGTCTGCAGTCTCTGACCCTTTCCCGTACCATGTCTGCAGTCTCTGACCCTTTCCCGTACCATGTCTGCAGTCTCTGACCCTCTCCCGTAGCATGTCTGCAGTCTCTGACCGTCTCCTGTACCATGTCTGCAGTCTCTGGCCATCTCCTGTATCATGTCTAGGGCGGCATAGTGGCTTAGTAGTTAGCACTTCCGCCTGGTAGTACTAGGGTCGTTGGTTCGAATCCCAAACATGGCACCACCTGCCTGGAGTTTGCATATTCTCCCTGTGCCTGCGTGGGTTTCCTCCGGGTACTCTGGTTTCCTCCCACACTCCAAAGACATGCAGGTAGGTTAATTGGATCCTGTCTAAATTGTCCATAGTATGTGTATGTATGAATGTGAGTTAGGGACCTTAGATTGTACACCCCTTGAGGGTTAGAGAGTGATGTGAATGTACAATATATATGTAAAGCGCTGCGTAAATTGACGGCGCTACATAAGTACCTGAAATAATAAATAAAATGTCTGCCGTCCCTGACCATCTCCTGTACCATGTCTGCAGTCTCTGACCATCTCCTATATCATGTCTGCAGTCTCTGACCATCTCCTGTATCTTGTCTGCAGTCTCTGACCGTCTCCTGTATCATGTCTGCAGTCTCTGACCCTCTCCTGTATCATGTCTGCAGTCTTTGACCATATCTTGTATCATGTCTGCAGTCTCTGACCCTCTCCTGTATCATGTCTGCAGTCTCTGACCCTCTCCTGTATCATGTCTGCAGTCTTTGACCATATCTTGTATCATGTCTGCAGTCTCTGACCGTCTCCTGTATCATGTCTGCAGTCTATGGCCATCTCTTGAAACCGGAAAACCCTATAACTAAGGTAAAGCCCTAGTACAGGTTAAATTACGGTTAGATCAATGGTAGATGTGGCTTTAAATTTGATTAAATTGCTTATTTAAGTATCAAAGAGGACATTACAAGTTCCTGAAATCCCACTATAGTACAGTAACCCCCAGTGCCTTGTTCACACCCATAAGAACCACACCAGTAGTGCATATAAAAACAATGTACCCAGATAAACGTCTGGACATCTAGTTCTGAATGTTCAGCAAGAGACCGGCGTAGACTTAGTGTGTATAAATATTATATTAAACAATTATCAGAAATACGCCAGAGTCGCAGTGCATTCTTCCCTTTATAAAAGCTCCATCAATAAAGTCAACTTTGTATGTATATATCTTATTTAAGTTATTAAAATTATAAAGCCCGCAGCAGGTGGTGGCTTCGTCTTCTGTAGGGACGGATATTATCACAGATCTGTGGACATCCACAAGAGTATATTCTGGGGTATACTGCAGTCTGTGCCACTCGAGCTCCAGCAATGTACCCGTACGTCCCTGGACTGTCGGTGGTTGTACCGGAATGATGCCGGCTGCAGGTCAATAGTTTAGTTTGCACTTAGAACTTCTTTTCTGTATTGAGACTCTCCGGTCATTGTATTGCTTCTCCAGTGTGGCTGATTTTTATACAGTAAAAACGTCGGTGAAAATTTCTGTCTGGTTTTCATTTCAGTCTGGGACTCCGTTGGAGGATCTCACTTCACACCCTGTGACAGCCGGACTGCAGAACAATTCTCGCTGGGACAAGTAGACACAGATGGTAAAAATAATCTAACAAAGGTAGGGGCCCTTCCCCGCTTTACTGGAAAAGTGTTCTTCCTGCCTCACAGCTCGCCTCAAAATGTACGATATCAATGGAATCAATAAAATATACAAAAAAAATATGTGTGTATGTATGTGCGTTTCACCAAATACAAATTTAAAAATTTGCAAAGAAATGCAACATAGCCATTCATAGTTTATTATTACGGTTTTTGCTCTGGAGTTTCTGGTTAAGGACTCTTTCACACTGGAGTCCAAGGGGTGGTAAAACAGGAGGCTGAGCCTGGAAAGCATTGCACCATCGATCAGCAAATCATTGATGCCACACAGGACTCCTGCAGACTGACAGTGTAAGTAGTCTGCCCATACATCATACAGGCAGGCAGTTTTATACAGACATGAAGAATGAATGAACTACCACTAAGCTGAACAGCACCGTGATATTTCATTGCAAACTACAAGCCGGCATGTGCAAAGGCTTTTGGCAGATGTAGTCCATTCATTCACAGAAAACTGTAAAAGAATAACACAACCAGGCGGGCGGAGCTGCGTTTTCTTTAGATTGTGACAGTGCAAACTACAAGCCGACATGTGCAAATGCTTTTGGCAGATGTAGTCCATTCATTCACAGAACACTGTAAAAGAATAACAGCCAGGCAGGCGGAGCTGCGTTTTCTTTCGATTGTGACGGAGCGGGATGGGGGGGGGGGTGGTTGGGGAGGCTGGTATATTTGTAACATGTTACACCGTGAATATAGGTGTAACATGTTACAAAAGGTTTACTTATCCTTTTAGGGCTTGTTCACCCCATGGTGCAGAGACATCGGTTTTTATGCACGTGTTCTGCAAGGGCACAATGGAATCAATTGTTCTCTATGTGCCCTGTTCACACCACAACACTGGCATCACGTGCTGAGGAATCTGCAACGTTTATAAAACTCAATGGAGTGCGCCTGAAAACTGATGTCTCTGCAAGTGAAATCTGCTCTTCGGTTTCCTTTACTTTTTCTGCATGTATGGTGTGAACGAGGCATTAAAGTGTTGTGCCCTGGAGGACAGCTGACATGCTGAGGTACCAGGAGCTATCCGCTGTAACATACAAACACCAGATTAACCACTGTGCATTGGATTCAAACAATATTGGATATTTCTTAAAGTGGTAATAAAGTCCCATTGGACACTTGTACCTACAGGATAACTTATAATAAAGCGTACTTGTAGGTACAAGGAATCTCTCCTAAACGTGCACCATTTAGGAGATGTTCTAGAGTGCAGCACCCAGTGACGTCACCAGCGCATGCGCAGGCACAGCATACTTGTGCCGTTCCTTCAGTGCTATATTGCAGGAAGAATTTCTTTTTTTTTTTACTATCACTTTAAAAGGAGATAAAGCTTTATATGGAGATACATATATATATATATATATATATATATATTTTATTTTTTTTTTCTTGTTAATAACCTTTTATTTTTTAAATAAAATATTTCCTTAGGGCCATTTCATACTGCTGTGCTGCGGTCGGCGCTTTGTTCTCCTCTCTTTCTCCCCATGCCTGTGGCCAAGGCTGAGTGGTTACCATCCAAAGTTGCCGGCTCACTTTTGGGGGTTCACAGTACCGCTATGCTGTCTCCCCACCTGAGCTCCTCTCCCTTTGTGAGTGTCATTTTATTGGCCTTGATACACACATCATGTTGTTTTACCACTTACTACACTATGCAGAGATTGCACTGCATTTCGTACACTCTTTTTGTGCAGCAGAGCAGACATACCAGCTTACCTGAAATTTCCCATAGACTTTCTAGTATGACCTGCATTTTTGGTGCACTTTCAGAAAGCACACCAAAGATTTACAACTTAGGACTTTCAGAAAGTTTGCCAAAAGCGCTGGACATAATAGAAAGTCTATGGGAAACCGCAGTTATGTATTGTTTTGCTGTGCACACCAGAGTGAGAGAAATAAATCTAGGCCCATTATTTACAGTTAACTCTAAACTGATGACCTGTAGGGCCTTTTACACTGTAGCCTATGGAAAATATAGGATACTGAAGTTTGCCAATGTCATATTAGGACCAAGATGTCACAAGCATCCCCACCCCTTTGTGACGTTAAGCTGTGAAGTGGGGACTGCCCTGGCCGCATTGGGTTGGGGTGATGCTTTCTTCTGTGTTAGATTCAAAACCAAGTTTAGACCAAACCTGAACTCATCCCCACCCACTGCTGATTGGAAATAGTTAGAATGACAGTGTCATTCCTCCCTGAAGAGGTCCTCCGGGGGCTGGATCAAGGAGGCAGTCAGACAGCCCTGGATCATGGAGACGGTGAGTGAATAATGGAAGGGAAATACTAAATAAAAAAAAACAGGAACTCTACTTTAAAGCAGTTCTCTTCCTTTCTGGTTCAAAACATTAAACCACGGTACTCGTGATCATCCCATCCTTGTGCTGGGAAAGGTCTGATAACATTTGAGATCCCTTTTTGTTAGTTTTTTGGTATTTTTTTTTCCCAGACAGATCTTTATGCATTATCAAAGCACAATCATTTGCACCCACCCCTAACAATGGAGAATCGGAAACAGTTGTTCAAAACACTCTGTACATATTACAAAACCACATGCCTGAGAAATCTTTTATCCATGACAGGTGATTGGGTTATCTCGGTCAGGTGGTTGGGTTATCCTGGTCAGGTGGTTGGGTTATCCCGGTCAGGTGGTTGGGTTATCCCAGTCAGGTGGTTGGGTTATCCCAGTCAGGTGGTTGGGTTATCCTGATTGTATGGTCCTGATCAAGTCATTGGATCATACTGATCAGGTGATTGGGCTATCAAGGTGAGGGGATTGGTTAGGCCCCTTTCACACAGGTGGACTCTGCCAGCTTTTGGTGGCCTTGTTCAGCCAAGCATTGTGGTTGTTTTAAGTGGGTAAAATTATCAATCTGATCCTAAAGAGGAACCAGTGGATGTGAAGGAGCAGATTGTGTCCAAGTCATGAGATGTCACCAGCACTCCACAGGGGACTGAGGAGAACCTGGGAGCTCCCACACAATCTGGTCTGTCCATATATTCATGAAACTCCAGGCACTCGGTACAGCCAGAGCTCTAAAAGTTTGAGGGTGTTAATGTTATGATATTGGTGCCATCAAGTATAAATTTTAAACACTGAGATATCGCCATCGGCGCACCATCCAAAAAAGCATAAACAGGACATTTGTTTACCACCACAGGAAAATTACATTTCAAGGCCACTGAGGATCCATTCCACATGAGGAAGGGGTCCAGAGAAAGCCTGATATGTTGCTCTTTGGTGAATAAATGTCCTGTACTTCTTCTTTTTATATGGGCTCTGTACAGCACTACTTCTCTTCTTCTGCATGCTGGGTATAATTCTTCTCATCTGTGCTTATTCCATATGAATAGGCTCTGCACAGTACCACTTCTCTTATCTGATATGCTGGGTGTAATTCTCGGTATCTGTACATCTTCTGTGTATATGGGCTCTGCACAGTACCACTTCTCTTCTACATACTAGGTGTAGTTCTTACTATCTGTTCAAATTCTGTATGTATGGTCCCTGCACAGCACCACTTCTCTTGTCCTGTATGCTGGGTGTAATTCTCAGTATCTCTTCTTGTATACATTATGTATGATCTCTGCACAGCAGTATTTCTCTCCTGTGTGCCGGGTGTAATACTCAGTATCTGTTCTTCGTTATGTATGGACTCTGCACAGTACGCCTCTTGTCCTGTGTGCTGAGTGTAATTCTCAGTATCTGTTCTTTTAGTGTATGTGTGGACTCTGCATAGTAGTACTTCTCTTCTCTTACATGCTATAATTCTCAGTATCTCTTCTTAATGTGCATACAGCAGGTAAAATAAGTATTGAACACATCACCGTTTTTCTCAGTAAATACATTTCTAAAGGTGCTATTGACATGACATTTTCACATGTTGGTAACAACCCATGCAATCCATACATACAAAGAAACCAAAACATAACAGTTCAGAAATTATGTCATGTGTAATAAAATGGAATGAGACAGGGAAAAAGTATTGAACACGCTAACTGAAATTTATTTACTACTTCGTACAAAATCTTTTGTTGGTAATGACAGCTTCAAGATGCCTCCTGTATGGAGAAACTAGTGGCATGCATCGCTCAGGTGTTATGTTGTCCCATTCTTCCACATGAACAGTCTTCAATCTTGAAGGTTTCGTGGGCCTCTTCTTTGAACTCTGATCTTTAGTTCTTTCCATAGATTTTCTATTGGATTTAAGTCAGGTGATTGGCTGGGAATAAAGGAATGTCCACACAGCGTGGATTTTCTGCACTTTACTGGAACTTTGCAGGATTGCTGTGACATCTGACATCACACTGATACATCACAATTCTTCGGTGTGGAGCGTCATACACAGGAACAGACATTCTGTATTTGTCATTTAGGACCAGAACACGAGCACACAATTCCCTTGTCACCTCCTCTCCCTGGGAGCAGCAGAGTTGGGAACACTTCCCCCTGTATACTAAGCCCAACGCTTTCAGCTTACATCATGGAGTACAGTCTAGCCGCCCTCATTAGTATTCCAGTCTCTCTCTCCCAATGTGCCCTCCATAGCTCTCCCCAGCTGGGCACACTACCAGATGGCACGCTTACTCCCGGGTGTACTACTACTCCCATCAGGGGACTCTGGCCTGAAAGGTCTTTTGCACCCCACTCATGACCCACTGATGACCATAGAATGAGCAGGGTGACTACAGCCATTCATACTGAGTTCTGAACCGTCTCATCCAGGTTCAGTTCTATGAAGGGCCCTCGGACAGTAGACAACTACAGGGTGCCCCCATGCCCCAACTCACAAGGGCCCTCCCATCCTGGCATTTATGTGAGCACTAACTCCTCCAACTACATCACTAGAGGAAGTTATTCTCTGACATCATCGGGGGCCCTGTTCCTGTTCTGTATGTATAACCTCTGCACTGTACCACTTCTACTCTTCTGTATCCTGGGTGCAATTCTCAGTATCTGTAGCACTTCTCTTCTGCATTCTAGGTACAATTCTCAGTATCGGTTTTTAATTTTGCACTTATGGCCTCTTCACAGGACCACTTCTCTTCTACATACTGGGTGTATGTCTCAGTATTTGTTCTCATTCCAGACATGAATAGCAGAGCGAGGTCAGCAGAAGACGCACTTTATTCAATATAAAATAATCCTCCGCTTCCATCTCAGCTCAGGAGGATCAGCACAGTGATGGGTGGAGTCAGCAGCTCCCAGGATGCCACAAGATGACAGGTGGAGGAGGAGGAGACCCGGGATCACAGACAGCTCTGCAGTAGAGCCTCAGTTTGAAGCTGGTGTATGGGAGCAGCCGGTAATAGCAGCATATGGAGTGAGGAAGCTCAGGGTGAGAGGCACATCGCCCAGCTATACAAGGCTGTTGGCGGTACAGGGAACAACGGCAATGCCTTTCCGGGTATAAATCCCCTTTCTCAAACCTGGAGACACACACTCCAGAAGGAAAGCTAAATGGTGGGAAAGGTGGGGTGGTGTGGCGACCGGGTCACAGTTAAAAAAGTAAATAAATAAAACGGTAAAGGTTTGTAAAAAGTGTCAGAAATGAAATAGAAAATGAAAGATGTATGAAATGTGAACTAATAAGGAAAAATAAAAAGTGAAATGTATTGAATATGGTGTATTCTGAGTCTCTTCTGCAAGGATAATGTGAACACCTGGTGTACATCCTGCAGCCCTAGGGCCCTGTTTGTGAGGCCCCAAGGGCCCCTGCATGCACTAATCTGTGTTTCCCTGCTGTCCTATTATTGTAATGATTTCTAGTTCTATCATATACAGTAATATTTCTATGACTGTCTCTGGAAGCATGTCCCCAGAATCCAATACCTCCTATAGCATGTCCCCAGTCTCCAACAACTCCTATAGCATGTCCACAGAATCCAACAACTCCTATAGCATGTCCCCAGTCTCCAACAACTCCTATAGCATGTCCCCAGTCTCCAACAACTCCTATAGCATGTCCCCAGTCTCCAACAACTCCTATAGCATGTCCCCAGTCTCCAACAACTCCTATAGCATGTCCCCAGTCTCCAACAACTCCTATAGCATGTCCCCAGTCTCCAACAACTATAGCATGTCCTCAGTCTCCAACAACTCCTATAGCATGTCCCCAGTCTCCAACAACTCCTATAGCATGTCCCCAGTCTCCAACAACTATAGCATGTCCTCAGTCTCCAACAACTCCTATAGCATGTCCCCAGTCTCCAACAACTCCTATAGCATGTCCCCAGTCTCCAACAACTCCTATAGCATGTCCTCAGTCTCCAACTACTCCTATAGCATGTCCCCAGTCTCCAAAAACTCCTATAGCCTGAAGAGTAATCACCGCTCAAGGCTGGTCTCCTCCTGTATCACCTCCACTGGACACTAGTAGGTGCTGGCCCTGTTCGTAGCAGACATCATGGTAGAGAAGAAAAATCCTGCTGGTTGCACATCCAATAAAATCACCTTTATTTGGACATATTCACAATAGACCCTCCACAATGTACAACAGAGGGAACATAGCACTCCAGCTAACGCGTTTCACTACACCATCAGTGCTTAATCGTAGAGCGCTTACTCATAAATCAGCTACGATTAAGCACTGATGGTGTAGTGAAACGCGTTAGCTGGAGTGCTATGTTCCCTCTGTTGTACATTGTGGAGGGTCTATTGTGAATATGTCCAAATAAAGGTGATTTTATTGGATGTGCAGCCAACAGGATTTTTCTTCTCTACCAACTCCTATAGCATGCCCTCAGTCTCTGAAAGTTTCTTGCCACTTGACCACAGTCTCTAACCATCTCCTGTATCATGTCCATAGTCTCCTACTATCTCTTGTATCATGTCCTAAGTTTCTGACCATCTCCTGTATTATGTCTGCAGTCTCTAACCATCTCCTGTATCATGTCTGCAGTCTCTGACCATCTGTTGTATCATGTCTGCAGTCTCTGACCATCTCTGATATTATGTCTGCAGTCTCTGACCATCTTTTGTAGCATGTCTGCAGTCTCTGACCATCTCTTGTAACATGTCTGCAGTCTCTTACCATCTCCTGCATCATGTCCACAATCTCTGACCATCTCCTGCATCATGTCCACAATCTCTGACCATCTCTTGTATCATGTATGCAGTCTCTGACCATCTCTTGTATCATGTCTGCAGTCTCTGACCATCTCTGATATTATGTCTGCAGTCTCTGACCATCTCTTGTATCATGTCTGCAGTCTCTGACCATCTCTGATATTATGTCTGCAGTCTCTGACCATCTCTTGTATCATGTCTGCAGTCTCTTACCATCTCCTGCATCATGTCCACAATCTCTGACCATCTCTTGTATCATGTCTGCAGTCTCTGACCATCTCTTGTATCATGTCCACAGTCTCTGACCATCTCTTGTAATATAACATACAGAAGGGTTGGTGCATTTTCAAGCGTTTTGTTTGCTCGCTCTCCTTGACTGATCTCCTAATGATATTATTATTACTTTTATTTTTCATCCCTTTTTTGGAGACATTTGATGGCCGTTTCAGGATGGATATTCTGCCTCTCATACAGATGTCTTATGTGCTCTGAGATATATACACATCAATGTTTTGTTCAGACCCCTTCATTACACTTCCAGTTACAATACATTTGATTAGAAAGGTTTTTTTTTTTTTATTTTTCATTTACTTTGGATGAATTTTTATTATGATTTTTTTGGGATCAGTTAATTCTTTATCAATATTCATTATTATTTATTGTTCAGATTGGAGTCTCCTTTAACCGCTTTCCCATCTCCCTTTAGCAGATATACTGCTACAGGGTGGCAGGGGTGCACAAATTCACGTGTGTGTATATATACGTGATTTTGGATTTTCGGGTAGGGGGTCCGCACCCTACCTGTGCGACTATTCGCTGCCTCGGCTGTCAATCACCGGGTCCCATCCAGTGATTACTCGCCGGCACCCGGTGATCGCCAAGCATTACCAATGGAGGGAGAGGGCTGTATGTAAACAACACAGATTTCTCCCCTGTCAGCTTGTGCACACTGCTTGGTATGGCGGAGCATAGCAGAGTCATACAAAGCAGTGTGCTTACAGTGAAACACACAGCATACAGTAAAACAGTACACAGTTAACCCTTTGATCTCCCCTCATGTTAACCCCTTCCTGCCCAGTGCCATTAGTACAGTGGCAGTGCTTTTTATTAGCACTGATCACTGTATTGGTGTCACTGGAGATGGCAGCGGCAGTCAGTTCCCCCCGTGTCAGAATGCCCACCGCAGTCCTGCTATAAGTCGCTGATCACCATCATTACTAGTAAAAAGAAAAATAAATCCCAGTATATATACCGCCATTTGTAAACGCTATAACTTTCACATAAACTAATTAATTTACACGTATTGGGATTTTTTTTTCAGCAAAGACACGGAGCAGAATACATTTTGGCCTAAATTTATGACCAAATTTGATTTTTTAATTTTTTTTTACTGGACATGTTTAACCCCTTCCTGTTGGCGCCTCCCAGCCCTTTAAGAATTTCAGACGCCAGGAGGCGGGGCAGGTGGGGTGTGGTTTAGGGATCATGTGACACGTCGTCACGGCGGTCACATGATTGGGAAAGGTCCCGATCGAAAGAACAGATCGGGACCTTTCTGTGAGTACCGGACATGTGTACTGGGAGCGCGCAGGGCGCGTGCTCTCAGCACGTTTTTCTTTACATGAACACAAATGTGCAGCCGCTCGGCGTCTAGTCCCAGACAGCGGGAGGCTCCACATTTGTATGTGGCCGGCGTAAAGGGGTTAATAGCAAGAAGTAAAAAAAAAAATTTCAGTTGTCGGTCCTCTTTTTTTTATAGCGCACAAAATAAAAGCACACAGGTGATCAAATACTACCTAAAGAAAGCTCTACTCGTGAAAAAAAGGGTGCGGCGTTGCATGACTGCGCAATTTTCAAAGTAACGCAGCGCCGTAACACAAAAAATGGCCTGGTCAGGAAGGAGGGGGCAATCCTCAGGGGGGCAATTGGCTAACTCTGAATGAATTCCACATCATAGCAGGGGCGGACTGACAACTCATGGGGTCCCCGGGCAATAGGGGATCATGGGGCCCCTGTGTTCTTGCCCAAACTCAAAAAAGCCTATGAAAAAGGTACCAGGGGCATCTCATGGGGCCCCCTACTGACCCCGGGCCTTCGGCAGCGCCCGAGTTTCCAAATGGTCAGTCCGCCCCTGCATCATAGTACTGATTTTTAAAATAATCTTTATTTTCATTGTATGCAACGTCTCCGTGTACAGCTGATCCCGTCAATGCTCCAAAGGCTATATCAAATTATATATATATATATATATATATATATATATATATATATAAATAGAGATATATTTATATATAAAAAATAGAGTTTTATATATATTTTTTTATATATATTTATATATCTATCTCAAAGGCTATATCAAATGATATATCTATATATATATAGATATATAAAAATAGAGATAGATATATAAAAAAATATATATATATCTCAAAGGCTATATCAACCGATCTCCACGTAGACCATGTTGCTCAGGCTTTTACAAAGGTGGGCGGGGGCGTAACATGTAAACCACGCCCTACGCACCTCCGGCGCCGGCGTCGATTACAGTCTCAGAAAGCTTGCGTTTCACGGCCTGTCAGTTACTTCCGCTTTCCGGATCACCTGCGCTTCAAAGACGTAGCGGTGTAGCAGGGAAATAGGTATCCTATGAAAAACCGTGCGCCTTGAAGCAACTGCGCATGCGCAGGCATGACAAGCCGATCACTGAGCTGCTACAGCCGAATATGTACCTAAATCGGCAGGCTGGATCGTTTAACCCCTAACATGCTGATTGATTGGCGGGGGACACAGGCAGAATATGTGACAGCCGAGCGGTGATACAGTCAGGCGTCGTCTTCATCATTAACCCCTCGCCCTCCAGTGGATTTCCCCCCCTTCCTGACCTGGCTTTTTTTTTGCGTTACAACGCTGTGTTACTTTAACTGACAATTGCGCGGTCATGCAGCACCGCACCCAAATTAAATTTATGTCCTTTTTTTCCCACGAATAGAGCTGTCTTTCGGTGGGATTTGATTGCTTGTGCGTTTTTTATTTTTTGCGCTATAAATAAAAAAAGTGATAATTTTGAGAAACAAAAACCAGTATTTTTAACTTTTTGCTATTAAACATGTCCAGTAAAAAACAATTTTGTCATAAATTTAGCCCAAAATGTATTCTCCATGTCTTTATAAAAAAAAAAACCCAATACGTGTAAATTAATTGGTTTATGTGAAAGTTATAGCGTTTACAAATGGCGGTATAGATAATGTTTTTTTTTTTTTTTTTTTTACTAGTAGTGATGGCGATCAGCGACTTATAGCTTGACTGCGGCGGGCATTCTGACACTGGGGGGGAATTGACTTGGTGTCACTGACATCCCCAGTTACACCAATACAGTGATCAGTGCTAATAAAAAGCACTGACACTGTACTAATGACACGGTAGGAAGGGGTTAACATCTGGGGCCATCAAAGGGTTAACTGTGCACTGTTTTACAATTTTGTGTGTGCTTTACTGTGTAAGTGCGCTGCTTTTTATTTGCTATTGGGCAGCACAGTGGCTAAATGGTTAGCACTTCTGCCTGGCAGTTCTCGGGTCATTGGTTCGAATCCCAACCACAGCATCACCTGCCTGGAGTTTGCATGTTCTCCCTGTGCCTGTGTGGGTTTCCTCCGGTTTCCTCCCACACTCCAAAGACATGCTGGTAGGTGAATTGGATCCTGTCTAAATTGTCCCTAGTATGTGTATGTATGAATGTGAGTTAGGGACCTTAGATTGTACACCCCTTGAGGGTTAGGGACCTTAGATTGTACGCCCCTTGAGGGTTAGGGACTGATGTGAATGTACAATATATATGTAAAGCGCTGCGTAAATTGATGGCACTATATAAGTACCTGAAATAAATATGCAGAGCAATACAAAGTAGCATGCTGGTGCTGACAGGGGAGAGATCTGTATCATTTACATACAGACATCTCCCCTGTCAGTGGTCCTCAGCGAACGCCAGGACCCGAATCTCCGTCCGGGTCCTGGTGATCGACAGCTGTAGCCGCCAATGGCAGCGCGGGTAGTGCAGTGCTCGCGCCCCCTACCCGGAAATAAAAAATCACGCATACATATGTAATTTTGTGCAGCCCTGCTGCCCTGTAGCAGTAGTTCTGCTATAGGGCGGTTGGGAAGCGGTTAAGGACTCTTTTACACTGATAGCCAGGGGAGGAGCAGTAAAAACAGATGGCTGACCCCCCCCCCCCAGCCGCCCAATGGAATTAGAACATTACAGCCTGACAGGGCTGCACGTATTCCACAGCCGCAAGAATTTTAACTTGGCCTTCAGAGTTTGACCAGCAGCACCGCCTGTCAGACTTGCCCATTGAGATCAAGAAGACCACAACCGTGAGCCAAACACTTGACTAGCAGTTGCAGAGTGGTCCCCAAATGTAAAATCGCCGTTCTGCAATTTAAACAAAGTGTTAAAAAAAACCCTGACAGCTGCTACTAAAGCACCTTCTTAGAAGCAGTCCACCTCAGATCACTTTTCAGAGGGTGTTAAGCATTACAGCAATGTGATAGAGCCCTAACAGAGGGATAATGACTGTAAAATGTCTGGACATGCCATGCCGATGTTTATAGAGATATATTTGAAGCTGAACACCTAAATACATTATTTTCTTTTAATACACAAAACCAAAATACTTGAATCTGACCTGGTGTCAGCCTCTCACAGACCTGTACAGCAGAGCTCAGACTGGAGGAGGTGGAAGCAGCACTATAAGCCAATCAGCTGAGCTTCAGCGCTCATGGACTAACAGAATTAGGTCTCCCGCCTAGAGTTGAGCATTAAAGTGTTCTTGTAGAGATACCGTTCTTCTGCTTTGCTTGCATTAGTAGGCAGCTTTGGGTGTTCGTATGTAGTTACAGGTGTCCTCTAGGAGGCCCAAAAACTCTAGATTTCCTATTATGCTAATTCTGACCTCGGCTATGAAGTCAGTGCTTTGGCTCACCCCCTTAACCTCCTGCACCTCATTATTGGCTATTAAGATAGTCAGCACTGGTAAGTTGGTGTGGCGGGCCGCTGTAGATTTTAATGAGGGACTCTCAGTGGTAAAAACAAGTGCGAATCTTGAAGGGCAGCTATGCTCTTTTTATCTATAGTTTGTTGCCCCCCCTGAGTTCTGCTCACTAGGTGTTATAATTCCCCTCAGCTCTGATACCCATGTACTGCGCATGCGCACTATGACCAATTCATTTGTATGAGAAAGCTGTATTATTTATGTATTTATTACAGGTACTTATATAGTGCCATCAATTTACACAAGAGTTTACATATATATTGTACATTCACATCAGTCCCTAACCCTCAAGGGGCGTACAATCTAAGGTCCCTAACCCTCAAGGGGCGTACAATCTAAGGTCCCTAACCCTCAAGGGGCGTACAATCTAAGGTCCCTCACCCTCAAGGGGTGTACAATCTAAGGTCCCTCACCCTCAAGGGGTGTACAATCTAAGGTCCCTAACCCTCAAGGGGCGTACAATCTAAGGTCTCTAACCCTCAAGGGGCATACAATCTAAGGTCTCTAACCCTCAAGGGGCGTACAATCTAAGGTCCCTCACCATCAAGGGGCATACAATCTAAGGTCTCTAACTCACATTCATACATACACATACTAGGGCCAATTTAGACAGGGGCCAATTCACCTACCAGCATGTCTTTGAAAAGAGGGAGGAAACCACGCAGGCACAAGGAGGACATGCAAACTCCAGGCAGGTGGTGCCATGGTTGGGGTTCGAACTAATGACCTTAGTACTGCCAGACGGAAGTGCTAACCATTTAGCCACTGTGCTGCCCGTGACTGTGCCCCATGAGTACAGTCCCATAGTAAATGAATGGGACTGTGGCACACATGCACTTTATCCAGTGGCTTTTTGCATAGAAAGACTTTGAAAATCGTTGAAGGTAAGTCCAAAACCTAGCAATTAGGGGGCCGGAAACAACAATTTAAAAAAAAAAAAAAAGTTTTGTTCTTCTTTAAAGCTGATGTAGTCATACCATTCAAAAAGTATGCACTGAAGTACATAACCCTCCCTCACTTAAACATTTAGTGTACAGCCGGGCGTCTTTGTCAGCAAGGTGCAGGTACTCATCTCCCTTCCTCTGAGCCATCACTGTCTCTGTCCTCCTCCACCTCCTAGCAACTCCCTGCTCACATATGCTTCACAGCTCACCTTTGCACCCTCCCCATTCACAGCTCACCTCTGCACCTGCCCCATCCACAGCTCGCTTCTGCACCCGCCCCATCCACAGCTCGCTTCTGCCCCTCCATCCACAACTCACCTGTGTACCTGCCCCATCCAAAACTCACCTCTGCACCTCCCCATTCACAGCTCACCTCTGCATCTCCCCATCCACAGCTCACTTCTGCACCCTTCCCATCCACAGCTCACCTCTGTACCCTTCCCATCCACAGCTCACCTCTGCACCCTCCCCATTCACAGCTCACCTCTGCACCCTGCCCATTCACAGCTCACCTGTGCACCCTGCCCATTCACAGCTCACCTGTGCACCTGCCCCATCCACAGCTCACTTCTTCCCCTCCATTCACAACTCACCTCTGCATCTGCCCCATCCACAGCTCACTTCTGCCCCTCACTCCATAACTCACCTCTGCACCTGCCCCATCCACAGATCACCTCTGCACCCCAACCCATCCACAGCACACCTCTGCACCCCAACCCATCCACAGCACACCTCTGCACCCTAATTTATCCACAGCACACCTCTGCACCCCCCTTCCACATTTCACCTCCTAGCCGTCCCCTGCTCATCTATGCACCTTCATCCACATTTCACCTATGCAACTCTCATCAACAGCTCACCTCTGCACCTGCCTCATCCACAGCTCACCTCTGCTCCCCTGTCCACAGTTCACCACTGCATCCTCATCCATAGCTCATCTCTGAACCCCTCTACCATCCAAAGCTCACTTCTGCATGAACACCCATCCACATTTTACCTCTGCACCCCCCCCCCTCCCCATCCACAGCCAGTAATCTCACTGTCAGGGACATTAGATTCTTGTGGTTAGCATTGTCACGCATTCACAGGAAGATCACAAAAAGGGGAAAAACTGGCAGGACCAACAGGTGTTTTTTTAGCACTCCACAATAATAAAACAAAAGAAATTGTATATTTGACATTTTTAATTCTCCTATAAACCTTTAACTTTTAACCTCCATCAGCATTTAACCCAAATTCATGTCTAACACAAACTTGGCCTCTAAACTAAAGTGGAACTTTAGTCAGAAAATTTAGTCCTGCTAGATCACTTCAGACTGCCCCCCTTTGCCGATATAGTTATGGAAAACATTAAAAATAAGTACCCATACTGTTTAAAATCCAGTAATACACTGCCTCACCCTGCTCTGCACATGCTCAGTTGCTCTCTATTTTTCAGTACTGTGCCGAAAATGTAGAGGCTGATCTGCTGACAGTCTAAAGATTTAATGCTGCTTAGGGGCTCTGGGCTTCAGAAACATATTTATTACTATGGAATATATGTTCCTTGCTAAAGAACATTATTCTATTATCAAGTTATAAATTAGAGGCATATCCATAGGGTGGTACTATGGATCAAAACTCATACATTGTGCCACGTGCTGGATAGACTATCAAGAATGTATTGGAACTGAATGGACTTTATAGGCACTTAACCACTTCAATTCCAGACGCTTTCACCCCCTTCCTGTCCAGGCCAGTTTTCAGCTTTCAGCACTATCACACTTTGACAATTGCGCGGTCATGCAACACTGTACCCATATGAATTTTTTAGCATTTTTTTTTAGACAGATAAAACTTTATTTTCGTGGTATTTATTCACCACTGGGATTTTATTTTTTTGCTATATAAATGAAAAAGTCCAAATATTTTGAAAGAAAAAAGTGTTTTTCTTATAAAATTTTGCAAATAAATAATATTTCTTCATAATTATTGGCCAAAATGTATTCATCTCTCTTTTTAGTAAAAAAACAAAAAAAACAAATTAATTTATAACTGAAAATTTATAATTTTTCAAAAAACATTTTTCACATTTTTATTCTATTTTTTTTATATGATTTTTTTTTTTTTAACATACTGTCAATCTAGCAGTACAATGTGACACTGTATTACTTGGGGGGTGATGAAGGCTTTGTTTTTCTTTTTTTTACACTGATTGCTTTTACACCCATAAAGGCTGTAAAATCAATTATTTCTCCTTCTCTATGGCTGCATTCTTGCAGCCATTGAGAAATACTTTGAGAGCTGTGATTGGTCACAACTTATCACATGGCACAAGGCTGTTGTGAATAGCCCTGTACCATGTGACCTTGGTGATCATTCACAGATTTCTCTAGTAGTAAGCAATGATGTCAGGAAGTGGCATCTTGTTTACTATTCATGTGATCACTGATTGGCCAATCAGATCACACAGGAGGTCCCGTACAACAATCTGTGTTCCTTTGATTTATATTACTTAGTAAGTATACATACATTTTTTGTCCTTTCTTCCTTTTTCTACTTAGGATATTTTGATTCAGGTCCCACATTGCAAATGTTTGGTGTAGTAGACCAATGCCCATAGACTATTGGCATATTAGACATTCAGCCAAATGACTTTATTTTGGTTCATAATATCAGCCTGTAAACCTGTTCTGTTTTCAGCAGGCGGTCATGTCATTACATGATGTCGTCTCTGTTTCCCTGATTTGCCTCCATTATTATTATTATTATTATTACAGGTACTTATATAGCGCCATCAATGCATGCAGCACTTTACATATATATTGTACATTCACATCAGTCCCTAACCCTCAAGGGGTGTACAATCTAAGGTCCCTAACCCTCAAGGGGTGTACAATCTAAGGTCCCTAACCCTCAAGGGGCGTACAATCTAAGGTCCCTAACATACATTCATACATACACATACTAGGGACAATTTAACAGGAGTCAATTAACCTGCCAGCATGTCCTTGGAATGTAGGAGGAAACTGGAGTACCTGGAGGAAACCCAAGCAGGCACAGTGAAGAACATGCAAACTCGAGGCAGGTGGTGCCACGTTACATATATATTGTACATTCACATCAGTCCCTAACCCTCAAGGGGTGTACAGGCTAAGGTCCCTAACTCACATTCATACATACACATACTAGGGACAATTTAGACAGGAGCCAATTCATCCACCAGCAGGTTTTTGGCATGTGGGAGGAAACCGGAGTACCCAGAGGAAACCCACGCAAGCACAGGGAGAACATGCAAACTCCAGGCAGGTGGTGCCGTGCCTGGGATTGGAACCAACGACCCTAGTACTGTAATAATGTAGTAATTGGTCAGATACCATTGCCAAGACGATTCAGCTGTCGGCTATTTCTTATGTGGGATCCCTTTACAACATATATCACATGCAGTTGTGTTCAAAATAATAGCAGTGAGTTGAAAAAAGTGAATAAAGCTGAAAATCCTTCTAATAGCTTTTATTTCCATCCACACAAATGCATTGGGAACACGACACATTCTATTCCAAATCACAACATGAAGAAAAATAGATCAAATTTGTGTTGTGGTTGGGATTTGAACCAACAACCCTAGTACTGCCAGGCTTAAGTGCTAATCACTTAGTCACTGTGCTGCCGCTGCATTCCTCTAACATACCCACTCTGACGCAGTTTTGTTTCCTCCGATGACTAACAAAATACATAAGCTTTCATGGCAACAACTGTAAGTGAATATTTGTCCAAATACACACTTTTGTATGTAAAAAAATGTGTTTAAATTTGTTTCCTTTTGATTTTGTTGTTTTGGATTATGCATATCAGTATATACAGCCCAACAACCAAATTTTTGTTTTATTACAGATGCACCTTTTTATAGCTTTTGAAGAAGCGACTAAGAGTCACGAAACATGTAGAGCCCATGTCCAGCTGAGGTTGTACTAGCTCCGCACTGTGACAATACGCCTGCGTTCCATCAATTACAAGATCATCATAATCATCGGTGATCCATACTTGGTACCAGTAAGGTAATATTGTCATTTAGGAGTGGTAGGATCTCAAATTTGAGGTGCAATTTGTTGTTAACTGTGGTACTTATCTGGTATCCTATTTTCGAAATCATCGTTAATTGTTGTAACTATATGACTTGCCAATAAAGAGCATGGAGATTTTATACAAAAATGTTGTTTAAGAGTCTATAAAGTCCATTCAGTTCCAATACATTCTTGATATATTATCAAGCTGTCATGGGTAAAGTTCAGCTTTAACCACTTCCCATCCGGCCCATGTATATAAATGGCCAGATGGGAGCAGTGCAGGGGCGGGTTGCCATTCATAAACGGCACCCACCATTTTTGCCTGTGCGTACTCCCTGGGAACGCGCGGCACCGTGGTACGGTGCCCGCTGTGTCCCCTGGACTGAACACTGATCGCTGTACGGGACCTCTATGTGAGGTCCCGATCATGTAATCACTGATTGACTAATCCGCGATCACATGAATAGTAGTAAGCAAAACGTCACTGCCTGACATCATTGCTTACTAGTGAAATCTGTGAATGATCACAGAGGTCACATGGTACAAGGATATTCACAACATTCTTGTATCATGTGACAAGCTGTGACCAATCACAGCTCTCACAATATTTCTCAATGGCTGCAAGAATGCAGCCGGAGAGAAGGAAAAAGTATTGCTTTTACAGCCTTTATGGGTGTAAAAGCAATCAGTGTTAAAAAAAAAGAAATCTTCATCACCCCCCACAAGTACAACGTCACTATGGTGACACTGTGCTGCTGAGGGGACAGTATGTTAAAATAAAAAAACAAATAATAATATAAAAAACTAAAATAAAAATGTAAAAAATTTTTTGGAAAAATTATAATTTTTGGTTATAAACTAATTTGAGTAATTTTTTTTAATAAAAAGATAGATGCATACATTTTGGCCAAGATTTATGAAGAAAGATTATTTGCAAAATTTTATAAGAAAAACACTTTTTAATTTATATAGCAAAAAAAAAAATATAAATCCCTGTGGTGAACAAATATCACCAAAATAAAGTTTTATCTATCTAAAAAAAATGCTAAAAAATTAATATGGGTGCAGTGTTGCATGACTGCAAAATTGTCATTCATAGTGTGACAGCGCTGAAAGCTAAAAATTGGCCTGGGCAGGAAGGGGGTGAAAGAGTCCAAACTTGAAGTGGTTAAGCAGTGACACTAACTAACCCAATTTTCAGCACACTTGCATCATCCAGCGCTGGTAGCCCTGGGCCTAAATCACACATTGCCCATACTGAACCTTTACATCCTCCAGTGCTGAAACTTACACATTACATAATACATTACTGACCTCTATAATAAACAAATCCCATACTCGTTCCAAAGTCTTTAAATTAAATATAACCTCCCGACTACTGAATACTTTACCTACCTAACAATTGTACATTGCCTGCAAACAACGAAAATAACTCACTCTACAAAACTCCCAATTACCGCCTATAACTTCTTTACAAAAAAAGGATACCCTGGCAAAGGCATTTCCACCTTTTATACGTTCGTTCCTTACCAACCTACAATTTGCCACACAATCTACCTCCCTAATGAACTGGGGAAAAATACTTTCGGAACAAAACACAATACAATCATGGGAAAAGCGTTCTGCATCACCCATAACTCCACCAGATGCACCTCACACTGGGAGGCGTACCTAAAAATCCTTCACCAATGGTACCTAACTCCCGTCAAGCTCTCCATGTACTATCCAAACCATCCCTCTTCTTGTTGGAGACAATGTAGTGAAACAGGATCAACGCTGCACATCCTCTGGTCCTGCAAAACAATTAGATCCTACTGGAATAAAGTCTTCCAATTACTTTCTGAAATTACTGGAACCCCGATCACCCCAAATCCCTCTTTAGCACTTCTACATATCGGAATTGAATAATTTTTACCCAACTCTTGCACCATCATTATACATACACTACTTGAAGCTAAAATCAATATTACAGAGATTGTGGAATACCTCTAACGCTCCTTCTTTCACATCCTTGATCCGCAATATTAACTTCCAATGTGACATGGAGAAGAGACTGGCGTTAAATAACTCCTTTCAACATAAATTCAATCCCCAATGGGCTCAATGGTTTCGCAATCCAAATTGCTCCATACAACTTTGATATATAGTCTACAGTCAACACCATTAAACAATCCCAGACTGGCACTTCCTCCCCCACCAAGTTACATAAACCCCCTATCCCCCCCTTCCCTTCTTTTTCCCCCCTACCATCTCTTCCCTAATATTCCCCCTATTCTTCATACACTCCACCAAGTTCAACACGCTATCCAGAATACCTCTGATGACATAGTCTTAGAGACCTTTCTAATATTCCACAGTTCCGATGGGGTATATTGTTCATTTATATACTGTATTATATCACCTCAGTTGAACGGTATATCTTTACCCTGTTATGTCGTAAAAATCTTCAATAAAAATTATTGAAATATAAAAATGCTTTCAGCCAAAAATAGTTTCCACACCCTGGTCTGATCATGATCCTTTAATGTTGACATTTTCCAATCTAACAGTTAGACTTACCAAGCCACATTGGCATTTGAACGAATCTCTCCTTACTAATGAGTCCTATCGATTAAATATTACAACTCACTTGAAATCTTATTTTGAACCCAACATAGTTAAGGACACTACTTCTGCTATCAATTGGGCAGCTCACAAGGCTTCGGTTAGAGGATTCTTTATCCAATTATCATCCAGACTTAAAAAAGGCTAGATAAAAAGTAATTTTTGCCAAGCCTGAGACATAAGAGGCTTTTGTTATACAGCATAAAACGTCTCCCTCATCTGATTTACTGCATAAACTTGAGGAAGCCTGCTTAGAACTTAATATCTGTCTAACCACGCATGCTGAAAAACAACTACAATGGACGAACCATATGTTTTTTTATGTGGCAGGATAGGCCGGGTTCTCTGTTGGCACACAAACTTACCCCTAAACACTCTCATTTAGACCTTCCAAAAGTTAGACTTTCAGGGGGCCATATTTCCCAAGACCCTCAAAAGATTCTTCAAGATTTTCTAAATTGTTATGCCGCCTTATATAGCTGTTCTCCAGCTGATGGTTGCACTTCGGCTCATGCTGTTTTAAATGCTTTACCTCTCCCGTCTATTGCGGAAGCCTACAGAGAGCTTATTGCACAATCTTTCACCTGTGAAGAGATCATACAGACTATCAAAACATTGTTCTCACATGTGCCCTCATGTCTGCCTAACAACTACTATAAAGTGTTCTCTGAATATCTTGTTCTACGCATAGCTCCTTGAGAGATGGTGGAGCGGTTCCTTTAGATGAGGATAAAGCATATATCAGGATAATTCCCAAGCCCAACAAAGACTCAACTGATGTCCTTTAGTATCCTCTGAACTCCCTTATCAGTTGTGATCTGAAAGTTCTTAGTAAGCTCTTAGCCTTGTGTCTCCATACATTTTTGGAATTATACATTCATAAGGACTAATCTGGCTTTATACCTGGGCGACAAACTTTAATTCAGATCCGCTGGTCCGTTACATTGATTTCAGCAGTACAGATACGATGGGATGCTCCTTTCCCCAGGGAACGTTTGCTTCTCTCCTTGGATCTTCACAAGGGTTTTGATAGCTTAAAATGGGAGTACATGTTTAATACCTTGCAGGCCTACTTTTCTTCGCTATTGCATACTTTATATAGCACTCCCTCAGCTCAGGTTTCCATCAGGGGATATAGGTCTTCCACGTTTCCTATTCGTCATGGCACAAAACAGGGCTGCCCTCTCTCGCCCCTAGCTATAGCGATTCATTCCCATCCTGATATTCATGGCGTTACATGTGGACAGCAGAAACATAAATGCGCTTTATTTGCTGATGATGTCCTCATGTATATTACTGACCTTCTGGTAACTTTGCCTAGTTTATTATCTCTTCTATGCCAATCCTCTCAAATCTCATGGCTCTCTCTGAATCCCCAGAAAACAATAGCTGTTAATGCTTCTTTGCCTCCACCAACAATACACCTCCTTCGGGAAACTTACCGTTTTCAATGGGCGCAACACTCCCTCCCATATCTGGGGGTTCAACTGACACTATCTATTTATAAACAGTGACTTAATAAAGTACACATAAACAGCGCTATGTCAAAACACAATGTCCAATTGATATAAAAAGATAAAGGAAAGGAAAAAACTTCCACCAAAAAAAATTATAAAATAAAATTATATTGTGAAAAGTTCAATTCATTCCAGTGGTAAGTGTCTCTTTAAGATAAAGTGATCCCCCATCCATGTGATCCTGCAGTGACTAACACCCCATTGGATTCAACACTCACCAGAAGCTGGTGGAAAATTAGTAGGAATTCAATCTCCTTAATAATGAATGGTTGTGAAATCTGGAACTTGATAATCAACCCAAAAGAACCTACAATCAATCGATTATTAGTATCTCATACTCCAATCTCCTCCTCATTCAGATTGAGAAATATCAATTCCATTTGTGGGCAAAATAAAACAGCCACATAGCATGATACTGTAAAAACAATCATTTATTGCCATAGAAAACCCCCCTTAAGAAAAGCACTCACATTGAGTAACATGGTAATGCACATTGTATATATACTTCCAATAAAATGGCCGCCGACCACAGCAGCTAGTGACAGTCTCACTGCAACCTGGTAACTAAGATCTTAAAACAAGGATCACATGCTCTCACCATGTGGTACCGGCATACGTGCTGACATCACGGATAGTCACACTCTGGCGCGTTTCGTCATAACCGACTTCCTCTGAGGGTGTGACCATACGTGAAAGAAGGCGGCTTTATATAAGGCCGCTTGTTATGCTATTGGTTAGGTAATTAATGCTTATGATCACCATCTTGTGGATAAATTTAAGATGACATAAAATTAATTGATAATAAGTTTGATGGGCATTCTAAAACCTTTCTCTGTACAAAAACTAAACAACTAAAAAACTACACAAGATCAAAATGCAACCAATTGGACACTTAAATATTCAAGATCAAACCCCACATACAAATAAATAAATAAAAAACTGAATTTTATGAAAACATTTAAATGAAAATTAAATTAACTAATTTAAATTAAATTAAATAATACAAAATAATATTTAATAAACAAATTTAGATCAACAAATAAATTAATACATTAATTGACAATAACCATAAATAATAAATCAATAATCACTAATAAAACAATCAATGTCTAGTTCAATACTTAAGCCATTAGGTGTTAAAGCATCAGTAAGGAAAATCCATTTGGTTTCGCTTTTAGATAATTATCTCACTCGATTAGAACCTCGCCAAGAACGGGAGATGGTGTAGATTCCCCAAAATTTAACACAAGAAGGATCCCTATTATGATACTTTCTAAAATGCAAGGACACACTGCGATATTTAAATCCAATAGATATATTGTGTAAATGTTTTTTAATCCTTTTTCTAAGATGCCTTTGGTACATCCAATATAGCAGAGACCACATGGGCACTCTAATGCATAGACAACATGAGTTGTCTCGTATGTGATGAAAGCTGAAATCTCAAATAACTTAACTTGTTTGTCCTAAATTTGGTGAGTCTCCTGAACTTATTCTTCTCCCTGTTACATGCTGAACATTTACGGCATGAAAAGAAACCATTTTTGTTCCCAAACAAAAATGGCTTTTCTATATATGAACACTGGTTTATTTGGCAATAGTGGGCCCAAGACCTTGTCCATTTTTAATACAGTTGCAAGAAAAAGTATGTGAACCCCTTGGGATTACGTGGAGTTTTGCATGAATTGGGCATAAAATGTGCTCTGAACGTCATCTAAGTCACAACAATAGAAGAACACAGTCTGCTGAACATAATACTACACAAACATTAGATGTTGCCATGGTTTAATTGCACATAACAATAACAAAACATAACAAAAAGAGCTAATTGGAGCCAGGAGTGAGCCAACCTTGACTCCAATCAGTGTGATGATATTGGATGTGTTGCTGACAGCTGTCCTGCCCT
This sequence comes from Staurois parvus, assembly GCF_062004578.1. Lineage (NCBI taxonomy): Eukaryota > Metazoa > Chordata > Amphibia > Anura > Ranidae > Staurois > Staurois parvus. Next base: position 1,050,620 of record NW_028318907.1, on the reverse strand, counting down.
TAAAAAATACACACCTGTTTTGGGTTTACTGGTTTCAAGAAGCACTGTCTGATGTGAACCATGCCTAGCAGAAAAGAGCTCTCAGAAGACCTACGATCAAGAATTGTTGACTTGCATGAAGCTGGAAAGGGTTACAAAAGTATCTCCAAAAGCCTTGATGTTCATGTGTCCACGGTAAGACAGACTGTCTACAAATGGAGAAAGTTTAGCACTGTTGCTACTCTCCCTAGGCGCGGTCGTCCTGTAAAAATGACTGCAAGAGCACAGCGCAGAATGCTGCATGAGGTAAAGAAGAATCCCAGAGTGTCAGCTAAAGACCTACAGAAATCTCTGGCACATGCTAACATTTTTGTTGGCACATCTACAATAAGGAAAACATGAAACAAGAATGGAGTACATGGGAGGACACCACGGAGGAAGCCATTGCTGTCCAAAAAGAAGATTGCAGCACGTTTGAAGTTTGCAAATGAGCACCTGGATGTTCCACAGCACTACTGGCAAAATATACTGTGGACAGATGAAACCAAGATTGAGTTGTTTGGGATCACACAACACTATGTGTGGAGAAAAAAAGGCACAGCACACCAACATCAAAACCTCATCCCCACTGTAAAACATGGCGGAGGGAGCATCATGGTTTGGGGCTGCTTTGCTGCCTCAGGGCCTGGACGGATTGTTGTCATTGATGGGAAAATGAATTCCAGAGTTTATCAAGACCTTTTGCAGGAAAACGTACGACCATCTGTCCGCCAACTGAAGCTCCGCAGAGGATGGGTGATGCAACAGGACAATGACCCAAAGCATACAAGTAATTCAACAAAACAATGGCTGCAACAGCACAGAATACGCCTTCTGGAGTGGCCCAGTCAGAGTCCTGACCTCAACCCGATTGAAATGCTGTGGCATGACCTTAAGAGAGCGATTCACACCAGACATCCCAAGAATATTGCTACACTGAATCAGTTTTGTGAAGAAGAGTAGTCCAAAATGACTCCAGATCGTTGTGCAGGTCTGATCTGCAACTACAGGAAACGTTTGGTTGAGGTTATTGCTGCCAAAGGAGGGTCAACCAGTTATTAATTCCAAAGGTTCACATACTTTTTCCTCCCTGCACTGTGAATGTGTACATGTTATGTGCAATTAAACCATGGCAACATCTAATGTTTGTGTAGTATTATGTTCAGCAGACTGTGTTCTATTGTTGTGACTTAGATGACGTTCAGAGCACATTTTATGCCCAATTGATGCAAAACTCCACGTAATCCCAAGGGGTTCACATACATCCAGGGGACATCAGATCCAACGTCATCCGGGGACATCTTCCGAGTGACCCCACCCCATGTCACATGCTTGCTGTCCCCACCCCTTACCTATATAAGAACTGTCAGACTGTCTCCTGCATAAAGCTGGTTAGCCTCAGTGGAGAGACAGGGTGACAGTTCTTAAATAGGTAGGGGGCGGAGCCAGCCAGGGACATCATCCGAGTGACCCCGCCCCATGTCACATGCTTGATGTCCCTGGATGGCCCCTCCCCTTACCTATTTAAGAGCTGTCAGCGAGACTGGCTGCATAAGGCTGGTGAGCCTCGTCGAGTGCGGAACGTTTTTTCTTTTTTTGAGTCGCCGTGACATCGTGATTGACGTTGGATCTACTTTGGGGGACATTGTTTTATTAAAGGACTTGTCAAAGACCCTGTACTGTGGTTTTTACACTACACTTTTGCTTTTTTTGTGAAGTAGTAGCTGGACCATGTACCGCAGACTCATTCACGTAGGGGGGGCCGGGATCTGGGGGCCCCCTTGTTAAAGGGGGCTTCCAGATTCTGATAAGCCCCCTGCCCGCAGACCCCCACAACCACCGTCCAGGGTTGTGGGGAAGAGGCCCTTGTCCCCATCAACATGGGGACAAGGTGCTTTGGGGGGGGAGCCCTCCTGCCCCAAAGCACCCCCCCATGTTGAGGGCATGTGGCCTGGTATGGTTCAGGAGGGGGGGGGCGCTCGCTCGCCCCCCCCCCTTTCCTGACCTGCCAGGCTGCATGCTTGGATAAGGGTCTGGTATGGATTTTAGGGGGAACCCCACGCTGTTTTTTTCTTTAATTTCGGTGTGGAGTTACCACTTAATATCCAAACCAGACCTGAAGGGCTTGGTATGGATGGGAGGGGGGACCCCACGCATTTTTTTAAAATTATTTATTAGTAATTACTTCTGTCCCTGCAGAGCTGCGCTATTATATTTGACATTAAAAAGTATAGAGGTTACAACATTGTATCTATTTGTATCCGAATAAAAACATCTATGTCCGAAATGGATACAAATAGATACATTTTTGTAACCTCTATACTTTTTAATGTCAAATATAATAGCGCAGCTCTGCAGGGACCGAAGTAATTACTAATAAATAATAAAAAAAATGCGTGGGGTCCCCCCTCCCATCCATACCCTTACCTATATAAGAACTGTCAGACTGTCTCCTGCATAAAGCTGGTTAGCCTCAGTAGAGAGACAGGGTGACAGTTCTTAAATAGGTAAGGGGCGGGGCCAGCCAGGGACATCAAGCATGTGATCCCACCCCATGTGACATCATGCCATTTTTTATCTATTATGGTGCTGGTTTTTAAATGTAATTCTCCCTTTTTTTTCTTCACTGTAGCTCAGAAATTCAGTTGTCACTTCCCCAGCTAAAAGAGAAAGTTTTCTTGGAATTTATATCCCTAAAGGAAACAATGTTTACTTTGAGTTTATTAAAAGATAGAAAGTTTTTGTAACTTCGGGGAAAGTGACTTCTAAGCTTGTGAACTATAGTGAAGAGAAAAAAAAGGCTGGCATTTGCATTTGAAAATCAGCGCCGACATACACTTTGTATTGCAAAAAAAAATTATTAACAATTGTGTAAACCGAGGCATTATTTTCAATGGATTTTCATTTGTAAACCAAAAATTCCGTTAACCGAGGCGTTGGTAAACCGAGGTACGCCTGTATTAGTATTGCAATCCTTTGTATTGGGATACTTAGAACCAACATACATCTGAATTGGTAACATAGCACAACATTTGTGTCGCATTGGAGATATCTGGCTAGTTACACTGACCTTGCCCAGGGACTTAGGGTTGATTCACACCACAGAAATACAGGCAGGATTAGTGTTCAACAGCTCCGTGGATTAGTGGTTATCACTGTTGTCTCACAACACTAGGGTTGTTGGTTTGAATCCCCACCACAGCAATGAATTTGGATGATCTCCGTGTGACTACCCTAACATACAGTTGCAAGAAAAAGTATGTGAACCCCTTGGGATTACGTGGAGTTTTGCATGAATTGGGCATAAAATGTGCTCTGAACGTCATCTAAGTCACAACAATAGAAGAACACAGTCTGCTGAACATAATACTACACAAACATTAGATGTTGCCATGGTTTAATTGCACATAACATGTAAACATTCACAGTGCAGGGAGGAAAAAGTATGTGAGGCCCTAGCTTAATGACTTCACCCAGAGCTAATTGGAGCCAGGAGTGAGCCAACCTTGACTCCAATCAGTGTGATGATATTGGATGTGTTGCTGACAGCTGTCCTGCCCTTAAAAAACACACACCTGTTTTGGGTTTACTGGTTTCAAGAAGCTCTCAGAAGACCTACGATCAAAAATTGTTGACTTGCATGAAGCTGGAAAGGGTTACAAAAGTATCTCCAAAAGCCTTGATGTTCATGTGTCCACGGTAAGACAGACTGTCTACAAATGGAGAAAGTTTAGCACTGTTGCTACTCTCCCTAGGCGTGGTCGTCCTGTAAAAATGACTGCAAGAGCACAGCGCAGAATGCTGCATGAGGTAAAGAAGAATCCCAGAGTGTCAGCTAAAGACCTACAGAAATCTCTGGCACATGCTAACATTTTTGTTGACACATCTACAATAAGGAAAACATTAAACAAGAATGGAGTACATGGGAGGACACCACGGAGGAAGCCATTGCTGTCCAAAAAGAAGATTGCAGCACGTTTGAAGTTTGCAAAAGAGCACCTGGATGTTCCACAGCACTACTGGCAAAATATACTGTGGACAGATGAAACCAAGATTGAGTTGTTTGGGAAGAACACACAACACTATGTGTGGAGAAAAAAAGGCACAGCACACCAACATCAAAACCTCATCCCCACTGTGAAACATGGCGGAGGGAGCATCATGGTTTGGGGCTGCTTTGCTGCCTCAGGGCCTGGACGGATTGTTGTCATTGATGGGAAAATGAATTCCAGAGTTTATCAAGACATTTTGCAGGAAAACGTACGACCATCTGTCCGCCAACTGAAGCTCCGCAGAGGATGGGTGATGCAACAGGACAATGACCCAAAGCATACAAGTAATTCAACAAAACAATGGCTGCAACAGCACAGAATACGCCTTCTGGAGTGGCCCAGTCAGAGTCCTGACCTCAACCCGATTGAAATGCTGTGGCATGACCTTAAGAGAGCGATTCACACCAGACATCCCAAGAATATTGCTACACTGAAACAGTTTTGTGAAGAGGAGTGGTCCAAAATGACTCCAGATCGTTGTGCAGGTCTGATCTGCAACTACAGGAAACGTTTGGCTGAGGTTATTGCTGCCAAAGGAGGGTCAACCAGTTATTAAGTCCAAAGGTTCACATACTTTTTCCTCCCTGCACTGTGAATGTTCACATGTTATGTGCAATTAAACCATGGCAACATCTAATGTTTGTGTAGTATTATGTTCAGCAGACTGTGTTCTATTGTTGCGACTTAGATGACGTTCAGAGCACATTTTATGCCCAATTCATGCAAAACTCCACGTAATCCCAAGGGGTTCACATACTTTTTCTTGCAACTGTATATGTGCTGGTGGCAGCATCTTTGCTGTCTAAATAATCCCTAGAATGTGAATTAGAATGAGGCCTTGTCTGTTCAAACACCTTTAAAGTTGTACCTTATGTGAATGTCAAACGATGGGATGAGATAAGGGCCTAGACTAATGATTGATTGGATAATGCTGGTTTGCAGTCCACCCCCTTTTGGGAAAGTTTGTCAAACCATGAGAAGAGTGAGAAAGAGAGAGGAAAGGATTAAAAAAAAATTAATAAAATAATGGCATGGAGTCGTCCCCCCCCCCCCCCAAATCCATAACACACCCTTATCCGAGCATGCAGATACCGCATGCCTTCAAAGATTTATTTCCTTTGTTGAATTGCCTGCTTGATTCACACAATGCGATTTAAAATTGTGCTTTTTGTTGGCAATTTCGCCATATTTTCTGTAGATTCACCAATGAGTTATTGAATTTTCAATTGTGTTTTGCACTGCGGTTTCTATTGTAGTCTATATATGAAATCGCTACAAAATGCTGAAAAAGGTAGACAAGAATGACGTTTGAAATTGTGCTGCAGCAAATCGCTTACGTTAAGACACTCAAATTCACATTCATTAGATCCGATATCAGGTACAATTTTAATTCCCAAATCGCACCTGAAATTGTGCACCCTGGATGCGACTTGGCATGCGATTTGCATGACATGCGACTTGCAAATCGTATGCCAAGTCGCACCCTATTGTCTGCTATTAGAGCAGTAACATGGGTGCGTTTCCGACACTGATTTCTAAAGTAGTACATGTACTACTTATGTGACGATTTGCATAGATATCTGTGTCAGATGTCTTGCAAATCACAAGGAAATCGGCATCGTCACTGTACGTCGCATAATTTCTAAATCGGCTTTAATGTGACCGCGCTGTAAGGCCTTTTTATGTTTGATTTCCTGAGTGTTTTTCCGATTTATGGGAAATGCCACATACTAGCAAAAGTGAATTGACATTTTCAGTATTGCATGCAAGATGTGGTCATGTGACTGCCTTAACTCATGCGATAATCTGGAGTGAATTGTGCCCATAGGGCCAAGAAATATTGCCAATAGGGTTCCCTTTCACATCCCTGTTCAATGTTCTGTTGTATGCTGCACAGGTACACTTCACTGTGGCTTTCTTTCTGACTCTGATTTGTGGGGCCTGTATACCAAGGGTTAACGCAGGTGCAAGAGGATTCATCAGGTGCAAACACTTTCTCTGACCAAATGAATGACAGTGGTGGGTGTGGCCTACCTTATATAAAGAGACGCAGTAGTGGTGATTTTTTTCCTTGACCAGGCACATTATTTCTGCAAGTCCTTGTCTGTGGTTGTTTGGGGAGGAAGAGATATTGTGGTGAATTGCCCCCAGGCCACACTCACGCTGTGTTTTGATGTGGGCTGTAAATGTTTTGCATGTTCTTCCTTCTAAGACGTGTTTGTGTGTAATTGTACAATGATTGTGTTTATTATCTTTGCGTTGTAATCCTAACACATGTCCATTGCTCTGCTCTTCCAAGTTTGCTTTATTTAGAATGAAATGCAGTTTTCAGACAAACCTGATGAGAAATGTATGTGTGGGGGATTTGGGGAGGGGGGGAGGTGTTTATATTTTGGCATGTATGTATTTTTATATTGATATTTTGATCTGCAGCTTTTTTTTTTTTCTATTTTTAGCAACATCAATCCTGGGTTTTTTTTTTTTTTGTTTTTTTTTTCACCTAGATATTGAATGTACCTACTTGTTGTTGCTGTCCAAATAAATGTGGAATGTGTATTTGATCAATAAACATTTGGACTATGTATTTTTGGGGGATTATTTGTTCTAGTTGAATGTAGCACAGTGGCTAAATGGTTAGCTCTTCCACCTGGCAGTACTCGGGTCGTTGGTTCAAATCTCAACCATGGCACCTCCTGCCTGGAGTTTGTATGTTCTACCTGTGCCTGTGTTTCCTCCAGGTACTCTAGTTTTCTCCCACACTCTAAAGACATGCTGGTAGGTTAATTGGATCCTGTCAAAATTGGCCCTAGTATGTATATGTATGAATGTAAGTTAGGGCCCTTAGTACGCCCCTTGAGGGTTAGGGACTGATGTGAATTTACCGCATCTATATGTAAAGCGCTGTGTAGATTGACAGCGCTATATAAGTATCTGAAATAAATGTACTAGCACCCCTAACACTTATTTTTGTTAGCTATATAATATGCCCAAATCTTCCTTGTTAGAGTGCACATGTGCAAGTATGTCCAAACCAAAAGCCCCCTATTGCACCAAGCCATGTTATGTACCAATGAATAAGTCGTGTTCAATGTGCAGCTAGCTATTCTTTTTCTACAATCCTCTTAACAGTAATAAATTGGGCCCCCAATTTATGTTGACTTTGGGCCTTTACTGGCAAATATATATTTGCGAATGTCATATACACAATGGAGCCGCATGTAAAATTGCTATGGTGCACAAATCAACGCCCGGACGGCTGTTGGAGGCGATAGAGCAGCTGTCATACCGGAAATACGTCATGACGTTTGCGGAAGGACGTTTGCACACACCCGGAAGTGTGAGTGGATGAGAGTGTAGTTAGGAGAGTTTAGTGGTAATTTGCAAGTCTATTTTTTAGTTTTGTGAATTGTTCTTTTGTGGAATTCCAGACCACATCTGGACATGGCGAGATCGCTGTTCTCCACTGAGGAGCTGATCCTCATTTGCTGGGGAAACATTACTAATAATTGTTGTATTTTCAGTTGAAAACATGTCCAATTCCTAGATCCATTGAGGTACATAGCAGAGGTTCAAGGTTCTTCCTAACTATACAGGTGGCACAGACACAAGCATACACCCAGGGCCACTGTTAGATATTACGGGGCCCCGTACAGCATATCTGACAGCCCCCCACCGCCAGAGAAAATATCCAAATTTATATTTATGGTAAAAATACACTAAAAACATTATGGACATAATCCCAACCATATTCCTGTGAAATCTAAATGATAAACTGAGTTCATAAATAAAGCTGTGTGTGTAATTGAGGTGTAATTGAGGTCTTGGGGCTCATTCACATGGGTGCTGTGGCCTGTAGCGTGGGAATCAGTGGTTTGTTTTTGTGGCTGTCGCCGTTTGCAGCCAACCTATGTTACACTATGGAAATGCTGCAGGTCATAATTTGACAAGCATATGGGTGCAGGTGTACACCCCTGAACACAGACAGTGAGCATTCAGGGCCACTTTCCCACGCCTTCACACCTGTCAGATGACAACCTGTGTTCATACAGCTGCTGTGTCCCCATAGTGTAACAGGTGGCTCCAACCTCATGAACAACCCCCTCATTCATGCTGTACAGGCCAGAGGACCTGTGTGAATGAGCATTTTTTACTTTTTTTTCCTCAGCTCATTCATTTCAATGGGCTGCCTAATGTGTGGGAACATGCAAAAATACTGCAGGCATGTTATTGTAAAAGTGTGTTGCACCTAACCGCACAGTAGTGTGGTGCCATGCGTTTTGGTGGCTGTGAATGCATCTGTGTTTACTAGACATGTGGAGGTGCAATTAAGTTTTCAACTTGGTACCTGCGCACATCTGCAGAGGGCATTGCATTTCTTTGCTGTGCTGGACAATGCGTGCTCTTGCATGCGTTTCTGCACCACAAATGGTGTGAACAAGTCCTAAGGGCCAGTTCACAATATAGAAACATAGTCTAGATGTGTTCCTGATGCGTTTTTGCATGCACTTTTTTGATGCATGTTTAGCATGTTCCAGAGCATTTTGGATGTGTTTTTGATGTGTTCCACTGCATTTTGGATGCGTTTTTTTGTGTGTTCCAGTGCATTTTGGATGTATTTTTGGTGTGTTCCAGTGCAGTTTGGATGCGTTTTTGACGTGTTCCAGGGCCTTTTTTTTATGCATTCCAGTTAATTTCCCCTCTCTTTTTCTAAAATTTAATCAGGGACATGTGCGTTTTACCGCGTTCCAGTACAGTTCTATGCATAAACAATGCAGCCTGTTTGACTTTTTTGGCAGCACCTGCAACACACTGGAACTGTAAGCGCTGATGTGAACAATGACAACCATATAACCTTTCTGTGCGTTTTGGATGAAAAAAAAGCAACTGAAACACATGTAGTGTGAACTGGCCCTAAAGGTTATTATAGGTCAGGGAACGGGACCGACCAGGAATTGTGAATTCAATCAGACTAGTGGTGAGATACAATCAGGAATCCTATAATAATGCGAGATCTGAGCTGGAGGTGATAGGAAATGAGACACATTAACAAGATCAATAAATAAATAGTTAAATAAAAAGAGTGGGGCGGGCAGGGGCGGACTGACCATTTGGAAACTCAGCACTGCCCGAGGGCCCAGGGTCAAAAGGGGGCCCCATGAGATGCCCCTGGTACCTTTTTCATGGGCTTTTTTGAGTTTGCGCAATGACACAGGGGGCCCCATGATCCCCTATTGCCCGGGGGCCCCATGAGTTGCCAGTCCGCCCCTGGGGGCGAGGATACATAGATTTGTAGATGGAACAGGTGATCACAGGGGGGGTGGGGGAGGGGGTCAACTTGTATAAGGAGAGAGGTTTAAGGGTTCGTTCACACTTGACTTTATTTCTAACTCTTGCCAAACGCCCCTATAGCATTGGACAGGTGTTTGGGAAGCGTTTTTAACTCTCCTCAAATGCTCCCCAAACGCCCTATGTGCGGTTTTGAGGCATGTGATAAGCATTTACCAAGCGTTAAAACTGCACCACAAATGCCTGTAATGAAGTTAAATGGTATTGACGCTCCGAAAATGCCTCACAACTGCTTAACAAACGTCTGCCAGGCATTTGAGGAGCAGCACCATAGACTTGAATGCGAGGCTTCAACTCCTCCTGACTCGACACGAGGCGCCAGTTTTGCCGTGATGCAATGCTAACGCTTCAGGGTGAACAGCACTGTGTGGTGCCATGTGCAGAATTTTCATAGGCGTTTGAGAAGCATAAAAAACGCTTCTAAATCTATAGATTTATATTTATTATTTTTTTATTCTATTATATTCACATATTTTTTATTATATTTATTTAATATATTTTTTAATATTTTTTATATTTTTTTGATTATATATTATTTACAAGTTTATATTCATTTTTATTTTCATTTAATTATGTGATAATCTAATATATATGCAATAATAAAAAGTAGCATTAAAGTAAAAAATAAATGAATAACATTTTTTTAAAATAAAAAGTATTTTTCAAATAAAAATTAATAATAATAAATAAATGTTCAGAATGATAGGATCATAAAATTAATTGGAATATGTACATATATTTGTAACATGCAGAATTAATTACATACACAGCTATAAAAGCATAACAAAATAGAGGTAGAAGAGTATGGGTTTAAAGTTAACTAAATGCATTTTGTGCATACATTGGATTGTTAATAGTTGTGTTATAATACTGTGTATGTGTTGTAATATTCTAAGCAGCTTCTGATAGTTGCTTGCAACCTGTTAGAATAGCCGTAGTCCGGTGTGACACACTGTAAATAAATCACAACAATTATATAAACAAGTCAATTCTCGATTAGCCGACCCCAAAAATATGGCGGCGTCTAGTAGAGCCACAATAAAATGGCGCCTAATGATATATAAGGAGCTGAGACCTGGTGACCATATTACTACATCCCCCAGACGAAGCTACGTATTCCCTGTGGCGCAACGCGTTGGGGAGGGGCAGTGACGTCACCACGTACCGGACAGGCATTGCGGCGAGTATACACAGAGTGGAAGCACCTATCTGAGAGGCTGAGCTTTACCGCAGCTAGCGGTTTTCAATTTTATATGCGTGTTACATCTTTGATACCATGTGAGTGCATAATGGGAGCACATTAAATAGTGTTTATCATACCCTGGATAAGGCACCATATTTCTTTTTATTCTTTCTTCCATGGGTCATGTGAGGAGACATTGAGGATTGGAGTAAGGAGAAGCTATAGGAGGGAGAAAAGTCTTACTTCTGTATGAAAGGAATGATTTTCTTTTCCCCTCAGAGACCCCCGGTCTGTGGAGAGATTCCTGGTTTATCAGCAGAATTCTGGGAACACCCCTTGAACACGGAAATCACGACAGCTTATGTTCAGAGATGTTCAAAGTTTATTAGACATTAATAAGATTATATAGACTACAGATAATAATAAGGGAGGGGGGAGCGAGTTTCAAAACTGTAACTTGTAACTTTCCATCATGAGCTAACTACATGAAACATGACATATACATTTCTTGGTACAAATTGTTTTGGCTAACTTTCTGGAAAAACAGACAGACAAAGACATTGTCAGGGTCATGTTAGCTTCTGTTGATACATCCTTGAACAACCAAAAACAGTTTCATTAAACTTCTAATATCTCTACAAAAAACTAACTTAATACTTAAAATGGCGTACATAATACAAAATGGAAGTTATCTAGATCCTTTCACTATCCAGACTGAATAGAGAGTCTGTGAATTCCCACCTGCACCATCTGAAAAAGGAGAGTATATTACCAACACCTATCTCCTGTAGAATCCCAAAAACTATTTTTTGCACATTTGATATTTTGCACAAAAAAAATTTTATTTTGCACATTTTTTAGCATAATTTGCTTTTGAGTGACATTTTATGGATTGATTTTTTTTTATTTTTTTTTTATTATTTATATATATTTTTTTATATAATATATATGTAATTTACAATTTGCAAATTTTTTTGCACATTTTTGCACAGAATATTTAGACTTATATTTCATGAATTGTATTTAGAGTTATATCTTATTTACAGTATTCTATATATTTACATCATAGATATATATATGAAATTTAATATTTATAGAATTATATTTATTTACACTTTAGCTATATATATGGAATTCATAGTGGGTGTTGCACTATTTGCACATTAGATCATTTTAATTCATTTATAATTTTATTTGAACACAGGCACAGAATATTTTATTTTTATTTATATATTTTTTACACAATTCATATATTTTTTTATATAATTTATATGATTTAATCACAGAGTACAAATATTATAATTAGATTTAACTATATATTTTTTAAGTGGAATTAAATATTAGATAATTGGAATAAGATCAGTTTGAGATAAATTGGATGAGAAAGTGATTATATGATAGAACCATAATATATTTAAATTAATAATATCACTACAAAAACATACAATATATAGTGTAGGCTAGGAAAAAGTAGAGCGCGGATTATCATATATTGCTTGTTTCTAGAGTTCACATCTTATGAGAGTGAGAAATATTCCAGCGATCTAAATATATAATCTTTAAACTCCAGGGGCTCACAAGTTTATCTCATTAATATTTATTTATGGTACTCTTACAGTGTTGTCAATTTACTCCGCGCTTTACACACATATTGTACATTCACATCAGTCCCTAACCCTCAAGGGGCGTACAATCTAAGGTCCCTAACTCACATTCATACACTAGGGCCAATTTGGACAAGAATCAATACACCTACCAGCATGTCTTTGGAGTGTGGGAGGAAACTGGAGTACTCGGAGAAAACCCATGCAAGCACAGGGAGAACATGCAAACTCCATGCAGGAGGTGCCATGGTCAGGAATCAAACCCATGACCCTTTTACTGCAAGGCAGACATGCTAACCATTAAGTCACTGTGCTGCCCATTAATGATGTAAACTGGTAAATGGTGCTAAAAAAAGTTCATATAATCATTCCTGAATAATGGAATGTCCTTCGTGTCAGCGTACCACCTCAGAGAGTGCCTATGAATGGCACGTGTGGTTTATCCGTGACGAACAGTAGTGCATGAACTCGTGAAAGGTAAACCACCCTTGGGACGTGTGTATTACACTATTAAGCACCTTTATGGCTCCTGTGGCTGAGCTAATTCCTCCCCTTACCATTTTGGCACTCACCCGGATGGATGGATGGAGCTGGATGACTAACCCATAGCTGTCAGCATACTGCTGCACCCCCAGATGTGTGATGTGTATAACCCATGTGCATTAATACCTTAACATAGAATAGTTACATGATTAAAGAGAAGGAAGATATATAATTATATTGAGAACTTAGAACTAGACATTCCAAATTATTTGAGATACAAGTGTGAAAATATTTAACATTTGAAAATAGAATGTATGACATTCATTAGTAAATGCATTAGTTTTCTGATCATTTTGGAGAAACAGCAAATGTGCCAGACGTGATTCCACATTTACTAATAGCAAAGTAGATGTTAGTCTTCTGAGCAGCGTCTAGCAATCTCATTGACGGACAGGTCTTGATTGATTTAACTGAGTCTGCCATCCCCACCCCACAGAGGAGGCAGCCAAGAGCATGACCAAGCGTCTCTGGTTGCTATTTGCACCCCAGGTTTTTGAAATCCAGCAAAGCAGTTCAGCTGCTCTGAGGATGTAACTAGATCTTTTCTAAATTACTTCTGTGCACTAGGGAGGATGACCTAAAACATTCTTGCTGCAAATCCATTTATTTAGATATCTTCCACTTTCACTTTGAAAACCGTCACCATTCAGGTAAACATTCTCTAGTTCATCAGAGAGCACTGGCTTTCTAGAAATATTAAATCTGGGGGAAAAAAAAAAGAATAAAACATAACATTACATATAAAGCTTGCTGTTTAGATAATGATCACATACAGTATATAGTGGTTTTCCATACATTTTCTTTCTATGCCTTTTATAGTCAGGACTAAAAAATACAGTACAAATACAAAAAAAAAAAAAATATTCTTTCTGTCAGGTGAGTATGAAATATAACATGTGAATATTTTGTAAGCTCATATGAAACCACCAGGTGGTGCTGTAGCCTCTTTTTACACATTTACCTGTTCATTCTCTACTTTGCTGGAAGAAGTCTGTTTACAGAGATCAGATCTCTAACAACAATGATAGATTCAGCCCTGAAAATGCAGATCTAATATATGTTCTTCACAACAGATTTTGATTAATCTGTCTGTAGTCTTGATATTATGATCTCTGAACAATCACTTAAGCTCTTTGGATGTACTATACAGGTCCAGAGAGCGAAGGGTTTCAAACAAGCTATAGCAGCAATGCAGTAGCAGCCATGAGCTTGTATTTTTTTCTGTTCAGCCAGCACCCGACTGTCATGTAAAAGTGATGAGGATAGCAAGTGAGAGGCGTTCCCCTATCTCCTCTACTGTCTATGAAGCCAGAAGTGCTGACCTCTGTGCATTTCTGGTGTTAGAGCTGTCACTCCTCATCTGCTACAATCAGGGGAGCAGCTAATTAAGCATGATCTGCACTTGATTAGCTTCATTGGAGGGCAGGAGAGATATTAGGGATCTAATAAACCCCTGATACCTCCATAAAGAGGACTTGTCACCTGCCCATGCTATCACATATGGGGCTTGTTAGCCCCCTTGTGACAACAAAAAAGGTAAATGAAAAAAAATTTAATTACAATAAAAGTATAATTTAAAAAAAAATGAAGTAGCTATGTCACCCTGCACTCCCCTGCAAATATGTGTATAGGTTGCACACCATGTATGTAACCAGCAAATGCTCTACACATGTTATATATCACTGGGAATGTTAAAGTGAGAACAATAATTCTAGAACCATCATTCACAATTGATTCAAAACAGATAATCTGTAAATGTTTTTAAAGCGTCTCCTATTGATAATTTTGGGTTCCATCATGTTTTGGCATTTTGCAGGCGCACACAGTTCTGAGGCTTGACACCTTTGGTATCTATTCACTCTAAACAACCTCATCTTTTATTATGTACAAAAATTGTGGATTACATTGTGTCTGGGTACAATAAAATTCATTTCAGTGTATTATCTTCTTAATATAAAACAGTTGCTCAAATATTGTATGACATAACAATTGCAACTACTATTTATTTTTCTGCGAAGCCTCTGCTTTCAGATAATATATAATGTTCTGGAGGTTGGAAGTATAGCCAAAATTGCTGTTACATGTGTGCAAAAAATGAAAAAAATAGCTGTAGAAGGGGAACTAGCGAACAGCAGCCCTGTTCTCAGAAGGCATATGAAGCCGCTCTCTAGCAGAGGAGATACAGGGGTGGATTTACTAAAAATGGAGAGCGCAAAATCTGGGTCAGTTGTGCATGGCAGCCAATCGGCTTCTAACTTCAGCTTGTTCCATAATGCTTTGACAATAAAACCTGGAAGCTGATTGGTTTCTATGTAAAGCTGCACCAGATTTTGCACTCTCCAGTTTTAGTAAATCAGTACAATGTGTCCCCCACCAGTGCCAGACGGGACCAGTAGGTGTAATAATAATGACTGTGTATTGGTTTCACTGCTCAATTAGCAATGCACTGGGGAGGATAAGCAAAGACTTGCCCCAACTCTAAACTGAAACAGAATATTGAATCCCCCCCCCCCCTGCAGGATAAAGCAAGAGTGCAATCCACAACGTAAACTGTGCAACCACATAAAAAAGATCCAAAACCACTGCTGCTGCAAAAAAAAAAAACAAAAAACATAACACAATCGTAAAATTAATTAGAATTGATTGCAAGTCTGTGCCATAGTAGTAATTATTTATGGCACAGCGCTGTGGCTACAGGTCTGCATGAAATATGTTGTACAAGGAGGGATGATTCAATGGGCTAATGTAGAACAACACCTGAAATATTGGTTTTAGGTGAAGCTGATCTTACATTTGAGGAGAGGAACTTACATTGGTTTTGGGTAGAGTGTTCCATTAGTCCAGACCCAGCCTGAATCATTTTGTGTCCTGCTCAGTCCAATCCAGTATGCATTAGACTTCAGTAGATTTAAAAAGTTCTGCAAGATAGAAAGATGAATAAATGAAATTAGAAATTAGAACATTGCACTGAACTGGACTCGATTCCCATGGTGCTTTACACTTATCTATACAGTACACAATAGTTATCCATAAAACTTTAAAGCTAACTGCAGCCTAAAGACGTTTTTCTTCAATCAGTGGGATGAACCATAAAAAAAAACCTGACAAATTCCTCTATCCACACGAATGAGGTGGATGGAGGAATCCGCCCATCGGTACATTGTATTCTGAGGGGCAAAACTTGCTACTGTCAGAATAAATTGATCAACAACTGCAGAAAATAATCAACAAAAGTTTTCTAACTTGCCCATTGACAGGTGTCAATCAAACAAATGACTTCTGCCAAGCAGGGGCAACCACACACTGAAATTTAGTCAGTTCCTGCCATCTATATGTGAACATCTTCACCTTGTTCCTTCTCCTCATGTACATAGTCCTCTCCTCTATCCACAGGTGGCCCTTTCCTATCCCTGCACACGCTGGGTTCCACGATATGTTCCTAAGAAGGGGTGGCAGCTAAACTAAACCATCCAACTTCCTGTGTGAATGACCTCCAATGATAATGAATTCGTATTTAGCATAGTCCCGGCAATGGCCCGCCCCTTACCATTGGTTTTTAATGATGAATTCATCATGGCTGAATGGCATCATGTATGGACATGGGTTGCATAACTCATATTGCACATGGAAGTATTTTATTTTTTAAATTAGATTGAACTGTAGGAGTTATCTGTGTGATCTCTGAGAAGACCAATAGGTGTGAGCACAGTAATATGTTAACAATGACAACAGGAATACACTATACTGGCAAAAGTATTGGGCCAGCCCTCCAAATCATCAGGTTCAGATGTTCCAATCCCCTCCATGGCCCCAGGTGTATACAATCACGCACCTAGGCATGCAGACTCTTCTACAAACATTGGTGAAAGAATGGGTCTCTCTCAGGAGCTCAGTTACTCCAGAAGTGGTTCTGTGATAGGTTGTCATCTGTGCAATAAGCCCATCCGGGACATTTCCTGGCTACTAAATATTCCACGCTCAACTGTTAGTGGGATTATAACAAAGTGGAAGCAACTGGGAACAACAGCCACTCAGCCACCAAGTGGTAGGCCACGTCACATGGGTCACAGGGTCAGCGCATGCTGTAGCTGATAGTGCACAGAAGTCGCCAACTGTCTGCAGAGTCAATAGCTAAAGACCTCCAAACTTTGTGGCCTTCAGATTAGCACAACAGTGCATAGAGAGCTTCATGGAATGGGTTTCCATGGCTGAGCAGCTGCATCCAAGCCTTCCATCACCAAGTGCAATGCAAAGCGTCGGATGCCGTGGTGTAAAGCACGCCACCACTGGACTCTGGAATAGTGTAGACGTGTTCTCTGGAGTGACGAATCACACTTCTCTGGCAATCCAATGGACATGTCTGGGTTTGGCGGTTGCCAGGAGAACAGTACTTGCCTGACTTCATTGTGCCAAGTGTAAAGTTTGGAGGGAGGATTATGGTGTGGGGTTGTTTTTCAGGACTTGGGCTTGGCCCCCTAGTTTCAGTTAAGGGAACTCTTAAGGCGTCAGTATACCAAGACATTTTGGACAATTTAATGCTTCCAACTTTGTGGGAAGAGTTTGGGGATGGCCCCTTCCTGTTCCCACATGACTGCACACCAGTGCACAAAGCAAGGTCCATAAAGACATGGAGGAGCCAGTTTGGGGTGGAGGAACTTGACTGGCCTGCACAGAGTCCTGACCTCAACCCCATAGAACACCTTTGGGATGAATTAGAGCAGAGACTGCGATCCAGGCCTCCTCCCCCGACATCAGTGCCTGACCTGACAAATGCAGTCTTCTTTAACCCCATCACTCCCAATGGCAAAACAAGTCTAAATGCCTAAGCACAATTTTGCAACGTTGACATATGTTAGTAAAAGCATACATATCATCACAACTACTTTGTACATCCAAGTGGATTATACCACGTTTTTTTAGGACAATTTGGGCTTTCATTTGGTGGTAAATGGTAATGGATATCTCTTGATTTTTCTTTTATTATCAAAGGAAAACTGGCCATAAATAGTAAAACAAAAAATAACCTACCACCAAAGAACAATACAAAATAAATTCTCCAGCTCTTGACGATTGCAGCAATACCATATATGTGGATGTTATTTGTTGTTTGTACCCGGAGTACAGCCCAGAAACAATAGTGCGCATTTAGTTTTTTTTTTCACCTAAAACACTGACACCAATTTTTTTTAACCATGACCTTTGACCCTGACCTTGACCCAAACACCCTGGCACTAAACTAGATCGAACCTTGGTCTAGGTATTTTTTCTTTTATTTTTTAATATTTATTTTTCTTTTTTTTCTTTTTTTAAAACAAACTTTTTTTTCCCCTCTATGCCAGGAGTTAGAGAGATACAATGTATCTCTCTCTTCCATTCATAGAGAGAAAAAAAAAACAAGGGGGCCGGACCGGACAGTGACTGATCATGTGACCCGGAATTGGGAGTCCCGTGTCCCGATCATTAGAACTGGACCCGGGGCTTTCAGTGACACCACAGTCTTTGTGCTGGGAGCGTGCTGTGCGGCGCGCTCCCAGCAGATAGGTATGCAAATATGCGCCCCCACGGAAAAAAGCCCGGTTCTGTGAGACCGCATATTTGTGTGACGTCGGCATCAAGGGGTTAAAATGATGGTTGCGCAGGACATGGTGGTAGGCTCTGCAGGCAATGATGTCTATCAAAGTTTGTACATGTAGCACTGCCAGTAGGGGGTACAGGCAGCCCCGCCATAGCAGGCCCCATCGAGGTAGTAATACAACCTTTTGACCCCTGCACTCTGTACATAGGCTGAAGTTTTAAGCTCCTTCCACTGTTAGCACAATTATTCCACACTCACAATTCATCATAGTGTGCTATGTGTGCTGCCTTTTTTTCCTTTCAGTTTTTTTCTTTCTCCAGTGGTGACCCCATATATTTAAGCCCCTGTGGGGCGAGCCCTGTCAGGTACGCTGTACAAGGCCCCATGATTACCTTTGTACACGTGCAATCAGCCATGTCTGCTGTCTCAACAAAACACTGGCCACTTAATAAATGACCGAGTGCATTCTCTACTGTCCATTACCTTTGTCAGCACCTCCATTTTGGAAAATGTAATAGAATTGTATTATGGTCATGTCCAGTGGAGGGTCATGTTGGGGGTGTAGTGTTCTATGTATAGAGTGTAATAGAATTGTATTATTATGTCCAGTGGTGGGTCATGTTGGGGGTGTAGTGTTCTATGTATAGAGTGTAATAGAATTGTATTATTATGTCCAGTGGTGGGTCATGTTGGGGGTGTAGTGTTCTATGTATATAATGCTACAAGCTCCCCCTCACTCCCCCTCTCTGTTGGGGTCCCTCAAGGCTCTGTCCTCGGGCCCCTTCTCTTCTCCATCTACGCCTCCTCCCCAACTCATACACTCTTACGGCTTCAACTACCACCTCTATGCTGACGACACACAAATCTATCTCTCAACCCCCCACCTCACCCCCTCGGTCTCCGCCCGAATCACACACCAACTGAGCGACATATCAGACTGGATGTCGCTCCACTTCCTTAAACTGAACCTCTCCAAAACCGAGTTTCTTGTCTTCCCCCCCAGCCCGGACCCCCCCCCCCACTGACTTCTCCATCACATCCAACAACGCCACCATCAAACCCGCCCCGCAGGCCAGAGTACTTGGTGTCATTCTGGACTCCAACCTATCCTTCCAGCCCCAAGTCCAATCTTTAACAAACTCATGCAGACTCCACCTCCGCAACATCGCCAAAATCCGCACGTTCCTAACCCCAGAAACCACTAAA
Organism: Staurois parvus; assembly: GCF_062004578.1. Lineage (NCBI taxonomy): Eukaryota > Metazoa > Chordata > Amphibia > Anura > Ranidae > Staurois > Staurois parvus. Next base: position 1,031,093 of record NW_028318907.1, on the reverse strand, counting down.
CAGCTCATCCACTCCCTCATCATATCACGACTCGACTACTGCAACTCCCTCCTCACTGGCCTGCCTTGCCGCTGGCTATCCCCGCTTCAGTCCATCCTGAATACGGCTGCCAGACTCATTCACCTTTCCAACCGCTCCGTCTCCGCCACCCCCCTCTGCCAATCCCTCCACTGGCCTCCACTCAGTGTCCTCCACCCCCCTCTGCCAATCCCTCCACTGGCTTCCGATTGCCCAACGGATCAAATTCAAAATCCTAACACTGACGTACAAAGCTGTCCACCATACTGCTCCGAACTACATCACCGACCTAATATCCAAGTACCACCCAACACGCACACTCCGCTCCTCACAAGACCTCCTTCTCTCTAGTTCCCTGGTCTCCTCCTCCCATGCCCGCCTCCAGGACTTCTCCAGGGTGTCACCCATCCTCTGGAACTCCCTGCCCCAACCCATCAGATTATCACCTACTCTCCTCTCCATTAGGCGCACCCTGAACCCATCTCTTCAGGGAAGCCTACCCCACCCCCTGCTAATTTGACCGTCCTCCTCCACTCCTCCTACCACTTCATCCCCCACAGCTATCTCCTCCTGTGCCACCACCCCCTCCCTCCTAGATTGTAAGCTCCAAAGAGCAGGGCCCTCAATCCCCTCATGTTTTGCATTGTATTGTATTGTTCTGTCCCCCTTTGTAATGTACAGCTATTGGCGCTTTATAAATACTGTATAATAATAATAATGTATAGAGTGTAATAGAATTGTAATATTATATCCAGTGGTCAGTTGTATTCTAGTATAATGGATAATATTCTATATTGTGATCATGTTGAGGTGGGTGGAGATGGGATTATTATTACTCACCATTTCGTCTTCATTATCAATAATGGCCAGGGATGAATTGTGTGATTGGCAGAAGTTCTGGCTGTTCCTCCATGTATCAATCTTGTCTGAGAAATAGTAACATTTTCCCCTGTATTTGACCCAGTCATCCTCACAGTCTGCAGCTGGTGAACCCTTTACCACTTTTGGTTCAGGTGTCTCTCCTACAAATAGATTGTTTATTTCAGCCATTTCGTTTACTTATTAACTAACAGACAAATGTTATTAGAAAATTACAATACTATTAGAAGAAAACAAGATATTACAAAAATACAAACAGAAATATCAAACAACAACTAATCATTTGTATAACTAAATGTCAGCAAAGCGGGGCTTGTTTAGTATATAGAGGTGAAAGGTCCTATCAGATCGTAGGAATAGCAATACTGATAAAGGGCTGCGTCACCTCCAGTAAACATTTAAGTATTTATATATATATATATATAATAAAAAGTCAATGTTCTTTTTTTACTTTTTTTGTGGATAGAGTGGCAAGGGGTTAGAACATCTACCAAGTCTTTATTGCTGTCTATCACATCCCGTATGGGGTGATTCACCCTATCCATTTGTCTTGGTAACACTGGTATTGGGACAGAAAGTTCTGGGAATGTATCATTGTTGAGCTGTCACCAGAGCAGTAGTGTGGGGAAATCTTACAATGGAACTGTCTGTTCAGGTAACTACTGCCTACCAGGGTAGTTCCCCTCACTGTGGAGAGATTTCCTCTCTCATTTCCTTCTGCATCTCTGTTGACAGGAACTGAAGGGAAATCTCCCCAAATGGGACACAGGTGGAAAAAAAAAGTAAACTGACAGGTTTTAACTCTTTTCTACTCTGCCTCTAAAAATTAAAAAAATGTCTATATATATACACTTTACAATAAAACAACAACCAAAAACTGGTATATATATATGTACCTGAATCTCCATTCCTAATTAGTTATACTGCTCTCAGTAATGGGTGTGTGTGCTGAGTTCTGTTATTCCCCCCCTGTAAGGTCCCCATAAAGACTGTCAGAGCTCAGAGGTAATAACTGACACTGTCTGGGCTGCTGGGGGTGTGTGGGTTAGAGGCGGGTAACCTGTTAATTAATAAAGGTTTTTACACCCCGTTCACATTAGTGCGACTTGGCATGCGATTTGCATGACCTATGACTTGCAAATCGCATGCCACGTCGCACCCTATTGTCCGCAGTTAGAGCGGTCATATTTGTGCGGTCCCGACTTGGTTGGAGCCGCACCGATTTAAAAAGTAATACATGCACTACTTTTGGTGCGATTTGCATAGACATCTGTATCAGATGTCTAGCAAATCGCACCTGAAAAATTGGGCTTGATGTGAATGTGGGGTTAGTTCTACATTCATAAAATCCTGACATTACCTTTGTTATATAAGGTTTTCTCAGCTTTGACATCTATCAATGAGCTCAGGCACTAGAAGGACAACCTCTAGTAAGGTCTTACATCTGAACCTCCTGCCATGGCAGGGAGAGAATACAAGTAATCTAAAATAAAGGACTCTCCAATTCATGAGTGAAAATTCATATTATTACAAATATATTGCCGATTGGTGAATGGCTCTATTAAGGGAATCCTCAATACTCTCCATTGTGTTCAGGATTTTTATGGGGACACAATAAATGGTCAGTCCACCTAAAACTAATATTTCATCTGAGAGTAGATACAGACATGCCGCATCATTCAGTGGGGAGCCATCAAATCATGTTCAAGCAGAAATCCATTTTCTTTCAATTTTCTTTCAATTTTCTTAACACTAACATAAGTAAAAACCCCCTTTAAAGGTGAGTATGCTCTACTTCTTTAGTAAATTTGGGTCACTGTGTATCTGTTTTGAATTTCAGTGGTACAAATTGTGAAAATACCTTTTGACCTTTCTGAATATTCGGAGTCCTTGTCATTTCCTTTAGAAGCTGTTAAAAAAAAAAAGCACAAAGAGCCGTACGTCTATTGTGCAAACTACTAATCCATCAACCCACTATGTAGTGGAGATAAACAAGGCACACATGATTATGGTCCAACCTGTGTGACAACCATGGCTCCCTCAATAGATACCATGGAGAAATGAGTGTAGACATGAAGTGACAGCAGGAAGTGTGTTATTTGCAGGATCACCATGGGAAAATAACAGGAAAAAAAATGGAAAAAGGAAACTGATGTAGCCACCACATCTAAGGGCTGGTAAGCTACAATAAATATATATAATTTTTTTTTTGGGTGGGGGATTAGATATCATTTAAAATCAACAACAGGAAGACCAAGCAAAGCATACACTAGTAGACATGACTTTTTTTTTTAAGAATGTTGGTACGATTTTCAAAGCATTAATGGGGTCAAATCAATATTTGTTTTCAACCTAAGTGACAAGAAAATCTGGAGGTGCAAGATGGAAAATTCTTGAACAAACAAATTTGTAACAGGGAATATGGTTTCTGCTTGGAAACTCCACTCATTCCAATATCGAATGGTAAAAGCAAGCAACATTTTGAAGTACTTTCGAACAACATTTATCAAGTCATCGAATGTTCTGAGAATTTTCATATGAATGTCTTTGAGAATATTTGTTCAAGAATCTACTAGTGTATGGCCAGCTTAAGAACGCCAAGCCAGGAAAAATGAAAATGGTGGCACAATCTGCCGGCTTCTATACACAATTGAGGCATTTTTTTGGATGTAGCCTTTCCTCATCCTTCTTAGAATATACAAGAATACACACACATTGTACTATTAGCAGCAGAAATCTTGTAGGATTGGAATTGTTCTTTGAAATATTGATTTTCCTTTTGTCAGATTCTGCCTTGTTTTCTTATTGATAGAAATTCTGTAGAGTTGGTAGAAAATCAGACTTACCACATGCAGCCAGAAGAGCACCAAGGATGATGATCTGAGTTACTGATATTGCTGGTCCAATTAAAACATAGAGCACAGGAACTTTGGTTGACATGAATTTCTGCCCAACTCCTAAAAACAATACAGAGATCAGACATTAGAGATAAAGAAAAAATCTGATATGTATTCTTATTGGTGTAAAAATCAGAGAGAACATAATGGAGTCACAGATGAACACAACACATCACATGGTTCTTGTAGAAGAGCTCAGAGTGAATGGAAGTCATTGTATGCGGCTTGTATGTTACATGGAGAACATCAACACACACAGCAGCTATATAAAGGGCCTGAAAGATGGGAGCTCCCAGTGAGCCACCCCCTCCTGAGGCCTGCAACCCCCACCAGCAAGATTTTCTGGCTCCCCACAATGTTACTTCTTTTCCTCCAGGGCAAACATGGACTCATTGCTCTCTAGTGCCAGGACATCGGACTTGTGCTAGTCATTACAGGTCTTGTCTTTCCCCCAGCTTGTGAAAGGTCAATAAAAGAAGAAGCAGTAGGCCTAAGATCTTATCTCTCACTTTGTTCTCTCCTCCTATCAGCATGCTTCTTGTCAGCACATGAGACAACAAATTGGCTTCCTGTGTTGCGTCTCCCTGTCCCAGACTGAGCTCCATTGTAAAGGGATTACCAGAGGCTGATACAAGGCCAAGTTCAGGTATTTACATTTACTCAGTGACGTATAAATGAGTAGAAATCTTCATTAGTTTGTGTATTTTAAATATTTCTGGAGTTTAGCCTTGAAGGCGCTTAGAGGAAAGGAAAATGTCAGAGACAAGAATGTATACATGTCCCAGAGCGGATGTTGGCAAAATTATCACTCAATGCTTCTTTGTCTCCTGGGCATTCCTCTAACGGCTTGTATACTCCTACAGTAACTGCCAGAGCTTGAATTTCATACTTAATAGAAACCTGAACTGAGATAAGTACAGAGGTGTCATTGCTGACCAACATCTGAAAATGCCGGTTTCCTGGCTCTCTCAATACTTTTTGAGGCAAGCGTGAAGTCAGTGAGGTCATATCTGGTCTGTGCACTTCTTCATTGTTCTGGAATGAAGACAAAAGGTCCACCGAACAGCATTTTTAGAAGGAAATTAGCAATGGCAGCCTCCTCTGTGTCTGCTCAGGTTACAGAGTTACAGTCAGAGAGTCTGAAGGTATACAGCTTCTGCTGTGCTGTCCCTTTATTTATTTCAGGTACTTATATAGCGCTATCAATGTACTCAGCGCTTTACACATATATTGTACATTCACATCAGTCCCTAACCCTCAAGGGGCGTACAATCTAAGGTCCCTAACTCACATTCATACATACACATACTAGGGCCAATTTAGACAGGAGCCAATCAACCTACCAGCATGTCTTTGGAGTGTGGAAGGAAACCGGAGTACCCGGAGGAAACCCACGCAGGCACAAGGAGAACATGCATACTCCAGGCAGGTGGTGCAGTGGTTGGGATTTGAACCAACAACCCTAGTGCTGCCAGGCGGAAGTGCTAACCATTTAGAAAGCCATCAGGGTCTCTGCATCTTTAGTCATTGCTGCGCCTGTAATAGACGTTTACTTTTAAAACAAATATTTAATATAAAAAGAGTAATAGATATACTACATCCATTTAAAAACACAATCTTAAAAAATAATGTTTGATTAACCATTTGCCCTCCTGAGGATTTACCCCCCTTAATGACCAGGCCTTTTTAGCTATTAGACGCTGCACCCAAATGAAATTTACGTCCTTTCGAACAAATAGAGCTTTCTTTCAGTGATATTTGATCACCTGTGCGCTTTTTATTTTTTGCGCTATAAACAAAAAAAAGACCAAACATTTTGAAAAAAAAAACAATGTTTTTTTAATTTCAGCTATAAAATATATAAAGTAAACGCAAAGTTAGTAATAAATTTAGGCCAAAATGTATTCTGTTACAAGTTTTTGTTAAAATAAGTGTATATTGATTGCTCTGTGTTAAAGTTTTTTTTTTTTTTTTTTTTTTTTTCCAAGAAATTTTATTGAGATATGAAAGGCATAACAAGTCATAAACAAATACGGATCGCAGTCCGCGCAAGTCTTTAAGCATGTTCTCCCGTAACGCAGACGGGTTCAGGACATAGAAGTAAATCGTAGCTCAACCTGAAATACAGTCCTAAGGGGAAGGCACCGTATATACCCATAGCAATGATGTTAGCAGTAAGTAATTTATAGAAATACGGGGTACAATAGTCCTTGTGTAGGGAGATCTAAAGAAACAGGACAGTGAGGTATATAGCAATAGTCGTGTCAACTCAAGGCATATATGTCTTAGGATTCCGTACTTGAACATTATAGATTAGATTGGAGGAGTATTGTTACACCTGTGTGTCTGTAAGTACTCTGTACCTTATGAAAAATATAGTTAGTTAGAATATGGTAAAGAGGTGAAAAAGAGAGAAAGAAGAGATGGGAATGAAATGAGCAAGGGAATGGAGGAAGAGTATGAGAAAAAATATCATAGTGGGGCGAGGAGGGACGTAGGGGACGAATACAGATGAAGAGAGAGAGAGAGAGAGGTAGAGGGAGAGAGAGAGAAAGAAAAAAAAAAAAAAAAAGGGGGGGGGAAGAGGGGGGGGGGGAGGTGAATGGGGGAAGGAGGAGGTATATAACTAAATAGGCATAACCAAACCAGTCATATCAGTTAGCAGCTTCCAGGCTGAGACAGATTCAATCATTACTTAGAAATACAATTTCGTTAAAGTCCCGTAATGGAACTATTCCTGAAGTGAACGTTCTAGGGGTTTCCGTGTCACCAAATCTCTGTGTTAAAGTTATAGCGTCTACAAACTATGGTATAGATACTGCATTTTACGCCATTTTTTGCTACACAGAGCTGCACTAATTTAACTGACAATTGCGCGGTCATACAATACTGTACATAAATTAAATTTATGTCTTTTTCACACAAATAGAGCTTTCTTTTGCTGGTATTTGATCACCTCTGTTTTTTTTGTGCTATAAACAATTCAAAAAAATTTGATATTTTCTCATTTCTGTTATATAAGAAATATCCTATAAACTCAAATTTCGCCATAAATTTAGGCCAAAATATATTTTGCGACATGTCTTTAGTTTTGCTTTGTGTGAAAGTTATAGCGTCTACAAACTATGGTATAGATCAGGGGTGGGCAAACTTTTTGACTTGAGGGCCGCAATGGGTTCATATATTGGACCCGGGGGCCGGACCAAGAGTAGATGAATGATGTGTATGTGTCATCCATAGTAAGTATAGTAATATTCCCCCATAGTAAGCATAGTAATTAATCCCCCATAGAGTAATTCATCCCCCATAGAGTAATTCATCCCCCCTATCGTAATTCATCCCCCCTATAGTAATTCATCCCCCATATTAAGTCCCCAAGTCCCCCCGTGTCAATTCACTTACCTTTGCTCTGTGCGTTCCTCTCGCCGTGTTCCCGCGCCGTTCCGGTCTTCAGGGCGGACTGTGAGAGGAGCCTAGCTCCCCTCCCCTCACCGTCGTCACGCTGCCCCGCCTACACACATCCTGACAGCCACATCCGCGGGCCGGATTAAAAGGTCCGCCGGGCCGTATACGGCCCGCGGGCCGTAGTTTGCCCATTGCTGGTATAGATAATGGAATTTACACAGCTTTTACGTTCTGACTGCCCATCACATTTCTTAAGGTGCTAAAATACCAGGACAGTACAAACACCCCCAAATTACCCCTTTTCAGAAAGTAGACACCCTAGGCTATCTGCTGAGAGGCATATTGAGTCCATGGAAGATGTATTTTTTTTTTACAAGTTTTAGAAAATGACAACATTTTTTTTTTTTTTAGATTGGGCTCAATTATAAATAATGGGTAGGTGGCATTGGAGGCAGTAGTTCCATTGTCCTGAATGTCTGGCCCATGGGTGAAGATGGATGGGTTGTGTGGAAAATATCCAGTTTTTTGGGTATCACATGAGACCAATCTCACCCCCACGCCTCTGTCTTTTTTATCCCTAAGTCCCCCTCCAAACAAAAACCTAAAAGAATTCGTAAAAGAGGATGCAGAGGGGGACAAAAATGAAAAGAAACCCAGAAGTCTGGCGAAAATTTGCAAACTAAAAATCTTCAATCTCCCCTCCCATAACCTCTTGCCAGATGAAGCCTTCCTCCTTAAACGTGGCCTCAATTTTGCTCTCGCCATTAGTTGCAATCATTTACATTATTTAAGGATCTTAATAAATTTATTAGACGACTTACTATAAAAAGGTATAACCATATCCAGTCCCACAAGACGGATTCCGCTTTGTCGATACTGATGTCCCTGTCCCATTATCTCCTGCCTTACAATCTGACATTGATCTAGACATCCTTCTTATACTCCAACAACTTCATGGTGACAAACAAGTTTACGAATTAGACTTACTTACCCAACATCTAGCAACTTTTCCACCCATCAAGCACTAATTTGAGACCTAAATCAATTTTTTTCCCTCCCACTCCAAAGGTTCCTTCTACCAGATAATCTCATATTAGAGGCTACTGATTTTTGCCTGACACACAGTTACTTCAATTTCGATGGTAATTTTTTCCTCCAACTACAAGGGACTGCCATGGGCAGAAATTTTGTGCCATCCTGGCTATGGGCTATTGGGAACGCCTGTACATTTGGCAAAACAACCCATTCATGGCCAATCTTACTTTCTTTGGCAGATATATAGATGACATTATCATCATCTGGGACGGGTCCCCATCCCTCATTGATGATTTTGTCACCCACTGTAACAATCCCTTTGGCTTACATTTTACATCCGAAAGAAACCTAGACCACCTTGCATTTTTAGATCTAGAGCTTTGTCATGATAATGGTCAGGTGATAACTAAAAAGTACACCAAATCCACCTCAGGGAACTCCTATCTGCACTATCAGAGTTGTCACGACCCCACCAGAATAAACAACATTCCAAAAAGCCAATTTTGCCGCCTCCGTCAGAATTGCACAAAATTAACAGATTACAAGGAATTAAGTGTCACCCTTAAGAAAAAATTTGCTGAAAAAGGGTATCCTGACAAACTTGTAGACAAAGCCTACACCTTTTATCTGTCTGGCAAACCCAAAAATAATAGATCTGTAGAGGACCCCCACCATGCAGTAAGATTTACCACCAGATTTCATGGGAAACATCAAAAAAATGAGAAATATCCTAAGAAAACACTGGAACATCCTGCTACAAGATCCCCATATGCAAGATATTATTCCCCCAAACCCATCATCACCTACAAAAAAGCCCCTAATTTAAAGAATAAAGTAACTCCCAGTAAAATGAAATCAGCTCAGTCCAACTGTCACATGTTAGACTGCAGTTTTGTTTTTGTTCTTACCTTTCTTGCTGCAGTCCTGTTTTTGATCCCTTCTCATGTGTGTCTGTGCTCATCTATGGGCATCGTCTGCTGTCCTCTGGGTTTTATTTCCTTCCCTTCCATCACTTCCTGTCCCACCTCCTTGTTTGCCTGTCTATATAAGACGTGCTCAGACTAGGCCACTTTGCCTGTCCTGACCTCGGCATGCCTATTGGATTCCCTTTGTCTTCTCCGATGGTACCCTGCTCCCGCTATTGGTCTCCTCCACCTCAGCTGGGGCTTAGACTCCGCGCCCTGGGGAACCCCAAGTTGAGGATCAATAGAGCTCAATACCACAGGTGCTGACACCAACCATGTACCCTCCGTATTGTCTACCCCCATTATTGGTGTGTTTCAATGTTGGAAAGCTCACTGTAAAACATGCCACTTCATCCAACATGGCCAAAAGGGTTTCCACCACAAAGGGAAATATCACAAATTTACAGATTTTTACAATTGCTCATCCACCTTTGTTGTTTACTGCCTCAGGCACCCGTGTGGCCTCCTATACATACGTACCCTAAGCTGCAGGTTTGGTGAACACCGTCACCTAATAGAAGGGGGCAAAGATGAGCATAGTGTCTCTCAACACTTTCTGGAGTTTTTACATCACCTCCCTATGAGCCTGTTTTTATTATCCAAGATGCAAGTTGGTATACTTACCTTCTTATTAAATAGCACCACACAGTTTACACTTAGAGGCGCTGTATCCTTTTCCTTCTCACTGTCAGTTGATACATTGCACACAAAACCGCAGTGTTCACAGAATCAGACCTGATCTGTGCTAGCACTTGCAGGTAAATGTTTTTGTAGTGGTTCAAGCAGTCCTTGACAGCCAGGTGTTCTTTCCCACGAGTCGTACTAGGTACCTATAAATTTAGTGGCCAAAATATCTAACAAGAGGTACACTAGTGAAGAGGACTACAGGATTCTGAGCATGTCAGATGAGAGCGAAGGGGAAGCCTCACTGACAGAATCCGCCTCAGAATACGAACCTGTAGACAGCAGCGGCACCCTGACAGATAGTTCAGGCGATGGAGAAGAGGTCCCTGCTAAGGTCAGGCGTTCCCGACCATTTGTTGACGTGGCGAATCCCATAAGTGCAGTACAAGGTGGTGCGGTGGCTAGCACAAGTAGTGTCCCGCAGCCACCAAGAATGAGCACACAGGCCCATAGAGCCCCTAGTGTCCTTCCGGATGTGCTTGCAAATCCTGATTGGCAGCCCACAAATTCTCTAGCACCCATACTTCTCCCATTCACTGCCCAACCTGGAATTCAGGTGGAAACAGCAAATTGAACTACTTCCCTTGATTTTTTGGATATATTTTTCACGGAAGATCTGTATGAATTGATTGTGGATCAAAGCAATTTATATGCACAACAGTTTATCGCCACCAACCAAAATTCAAACATTGCCAGACTATTTTCATGGAAAAGCAATAGTTTCTGAATTTAAAGATTTTTTTGGGCCTAACCCTCAACATGGGCATTACTAAAAAAAATTAATTGAGGTTGTATTGGTCCATAGACCCAATTCATCATATGCCGTGTTCTCTGCTGCCATGGCCAATTATAGATATGAGAATATAATGCGATTTGTGCATTTCAACGACAATACAGTCTGTCATCTTCGGGGTGACCCTGAATTTGACCGGTTCCACAAAATTCGGTCTCTCATAAATCACCCTAACCAGAAATGTGCAAATGTGTATACTCTCCAGCAAAACATCTGTTGATGAGTCCATCATTAATTTTTCTGGCCACCTTGCATTCAAACAATTTCTCCCCAGCAAGTGTGCCAGATATTATTGCAGGTACTTATATAGCGCTTTCAATTTACACAGCACTTTACATATACAGTATCTCCCAGAAGTGAGTACACCCCTCACATTTTTGTAAATATTTTATTCTCTCTTTTCATGTGACAGCACTGAAGAAATTACACTTTGCTACAATGAAAAGTAGTGAGTGAACAGCTTGTAAAACAGTGTAAATTTGCTGTCCCCTCAAAATAACTCAATATACAGCCATTAATGAGTACCCCGAGGAAACCAACGCAGGCACAAGGAGAACATGCAAACTCCAGGCAGGTAGTGCCATGGTTGGGATTTGAACCAACAACCCTAGTGCTCCCAGGCAGAAGTGCTACCCATTTAGCCACTGTGCTGCCCCAGATATGGGGTCAAGATGTTTAAGACATGTGAGAGGGCAACAGGCTATACATGTAATTTTTGGATTTATGAGGGAAAAGATAGTCATGTGGAGCCCCCTGGATGCCCAGACTACATGGGGAACAGAGAAAGTTTGGGATTTGGTGTCAATCTTTTTCTATATGGGGTACCACTTATATGTGGACAATTTTTATACAAGCGTGCCACTATTTATACAATCTTGGAATCGATGCATGTGGCACCGTGCGACCTAATCGCTGAGTTTTCGCCCAACGGCTTGTAAAGACCCGTCTTAGAAAGGAGGAAAAATCCTACTTGAGAAACGAGGAATTGCTCGCAGTGAAGTGGAAGGACAAACAGGATGTTTTCATCCTGTCTTCCATTCACGCAGACACGACCATCCAAATTGCCAAAGCAGCTGGTGTTGAGTGTAGGAATACTGTAATATATATATATATATATATATATATATATATATATACACACCGTATGTGGTGTATTCTCACGTTATTGACCAGGCCAGAATATGACTGGGCTAGATGTATTTTACACAACAAAAAGGATTGGCTCCAATCATCTCTATAGTCTAAGAAATTGGAAGCTACGAGCATTTCATCACTTCAGATTCACAGGATATAAACAGCACCATTTGTAAATTGGGAAAGCATCTGCTCACACCGATCTTGGTGAGATAGGATGATGTAAGGGCAGAGGAGATATCTAGAGTCTGATAGACCCCAGATTTCTCAAAAAGAATACCTGTCAATGCAAGCGTTGACCCCGTGCCAGTATGTAAACAGCGGTTGCACCATGCATGTGAGGTATCGCCGCGAACTTCAAATCAAGGGCAGTAATTCTAGCACTAGTCCACCTGTGTAAATCTAAAATGGTAGCCTGTAAAGGCTTTTAAAGCATTGCCTATGGATATTAAAAATGTATGCAGTTTGTCGCTATTGCACAGGGCCAATATATTGTGTTTTTGTACAGTAAAAGTAGAAAAATTTATTTTTTCCAAAAATTTGTGTTTGAAAAATCGCTGCGCGAGTACTATGTGACATAAAAAATTGCAGCACCCACCATTTTATTCACTAGGGTGTCTGCTTTAAAAAAATATATAATGTTTGGGGGTTCAAAGTAATTTCCTAGCAAAAAATACAGATTGTTTTCATGTGAACAAAAAAGTGTCAGAAAAGGCTTGGTCTTCAGGTGGTTAGAAGAGTGAGTGATGTGTGGCATAAACTTCTAATGCTGTGTATAAAATGCCCCCACCCCTAAAAATGACCCCTTTTTGGAAAGTAGACACCCCAAACTATTTGCTGAGAGGCATGTTGCATCAATAGAAGAATTTATTTTTTTCCCACAAGTTTTTGGAAAATGACAAAAAAAATTATATTTTTTTTTTACACAAAACTTTCATTTAAATGATTTATTGCTCACACATGCCATGGGTATATGTGGTATTACTCCCCAAAATACATTCTGCTACTTCTCCCAAGTATGGGGGTACCACATGTGAGAGATGTTTTGGCAGTCTTGCTAAGTACAGGACCACAAAATCCAATAAGCACCTTCAGGTTTTTAAAGGGCTTTATTTCCTTATTACACTTCCAGACTACCTATCACAGTTTTGGAGGCCCTGAAATGTCAAGATAGCACCAAACCCCCCCAAATGACCCATTTTGGAAAATAGACACCCCAAGGAATTTTATATAACAAAACCACACCTAACTGAAATTCCAGTGATACAATAACCCTTTGACTGCTACAATAATACTTCCACCCTGAAAGTTTCAGATCTTGATACAGACAATATCGGTCACTGTGAATGATAAGTTCAAAATACCCCAATGTCCAGCTATATATATATATAAAATTTCTCCATACACCCTGATGGAGTCTTCTTATAGTCCACCAGTTCTTAGTGTTCCGTCAATTCTCAAGATTCCTCAAACCAATATGTCTTCTTCTACTCTTAGTACCTCAAAATAAATAAACTAAACATAGTGCATTATCCGTAGGCGCAGATGATAATAGTGCGTGTACATCAAAGTGTTCACAGTGATCACATGTACATCCAGTGACTGGAGCTCCTACCCTTACCCAGAATAAGTAGAAACTCGCTTGTGTATTCAACACTCCTCCATACTCGGTGAATACGTGCCACGCCACACATCAACTGGTGATCATACAGTGCAATGACAAATCCTGTGACACCTGTCAATCTATATACCTTACCAAATAGACAGGTAGTGCAGGCTTAATTTAAACAAAATCTCGTGTTCCAGGATCCTGCTGACACTGAGGTCAGCTATCCTTCATATACTGTGAATCCGTGCCACGCCAAACATCAATACGTGGTCTGAATGGTGTAACACCTGTCAGCCCATATACCTTCCCAGATTGACAGGTAGTGCAGGCTTGCTCACTATTTCCTATTAACAGTCCAGACCTCATCCAAGGTGGCCGCCACGACACTTCCGGTAAAGTCTGACGTCACTTTCTGAAGCGTTTCGTCATCACGAGTTTTTGAAAGGATGCGTCTGTCACACTGCGGCCGGCGATATATACGCTTCGACTCCTCCCATCTTAGGCAGTCGTCACCATCTTGGGGAAGGGAAGGACGCCCTTATCCCATCTCTAAATGCAAACAGACATACTCGGCTACTACTTTGGTGAGAAAGGGGCCAAACCAGCTTCTATTTGGTATAGCGATCCTCAACCACCTTCTACTGACATCTAGTGGAAAATAAAGATAACTCCACCCTAAGCTGTCATGCCCATAAATGGTAAGCTGTGAACCTCTAGGAAAACTGTCATATTAAACATTATTACCCCATGTTTGGGGTATCCGCTGTCCCCGGACCCTGCATTCACTATATCTGCTCTCCCCAGACCCCGCATTCACTATATCCGGTCTCCCCGGACCCTGCATTCACTATATCCGCTCTCCCCGGACCCTGCATTCACTATATCCGCTCTCCCAGGATCCTGCATTCACTATATCCGATCTCCCAGGATCCTGCATTCACTATATCCGCTCTCCCAGGATCCTGCATTCACTATATCCGCTCTCCCAGGATCCTGCATTCACTATATCTGGTCTCCCCGGATCCTGCATTCACTATATCTGGTCTCCCCGGATCCTGCATTCACAATATCAGGTCTCCCCGGACCCTGCATTCACTATATCTGGTCTCCCCGGACCCTGCATTCACTGTATTCGCTCTCCCAGGACCCTGCATTCACTGTATTCGCTCTCCCAGGACCCTGCATTCACTATATTCGCTCTCCCAGGACCCTGCATTCACTATATTCGCTCTCTCAGGACCCTGCATTCACTATATCTTGTGTTCCCGGACCCTGCATTCACTATATCCGCTCTCCCCGGACCCTGCATTCACTATATCCGCTCTCCCCGGACCCTGCATTCACTATATCCGCTCTCCCAGGACCCTGCATTCACTATATTCACTCTCCCCGGACCCCGCATTCACTATATCTGGTCTTCCCGGACCCTGCATTCGCTCTCCCAGGACCCTGCATTCACTATATTCGCTCTCCCAGGACCCTGCATTCAATATATCTGGTCTTCCCGGACCCTGCATTCACTATATCCGCTGTCCCCAGACCCTGCATTCACTATATCCGCTCTCCCAGGATCCTGCATTCACTATATTCGCTCTCCCAGGATCCTGCATTCACTATATCCGCTCTCCCCGGACCCTGCATTCACTATATCCGCTCTCCCCGGACCCTGCATTCACTATATCCGCTCTCCCCGGACCCTGCATTCACTATATCCGCTCTCCCCGGACCCTGCATTCACTATATCCGCTCTCCCCGGACCCTGCATTCACTATATCCACTCTCCCAGGACCCTGCATTCACTATATTCACTCTCCCCGGACCCCGCATTCACTATATCTGGTCTTCCCGGACCCTGCATTCGGTCTCCCAGGACCCTGCATTCACTATATTCGCTCTCCCAGGACCCTGCATTCAATATATCTGGTCTTCCCGGACCCTGCATTCACTATATCTGGTCTCCCCGGACCCTGCATTCACTATATCCGCTCTCCCCTTACCCTGCATTCACTATATCCGCTCTCCCCGGACCCTGCATTCACTATATCAGGTATTCCCGGACCATGCATTCACAATATCAGGTATCCCCGGACCCTGCATTCACTATATCTGGTCTCCCCGGACCCTGCATTCACTATATCTGGTCTCCCCGGACCCTGCATTCACTGTATTCGCTCTCCCAGGACCCTGCATTCACTGTATTCGCTCTCCCAGGACCCTGCATTCACTATATTCGCTCTCCCAGGACCCTGCATTCACTATATTCGCTCTCCCAGGACCCTGCATTCACTATATCTTGTGTTCCCGGACCCTGCATTCACTATATCTGGTCTTCCAGGACCCTGCATTCACTATATTCGCTCTCCCAGGACCCTGCATTCAATATATCTGGTCTCCCCGGACCCTGCATTCACTATATCCGCTCTCCCCGGACCCTGCATTCACTATATCCGCTCTCCCCGGACCCTGCATTCACTATATCCGCTCTCCCCGGACCCTGCATTCACTATATCCAGTCTCCCCAGACCCTGCATTCACTATATCCAGTCTCCCCAGACCCTGCATTCACTATATCTGCTCTCCCCAGACCCTGCATTCACTATATCCGCTCTCCCAGGACCCTGCATTCACTATATCCGCTCTCCCCGGACCCTGCATCTACTATATTCACTCTCCCTGGACCCCGCATTCACTATATCTGGTCTTCCCGGACCCTGCATTCGCTCTCCCAGGACCCTGCATTCAATATATCTGGTCTTCCCAGACCCTGCATTCACTATATCCGCTGTCCCCAGACCCTGCATTTACTATGTTCGCTCTCCCCGGACCCTGCATTCACTATATCTGGTTTCCCCGGACCCTGCATTCACCATATCCAGTCTCCCCAGACCCTGCATTCACTATATCCGGTCTCCCCGGACCCTGCATTCACTATATCCGGTCTTCCCGGACCCTGCATTCACTATATCTGGTCTTCCCGGACCCTACATTCACTATATCCGGTCTCCCGGGACCCTGCATTCACAATATCTGGTCTTCCCGGACCCTGCATTCACTATATCTGGTCTTCCCGGACCCTGCCGCTTTAACCACTTAACGCCCTCCCACAGTACATTTACTGTGGCAGAGCGGGCACATATATATCTGTGATTTCGCATTTCCAAATAGGGGGGCGCGAGCGAGGCGCGTGACCGCCCTACCCACGCTGCCGATCTCGGGCCCGAGTGTTGATCACCGGATCCTGGCCGGTGATTACCCACTGGAGCCCGGTGAATGCTGGTAAACACCGACAGGGAGGAGGGCTGCATTGTTTACAATGCAGACCTCCTCCTTGTCAGTTTGGGCACACTGATCGGGATGGCTGAGCACAGCCATCGCAATCAGTGTGCTTACAGTGAAGCACACACCCCCTGCCCCCTAGTAAAACACTCCCATCACACATATAACCCTTTGATATCCTCCAAATGTTAACCCCTTCCTCCCCAATCCCATTAGTAAAGTGTCAGTGCTTTTTTTGCACTGATCACTGTATTGGTGTCACTGGGGATGTCAGTGACACCAAGTCAGTTCCTCCCCAGTGTCAGAATGTCCACCGCAGTCCTGCAGTCCCGCTATAAGTCACTGATTGCCGCCATTATTAGTATAAAAAAAAAAATTACAGTATCTATACCGCCATTTGTAAATGCTATAAATTTTACGTAAACCAATTAATTTACACGTATTGGGATTTTTATGTCACAGAATACATTTTGGCCTAAATTTGTGACAAAATTAGATTTTTATATTTTTTTACTGGACATATTTTATGGCACAAAGTCCAAAATATTGTTTTTTTTTCTCAAAATTGTCAGTCTTTTCTTGTTTATAGCGCAAAAAATAAAAAATGCACAGGAGATCAAATACCACCGAAAGAAAGCTCAATTCGTGGGAAAAAAAAGGGATGTAAATTTTATTTTGCTGCAGCGTTGCATGACCGCACAATTGTCAGTTAAAGTAACGTAGCGCCGTAATGCAAACCGCTTCTGTAACTGCTTTGTGACCGCCCTATAGCAGAAATACTACTACAGGGTGGCACAGGTGTGCGAAATCACACATACATATATATATATATATTTATATATATATAAATAAGATATATAATTTCCATATTTACATTTTGTTTGGACCTTACCCTCAACATGGGCATTACTAAGAAAATGAATTTGCGGTTGTATTGGTCCGCAGACCCGATTCATCATATGCCGTGTTCTCTGCTGCCATGGCCAGGCATAGATATGATAGTATAATGTGTTTTATGCATTTTAGCGACAATACACTGTCATCCTCGGGGTGACCCTGAATTTGACCGGCTCCACAAAATTCAGCCCCTCGTAAATCACCGTAACAAAAAATTTGCAGATGTCTATACTCCCCAGCAAAACATCTGCGTTGATGAGTCCCTCATTAATTTTTCTGCCCGCCTTGCATTCAAACAATTTCTCCCCAGCAAGCGTGCCAGATATGGGGTCAAGATGTAGAAGACCTGTGAGATGGCAACAGGCTATACTTATAAGTTTCGGATTTACTAGGGAAAAGATAGTCACGTGGAGCCCGCCCGGATGTCCAGACTACATGGAGAGTAGTGGCAAGATAGCTTTGGACTTGGTGTCATCCTTTTTTCATATGGGGTACCACTTATACGTGGACAATTTTTATTCAAGCGTGCCACTATTTAGACATTTATACAATCTTGAAATTGGTGCATGTGGCACCGTGCGAACTAATGTGTGCCCACCATTAGAAGTGAGTGGATGTCCAGACTACATGGAGAGTAGTGGCAAGATAGCTTTGGACTTGGTGTCATCCTTTTTTCATATGGGGTACCACTTATACGTGGACAATTTTTATTCAAGCGTGCCACTATTTAGACATTTATACAATCTTGAAATTGGTGCATGTGGCACCGTGCGAACTAATGTGTGCCCACCATTAGAAGTGAGTGGATGCAGGGCAGTATATTCTAATGGCGGGCATACCACACACTTTTTCTGACAGAGATTTCTTCTCTATTTTTCATTCAGCCCACAGGCTGCATATAAAAAAAAAAAAAAAAAAAAAAAGAACATAGCATATATACCCAACAAGGACCAGCGACGTACTCGTACATCACTGGACTTTGAATGGTTATACCAGGATGATGCCTACAGCTGCATCATCCTGGTATCATTTTTTTCAGCCGGTGATCAGCTTTCATGTAAAAGAAATCCTAGTAGCTAATTAGCTGCAGGATTACTTTTACAAGCACCGGGAGATGATGCCCCCCTCCCCCGCTTCCTTCCACGACCTTCTCGGGCAGTCCCGTGCCATCGGGGGAACCTGAGAATGCATCCGGTGTTTCTGCCAGCTGACCATAGATTGAAGACCGGAGTGGTGCCAATCATCTCTATAGTCTAAGAATTCGGAAGCTACGAGCATTTCATCACTTCGATTTCGCAAGATATAAACAGCACCATTTGTAAATTGGGAAAGCATCTGATCACACCGATCTCGTGAGATAGGATGATGTAAGGGCAGAGGAGATATCTAGAGTCTGATAGACCCCAGATTTCTCAAAAATGAATATATGACAATGCCCATTGAAGTTATAGGAGATATTTGCATTCCCTGTGATAGCATTAAAAGTGATCCAAAAAAAAAAAATAAAAAAAATGAAAGGGACAGTGTAAAAATAATTTTAAAAAATCAAAATAACTTTTAAAAAAAAGCACCCTCTCCCCCTGCGCGCGAACACTTGCGTGCGTGAGCATTGACCCTGTACTGGTATATAAACAGTGATTGCACCATGCATGTGAGGTATCGCCACAAGTGCCAGATCAAAGGCAGTAATTCTAACACTAGACCTCCTCTGTAAATCTAAAATGGTAGCTTGCAGAGGCTTTTACAGCGTTTCCTATGGATATTAAAAAAGTATGCAGTTTGTCGCCATTGCACGGGTCATGCAGTTTTAAAACATGTCATGTTTGGTATCTATTTATTCAGCATACCATCATGTTTTATATTTTACCAAATAATTGGCCAATATATTGTGTTTTTGTGTATTAAAAGTAAAAAAAAGTGTATTTTTTCAAAACATTTGCCTTTGAAAAATCGCTGTGCGAGTACTATGTGACATAAAAAATTACAGCACCCACCATTTTATTCACTAGGGTGTCTGCTTTAAAAAAAAAATATAATGTTTGGGGATTCAAAGTAATTTCCTAGCAAAAAAACTACAGATTTTTTTCATGGGAACAAAAAGTGTCAGAAAAGGCTTGGTCTTCAGGTGGTTAGAAGTGTGAGTGAGGTGTGGCATAAACTTTTATTGCTGGGCATAGAATGCCCCCACCCCCCCAAAACGACCCCTTTTTGGAAAGTAGACACCCCAAACTATTTGCTGAGAGACATGTTGAATCAATAGAATTTATTTTGTTGGCATTTTGTATTGGCTGATAGCTAAAAAGATTGGGACATTTGAGTGGAGAGTGAAAAAGTTTTACTATTGACTGCTGGTGCTTATAGTTGTTTTATTTTCTTGTTTGTGGCTTGCTATAAGCTTTTACTTTTTTAAATCACTTTTTCTGTCACTTTTTAACCCCTTGCCTACAGGGCACTTATACCCTCTTCCTGCCCAGGCCAATTTTCAGCTTTCAGCGCTGTTGCACTTTGAATGACAATTGCACGGTCATGAAACACTGTACTCATATGAAATTTTTTATATTTATATTTTTTTTGAGACAGAGCTTTCTTTTGGTGGTATTTAATCACCTCTGGGATTTTTATTTTTTGCTAAACAAACCAAAAACTGGACATTTTGAAAAAAAAAAAAGTTCTTAGTTTTTGTTATAAAATTTTGTAAATAAGTGATTTTTCTCCTTCACTGATGTGCGCTAATGAGGCTGCAGTGATGGGCACTGATAGGTTGCACTGATGAGGAGGCATTGATAGGTGGCACTGATGGGCATTGACCGGCAGCACTGATGGGCACTGAAAGGCAGCACTGATATATGGCACTGATAGGCGGCATTGACTGGCACTGTTAGGTGGCACTGATAGCCAGCACTGATGGGCACTGATAGGTGGCACTGAAAGGCAGCTCAGATGGGCACTGATATGTGGCATTGATGTGCACTGGTAGGCACTGATATGTGGCACTGATGGGCACTGGCAGGTGGCATTGATGGGCACTGACAGCTGGCACTTCTGTGGCTACACTAATCATCAGGGCACACTGATCATCAGTGCCCTGATGATCAGTGTAGATGTCCCCTCTGAGTAATGCCGATTACCGGCTCTCCTCTCCTCTTGAGCTGTCAGCGTGACAGCTCGTGAGGAGAGAAAGGCAGATAACTGGCATTTCCTTATTTATATGCGATCAGCTGTGATTGGACACAGCTGATCACATGACGGAGCTGACGTCTTCGGCTCTTTCCATTGATTGGTGATCCGCTGTGTCTGAGGGACACAGCGCACCACCGATCGCTGCGGCGCACCCGGAGCCGTGCACGTGTGATTAGGGTGGGAGGACGTCATGTGACGTCCTCCCAGAAAGAGAGAACCACCTTGCGCTCGTCATTTCCTTATATGGCGTGCGGGAGGTGGTTAAATATCATTTTTTTTCTTCCTTTCCTTGTCTTCCTTCAGTTTGCTAATTAAAGTGAGGGGTTAATTGGTCTCAGGTGATACAGGTCCTATATAGCTTGCTGTGGAGCTCGCCTGTATTTTGCTTGCTGGACCTTTGACCAAGTGGACCTTTGAAAGGTGGAGTTAAAAAACCGGAGAGTTGGAAACAGGAGATTACAACGGGAGTCTACTAACCTGTAAGTGACAACTGATATTTCCTGTTAATATTGTAACTGGGATATGAGTGCTAGCAGGGTGGAAGGTTCTGTGCGGTGCACAGTGTGCCATATGTATGCAGCAATGGAGCAACAGCTCCAGGATGGATACCGCTCTGACAGATGTGAGCGGGTTGAGATCTGGAGGAGCAAGTTTCAACACTGGGCAGAACCGACAACCTTGAAAGGGGTGTTCTGCTCTCTGAGCAGGTAGCTAATGGGATTGATGTGGAGGGCGGAGGGGCTAATCAGGATTACCAGGTAGGAAGATGGGTTTCAGTAACGAGAGGAAGGGGTAGAGGCTCACAGAAATAAGGCCAGCACTGGGTTTGTGCACCCAAACAGATTTGCCAAGTTGGGTGAAGTTGTGGAGGTGGCAAGCTCAGGGGTGGCATCCCTGGATGTCACTGTTATCCCTAACAGCCAGGAGGGCAGAACATCTGGGAGGGGTGGTGAGGGTAGTGCAGGTAGGCCTAGACAGCTGGTGGTAGTAGGGGATTCTATAATCAGAAGGACTGATAGAATAATTTGTCGCAAGGATTCCCTCAACCAAACTGGTTTGCAGTCTCCCTGGTGCCAGGGTTCGGCATGTGGTACACCGGGTTGATAAATTACTGGGAGGGGCAGAGCATGACCCAGCTGTCTTGGTTCATGTTGGTACCAATGACAGAATACATGGAAGGTGGATGCTTCTTAACCGCCCTGGCAGTATTCCTGAGTGTAGCTCGGGGTTAATTATCAGTGCCAAAAGCAGTAACCCCCGAGCTACACTCAGGATTACCCTGCAGCGTTGCTCTGGGATTCCATCTTGCACTTACCTTGTCCTTCGCTCCCGCGATGTGTCCCCTGCAGCGTCCCCGACCATCTCCTCCGGCCGATGCCGGCATCTGTCTTCCGTGTTCCGTTCCCTGCAATGTCGGGACGTACAGGGGCCAGAACCGGCGGGAAATTTAAAAAATTTTAAAAAGTGACATTCACTAAATACACTAAAATCACATAGTATAACATTCCTGTATCAAACCATTTCACATACATTTTGTCCCGAGTGCTTTGTCCGGCGCCCTGCCTGCATTTTTACTGTTCTTTCTGCCTGAAAACTGAAAAATGTCCATGGTGTACCTGATGTAAAGGGGGACTCTGATGGGGACACCCGATGTAAAGGGGGACTCTGATGGGGACACCCGATGTAAAGGGGGACTCTGATGGGGACACCCGATGTAAAGGGGGCACTCTGATGGGGACACCCGATGTAAAGGGGGCACTCTGATGGGGACACCCGATGTAAAGGGGGCACTCTGATGGGGACACCCGATGTAAAGGGGGCACTCTGATGGGGACACCCGATGTAAGGGGGCACTCTGATGGGGACACCCGATGTAAAGGGGAACTCTGATGGGGACACCTGTTGTAAAGGGGGGCACTTATTTTCATTTTATGTTTACATTGTTTTATGTTAACCACTTGCCCTCTAGACTCTATTAAGCTGTTGCTGTTATGTTTAAATTGACATAATAAAGCTATGTTATAATTGCTGTTTTTTATATTTTGGACTCTTTATTCTAAAGAAAAATGTAATTTCATAAACTTTAAGGGGGGCGTGGTTGGGGGCAGGGCTGAGGGCGGAGTTGGGGGACGGGTCGGGTGGGGTTGGAGGCGAACCTGGGCAAGGTTGGGTGGGGCAACTGGTTGAGAGTAAGATTTTTGCCTGGCTAGTAGGTCTAGACTTGAAATTTTAAGGCCTGGGTTAGCGGACATAGATAAAGACAGTTCTAGTAGGCACTGATTGCAGTAACTAAAGTAGACGGTAATTGTAGAATATCGCCAGGCTTGGGCCTGTGCTACCGCTGCGGGGAGATGGTTTGGGGTATGCTGGGATAGCCCTGAGATTCTGCTGAGAAGAGTCTCACTTCATCGGTCCAGGAAATCAGAATGTATGCTCTGCACAGGCTAATTCCCCGCACTACCCCTACTCTCCGGGAACCATTCACCAAGCTATTCGCATTGCATAACAAGCAGGGTCTCTGTCCCTGACCTGCCACCTTCTCCAGGCCCCAAGGATGTGAGTATCCTATTTTTCAGAGTCTCACACCAAGATGGCTGCCAAAGGTCCTCAGAAGTTACAGCATCCAGTCAGACAGCTGTTACCTCTGAGACACCAATGGAGTCCCTAAGGGAACATTTCCCCTAGCATGGGTGTCAAACTGGTGGCCCTCCAGCTGTTGCCAAACTACAAGTCCCATGAGGCACTTGACAGTTACAAGCATGACTTCGAAAGGCAGAGGCATGATCGGACTTGTAGTTTTGCAACAGCTGGAGGGCCGCCAGTTTGATACCCCTGCATACACTCCATCTGTATGACGGCATAGTGCCACCTACTGGATGGAGGAAAACCTGCACTTGTCTACAAGTGTGCTCGGAAACCTTTTGTTTGTGCTATGCAAAGCCCTTCCCATCTGGAATAAAAAATATATTTGTCATATATTTTAAAAATATTCTTCCTAAATATATTGCCATATATTTGAAATGCTACAATTTTGGCCATATTCAATATATTTATATGTTGAAATGCGTTTTTATTACAAAATATATAAAATATTTTTAAAAATACATTTCAAACATACTGTACGTTTTTTAACCGCATGCCGCCCAGCCACTGTACATATACGGCGGCAGGGCGGCACTCACAGGCAAAACCACGTTTTAAGACGTGTGTTTTGTAAACAAATAGGGGGCGCGCTGCCGCCCTATTTGTCCCGTGGATCACCGCCGCAAATGTCAGTCGCCGGGTCACAGCCGCTCCTTAGCGGCTATGTCCCGGCGATCGACGGCAAACAGTGACAGAGAGCACAGCTGCAGTAGCTGTGCTGTCTGTCACTTCCTTCTCAGCTCGAGGATGAGCTGATCGAGAAAGAAGAGTTTCTCTCGATCAGCCTTGTCCCGTCAGTACCCCCCCAATGTCAAAATGTCCGCCGCAGTCCCGCCATAAGTCGCTGGTCGCTGCCATAATTCGCTGATCGCCGCCATTATTAGTATAAAAAAAGAAACTAAAAATCCCAGTATCTTTCCCGCCATTTGTAGACGCTATAACTTTCACGTAAACCAATTAATTTACACGTATTGGGTTTTTTTTTTTTTTTTAGCAAAGACATGTCGCAGAATGCATTTTGGCAGAAATTCATGACTAAATTTGATTTTTGCATTTTTTTTTTTACTGGACATGTTTTATAGCAAAAAGTCCAAAATATTGTTTTTTTTTCCTCAAAATTGTCAGCCTTTTTTTTTATAGCGCAAAAAATAAAAACCGCACAGGCGATCAAATACCACTGAAAGAAAGCTCAATTTGTGGGGAAAAAAGGATGTAAATTTAATGTATGTACCATGTTGCATGACCGCGCAATTGTCCGTTAAACTAGCGCAGCGTTGTATAGCAAAAAAATGGCGTAAATTGCAGTATCTATACCATAGTTTGTAGACGCTATAACTTCCACACAAAGCAATCAATATACACCTAATGGGATTTTTTTTACCAAAAACATGGAGCAGAATACATTTTGGCCTAAATTTATAACCAACTTTGAGTTTACTATATATTTTTTATAGCTGAAAGTAAAAAATATTGTTTTTCTTCAAAATGTTTGTATTTTTTGTTTATAGCGTGAAAAATAAAAAGCGCACAGGTGATCAAATTACACCGAAAGAAAGCTCTATTTGTGTGAAAAAAAGGACGTAAATTTCGTTTGGGTGCAGCATTGCATGACCGCGCAATTATCAGTTGAATTAGTGCAGCGCCGAGTAGCAAAAAGAGGCGTGGTCATTAAGGGGGGTAAATCCTCTGGAGCTCAAGTGGTTAAAAATACAAATCTACATTTTTGCAATGCATTTACAAATATATGTTAAAATGACTTTTTTCTATGTTTAAAAAAAACTGAATATATTTTTAAAAATGTATTTTTTTAAAAATATATTCTTCAGATTTTTTTTAACATTTAAATAAAGTCATTTTAACATATATTTTTGCATTTGTAAATGCATTCCAAAATTGTAGATTTGTATTTTTAAAAATAATTTTTATATATGTTGTAACACAAACGCGCATAGCTTACGTGCAGAATTTTCTGGGTCTTTATTTAGGGATTGTAAACCTGCACAGATAAAAATATAAATGTTTTTACTACTTTTAGGACAATATATCAGTGCAGTATAAGAGCAGCAGCAAATTAAGACATTATAGACAACAGGCCTTGGGGGAGATTTACTAAAACTGGAGCACTCAGAATCTGGTGCAGTTTGGCATGGTAGCCAATCAGCTTCTAACGTCAGCTTGTTCAGTTACGTTTTGACAATAAAAGCTGGAAGCTGATTGGTTTATGTACAGAATTAACCCCTGGTCCTCCTGAGGATTTCCCTCCCTTCCTGGCCAGGCCATTTTTTGCGTTACCGCGATGCGTTACTTTAGCTGACAATTGCGCGGTCATGCAATGCTGCACCCAAATTAAATTTATGTCCTTTTTTCCCCACGAATTGACCTTTTTTTTGGTGGTATTTAATCACCTGTGCGTTTTTATTTTTTGCACTATAAAAAAAAAAAAGACAGACAATTGAGGAAAAAAAATTATGTTTAACTTTTTGCTATAAAACGTCCAGTAAAAAAAATCTAATTTAATCATAAATTTAGGCCAAAATGTATTCTGCTCCATGACTTTACTAATAAAAAAAAAATAGAAATTAATTAATTGTAAATTAATTGGTTTATGTGAAAGTTATAGCGTCTACAAATGGCGGTATAGATACTAGAATTTTTTTTTTCTACTAGTAATGGTGGCAATCAGTGACTTATAGTGGGACTGGAGCAGGCATTCTGATACTGGGGGGAACTGACTGTCCCTGACATCCCCAGTGATACCAATACAGTGATCAGTGCTAATAAAAAGCACTGACACTGTACTAATGGCATTGAGGAGGAAGGGGTTAACCCCTCACCCTCCTGAGGCTTCCCCCCCCCCCCCCCCTTCCTGACCAGGCTATTTTTTTCATTACGGCGCTGCATTACTTTAACTGACAATTGCGCGATCATGCAACGCTGACCCAAATGAAATGTACGTCCTTTTTTCCCACGAATTGAGCTTTTTTTCTGTGGTATTTGATCGCCTGTGCGGCTTTTTTATTTTTTTCGCTATAAGCAAAA
Source organism: Staurois parvus (assembly GCF_062004578.1). Classification (NCBI taxonomy): domain Eukaryota; kingdom Metazoa; phylum Chordata; class Amphibia; order Anura; family Ranidae; genus Staurois; species Staurois parvus. Next base: position 1,004,639 of record NW_028318907.1, on the reverse strand, counting down.
AAAGACCGACAATTTTGAGAAAATAAAATAATATTTTGGACTGTTTACTATTAAACATGTCTAATAAATATTGTAAAAATCTAATTTCGTCATAAATTGAGGCCAAAATGTATTCTGCTCCATGTCTTTGCTAAAAAAAAAAATCCCAATACGTGTAAATTAATTGGGTTACGTGAAAGTTATAGCGTTTACAAATGGCGGTATAGATACTGGGATTTTTTTTTCTACTAGTAATGGCAGTGAGCAGCGACTTATAGCAGGACTGCGGTGGGCATTCTGACACTGGGGGGAACTGACTTGGTGTCACTGACATTCTCAGTGACACCAATACAGTGATCAGTGCTAAAAAAAAAGCACTAATGGCACTGGGCAGGAAGGGGTTAATGTGAGGGGCGATCAAAGGGTTAACTGCAGGGAGTGGTTTACTAGGGGGTGGGGGTTGTGCTTCACTGTAATCCAGATTGGATTCCCTTACACACAACCCTGATCTGCACAGTGTGTAGCTGGCTTCTGCAGCTGCGCTACCATTCTGAGGATGGAATTTCACAGGTTAGAACTGCAACATAGTAGCCAGCTACACACTGTGCAGTGTCCAGGGTGGAGGAGGGTGGCAGTTAGCTTTGGGGGGGGGCGCAACTGAAATTTGTGTGGGCTTAGCCCACCCCAGTACCCCGCTACACCCGGCCCTGCTCACCATGCCTCTTAGCAAATACCTTGAAATGTCTACTATCCAAAAAGGGGTCATTTGGAGGGTGAGAAGGGGGGCTTCTACTATCCTGGCATTTCAGGGCCAACATTAGAAGCTCATGCCACACACCACCTACTCTTGAAGACCAAACCTTTTCTGACACTTTTTGTTCACATGAAAAAACAGTTTTTTTGCTGGAAAATTACTTTGAACCCCCAAACATTATATATGTTTTTTTTTAAAGCAGAGGCCCTAGAGTATAAAACGGTGGGTGTTGATTTTTTTTATGTCACATAGTATTTGCGCAGCGATTTTTCAAATGCAAATCTTATGGGGAAAAACACACTTTTTAGAATTTTAATGCGCAAAAACATGATATATTGCCCAATTTTTTATAGGATATAAAAGATGATGTTATGCCGAGTAAATGGATTCCAAACATGACATGCTTTATAATTGCGCATGCCCATGCAATAGCGACAACGTACATAATTTTAATATCGATAGGCCTTTACAGGTCACCAATTTATATAGAGGTCTCGTGCTAGAATTACTGCCCTCGATCTGACGTTTGTGGTGATACCTCACATGCATGGTGCAATCTCTGTTTACATACCAACACGGGACCAACGCTTGCATGCGCACGAGCACGGAAAGAGGGGAGGGGCGGGTGTGATTTTTTTTTTTTGTTAATTTTAATTTTTTTTTTTTATACTGTCCCGTTCTCCTTTTTTTTAATCAATTTTATTGTAATCACAGGGAATGTAGATATCCTTGTGATAGCAATAGGTATTCTTTCCTGAGAAATCTAGGGTCTGTTAGACCCTAGATCTCTCCTCTCCCCTTAAAGCATTAGATCTCACCAAGATCAGTGTGATAGATGCTTTCCCAATTTACAAATGGTGCTGTTAAAGTCCGGCGAAACAGAAATGATGAAATGCTCGTAGTTTCCAGTCTCTTAAACCATAGAGATTACTGGACCCATTCTGGTCTCTGATCAGCTCTATGGTCAGTGGGCAGAACTGCCAACTGCATTCTCGGATTCCCCTGTGGGACAGGAGAGCCCAAGAAAATTGTGGAAGGCGGCAGGAGAGGGGGGATGTCCCCCTGTGTTAGTACAGCCAGAACTGCCGCCCGTTCGCAGTACATTGCGGGCGGGTGGGAAGCGGTTAAACTTGGTTGTTGTGGTTGGTTGTTGTTGTTGGCTGTTGGTTGTGGTTGCTTTTTGTTGCTGTTGTGGTTGTTCTTGGTTTATATAATAATAAAAAAATATATATTTTTGACTTTTTGCTATTTAACGTCTAGTAAAAAAATTTAAAAAATCAAATTTCGTCATAAATTTAGGCCAAAATGTATTCTGCTCCATGTCTTTGCTAAAAAAATCCCAATATGTGTAAATTAATTGGTTTAGGTGAACGTTATAGCGTTTACAAATGGCGGTATATATACACTTGGATTTTTTTTTTTATTAGTAATGGCGGTGATCAACGACTTATAGCGGCACTGTGGTGGACATTCTGACACTGGGAACTGACTTGGTGTCACTGACATCCCCCCTGACACCAATACATTGATCAGTGCTGTTAAAAATCAGTGACGCTGTACTAATGGCACTAGGCAGGAAGGGGTTAACATGTGGGACAATCAAAGGGTTAACTGTGTGTGTATTAGGCCGGTCATACATAGGTCGAAATTCGACCGATTTTTAGTCCGAAAATTGCACCTAAGAATAGTCGGCCGATTTTTGCTCTGTTAGTGGGTGAATGGCACCGGCCGATCTTTGAGGTTCCTCCCCTTTTCGGTGATCGGGCATGTTGGAAAATTCACGAAAAACGACGAACTCAATGATGGTCAAACTGTGCGATCGTTTATCCGAAAAGAATATGCGCATGAGCCGTGACCTGGAAGGAACAGAAGTTTCGCCTGTTATACGGGGTGAACTTTATGAATTGGTTGGCCGATTTTCTAAATCATTGATGGCACCATCAGATTACCAAGCGAATGATGTTTTCAATTTTTGGACGAAAAATCGTTTGGAATTCTAACCATGTATGGCCTGCATTACACTGTAAGCACGCTGCTTTGTATGGCTATGCTATGCAGAGCCATACAAAGCAGGGTGCAGGACCTGACAGGGGAGATCTGTGTTGTTTATACACAGGTCTCTCCCCCGTCGGTAATGCTCGGTGATTGACAGCCGAGGCTGCGAATGGTGGCACAGATAGGGCGTGCCCTTATCCGGAACTGCAAAATCATATATACTCGTGATTTTGTGCACTCGGGCTGCCCTGTAGCAGTATTTCTGCTATAAGGCGGCGCAGAATCTACTGCTTTATATGCTCCAATATGAAGACTTTGAAATATAAGGGCTCATGTACACGGGGTGTTTGTAAAACTCTTCTGAACAATGGAAACTGACTGCTGGAAAACGTAGGTTAAAAAACGTCAGTTTAGCCACGTTTATGCGCGTTTGCGTTTAGAAGCATTTTTAAAAGATACCCACAGGTGACCTTCCAAATGCCTAGAATGCACTGAAAAATAGTACATTCATTAAAAAAGGCTACTAAAATACCACATTCATTATTTTATCAAGTAATGCGGTATTTTAGTAGTGAACAGCATGCATTAATGTTTCAGCTGTCAGCGGGGTTCCCACTGACAGCTGAATGTAAAAGAGAATTGCTGACAATTTAAAAAATTAAAAAATGGTATGGTGTGGGGTTCCCCCCCCCCAAAATCCATACCAGACCCTTATCCGAGCATGCAGCCCGGCAGGTCAGGAACCCATGCGGTATTTTAGTAGTTTTTTTTAGTGGATTCAAATGTTTTTTTTTTTTTTTTTTAATGCTATGGGTATCCTGCCGCATACTCTGATGCGGTAGGATACCGCTTAGTGAATTGTGCCCTGGATATGGACCAGTCAAAAATCACTTCTAAACGCAAATGCTTACAAACACGATTAGCCGCATTTACAAGCGTTTGAAACGCCGATATAATCTACTCCTGAATGCAAGTTTGTTGCGTTAAAAAAAACAACTGTAAACTCAAATGCCTGTAAAGGACGATGTGTACATGGACACATAGGGGAACATTAGGGAGAGTTCAGGGGCTGCTGAAAAAACACAGAACAGCTCCTGAACGTCAGTTTATCAGTTGCAGTGTACATGAGCCCTAAGAGTTAGGACCGCATTTTACAGAGGCTGTGCAGCTTCCACATAGATTTGCAAATGTGTGCAACTAAAACATCTGTATTTAATCCTAATTGTTAGAAAGTGACAATTTGTTTTATTTGCAAGCTTGCTGGTGTGTGGACTGGGCCTACGCCCAATGGTACCCAATCAGGGAGAAACTACACACACAGCCATTAATGCTCAATCTACCTCCCCACCTAGCCTCCCTCCCACTATAACCCCATCAACTCTCCACTCCTCTGACCTCGCAACTGCCCTGCCCCCCACCACACCTAACATCCCGCACACTATAACCTCCACAGTACTCCGCTCCTTCAGCCCTGCTATCACTGAGGAGCTTACTAAGGTCTTCTCAGAAGCCCGCCTTACCACTTGCCCCCTTGACCCTGTCCCCACACAACTCCTCCGGTCACCCTCCTCCTCCATCCTATGCTCCCTCACCCACATCTTCAATCTCTCCCTCTCTACTGGCGCATTCCCCTCCCCCCTAAAGCACGCGCACATCACCCCCATACTCAAAAAACCCTCCCTGGACCCCACCGACCTGAACAACCTTAGACCCATCTCCCTGCTGCCATTTACATCTAAGCTCCTTGAGCGCTTAGTCTGCAATCGCCTAAGCTCCCACCTCACTGACAATAACCTCCTTGATCCACTACAGTCTGGCTTCTGTCCCCTGCACTCCACTGAAACTGTCCTACTCAAAATCACTAATAACCTGCTAACTGCCAAGGCTAATGGCCACTACTCTGTCCTCCTCCTCCAGGACCTCTCCGCGGCCTTCGACACAGTTGACCACCCCCTCAATAAACTACACTCCCTTGGCATCAGAGACTCCGCTCTCTCCTGGCTCTCCTATCTATCCCAATGCTCCTTCAGCGTTACCTATAATGCTCCACCTCCCCCTCACTCCCCCTCTCTGTTGGGGTCCCCCAAGGCTCTGTCCTCGGACCCCTTCTCTTCTCCATCTACACCTCCTCCCTCGGCAAACTGATACACGCCCACAACTATCACCTCTACGTCGATGACACGCAAATTTACCTCTCCACCCCTCACCTCACCCATTCAGTCTCTGCCCATATCGCCCACCTACTGAACGACATCAGACTGGATGTCGCGCCATTTCCTCAAATTGAACCTTTCCAAAACAGAGCTCCTAATTTTCCCCCCAGCCCACGCCCCCCTATCCTCTCCATCGCGACCAACAACGCCATCAGTACCACCCCGCAAGCCAAAGTCCTAGGTGTCACTCTAGACTCAAATCTTTCCTTCCAACCTCATGTCCAATCGTTGGCAAACTCATGCAGACTCCACCTCCGCAACATCTCCAAAATACGTTCGTTCCTAACCCCAGACACTACTAAGCAACTCATTCACTCCCTTATTATCTCACGTCTGGACTACTGCAACTCCCTTCTCACTGGCCTACCTCATCACAGACTATCCCCGCTTCAGTCTATCCTGAACTCAGTGGCCAGACTCATCCACCTTACTAACCGCTCCGTGTCTGCCACCCCCTTCTGTCATTCCCTGCACTGGCTCCCGATTGCCCAACGCATTAAATTCAAACTACTAACACTGACATACAAAGCCATTCATAACGTTGCCCCAAACTACCTCATTGACCTGATACCCAAATACCACCCAATCCGTAATTGTCGCTCCTCACAAGACCTCCTACTTTCTAGCTCCCTGGTCTCCTCCCACGCCTGACTGCAGGACTTCCCCCATCCTCTGGAACTCACTACCCCAATCCATCAGACTGTCACCTACCCTCCTCACCTTTAGGCGCACCCTGAAAACCCATCTCTTCAGGGAAGCCTACCCCACCCTCACTTAACAGCCGATCTCCTCCACTCCTCCTACCACTCCATCCCCCATAGCCACTTCCTCCTGTACCACTACCCCTCCCTCCTAGATTGTAAGCTTGAAAGAGCAGGGCCCTCAAACCCCTCGTGTATTGCATTGTCTCATGTTCTGTCCCCCACTATATTGTACAGAGCTGAGCAAACCTTTTGGCGCTATATAAATACTGTATAATAATAATAATGTGGTAGTTATCAGATATGTTGTAGATAGGTCAGCGCAGGGCTTAAAATTTCCACTCGCCTGCTAGCATTTGGCAAGTGAATACATGGGGGCAAGTGTGTCCCAGGTGCCGCATCAGAGGGTGGGGGGTGGGTACTACCATCAGCACCAACCTGCCTCGAGCACTGTGTTGAGGGGGGGCAAACTGCTGCTGCCGCTCCGCAGTGACCGGAGTAATCACAGTTTCACTCCTGTCACAGGGAGCAACTGCTGACACTTGTTGGAGGGAGGATTAGGCTTTCTGCTCCCTCCTGCCTGCAGGGGGCAATAGACAGCAGGCACTAAGGAGTGAAGGCAGAGTGTCCTTCCTCTCTCTTGTCATGTGACTTATCGCATGACAGAAGGAGGGAAAGAAGGAGAAGCTGCATTCACAAGAAGATCTGTGAGTACAAGGGGGAAGGGCGAGGTTACGGGGACACCTGATGTAAAGGGGGGCTCTGATGGGAACATCTTATATAAAGGGGGGCTCTGATGGGAACACCTTATATAAAGGGGCACTGATGGGGGCACCTGATGTAAAGGGGGGCTGTGATGGGGACACCTTATATAAGGGGGGCTCTGATGGGAACACCTGATGTAAAGGGGGGCTCTGATGGGAACACCTGATGTAAAGGGGGGCTCTGATGGGAACACCTGATGTAAAGGGGGGCTCTGATGGGAACACCTGATGTAAAGGGGGGCTCTGATGGGAACACCTGATGTAAAGGGGGGCTCTGATGGGAACACCTGATGTAAAGGGGGGCTCTGATGGGAACACCTGATGTAAAGGGGGGCTCTGATGGGAACACCTGATGTAAAGGGGGGCTCTGATGGGAACACCTGATGTAAAGGGGGGCTCTGATGGGAACACCTGATGTAAAGGGGGGCTCTGATGGGAACACCTGATGTAAAGGGGGGCTCTGATGGGAACACCTGATGTAAAGGGGGGCTCTGATGGGAACACCTGATGTAAAGGGGGGCTCTGATGGGAACACCTGATGTAAAGGGGGGCTCTGATGGGAACACCTGATGTAAAGGGGGGCTCTGATGGGAACACCTGATGTAAAGGGGGGCTCTGATGGGAACACCTGATGTAAAGGGGGGCTCTGATGGGAACACCTGATGTAAAGGGGGGCTCTGATGGGAACACCTGATGTAAAGGGGGGCTCTGATGGGAACACCTGATGTAAAGGGGGGCTCTGATGGGAACACCTGATGTAAAGGGGGGCTCTGATGGGAACACCTGATGTAAAGGGGGGCTCTGATGGGAACACCTGATGTAAAGGGGGGCTCTGATGGGAACACCTGATGTAAAGGGGGGCTCTGATGGGAACACCTGATGTAAAGGGGGGCTCTGATGGGAACACCTGATGTAAAGGGGGGCTCTGATGGGGACACCTGATGTAAAGGGGGGCTCTGATGGGGACACCTGATGTAAAGGGGGGCTCTGATGGGGACACCTGATGTAAAGGGGAGCTCTGATGGGGACACCTGATGTAAAGGGGAACTCTGATGGGGACACCTGATGTAAAGGGGAACTCTGATGGGGACACCTGATGTAAAGGGGAACTCTGATGGGGACACCTGATGTAAAGGGGAACTCTGATGGGGACACCTGATGTAAAGGGGAACTCTGATGGGGACACCTGATGTAAAGGGGAACTCTGATGGGGACACCTGATGTAAAGGGGAACTCTGATGGGGACACCTGATGTAAAGGGGAACTCTGATGGGGACACCTGATGTAAAGGGGAACTCTGATGGGGACACCTGATGTAAAGGGGAACTCTGATGGGGACACCTGATGTAAAGGGGAACTCTGATGGGGACACCTGATGTAAAGGGGAACTCTGATGGGGACACCTGATGTAAAGGGGAACTCTGATGGGGACACCTGATGTAAAGGGGAACTCTGATGGGGACACCTGATGTAAAGGGGAACTCCGATGGGGACACCTGATGTAAAGGGGAACTCCGATGGGGACACCTGATGTAAAGGGGAACTCCGATGGGGACACCTGATGTAAAGGGGAACTCTGATGGGGACACCTGATGTAAAGGGGGACACTTATTTTCATTTTATGTTTACATTGTTTTATGTTAACCACTTGCCCTCTAGACTCTATTAAGCTGTTGCTGTTATGTTTAAATTGACATAATAAAGCTATGTTATAATTGCTGTTTTTTATATTTTGGACTCTTTATTCTAAAGAAAAATGTAATTTCATAAACTTTAAGGGGGCGTGGTTGGGGGCAGGGCTGAGGGCGGAGTTGGGGGACGGGTCGGGTGGGGTTGGAGGCGAACCTGGGCAAGGTTGGGTGGGGCAACTGGTGGAGAGTAAGATTTTTGCCTGGCTAGTAGGTCTAGACTTGAAATTTTAAGGCCTGGGTTAGCGGACATAGATAAAGACAGTTCTAGTAGGCACTGATTGCAGTAACTAAAGTAGACGGTAATTGTAGAATATCGCCAGGCTTGGGCCTGTGCTACCGCTGCGGGGAGATGGTTTGGGGTATGCTGGGATAGCCCTGAGATTCTGCTGAGAAGAGTCTCACTTCATCGGTCCAGGAAATCAGAATGTATGCTCTGCACAGGCTAATTCCCCGCACTACCCCTACTCTCCGGGAACCATTCACCAAGCTATTCGCATTGCATAACAAGCAGGGTCTCTGTCCCTGACCTGCCATCTTCTCCAGGCCCCAAGGATGTGAGTATCCTATTTTTCAGAGTCTCACACCAAGATGGCTGCCAAAGGTCCTCAGAAGTTACAGCATCCAGTCAGACAGCTGTTACCTCTGAGACACCAATGGAGTCCCTAAGGGAACATTTCCCCTAGCATGGGTGTCAAACTGGTGGCCCTCCAGCTGTTGCCAAACTACAAGTCCCATGAGGCACTTGACAGTTACAAGCATGACTTCGAAAGGCAGAGGCATGATCGGACTTGTAGTTTTGCAACAGCTGGAGGGCCGCCAGTTTGATACCCCTGCATACACTCCATCTGTATGACGGCATAGTGCCACCTACTGGATGGAGGAAAACCTGCACTTGTCTACAAGTGTGCTCGGAAACCTTTTGTTTGTGCTATGCAAAGCCCTTCCCATATGGAATAAAAAATATATTTGTCATATATTTTAAAAATATTCTTCCTAAATATATTGCCTTATATTTCAAAATGCTACAATTTTGGCCATATTCAATATATTTATATGTTGAAATGCGTTTATTACAAAATATATGAAATATTTTTAAAAATACATTTCAAACATACTGTACGTTTTTTAAAAATACAAATCTACATTTTTGCAATGCATTTACAAATATATGTTAAAATGACTTTTTTCTATGTTTAAAAAAATCTGAAGAATATATTTTTAAAAATATATTCTTCACATTTTTTTTAACATATAAAGTAATTTTAACATATATTTGTAAATGCATTGCAAAAATGTAGATTTGTGTTTTTAAAAAACATACAGTATATTTGAAAGGCATTTAAAAATATTTTTTATATATGTTGTAACACAAACGCGCATATATATATATATATATATATATATATATATAATGGCCAAAATTGTAGCATTTCAAATATATGACAATATATTGGAAGACTATTTTTAAAATATATTTTTCTTCATGTGGATTGGTGGATGCCATTTTTGTATAACTTGCACAAAGGAAATACCTGGGAAAGTTCCTACAAAGCCAAAACAAGCTGTAAAACATTCAAAGGAAACGCAAAACAGCTTACACGGTCCCTGTACATACATACACTTCATGCCGCTCATGATTTCATACCTTTTTTAGGTTTAGGCTTACACGCAGCATTTTCTGGGTCTTTATTTAGGGATTGTAAACCTGCACAGATAAAAAAATAAATGTTCTTACTACTTTTAGGACAATATATCAGTGCAGTATAAGAGCAGCAGCAAATTAAGACATTATAGACAACAGGCCTTGGGGGAGATTTACTAAAACTGGAGCACTCAGAATCTGGTGCAGCTGTGCATGGTAGCCAATCAGCTTCTAACGTCAGCTTGTTCAGTTACGTTTTGACAATAAAAGCTGGAAGCTGATTGGTTTATGTGCAGAATTAACCCCTGGCCCTCCTGAGGATTTCCCTCCCTTCCTGGCCAGGCCATTTTTTTGTGTTACGGCGATGCGTTACTTTAGCTGACAATTGCACTATAAAAAAAAAAAAAAAGACCGATAATTGAGAAAAAAAAAAAAGTTTGACTTTTTGCTATAAAATTAGGCCAAACTGTATTCTGCTCCATGACTTTGCTAAAAAAAAAAAATTAATTGTAAATTAATTAAATTGTTAATTGTAAATTAATTGGTTTATGTGAAAGTTATAGCGTCTACAAATGGCGGTATAGATACTAGAATAGATAATAGAATACTAGAACTGGGTATCCCCAGTGATACCAATACAGTGATCAGTGCTAATAAAAAGCACTGACACTGTACTAATGGCACTGAGGAGGACGGGGTTAACGTGAGAGGTGATCAAAGGGTTAACCCCTCACCCTCCTGAGGCTCCCCCCCCCCCCCCCCCTTCCTGACCAGGCTATTTTTTTCATTACGGCGCTGCATTACTTTAACTGACAATTGCGCGATCATGCAACGCTGACCCAAATGAAATGTACGTCCTTTTTTCCCACGAATTGAGCTTTCTTTCTGTGGTATTTGATCGCCTGTGCGGCTTTTTTATTTTTTGCGCTATAAGCAAAAAAAGACCGACAATTTTGAGAAAATAAAATAATATTTTGGACTGTTTACTATTAAACATGTCCAATAAATATTGTAAAAAAATCTAATTTAGTCATAAATTGAGGCCAAAATGTATTCTGCTCCATGTCTTTGCTAAAAAAAAATCCCTATACGTGTAAATGAATTGGGTTACGTGAAAGTTATAGCGTTTACAAATGGCGGTATAGATACTGGGATTTTTTTTTCTACTAGTAATGGCAGTGAGCAGCGACTTATAGCAGGACTGCGGTGGGCATTCTGACACTGGGGGGAACTGACTTGGTGTCACTGACATTCTCAGTGACACCAATACAGTGATCAGTGCTAAAAAAAAAAAGCACTAATGGCACTGGGCAGGAAGGGGTTAATGTGAGGGGCGATCAAAGGGTTAACTGTGCAGGGAGTGGTTTACTAGGGGGTGGGGGTTGTGCTTCACTGTAATCCAGATTGGATTCCCTTACACACAACCCTGATCTGCACAGTGTGTAGCTGGCTTCTGCAGCTGCGCTACCATTCTGAGGATGGAATTTCACAGGTTAGAACTGCAACATAGTAGCCAGCTACACACTGTGCAGTGTCCAGGGTGGAGGAGGGTGGCAGTTAGCTTTGGGGGGGGCCCAGCTGAAATTTGTGTGGGCTTAGCCCACCCCAGTACCCCCCTACACCCGGCCCTGCTCACCATGCCTCTTAGCAAATACCTTGAAATGTCTACTATCCAAAAAAGGGGTCATTTGGAGGGTGAGAGGGGGGGCTTCTACTATCCTGGCATTTCAGGGCCAACATTAGAAGCTCATGCCACACACCACCTACTCTTGAAGACCAAACCTTTTCTGACACTGTTTGTTCACATGAAAAAACTGTTTTTTTGCTGGAAAATTACTTTGAACCCCCAAACATTATATATGTTTTTTTTAAAGCAGAGGCCCTAGAGTATAAAACGGTGGGTGTTGATTTTTTTTATATCACATAGTATTTGCGCAGCTATTTTTCAAATGCAAATCTTATGGGGAAAAACACACTTTTTAGAATTTTAATGCGCAAAAACACGATATATTGCCCAATTTTTTTATAGGATATAAAAGATGATGTTATGCCGAGTAAATGGATTCCAAACATGACATTCTTTATAATTGCGCATGCCCATGCAATAGCGACAACGTACATAATATTAATATTGAGGCATTCGCCTTTGCGCACGAGCACGGAAAGAGGGGAGGGGCGATTTTTTTTTTTTTTTTGTTTTAATTTTTTTTTTTACACTGTCCCTTTTCTTTTTTTTTTTAATCACTTTTATTGTAATCACAGGGAATGTAGATATCCTTGTGATAGCAATAGGTATTCTTTCCTGAGAAATCTAGGGTCTGTTAGACCCTAGATCTCTCCTCTCCCCTTAAAGCATTAGATCTCACCAAGATCAGTGTGATCAGATGCTTTCCCAATTTACAAATGGTGCTGTTAAAGTCCGGCGAAACAAATGATGAAATGCTCGTAGTTTCCAGTCTCTTAAACCATAGAGATTACTGGACCCATTCTGGTCTCTGATCAGCTCTATGGTCAGTGGGCAGACCTGCCAACTGCATTCTCGGATTCCCCTGTGGGACAGGAGAGCCCAAGAAAATTGTGGAAGGCGGCAGGAGGGGGGGGGGGGGATGTCCCCCTGTGTTAGTTCAGCCAGAGCAATGTATCCGTACGTCGCTTTGCCTATAGCTGCCGCCCATTCGCAATACATTGCGGGCGGGTGGGAAGCGGTTAAACTTGGTGGTTGTGGTTGGTTGTTGGTAGTTGTTGGTTGTGGCTGGTTTTTGTTGCTGTTGTGGTTGGTTTTTGTTGTGGTTAGTTTTTGTTGCGGTTGTGGTTGGTTTGTTGGTTTTTGTTGCTGTTGTGGTTGTTCTTGGTTTTTGGTTGTTGTTGGTGATTGTGGTTGGTTTATGTTGGTGGTTGTTTTTTGTTGCTGTTGTGGTTGTTCCTAGTTGTTTTGGTTATTGTTGGTTGTTGATGCGGTTGTGGTTGGCTGTTGGTTGTGATTGTTGTAGGTGGTTGTTGGTTTTTGTTGCTGTTGTGGTTGTTCCTAGTTGTTTTGGTTATTGTTGGTTGCTGTTGTGGTTGTTCCTAGTTGTTTTGGTTATTGTTGGTTGCTGTTGTGGTTGTTCCTAGTTGTTTTGGTTATTGTTGGTTGCTGTTGTGGTTGGTTTTTTTGGCTGTTGGTGGTTGTTGGTTTTTGTTGATGTTGTGGTTGGTTTTTGTTGCTGTTGTGGTTGTTCCTAGTTGTGTTGGTTGGTTTTTGTTGTGGTTGTTCCTAGTTTTTTGGTTATTGTTGGTTGCTGTTGTGGTTGGTTTTTTTGGCTGTTGGTGGTTGTTGGTTTTTGTTGATGTTGTGGTTGGTTTTTGTTGCTGTTGTGGTTGTTCCTAGTTGTGTTGGTTGGTGGTTGTGGTTGGTTTTTGTTGTGGTTGTTCCTAGTTTTGGTTGTTGATGATTGTTTAAGATTTTAAGGTTTTAGGGGTTAAGGTTATGGGTTAATTGTTAATTTATTATTGCAAGTATTTATTTATGATTATTTTTATTTATTTGTGTATTTATTTTACTTTTATGGAGTCATATTATTATTATTATTATTTTATATTTATTATTATATTATAATATAATTATTGTAATGTAATATTGTAAATAAACACCTAAACGAGAAGTTATCATCATCATCCTAATAAAAAATAAAAGAATAATAAATGAATTAAATAATAAATGAATAATTAAAAAAGAAATAAAAGCTGAATAGAAAAACCTAGCAACAGATGATATTTTTCTCTATTGTCTAAAAAAAAATCAATGCTCAAAAACACTGTATGAAAACACGCAAAACATGCAGGAAAAAATGTGCGGGAAACACTAAAAAAATCCCGCTACGCTCTAAAGTGAATGGAGCCTAATAGATCCAGTTAAAAGCTTGCAGCCCCAGTCCATTTGTTAGAGCAATTGTTTGAGTTCAAATTGAGTTATAATTTAGTAGAGGCTGTTTCAGATTGGTGAGGAGTAAGGCTGGCCATACAATTTTCTCAAGATTTTTGGTTTAGATTTACCAAAAACCATATAATAGGAGGTCAGACCTAACAACACTTTCAATTGTATCCAATTAGGCGGGCTCTTGCACTACATAGTTGAAGGTAAATCTAAAGGAAATTGGGCAGAAAATTGTATAATGTATGGCCAGCCTTAGTCTAGGTTAACTCCTATGTGTTTTTCAGAAACACACAGCAGTCCATTTAGCATGATTTCCTATGAGACAGGTTTACATCTCCGCATTTTCACCCGGTGCAAGGGTCAGGGACTTTTTTTAAACACAAAATGTTGCATTTTTGGTTCTATAGACTTCAATGGAGATGCTGCTGAAAAGCATGTCATGCATTTTTTATGCATTTTAATCTGCCCAGCAACAAGTAACCCCCCCTCCCCCCCACAAAACGCATCAAAAACACGGAAAAAAAAAATGTACTGCAAAAACAGATCAAACACAAACTGCATCGGTGTGAACCTAGCTTAATGGCATGGGGTCTTCAAGGAGCTTTGACAGCTGCTGCTCTGAGTAGGGGGACTCTTACCTTCCTCTTCTGCTGGGTTGTCAAGATTTTGTTGGTGTTCTCCGATTCCCATCATGCGCCAGTGCTGGGTGTATAGCCACGGAGCGTTCTGTACGAATGCTGCACAGAGGAGAAAATAAATGCTACAAATACCTTACAGAAGAAAATGAAAGGCAGGGGTGGAGACACGAGTTAAAAAAAAAAAAGAAAAAGGAAATTCCCAACAGAGACAGAAAGTAGGTAAAATAGGTCTTTTATATTCTTCTTTTAACATTCTTTATTTATAAGAAGCATTTTTTAAGAAATTCAGAAAACAATTAGACGGATGCCACCTAAATAGACGTCGACCTAGATACAATCAAGATACATAATAAATCCATTGCAACAGCAAAACAGTGTATCAGTCAATAAGTCGAGAACCATAATACATGGTGGGCCTGCAAAACTAAGCAAACGAGGTCAGCATCCTATCCACATATACAGAAAAGAAAAAGGCAAAAAAAAAAAAAAACGGTAGAAGAGAATAAAGAAAATGAGTGAAGAACAGAAAACAGCGAGACAAGGGTAGAGAAGGAACTTCAAGCCACTGAGTGTAGCAGGGACTCATAATCACTAGAACAGGTAAAGAGAGATCAATGGACCCACTGCTGGTGAAACTTGTCTTCCTGTCCACGAACTATAGCCATGATACTTTCCATTGAGTGTATTTCCTCAATCCTAGTCAGTATCACGTACCTGGTGATGGAGGCCAATGGAGAGAGGGCTAAGTTCCGGACTCCCCTGAGAGTGGGACAGCGGGAGTCAGGCCCAAAGTTGCACAGGTCGCCTGTAGGAGTGCTGGTTGGTGGTCCACTCAGAAGCACAGCTGGTGCACGGAGATAGGTCTGCAGACAGGAGGTGCCTGAGCGCGGTAAGCAAGCCCTCCGGGATTTGGATGTTTATGGAGTAGTACCAGGTGGGAATCAGAGCAGACGTGGTCAGATGGGAAAGCCGAGGTCATTCACAGTGGAGTGGGAGATAGAGAGTATCCGTAAGTCAAGCCAAGGTCAGATCAGGGGTAAATCAGAGTAGACAAGTCCAGGAGCAAGCCGAGTCGGTAACAGGAAATCACAAGTCAGACTCACAGGAAACAGCAAAGGGAGCTAGAGATCATCCAGCAACCAGAGGAAGTGATGAGCCTCCTTATAAAGGCCGTCTGGCACCAGACTGAGGCTGATGTGCACTTCTGCGGCCATGTAGAGTATTGGCAGAAATTCCAGATCTTCCAGAACTCCTGCCGTGGACAGGACCCTGACACACTGGCCATGGTTGTGAGGAAGAGGCTCTTGTCCCCATCAACATGGGGACAAGGTGATTTGGGGGAGCCCCCCCTCCTCAAAGCAGCCCCCCATGTTGAGGGCATGTGGCCTGGTATAGTTCAGGAGGGGGGGGGCGCTCGCTCACCCCCCCCCTTTCCTAATTTGCTGGGCTGCATGCTCGGATAAGGGTTTGGTATGAATTTTTGGGGTGACTCCCACGCCATATTTTTTTAAATTTTGGTGTGGGGGGTTTCCCTCAAAATGCAAACCCAACCCAAAGTGCTTGGTATGGATGGAGGGGACCCCACTGACAGCTGAAACATGAATTAATGTTTCGCTACTAAAATACAGCATTACTTAGTGTTACTAAACCCAGCATTCACTATATCCGCTCTCCCCGGACCCTGCATTCACTATATCCGCTCTCCCCGGACCCCGCATTCACTATATCCGCTCTCCCCGGACCCCGCATTCACTATATCCGCTCTCCCCGGACCCTGCATTCACTATATCCGCTCTCCCCGGACCCTGCATTCACTATATCCGCTCTCCCCGGACCCTGCATTCACTATATCTGGTCTCCCCGGACCCTGCATTCACTATATCTGCTCTCCCCGGACCCTGCATTCACTATATCTGCTCTCCCCGGACCCTGCATTCACTATATCCGCTCTCCCCGGACCCTGCATTCACTATATCCGCTCTCCCCGGACCCTGCATTCACTATATCCGCTCTCCCCGGACCCTGCATTCACTATATCCGCTCTCCCCGGACCCTGCATTCACTATATCCGCTCTCCCCGGACCCTGCATTCACTATATCCGCTCTCCCCGGACCCTGCATTCACTATATCCGCTCTCCCTGGACCCTGCATTCACTATATCCGCTCTCCCCGGACCCTGCATTCACTATATCCGCTCTCCCCGGACCCCGCATTCTCTATATCCGCTCTCCCCGGACCCTGCATTCTCTATATCCGCTCTCCCCGGACCCTGCATTCACTATATCCGGTCTCCCCGGACCCTGCATTCACTATATCTGGTCTCCCCGAACTCCGCATTCACTATATTCGCTCTTCCCGGACCCCTCATTCACTATATCCTCTCTCCCCGGGCCCTGCATTCACTATATTTGGTCTCCCCGGACCCTGCATTCACTATATCTGGTCTCCCCAGACTTTGCATTCACTATATCTGGTTTCCCACAGTACACAGAACATGGACATGCAGTTATTTTATTAAATATAAACTGCTGAATACCTTTTCTCATCAGCAGTATATAGCAGTCTTGTGACATCTATTAGTGTCCAGCAGAGCACTGGTTAAAGCTTGTAAAAGGAGTTTTCTTTCTGCTCTAGGAGGAAGCAGGACCCCTGACTTCTGTCTGGACAGTGCTGATTGGCCCTGTGCGGATCACATGCACACTTCGAAGAAATACATTTTTTTTAGCAATACACACCAAACTGAGCATGTGCATGTGGCTACGGGTTCAGTCTGTCTTATCAGGTGGACATTTCAGCAAGAAGAGGATCAGAGAAGACAGGATCAAACAGCCTTTTTACAAAATGTGGAGGATTAATCCCTTAGGTTCCACAGTGAGTATAGCAAGCATGCTACATATACAGACTGATTGTACTGTTGTGGGTTTAGTAACACTTTAATAACATAACTCATGCGGTATTTTAGTAGCCGAGCGGTATCTTATCACATACTCAGAAACAGTAAGATACCGTTCAGTAAATTGTCCCTGTTCGAAGTTCATGGTCAAACGTTCGGTAGGTTTGAATGTTCGACCATGAACTGAACACGGGGGTGTTTGGCCATCACTACTAGCAGGTAAAACAATGTCTCTCTTTCTCCACTCAAGAAGAGAAAACAACACAAGGGTGGGCTGTACGGTGAATGATCACCGTGATAGCCAGTAACAGGCTCTCACCACAATCAGGTGATCAGTAAGCGGGCTTCCCAGTTCCCGATCACCCAGGGATTTCGGTGAGAGCTCGGTCTCTGTGCCAGGAGCACCCTGTGCAGCATACTCCCAGCACAAACACAGCAGTGTATATACACTCACCGGCCACTTTATTAGGTACACCTGTCCGATTGCTTGGTAACACAAATTGCTAATCAGCCAATCACATGGCAGCAATTCAATGCATTTAGGCATCTAGACATGGTGAAGACTATTTACTGAAGTTCAAACCGAGAATCAGAATGGGGAAGAAAGGGGATTTAACGTGTAAGTAAACTCCTTTTTTTTTTTATATTTTACCTACAGATAAGCCTTTACTGTAATACTGTAAATTTCTCCTAAATGTGTACCATTTAGGAGATATTTAGTCTAGAAGCACCAATGATGTCACTGGCGAATGTGCACTCCACTCTGAATAGACGGCATGCCATCCATTGAGAGAGCCGTGCCGCGGTCGAAAATCCCTTTGCGCATGCGCAGGAGAGATGGCATCACGACCCGGCCAATCAGATGGTTGCAACTCTCGAACTTGGAAGGATGCCCGGGTGAAGATGGAAGTCTCGGGGAGCCGTGACAACACTCTGCTGGAGGGTTTCGTTTTTTAAGGGAAATCATAATGATTTCATATGATGCATTCTAACACATTATGCTCTAAACTTGCAGGGAGAAGATTTTTTCAAATTTTTTTTCGTGGTTTACTACCGCTTTAAGTGACTTTGAACGTGGCATGGTTGTTGGTGCCAGACGGGCTGGTCTGAGTATTCCAAAAACTGCTGATCTACTGGGATTTTCACACACAACTATCTCTGGGCTTTACAGAGAATGGTCCGAAAAAGAGAAAATATCCAGTGAGCGGCAGCGGGCAATAAAGTGGCCGGTGAGCATATGCAGCCCCAATGATAAATACCCACTTCTATGAGACCGCATGTATGCATACGTTCATGGAGAAGGGATTAATATGAATTTCAGTGAAACTTTTATTCCTTTTTCTTGATGTTGGGGTGTAAAGGAAAATTAATACAACTGAAACAGATTGGTGTGTGAAGCTGACAGATACAGGTAGGTATCATTTATTACTGAATTCTAGCTGTCAACCATCAGTGTCAGCGCACGTAGTCGAATGACGCAGGTGAGTTGGACTGAGAACAAGAAAATGGTGATAAATGAGCGATTACTGGAAATGCAAAAAAAGACCTTGCATACATCATGAAAGAATGTAAGGCCGTTGGTCAGATACCATGCGAGAGTGATCCAGTCACGTAACTAGATTAACAGGATTCCTTTTGTGTCACAGGACCACAAAAGGCCACAAATGATCCAAAAGACATTAAATAATCCTCAGAGAAGGTTTTCCTAATATTGTTGTGTTTCAGTCCTGTTCCTTACCATCCAATAGGAGAGGGAAAGCCATCAGAGATACAGTCATTAAGTGCCCAGTCATACCGGGTGCAACTTGCCATGCAATTTGCCACGATATGCGAATTTCCAATTGCATGGCAAGTCGCAGCCTATTGTCCGCCATTAACCCCCCTGGCAGTATTCCCAAGTGTAGCTCGGGGTAAAGTTTCAGCACCAAGAGCGATAACCCCGAGCTACACTCAGGAATACACTGCAGTGCTGCTCCGGGATCTGTTCTTCACTTACCTTGTCCTGCGCTCCCGCGATGTCCCTCCTGCAGTGTCCCCAGCAATGTCCTCCGGCGGATGCCGGCATCTGTCTTCTGGGTTCCGTCCCCTGCGACGTCGGGACGTACGGGGGATGGAACAGCGGTAAATTTGAAAATGACATTCACTAAAATCACATAGTATAACATTCCTGTATCAAACCATTTCACATACATTGTGTCCCGAGTGCTTTGTCCGGCGCCCTGCCTGCATTTTTACTGTTCTTTCTGCCTGGAAACTGAGAAACGTCCATGGCGTCCAAAAAGCGTCCCTTTAGGTCAAAAGCGGTTTTAGACCGGCTAGAGAACAGCGATAGTAAATCAGAACCACTTGCAGAATTGAGTGATAATGATTTGTGGGGGAAATTCCTCATCAGACACTGAAAACGATTCTGCGACTGAGCTCAGCGATGTGCGAACTTGGCGCTATATTTCACATTTCAGTGTTTCTGGTTTGATTATATTATTGAATTACATTTATTACATTAATATTTTTTATGATTATTAATTAAATTATAATTTATGATTTCGTGTTTCAAATTTTATCGGGATGTTTACTAGACTCTTGTTCGGACAGATTTCAGTGAGTTAATCCTAAAAATTACAGGCCTACAATAAAAAAACAACATATTTCCATGCAAAAAAAGTACCGCTTTGAGCACAGAAATATGGATATAATCAGACCGCTAGGGAGGTTAAAGTGCTCATATCTGTGCGATTCTGACTTGGTTGGAACCGCACTGATTTCTAAAGCAGTGCATTCTCTACTTCAGGTGTGACTTGCATAGACATCTGTGTCTTGCAAGTCGCACCCCAAGTCAGAATGACATCCGACTTTGAAATTGTGCGACTTCACTGGAAGTCGCACAATTTCAAAGTCAGATCAGTGTGACCAGGGACACCAATGCGTTCTTTAGTGCTTTTTGCAGAAACACACTACAGTCCATTTAACATATTTTCCTATGGAACACGTCCACATCTACGCTTTTTTGAGCTGCTGCGTTTTTGGAAAGGGTCGGGGACTTTGTTTAAAAGCAAAAGGCAGCATTTTTGCTACAATGGTATTCAATGGAGAAGCTGCTGAAATGCATGGTAGTGCGTTTTGCCATGTTTTTGCATTTTTATTCTGCCCAGCAAAGAAAAAAAATCCACTTTAACAACAACAAAAAAAAGAGCTGAAAAAATGCAAAACGCGGTAAAAACGTGTCAAAAATGTGCCAAAAATGCGAGTAGAAAAATGCAAAAAAAAACTGCAAAATGGACAAAAAGCAAACTGCATAGGTGTAAACAGAGCCTAAGAGGATTGCTTTTGTGTCACAGGACCATTCCGATTCTGGACGGATTTCAGTGATCCAGAAGCATTGGAGAATCCTCAGAGAAGGTTTTCCTGATATTGTTGTGTTTCTGTCCAATAGGAGAGGGAAAGCCATCAGAGATATGGTCATTAAGTGCCCGGTCATACCGAGTGAGACTTGCCATGCAACTTGCTATGCCATGCGAATTTCAATTTTCCAATATTGAGGAGCTTCAGTCTTCTCCAATAGCATCCTATAGAACATGAATTTCAAGTTGAAAAAGTGGTGAGAGCAGCCAAGTTTGAGTCCTCCTGCACACGGGACGTTTTACAGCGGCAGTTTTTGGTTTTGACGTTTTTTTTCTACAGCTAGTAAACCCCCCAGCATGTTATCCTGTGTGTCCATCCCCGGCATGTTCTCCTATGTGTCCATCCACAGCATGTTATCCTGTGTGTCCATCCCCGGCGTGTTCTCCTATGTGTCCATCCCCAGCATGTTATCCTGTGTGTCCATCCCCGGCGTGTTATCCTACGTGTCCATCCCCGGCATGTTATCCTGCGTGTCCATCCCCGGCAGGTTATCCCACGTGTCCATCCCCGCCACGTTATCCCACGTGTCCAGCCCCGGCACGTTATCCCACGTGTCCAGCCCCGGCACGTTATCCCACGTGTCCAGCCCCGGCACGTTATCCCACGTGTCCAGCCCCGGCACGTTATCCCACGTGTCCAGCCCCGGCACGTTATCCCACGTGTCCAGCCCCGGCACGTTATCCCACGTGTCCAGCCCCGGCACGTTATCCCACGTGTCCAGCCCCGGCACGTTATCCCACGTGTCCAGCCCCGGCACGTTATCCTACAGGGAAGGAAGTGCATATTTGCTCTCCTGCTGATGTTGATTATTTGCCCACTCACAAAGAAATGATCGGTCTAAAAATCGAATGTTCGGTGTATTGTAACACTGAGAGACAGAATAGCAACAACAAATTCAGCAGAAATGCGTCTAACAAATGATGACTGATCTGCATGTTCATGAGGGAAATAAGGATTTGATCCCCTTGATTTGATCCCACAAAACATGACTTAGTACTTGGTGGCAAATCCCTTGTTGGCAATCACAGAGGTCAGACATTTCCTGGAGTTGGCCACCAGGTTCGCACACATCTCAGGAGGGATTTTGGCCCACTCCTCTTGGCAGATCCTCTCCAAGTCATTAAGGTTTGGTGGCTGGAAAACACGGCAAAATGCTGCTAGACGCTAATGCAAAATGCTAAAAAAGCTGAAAAACTCAGGTTCTTAACGTGACTTAACACAGCTAACGTTACCAGCGTTCTCAAAAACCCCCGTGTGCATGGAGCCTAGGGATTAAAAAGAAATGGCTTTTCCCTGTCTATCATGTGTGCAATGTTGGAGTATGAGCACTTCATTTACACACCCACAATCAGAGCAATGTATTAATATAAATGCTGCATATGTCATACACATTCTCAACTCTTCATGTGGATTATATTAAATGAAGGACACAACTCCAAACTTTAACGATAGGATTTCCCAACACGAATCTTCTATGTATCCCCCGCAGTCCAAGTTGGAAGTTGCTAAACATCCAGAGGATTTACCCCCCTTCCTGACCAGGCCATTTTTTTGTGATACGGTGCTGCGTTACTTTAACTGACAATTGCGCAGTCATGCAACGCTGCACCCAAATTAAATTTATGTCCTTTTTTTCCTACAAATAGAGCTTTCTTTTGGTGGTATTTGATCGCCTGTGCGCTTTTTATTTTGTGCGCTATAAACAAAAAAAAGACAGACAATTTTGAACAAAAAACAATATGTTTGACTTTTTGCTATAAAACATGTCCAGTAAAAAAATGTAAAAAAAAAATCAAATTTCATCATAAATTTAGGCAAAAATATATTCTGCTCCATGCCTTTTGCTAAAAAAAAAATTAAAAATCCCAATACGTGTAAATTAATTGATCTACGTGAATGTTATAGCATCTACAAATGGCGGTATAGATACTGGAATTTTTTTTTTATATAATAGTAAAGGCGTCATTCAGTGTCTTACAGCGGGACTGCGGCGGGCATTCTGACACTGGGGGGGAACTGATTAACTGCCACTGACATCCCCAGTGACACCAATACAGTGATCAGTGCTAATTAAAAGCACTGACACTGTACTAATGGCACTGGGCAGGAAGGGGTTAACATGAGGGAAGATCAGAGTTAACTGTGTGTTTACTCCTGCTTGAAGCTAGAACCATCCCTACTTGCTGGAACTAATGTCTGCAGTATGGGATCTAAGAAAACTAAAAGGTACCTTTCCAGTTCACATACAATGTACTGTACGAGGACTGGCAGAGGACTCCTGTGTACGTCACTCAAGAGGTTTGCACAACAGTACCTAGTGGGGAGGCCTATCATAAAAAAAAAAGTGTAAAGTGCCTATGGTATATCTTAAAGTGGTTTTAAAGTCAAAACATTTTTGACCTTACTACGTTCCGTGCATTAGGGTAAAAAAAACCCATCCCATTACCTCTTCTACCTCACCATCTGTCAGCGATCCTGGTATGACCAGAGATGTGTGGACTGACACAGGGAACAGCAGGCTTCAGAAATGATGAAATAATAATAAAATTTATTAGGAGCACAAATATACAAACGCACATGCAACCAAAAACCAAACCTCCAACTAATAATAGATATGTACAATTGTAGTCGGGGCTGGAGAGGTGGAGTGGTTAGGACTGGCCAGGTCAGGAACAATCGGGCAGATAAGGTACAACAGGAGCAGGTAGGAGAATGGTCAGGAATAGCTGGGGTCAGTGCAGGCGGAGGTCTAGCAGAGTCATAGTCAAGCAGGCAGGAAACAGGATCGGGACAACAGGGCACATGGGAAAACACCAAGGCACTGACTGCAGGCCTGGTGCTGCTTAAATATACCTCCTGCAATCAGCCTCAGGTGATGGCTTGATTGCAGGAGTGAGATCCTGGCTGCTGAAAGCACCCGCTGGCAAGCACCGGTACTGCAGCCCACACGGCAGGTGAGCCCATTCCTGACACCATCCCTAAACACTTACCTTACTCCTCTCATCATTCCTGCATTGTCCCAGCTGCAGCACTGCTCCACTGACCTCCTGGTCCCACAGGAGACATTGAAGACAGTGGGAGCCATAGGCTCCTGCTGCTGTCAGTCAAAACTCCTGTGAGAAGGGAGCAGGGGCGCCGATGCTGGCTTAGAAGCACGCCCGCACAGGTGTCCCCATAGCAGCAGGCTTGCTAAGGAGGCACTTGGAGCAAGGAGAAGCAGATGGTGCTGGTGGGGTACTGTCAGAAATGGAGGTCGGGAACCGTTCCATACAATATCATTGCACAGAGCAAATAACTAAAATCTCTCTTTTATTCTAATAATAATAAAAAAAACTTTGACCTTTAATATCACTTTAAAGCAGGGGTCCTCAAACTACGGCCCGCAGGGCAGGGGCGTATCTGCCGTGAGGCAAGGGACTAGTGTTTGGCAGTTTGGGAGAGCTTGGCAGGGCCAGGGCGGGAGGCAGGAGGGCGGGATCAGCAATTCTAGAACAGGGGAAGGTGGGCTCGGCTTATGAACCCGCACCACTCACCTGGCCTCTCTGCAGCCAAACGGCCATCTATTCTGATCAGTGCATACAACCGTCACGGCCGGAGGGCAGAGCCTAGAGCTGACCATGAAGAGGGGGAGCAAGAGAGGAGACTCCATCGCTGCATGTCGGGTATCACGGCCACGGACCCTAGATCAGTGCAATAGATGATCGATCTCCTCCCTCTCTCTTTCCTCCCTCCTCTCTCCCCCCCCTCCTCTCTCCCCCCCTCTCTCTCTCTCCCCCCTCCTCTATCTCCCCCCCTTTCTCTCTCTCTCTCTCTCTCTCTCTCTCCCCTCCTCTCTCTCTCCCCCCCTCCTCTATCTCTCTCTACCCCCTCTCTCTCTCTCTCTCTCCCCTCCTTATCTCTCCACCCCCCCCCCCTCTTTACATTGTACACAGATCTGACCCAACAAGGTGTCCGGCATTTACCGTATATTTCGCTCCATAAGACACACTTGGGGGAAATGTCTGTGCGTCTTATAGAGTGGCCGGCCCAGTATTTCCGCCACCGTTGTATGTCCACAGTCTCTGGTCATCTCCTGTACCGTGTCCGCAGTCTCTGGCCAT
The DNA here is from genome assembly GCF_062004578.1 of Staurois parvus. Classification (NCBI taxonomy): domain Eukaryota; kingdom Metazoa; phylum Chordata; class Amphibia; order Anura; family Ranidae; genus Staurois; species Staurois parvus. The sequence goes on along the minus strand of NW_028318907.1, from coordinate 979,956 downwards.
CCCCTGTACCGTGTCCGCAGTCTCTGGCCATCCCCTGTACCGTGTCCGCAGTCTCTGGCCATCCCCTGTACCGTGTCCGCAGTCTCTGGCCATCCCCTGTACCGTGTCCGCAGTCTCTGGCCATCCCCTGTACCGTGTCCGCAGTCTCTGGCCATCCCCTGTACCGTGTCCGCAGTCTCTGGCCATCCCCTGTACTGTGTCCGCAGTCTCTGGCCATCCCCTGTACCGTGTCCGCAGTCTCTGGCCATCCCCTGTACCGTGTCCGCAGTCTCTGGCCATCCCCTGTACCGTGTCCGCAGTCTCTGGCCATCCCCTGTACCGTGTCCGCAGTCTCTGGCCATCCCCTGTACCGTGTCCGCAGTCTCTGGCCATCCCCTGTACCGTGCCCGCAGTCTCTGGCCATCCCCTGTACCGTGCCCGCAGTCTCTGGCCATCCCCTGTACCGTGCCCGCAGTCTCTGGTCATCCCCTGTACCGTGTCCGCAGTCTCTGGTCATCCCCTGTACCGTGTCCGCAGTCTCTGGTCATCCCCTGTACCGTGTCCGCAATCTCTGGTCATCTCCTGTACCGTGTCCGCAGTCTCTGGTCATCTCCTGTACCGTGTCCGCAGTCTCTGGTCATCTCCTGTACCGTGTCCGCAGTCTCTGGTCATCCCCTGTACCGTGTCCGCAGTCTCTGGTCATCTCCTGTACCGTGTCCGCAGTCTCTGGTCATCTCCTGTACTGTGTTCGCATTTGTTTAGTTTTTTTTTTTTTTAAACTATAGTCCGGCCCTCCGGCCCCCATTTTGACCTCCTGGAGTGTGAATTTCAGACCTATGGGTCCAGATGTGGTGTCCCAAGGCTACGGGCTATTGTTTTGTTCACTAATGTCCCCCCACTCTATGCTTTAATCTGCCTGTCTCTCCAGTGAGATTGTCGACCTTTCAGTCTTCCTTACAACTTCACTCTTCGGGAATGATTGTACCAGTCCCCTCCAAGGAACAATTTCAATTATTTTATTTAAACCTGTTTAGGGGGTTCCAAAGCCCAGTGGGAGTGTTCACCTCTATACTAAACTTGAAGGTTCTCAAAACCTTCTTGCAGATGCAAATGTTTTGGATGGAATTGACCTGATTTGTCATTGCATCACTGCAAACAGGGACCTTTTTTTAGCATCTGTAGACATCAAGGATGTAATATTCCAGTTGGGTAGAGGGTGTGCTTAACACTGGCTGTACACAATTCTATAATATCATTCTCTTTTCACAGCTGTGCCTCTGAAATTAAGCACCAGGTGCTATAGAATCACCACCCAGGGGTATCCCACTTAGGAAAACATACAGTAGATATGCCAACATCCAGGGGTATATACTGAAGACAGAGTACGCTCTGGGACATGGTTTGATCAGACTTTTCATTGCCATTTATACCCTTTCATAGTTCATGCTGTTCTCTATTAAAGCTGTGGTTAATTTAGTTGAACAGTATTCTAGGTCTAAGATTAATTGCCATATTAAAAGCCTAGTATTAACATAAGTTAGTTTAACGTACTCAGATGTATTTTTTAACCTTTTTGTTTGTGCATTGCATTTATCACACCTTGAGAAAATAAGTGCACTTTATACACCCTCAAGCAGCCTGCGACCTATTTCCTATACACTAATATAGTGTGGAATGGTTGTCAGTCATAGCAGAACGCTTCATACAAATGAGGAGCTGGGCCCTACAAAGTATTTTATGCCACCACTTCCTGATGAAACAGGTTGTAGAACCTGAGAAACATGAAGAACCAGATTTGCTGTGCTTCTAAAGTACAGTTATGTTCAAAATAATAGCAGTGTGTTGAAAAAAGTGAATAAAGCTGAAAATCCTTCTAATAGCTTTTATTTCCATCCACACAAATGCATTGGGAACACGACACATTCTATTCCAAATCAAAACATGAAGAAAAATACATCAAATTTGTGTTGTTCCTCTAAAAAAAGTGAAGAAAAGTGAATATTAGATGGTTCAAAAAAATGGCAGTGTTTGTATTCTTCTTTACAAACTCAAACATTCACTATATAAACTGAGAAATGTTTGAAGATTTTGCTTTCCTTTGAATGACTTCATGAATATTTGGTTGTAGTCGCACTGTTTCTGAGAACTGCTGTACATCTGTGTTGCATGGAGTCACCCAACTTCTGGCCCCTGTGATCAGGTATTCCAGCCCAGGATGATTGGACCACATTCCACAGTTCTTCTCTATTTCTTGGTTTTGCCTCAGAAACGGCATTTTTGATGTCACCCCACAAGTTTTCTATTGGATTAAGATCCGGGGATTGGGCTGGCCACTCCATAACGTCCATCTTGTTGGTCTGGAACCAAGATGTTGCACATTTACTGGTGTGTTTGGGGTCGTTGTCTTGTTGGAACACCCATTTCAAGGGCATTTCCTCTTCAGCATAAGGCAGCATGACCTCTTCAAGTATTCTGATGTATTCAAACTGATACATGATCCCTGGTATTCGATAAATAGGCCCAACACCGTAGTATGAGAAACATCCCCATATCATGATGCTTGCACCACCATGCTTCACTGTCTTCACAGTGTACTGTGGCTTGAATTCAGTGTTTGGGGGTCGTCTGACAAACTGTCTCCGGCCACTAGACCCAAAAAGAACAATCTTACTTTCATCAGTCCACAAAATGTTGCACCATTTCTCTTTAGGCCAGTCAATGTGCTCTTTGGCAGATTGTAACCTCTTCAGCACGTCTTTTTCCCAACAGTGGGACTTTGCGGGGACTTCTTGCAGATAGCTTGGCTTCACATAGGCGTCTTCTAATTGTAACAGTCCTCACAGGGAACGTCACACCTTCTTTCATCTTCCTGGAGCTGATTGTTGGCTGAGTCCGCGCCATTTTGGCTATTCTTCTATCCATTCCAATGGTAGTTTTTCGCTTTCTTCCACGTTTTTCAGGTTTTGGTTGCCATTTTAAAGCATTTGCGATCATTTTAGCTGAGCAGCCAATCATTTTCTGCACTTCTTTATATGTTTTCCCCTCTCCAATCAACTTTTTAATCAAGGTACGCTGTTCTTCTGAAAAATGTCTGGAAGGACCCATTTTCCTCAGAATTTCAGAGAGAAATGCACTGTAACCAGCATATACAACATTTGCTGCCTTCCTTCCCTAAATAAGGGCAATAATTGCCACCTGTTTTTCAAAGAATGAATGACCTCACTAATAGAACTACACACTGCTATTATTTTGAACATTCCAGCTTCAATTAGTGATTCAATGACACAGAATCAGCAGCATGCATGTCATGACTGTTGGGTCTGTTGGATTTCTATGACTCTACTACACCTGCTAGTAAATTATTTGCCATGTAGAAATATGATTTCTACCAAAAACAGTGATTGATCCGGTTAGTGATGTCTGTCTGCTATTATTTTGAACACAACTGTAAGTGTTTTTTTTTATCTTAATGCATTCTCTGCATTAAGGTAAACTCCCAACCCCCCCCCCCCCCACAAACCCTGCCCTGAGTCCTCTATTAATTCAGCAATGTGCCCAACTGCAGCTCTTCTGTCCTCTCTTCTTGCTATCATAGGCTTTACTAAGAGCATCAGAAGCCATTGGCTCCTGCTTCTGTCAGTAAAATGCTGCATGGAGGGAATGGGGTGTGTGGACGAGTCTCACTATATGTGTCTATGGGTGCACACAGCCTGGCTCGGTAGCACGCCCACAGGTGTGCCCGCATAGCATATGGCTTCCTACTGGTGCACTCATAACAAGAAGTAGGGGGGAGCGTCGGTGGGAGACCATCAAAGTGGTAATGGAACGGCTCAGTGCAATATCATTGCACAGAGCAGGTAGCTATAACCTCTTTTTATTTTAATAAAAAAGATGCCTTAACAACCAGTTTAATAATTCAAACTAAAATTGTGCATATGATATATGGAACGAAGTGGGTATTTTATTGGTCAGAAACCTGTTGTAGATTATGTACAGGAAGCCAGAGATGGGTCATGGATGGGAGGTATGTGTCCCCATTCTGTGGGTTGTGGTTCCTTTAAGAGGACGAGAAGCCTCAGTTGGAGTACTCCGAGATTCTCACCCATGCAGGGTGAGAGGTTATGGGTGATCCAGTAGAAAAGGGGTAAACTGATCTTCAGTTTTCCCAGTACTGAGAAGTTCTGATAAGGGACCTGGAATTCAGAGGCTTGGAAAGAACTTGGGTGGGAAAGTGCCTCCATACCTGACTAAGGGCACTTTTGCCCTGAAATGGTTAACCCACCTGTGAGAGAGAGCTGAAAGGGGCAGGGAGCAGCCAGCAGGTGGAGTGGAGTGGAACAGCACACCGTTGCTGAGATGCTGCTGGGCTGCTGTGACCCTTATTCTTAATCCATGAAGCAGAGGGGAATTCTAAAACTCTATTGTAGGCAGGGACAGACTGACCATTCGGGCATTGCCCGGGTAGTATTGAGTTGACTTTGTGTTTACTAAAATTCATTAAAGTGTATTTTACCCAAAAATTTGCGTTTGCATAATTGCTGCATCAATACCGTGTGACATAAAAAAATAAAAATAAAATAAATATACAGTGGGGATCGAAAGTTTGGGCACCCCAGCTAAAAATTTGTATTAATGTGCATAAAGAAGCCAAGGAAAGATGGAAAAATCTCCAAAAGGCATCAAATTACAGATTAGACATTCTTATAATATGTCAACAAAAGTTAGATTTTATTTCCATCATTTACACTTTCAAAATAACAGAAAACAAAAAAATGGCGTCTGCAAAAGTTTGGGCACCCTGCAGAGTTAATATCTTGTACTGCCCCCTTTGGCAAGTATCACAGCTTGTAAACGCTTTTTGTAGCCAGCCAAGAGTCTTTCAATTCTTGTTTGAGGTATCTTTGCCCATTCTTCCTTACAAAAGTCTTCCAGTTCTTTGAGATTTCTGGGCTGTCTGTCACGCACGGCTCTTTTAAGATCTATCCATAGATTTTCAATTATGTTGAGGTCAGGAGATTGTGAAGGCCATGGCAAAACCTTCAGTTTACGCCTCTTGATGTAATCCCCCGTGGATTTCGAGGTGTGTTTAGGATCATTATCCATTTGTAGAAGCCATCCTCTCTTTAACTTCAGCTTTTTCACAGATGGCATCAAGTTACCATCCAAAATTTGCTGAAATTTTATTGAATCGATTTTTCCTTCTACTGGTGAGATGTTCCCTGTGCCACTGGCTGCAACACAACCCCAAAGCATGATTGATCCAACCCCATGCTTAACAGTTGGACAGAGGTTCTTTTCATTCAATTCTGTGCCCCTTCTTCTTCAAACTTACCTTTGCTCATTCCGGCCAAAAAGTTAAATTTTAACCTCATCGGTCCACAGAACTTGTTTCCAAAATGCATCAGCTTGTCTATATGTTCATTTGCAAAGTTCAAACGATGATTTTTGTGGTGAGGACGTAGAAGAGGTTTTCTTCTGATGACTCTTCCATGAAGACCATATTTGTACAAGTATCTCTTTATAGTGGAAAAGTGGACCACAACTCCAGTGTCTGCCAGATCTTTCTGGAGGGATCGTGCAGTCAAACGTGGGTTTTGAATTGTTTTTCTCACAATCCTGCGAGCTGTTCTGTCTGATATTTTTCTTGGTCTTCCAGATCTTGCTTTAACTTCCACTGTTCCTGATGACTGCCATTTCTTAATTACATTCCGAACAGAGGATACTGACATCTGAAAACGCTTTGCTATCTTCTTATAGCCTTCTCCAGCTTTGTGAGCGTCAACTATTTTCAGTTTCAGTTTTCTAGACAACTGCTTAGAAGAACACATGGTGCTGATTGTTGGGGCAAGGTCAGATGAGTCTGGGCATTTAAAACCTTTGAGATTGACATCACCTGGTCTTCCCAGACGATGATTGAGAACAATCCATGACACTGGCAGGTCTCAGCTTGGCAAAGGGGGCGGTGCATGCTATAAATTCTGCAGGGTGCCCAAACTTTTGCAGACGCCATTTTTTTGTTTTCTGTTATTTTGAAAGTGTAAATGATGGAAATAAAATCTAACTTTTTGTTGACATATTATAAGAATGTCTAATCTTTAATTTGATGCCTTTTGGTGATTTTTCCATCTTTCCTTGGCTTCTTTATGCACATTAATACAAATTTTTAGCTGGGGTGCCCAAACTTTCGATCCCCACTGTATATATACAGTTGAAACTCGAAAAATGAGAATATGGTGCAAAAGTTCATTTATTTCAGTGCAGCAACTTAAAAGGTGAAACTAATATATGAGACTCATTACATGCAAAGCAAGATAGTTCAAGCCGTGATTTGTCATCATTGTGATGATTATGGCTTACAGCTCATGAAAACCCCAAATCCACAATCTCAGAAAATGAGAATATTGTGAAAAGGTGGAATATTCTCGGCTCAAAGTGTCCCACTCTAATCTGATAATTAAGCCATAACACCTGCAAAGGGTTCCTGAGCCTTTAAATGGTCTCAGTCTGGTTCAGTAGGAATCACAATCATGGGAAAGACTGCTGACCTGACACCATCATTGACACAGAAAGAATTACTTTGCTATAAGTAAGCATTTACCTGAATGACATCAATTCATTCAGGGTTTTTTTTTTTTTTGTGCTTAGCTGTGATTTGGCCACAGCTAATCACATGACATGTGCATGTGACCTGCTGTGACCATTCACAGCTAGGCACTAGTATACAATGGATGGCATGAATGAAGCCATCCATTGTATACACCTGTCATGTGACCTGCTGTGATTGGTCACAGCAGGTCACATGGTACCGGCAACAGGAGGCGGTACTCAGATCTGTCATCGGCCGTGTCCGAGGCACACGGCCGGTGATACATTGCGCGGCTCTGCAACTGAGTGAACTGCGTATGTGCGGGAGGACGCCAAATGGCGTACACCCCGGAAAGCTAATGCATTTTTGCGGCTATAGGCCGGGCGGCTAATGGTTAAGTTGCATTACTGAAATAAATGAACTTTTGCACGATATTCTAATTTTTCGAGTTTCACCTGTGTGTGTATATATATATATAATGTTTGGGGCTTTTATATGTGCGTGGGAAGTGTCAGAATTGTCCCGGTAGGCAAGGAGTTGCACATTCTTTGAATAATGATACTTTCAACGTATATTATGGCATGCCAGAGATGTATTAGTGCGAACGGTTTAAATACTAAAAGGTTTACTTTAAACATCAAGATAGAATGTGTGTATTGGTTGGGGAATGGATCCTAAGGCCTGGTACACACCTGCAGTTTGCTTTTGACAGGTTTCTGGAGTGCGTTTTGCGGTGCGTCTTGCATTTTTTGCACACGCGTTGTTTTTATTTTGTTGTTCTGCAGGTTAAAAACAGAAAATGTGCTAAAAAACATAGGCGTGGGCCAGGCCTTAAAAGGAAATCTATGTCTACAACATACAGATTCCTTTTACTGCACAGTCATGCAACGCTGTACAAAAAAAAGCTGAATTTATATAATTTATTTTTCACACAAATATAGATTTCTTTTGTTAGTATTTGATCACCACTGGGGATTTTTTTATTATTATTATTTAAATGAAAAAAGACTGAAAATTTTGAAAAAAGAAACTTATATTTTTGTACTTTCTGCTATAAAAACAGATGAAAAAAAAATAAAAAAATTTCTTCATAAGTTTAGGCCAGAATGTATTATGCTACATGTCTTTGGTAAAAAAAAATCCCAATAAGTGTAAATTATTATATTATTGTTTGTGTGAAATTTATAGCGTCTACAATCTATGGTGTATATTGGATTTTTTTTTTAATATATTACTAATGGCAGTGATCAGCAACTTAAACTCACTGGCCACTTTATTAGGTACACCTGTTAAATTCCTTGGTTATGCAGGCCATAGATGGGGAGAAAACCGGCTGAAAATTCGTCCAAAAAAATAATCGGCTGATTTTCGGATTGTTAGTGGCTGAATTGGTCGGCCGGTTTTCTTGATTTTGACACATTTTTTTAATCGTTCATGTTGGGAAAAAAAACGGCCAATTTTGCCCATCGGCCGATTTTCACAGCAATGATGAGCAAATCAGACTATCTTTTCCCGATTTTTAAAAGAATGCGCATGAGCCGTGACCAAGCAAAAAGAAGAACATCTATATCTATTTGTATCCATACAAATAGATATAATGTTTGCAACCGCAATACTTAGAGATGTCAAATCTTTTAGCGGTGTCCCTGCAGAGAGCTCCGCTATGATATTTGACATTTAAAAGTATAAGGGTTGCAACATTGTATCTATTTGTATCAGAATAGAAACATCTGTGTCCAAAAAAATGGATACAAATAGATACAATGTTGCAACTTTTTCTTCTTATTTATATTCTATTTCTTCTTCTTTTAAATGTCAAATATAGCAAAGATCTCTGCAGGGACACCGCTATTATATTAATTGCCGGCCGTAAACGGGACGAAAATCAGCCGACTTTTTTCTACCAACGGTGGTAACGTCAGCTGATTGAACTACCGATTTTTCGTTTTTCCGTCTATGGCCTGCTTTAGTCTAGGTTCATACCTTTGCGTTTTGCTGCAGTGTTTTGCAGAAACGCACTACTGTCCATATGACATGATTTCCTATAGGACACATTCACATCTCTGCGTTTTCACACGTTTTTTGGAAAGGGTCAGGGACTTTTTTAAACACAAAAAGTTGTGTTTTTGGTTCTATAGACTTCAATGAAGACTCTGCAGAAAAGCATGTAGTGTTTTTTTTGCAGCGTTCTTGATGCATTTTTTATGTGTTTTGCATTGTAATCTGCCTAGCAATAAGAAAGAAAAAAGCAAAACACGTCAAAAACACATGTGCAAAACGCACCGCAAAAAGCACTGCAGAAACAGATCAAATGCAAACTGCATAGGTGTGAACCTAGTCTAACACAAATTGCTAATCAGCCAATCATATGGCAGCAACTCAATGCATTTAAGTATGTAGGCGTGGTGAAGATGACTTGCTGAAGTTCAAACCGAGAATCAGAATGGAGAAGAAAGAGGATTTAAGTAACTTATATTGAAAAAATACAGGTGAAACTCGAAAAATGAGAATATGGTGCAAAAGTTCATTTATTTCAGTGCAGCAACTTAAAAGGTGAAACTAATATATGAGATAAACTCATTACATGCAAAGCAAGATAGTTCAAGCCGTGATTTGTCATCATTGTGATGATTATGGCTTACAGCTCATGAAAACCCCAAATACACAATCTCAGAAAATGAGAATATTGTGAAAAGGTGGAATATTCTCGGCTCAAAGTGTCCCACTCTAATCCGATAATTCAGCCATAACACCTGCAAAGGGTTCCTGAGCCTTTAAATGGTCTCTCAGTCTGGTTCAGTAGGAGTCACAATCATGGGAAAGACTGCTGACCTGACACCATCATTGACACCCTCCATAAGGAGGGAAAGCCTCAAAAGGTAATTTCAAAAGAAGTTGGATGTTCCCAAAGTGCTGTATCAAAGCACATTAATAGAAAGTTATGTGGAAGGGAAAAGTGTTGAAGAAAAAGGTGCACAAGCAGCAGGGATGACCGCAGCCTGTAGAGGATTGTCAGGAAAAGGCCATTCAAAAGTGTTGGAGACTTTCACAAGGAGTGGACTGAGGCTGGAGTCAGTGCATCAAGAGCCACCACACACAGACGGATCCTGGACATGGGCTTCAAATGTCGTATTCCTCTTGTCAAGCCGCTCCTGAACAACAAACAGCGTCAGAAGCGTCTTACCTGGGCTAAAGAAAAACAGACCTGGTCTGTTGCTCAGTGGTCCAAAATCCTCTTTTCTGATGAGAGCAACTTTTGAATCTCATTTGGAAACCAAGGACCCCGAGTATGGAGGAAGAATGGAGAGGCCCAAGGACCCCGAGTATGGAGGAAGAATGGAGAGGCCCAAGGTCCCCGAGTATGGAGGAAGAATGGAGAGGCCCAAGGTCCCCGAATATGGAGGAAGAATGCAGAGGCCCAAGGACCCCGAGTATGGAGGAAGAATGGAGAGGCCCAAGGACCCAGAGTATGGAGGAAGAATGGAGAGGCCCAAGGACCCCGAGTATGGAGGAAGAATGGAGCGGCACAAGGACCCCGAGTATGGAGGAAGACTGGAGAGGCAGAAGGACCCCGAGTGTGGAGGAAGAATGGAGAGGCCCAAGGACCCCGAGTATGGAGGAAGAATGGAGAGGCACAAGGACCCCGTGTATGGAGGAAGAATGGAGAGGCACACACTGCAAGATGCTTGAAGTCCAGTGTGAAGTTTCCACAGTCTGTGTTGATTTGGGGAGCCATGTCATCTGCTGGTGTTGGTCCACTGTGCTTCATTAAGTCCAGGGTCAATGCAGCCGTCTACCAGGAAATTTTGGAGCACTTCATGCTTCCTTCCGCAGACGAGCTTTATGGGGATGCTGACTTCATTTTCCAGCATGACTTGGCACCTCCCACACTGCCAAAAGCACCAAAACTTGGTTCAATGACTGTGGGATTACTGTGCTTGATTGGCCAGCAAACTCGCCTGACCTGAACCCCATAGAGAATCTATGGGGCATTGCCAAGAGAAAGATGAGAGACATGAGACCGAACAATGCAGAAGAGCTGAAGGCCGCTATTGAAGCATCCTGGTCTTCCATAACACCTCATCAGTGCCACAGGCTGATAGCTTCCATGCCACGCCGCATTGAGGCAGTAATTGCTGCAAAAGGGGCCCAAACCAAGTACTGAGTACATATGCAGCTTCTACTTTTCAGAGGTCCGATATTGTTCTATGTACAATCCGTGTTTTATTGATTGCATGGAATATTCTCATTTTCTGAGATTGTGGATTTGGGGTTTTCATGAGCTGTAAGCCATAATCATCACAATGATGACAAATCACAGCTTGAACTATCTTGCTTTGCATGTAATGAGTCTCATATATTAGTTTCACCTTTTAAGTTGCTGCACTGAAATAAATGAACTTTTGCACAATATTCTAACTTTTCGAGTTTCACCTGTATATGTTTTTAAGAATATTTTTCATATATTTTGTAATATATAAAAAACGTATTTCAACATGCAGTGTGTGTGCGTGTGTGTGTGTGTGTGTGTGTGTGTGTATATATATATATATATATATATATATATATACACAGTGGGGATCGAAAGTTTGGGCACCCCAGCTAAAAATGTGTATTAATGTGCATAAAGAAGCCAAGGAAAGATGGAAAAATCTCCAAAAGGCATCAAATTACAGATTAGACATTCTTATGATATGTCAACAAAAGTTAGATCTTATTGCCATCATTTACACTTTCAAAATGATAGAAAACAAAAAAATGGCGTCTGCAAAAGTTTGGGCACCCTGCAGAGTTAATATCTTGCACTGCCCCCTTTGGCAAGTATCACAGCTTGTAAACGCTTTTTGTAGCCAGCCAAGAGTCTTTCAATTCTTGTTTGAGGTATCTTTGCCCATTCTTCCTTACAAAAGTCTTCCAGTTCTTTGAGATTTCTGAGCTGTCTGTCACGCACGGCTCTTTTAAGGTCTATCCATAGATTTTCAATTATGTTGATGTCAGGAGATTGTGAAGGCCATGGCAAAACCTTCAGTTTACGCCTCTTGATGTAATCCCCCGTGGATTTCGAGGTGTGTTTAGGATCATTATCCATTTGTAGAAGCCATCCTCTCTTTAACTTCAGCTTTTTCACAGATGGCATCAAGTTACCATCCAAAATTTACTGAAATTTTATTGAATCCATTTTTCCTTCTACTCGTGAGATGTTCCCTGTGCCACTGGCTGCAACACAACCCCAAAGCATGATTGATCCAACCCCATGCTTAACAGTTGGACAGAGGTTCTTTTCATTAAATTCTGTGCCCCTTCTTCTCCAAACGTACCTTTGCTCATTCCGGCCAAAAAGTTCAATTTTAACCTCATCGGTCCACAGAACGTGTTTCCAAAATGCATCAGGCTTGTCTATATGTTCATTTGCAAAGTTCAGACGATGATTTTTGTGGTGAGGACTTAGAAGAGGTTTTCTTCTGATGACTCTTCCATGAAGACCATATTTGTACAAGTATCTCTTTATAGTGGAATAGTGTACCACAACTCCAGTGTCTGCCAGATCTTTCTGAAGGGATCGTGCAGTCAAACGTGGGTTTTGAATTGTTTTTCTCACAATCCTGCGAGCTGTTCTGTCTGATATTTTTCTTGGTCTTCCAGATCTTGCTTTAACTTCCACTGTTCCTGATGACTGCCATTTCTTAATTACATTCCGAACAGAGGATATTGACATCTGAAAATGCATTGCTATCTTCTTATAGCCTTCTCCAGCTTTGTGAGCGTCAACTATTTTCAGTTTCAGTTTTCTAGACAACTGCTTAGAAGAACCCATGGTGCTGATTGTTGGGGCAAGGTCAGATGAGTCTGGGCATTTAAAACCTTTGAGATTGACATCACCTGGTCTTCCCAGATGATTGAGAACAATCCATGACACTGGCAGGTCTCAGCTTGGCAAAGGGGGCAGTGCAAGCTATAAATTCTGCAGGGTGCCCAAACTTTTGCAGACGCCATTTTTTTGTTTTCTGTTATTTTGAAAGTGTAAATGATGGCAATAAAATCTAACTTTTGTTGACATATTATAAGAATGTCTAATCTGTAATTTGATGCATTTTGGAGATTTTTCCATCTTTCCTTGGCTTCTTTATGCACATTAATACAAATTTTTAGCCGGGGTGCCCAAACTTTCGATCCCCACTGCATATATATATATATATATATATATATATATATATATATATATATATACACTGCATGTTGAAATACGTTTTTTATATATTACAAAATATATGAAAAATATTCTTAAAAACATAATTTTTTTTTCAATATATTCTTCAGACTGAAATGGGATTTGTAATCCCAGACCCCTATCCTTGTGAGCGAGTCAGCAGTGGTGAAATGCATCAAGGAAGGTTGGTTTTGGTGGTTGGTGGAGACATTGTATGCAATCTTTTTGGACAATTAATAAATTTAAAAAAAGGGGCCTAAGTTCTGGAGTGTGGCTAATGTAACCTTGGGGGTTGGGCACTGCTGGGGGGGGGGCATGTACCAAAACAAAATAATTTTTTTTTTTTTATTTGTTTGGCTGAAAGCAGCACTTTTAGTAATACTTACATGGAAACATTCGAGTGCAAATCCTTTTTTATCATAAATATTACCAGAAAAGATCTGCTACACGCAAGCAAACAGACATTTTCTCTACAAAACATTCTCTAGGTGTGACAAGTGAAACAATTTTTCTTGCAGAAATTGGAGAATGTCAGGCGCACCTTGTACACATAACATAAAAGAACTGAATGTTTTTCTGAAATCGAAATTTTTTTTATCTTAAAGAATACAGTATGTAAACCCAACATATCCTAGTCCTGATCTGTGCCTGCTGTACCATGCACTTGTATGAAGTCTTCTGTTCTCCTTGTATTGCTTCCTTTGTGTGAAATCCCCAGTGTTCCTGCCAGTCGCTTTGCGGTTTTAATAAAAACTGACCACACTAGGCATGAGAGCGCAGTATGGTCAGTTCTCTAGCTGTGCTGGGAACTCAGCCTGCTCTCCACGAATGATCAGACTTGTCCTGAAACCCCCCCCCCCCCCGCACAGCTATTCACTGGGAAGATCAGTGAACTGTTGCTTCTCCCCCCCCTCCCCCACAGTTCTTATGCAGCAGCTTCGAACAAAGGATATGTGATCACTTATTAAAAAGTGAAAAAGGGTATGCAGAGAAGGGACCACGGCAGATAAACAGGTACAACATATTGGAGGATTTGTTTCATCTGTGTATCAACCACTCTAGGCTCACATGTCCAACTTTTTGTCCTACACCCCCCCTCCCCCATCCCTAAACACCTATATACTGTGGTTTGTGTTTGTATATTCTATCTGTCTGTCTGTCTGTCTGTCTGTCTGTCTGTGTGTGTCTCTCTCTATCTCTCTATCTATCTATGTATCTATCTATCTATCTATCTATCTATCTATCTATCTATCTATCTATCTATCTATCTATCTACAGTGGGGCAAAAAAGTATTTAGTCAGCCACCAATTGTGCAAGTTCTCCCACTTAAAAAGACGAGAGAGGCCTGTAATTGGCATCATAGGTAGACCTCAACTATGAGAGACAAAATGAGAAAACAAATCCAGACAATCACATTGGCTGATTTGGAAAGAATTTATTTGCAAATTATGGTGGAAAATAAGTATTTGGTCACCTACAAACAAGCAAGATTTCTGGCTCTCACAGACCTGTACCTTCTTCTTTAAGAGGCTCCTCTGTCCTGCACTCATTACCTGTATCAATGGCACCTGTTTGAACTTGTTATCTGTATAAAAGACACCTGTCCACAACCTCAAACAGTCACACTCCAAACTCCACTATGGTGAAGACCAAAGAGCTGTCGAAGGACACCAGAAACAAAATTGTAGACCTGCACCAGGCTGGGAAGACTGAATCTGCAATAGGCAAGCAGCTTGGTGTGAACAAATCAACTGCGGGAGCAATAATTAGAAAATGGAAGACATACAACACCACTGATAATCTCCCTCGATCTGGGGCTCCACGCAAGATCTCACCCCGTGGGGTCAAAATGATCACAAGAACGGTGAGCAAAAATCCCAGGACCACACAGGGGGACCTAGTGAATGACCTGCAGAGAGCTGGGACCAACGTAACAAAGGCTACCATCAGTAACACACTACGCCGCCAGGGACTCAGATCCTGCAGTGCCAGACGTGTCCCCCTGCTTAAGCCAGTACATGTCCGGGCCCGTCTGAAGTTTACTAGAGAGCATTTGGATGATCCAGAAGAGGATTGGGAGAATGTCATATGGTCACATGAAACCAAAATAGAACTGTTTGGTAGAAACACAACTCGTAGTGTTTGGAGGAGAGAGAATGCTCATTTGCAACCAAAGAACACCATACCTACTGTGAAGCATGGGGGTGGCAACATCATGCTTTGGGGCTGTTTCTCTGCAAAGGGACCAGGACGACTGATCCATGTACAGGACAGAATGAATGGGGCCATGTATCGTGAGATTCTGAGTGCAAACCTCCTTCCATCAGCAAGGGCATTGAAGATGAAACATGGCTGGGTCTTCCAACATGACAATGATCCCAAACATACCGCCCGGGCAACAAAGGAGTGGCTTCATAAGAAGCATTTCAAGGTCCTGGAGTGGCCTAGCCAATCTCCAGATCCACTGATCCAGAAAACCTTTGGAGGGAGTTGAAAGTCCGTGTTGCCCAGCAACAACCCCAAAACATCACTGCTCTAGAGGAGATCTGCATGGAGGATGGGCCAACATACCAGCAACAGTGTGTGCCAACCTTGTGAAGACTTACAGGAAACGTCTGACCTCTGTCATTGCCAACAAAGGATATATAACAAAGTATTGAGATGAACTTTTGATATTCACCAAATACTTATTTTCCACCATAATTTGCAAATAAATTCTTTCCAAATCAGCCAATGTGATTGTCTGGATTTGTTTTCTCATTTTGTCTCTCATAGTTGAGGTCTACCTATGATGCCAATTACAGGCCTCTCTCATCTTTGTAAGTGGGAGAACTTGCACAATTGGTGGCTGACTAAATACTTTTTTGCCCCACTGTATCTATCTATCTAATCTATCTATCTAATCTATCTATCTGATTCTCATCCATGGTGACGGTTGGTTCCCCCCTGTTGTGCAGGGAACATGGGGCGGAGTTTTCCCTGCATCAATATCATGGGTTGCAATGGTGTGGGCAGACCAGCCGCCAGCACTAAGGATGTACAGAATACATTTGTTTTGTTTCAGATTCATTTGTTAACCCCTCGTTTTCCTGAGGATTTACCCCCCTTTCTGACCAGGCCATTTTTTGTGATACAGCGCTGCGTTACTTTAACTGACAATTGCGCGGTCATGCAACACTGCATCCAAATGAAATTTACGCCCTTTTTTTCCCCACAACATTTTTTCAGTGGTATTTGATCACCTGTGCGTTTTTGCGCTATAAAAAAAAGACCGACAATTTTGAGAGAAAAAACCAATATTTTTTTACTTTTTGCTATTAAACATGTCCAGTAAAAAAAAATTTAAAAAATTAAATTTCTTCATAAATTTAGGCCAAAATGTTCTTTGCTACAAAAAAAATTCCAATAAGTGTACATTAATTGGCTTACATGAAAGTTATAGTGTCTATTAGAGATGAGCGAAGTATTCAAAAATTCGATTCGGCTGATTCGCCGAATTCGCGGAATAAATTTGATTCGAGGCGAATATATTCGCTGCGAATTTAACTTATAAAAAGGGTGTTTCTAGGCTTCAGAGAGCCTTTATATTAGTGCAGAACACTGTACCTTTAATTTAAATGCCCTTGGAGTCTGCTGGGGAAGAGAAATAATACTGTCAGTCAGTATGACATGCAGATGAGTGCCGTCGATCTTAGAATCACCGCACACTTCACTCATTTGGGCAGTCACGGGGCCAAAACCAGAGTGTGGAGCCACAGTGTGGCGGTGGAGGCAGCAGCAATGGGAGGCCATACAGCACCCTATGAAAAAATGGAACCCACCACCAGTGTGAGGAGACCTGAAAGTGGCACATGGCAGAGTGTGGCGATGGAGACAGCAGCAATGGGAGGCCGTACAGGGACCCATGACACACTCTGGACCTGGCAGCAGCATGAGGAGGTGGTACAGGGGCCCATGACAGATTACGGGCCTGGCAGCAGCATGAGGAGTCGGTACGGGGGCCCATGGCAGATTACGGGCCTGGCAGCAGCATGAGGAGGCGGTACAGGGGCCCATGGCAGAGTGGCGGAGCGTAAGCACCTAAAATTGAAGGCCATACAGAGGCCTATGTTAAAAAGCGGAAGCCGTCAGCAGCGTGAGCAGACGACAGAGGCACATGGCGCAGGGTGGCGGTGGAGGCAGCAGTATTCGGAAGCCAAACACAGGCCTCGGTTAAAAAGCGGAAGCCGTCAGCAGCGTGAGCAGACGACAGAGGCGCAGGGTGGCGGTGGATGCAGCAGTATTCGGAAGCCAAACACAGGCCTCGGTTAAAAAGCGGAAGCCGTCAGCAGCGTGAGCAGACGTCAGAGACACATGGCGCAGGGTGGCGGTGGATGCAGCAGTATTCGGAAGCCAAACACAGGCCTCGGTTAAAAAGCGGAAGCCGTCAGCAGCGTGAGCAGACGACAGAGGCACATGGCGCAGGGTGGCGGTGGAGGCAGCAGCAATGGAAGGCCATACAGCACCCTATCACAAAATGGAACCCACCAACAGTGTAAGGAGACCTGAAAGTGGCACATGGCGCAGGGTGGCGGTGGAGGCAGCAGTATTCGGAAGCCAAACACAGGCCTCGGTTAAAAAGCGGAAGCCGTCAGCAGCGTGAGCAGACGACAGAGACACATGGCGCAGGGTGGCGGTGGATGCAGCAGTATTCGGAAGCCAAACACAGGCCTCGGTTAAAAAGCGGAAGCCGTCAGCATCGTGAGCAGACGTCAGAGACACATGGCGCAGGGTGGCGGTGGATGCAGCAGTATTCGGAAGCCAAACACAGGCCTCGGTTAAAAAGCGGAAGCCGTCAGCAGCGTGAGCAGACGACAGAGGCACATGGCGCAGGGTGGCGGTGGAGGCAGCAGTAATGGAAGGCCATACAGCACCCTATCACAAAATGGAACCCACCAACAGTGTAAGGAGACCTGAAAGTGGCACATGGCGCAGGGTGGCGGTGGAGGCAGCAGTATTCGGAAGCCAAACACAGGCCTCGGTTAAAAAGCGGAAGCCGTCAGCAGCGTGAGCAGACGACAGACACATGGCGCAGGGTGGCGGTGGATGCAGCAGTATTCGGAAGCCAAACACAGGCCTCGGTTAAAAAGCGGAAGCCGTCAGCAGCGTGAGCAGACGACAGAGGCACATGGCGCAGGGTGGCGGTGGAGGCAGCAGTATTCGGAAGCCAAACACAGGCCTAGGTTTAAAACTGGAACCCAGCAGCGTGAGCAGACGACAAAGACGCACATGGCAGAGGATGGATCTGGCAGCAGTATGAGAAGGCGTTACAGGGGCCCGTGGCACAGTGTGGTGATGGGGGCTACAGCAACTGGATGCCAGAAAGTGGCCGATAGGGCTATATACTGCATGGAATTATAAAGTTGTAAAGACAGCGGCCTATTTGTCCCTAATAACATGTTTGGGGCATGATTCATGGCGGATTTAGTCAGTTGTGTCAGGAACTGGTGGTTTGAAATCCAGACTAATCCACGCCTGATTCATTTTCACAAACGTGAGTCTCTCCACACTTTGGGTGGACAGTCGTGTCCTCCGGAGTTACAATACCTCCTGCCGCACTAAACACGCGCTCCGATGCCACGCTACTGGCCGGGCATGACAGCCTTTCAAGGGCAAATTCAGCTAGTTGGGGCCAAAGGTCAAGTTTCGTTGCCCAGTAGTCAAGGGGATTGTCTACCTCGGTTGGCAGGGTGCTGTCCAAGTAGGCCCAAGCCTGTTGTTTGAGGTCCTGCTCCAGGTCCACCTGATGCTGCTGCTGCTGCGGCTGGTTAGTAGTTTCCTCACTGCGCTGGTGAAGAAAGCTACTCATCATCGACTGCAGACTGAGGCAGCCGCTGCTGGTGGAGCTGCCACTGCTCCTACCACCCCACCCCTCCCCTGCTGCCATGGCAGCGGAACGCGAGCGCACAGGGCCCACAGTGTCTGAGGATGGACGTTGGCGCAGAAAGGCAGAGACCAACTGACTACATAGGTGGTTTTTATAGTACGTTATTTTGGCCTCCCTCTCAGCAGGTGTGAAAAAGGCCACCATTTTGGAACGGTAGCGAGGGTCCAACAAGGTGGACAGCCAAAAGTCATCCCTCTGTCTGATGGTTATTATTCGGCTGTCGCTACGCAAGCAACCGAGCATGCTATGGGCCATTTGTGCCAAGGAATGCGAGGGACTCCCTGCCTCCATCTCCACAGCATACTGCCACGGTGCGTCTGGGTCCTCTGTCTCTTCCTCCTCCTCTACCAGATGCTCCTGCTCCTCCACTCCTGTCCGCTGAGTGGAAAAACCACCCATTTCACTCAATAATTCCTGAGCACCAATGTCCTCCTCTACCTCCTCCTCTTCTTCCTGTCCTGCCCCCACAGGGGTCATGTGGTGTTGAGATCTGTGCGCCACGTCTACCTCACCCTGACCAGCCATTGTTAACAGCATTTGTTCCAGGACGTGCAACAGAGGAATGACGTCGTTCATCCCATAGTCCTGCCGACTCACAAATAGCGTGGCCTCCTCAAAGGGCCTGAGCAAGCGGCAGGTGTCATGCATGAGCTGCCAATGGCTGACATCTAAGTTACACAGGGGAGTACCTTTATCCGCTTGTAACATCAGGAAATCGGTGATGGCCTTTCGCTGTTCGTAAAGGCGGTCTAACATATGTAGGGTTGAATTCCACCTTGTTGCAACGTCGCAGATCAGGCGATGCTGTGGAATTCCGTTCTGCCGCTGCAGCTCAAGGAGGGTGTGCTTTGCTGTGTAGGAATGGCTGAAATGCATGCAAAGTTTACGTGACATTTTAAGGATGTCTTGCAGTGGGATGGTGGATTTTAGGAACCGCTTGACAACCAGATTGAACACGTGAGCCATGCATGGCGCATGGCACAACCTTCCTTGATGCAGAGCAGACACCATGTTCTTTCCGTTGTCGGTCAACATGGTTCCGATTTTCAGTTTGCGCGGAGACAGCCATCTGTCGATTTCTCTGTTCATTACACTCAGAAGTTCCTCCCCTGTGTGACTACGTTCGCCAAGGCATACCAGGTGCAGCACAGCGTGACACCGTTGCGCCCTGCACATGTGATATGCCGGTCGGGTAATGGGACTTGGCACCGGGGTGGCGGCTGAGGACACGGCGGAAGAAGAGGTGGTAGAGGCGGACATCTTTGCTGGACCAAGGACGTGCAAACGTGGAGGCAAAAGCGGCGTGACCTGTCCAAGTTGCTGGTGCGGCTGTGCCGGCACCACGTTCACCCAGTGGGCCGTAAATGACATGTACTGTCCCTGACTGTAGTTACAGCTCCACACGTCGGCGCTGCCGTGCACTTTGGCAGAGACCGACATGCTCAAAGACTGGCCCACCATCTCTTCTACATGTGAATGCAGGGCTGGCACTGCCTTTTTGGCGAAGAAATGCCGGCTTGGCACTCTCCACCGCGGCTCGGCACAAGCCATCATTTCTCGGAAAGGTGCTGAGTCCACCACTTGGAAAGGGAGGGACTGCAGCACCAGCAACTTGGACAGGAGGACGTTCAGCTTCTGCACCGTCGGGTGCGTGCTCGCAAACTGTTGTCTCTTGGAAACGGATTCCAAGAAAGACTGCTGACGGAATCCGTGAAGAGGAGTAGCAGGAGAAGGAGCATCTGAACGAGCGGAAGATGCCAACGAGCGACAACTCCCCTCAGCAGAGGTGTTGGAGCCTTGACTGGCTGATAGAGGGCGATTGACGTCGGGTGACGGAGCAAGTAACGGAGCGGGTGATGGAGCGGGGGCTGGGGCAGGCAGAACCGCCGTATCTTTATCACGGTTTTCCCAGGCCACCGAATGGCGACGCTGCATATGCTGACGCAATGCTGTAGTCCCAACATGGGCCCCCTGGCCACGCTTGACTTTCTGGCCACATAGTCGACATACGGCTACATTTACTTCCTCGGGCGGCTTGACGAAAAATTGCCACACCGCCGAGTAGGAAACTTTGCCCCCGCTACTCCTCACTGGCTGACTGCTACTTCCTCCGTGCACACCGGCACCACTACTGGCCGTGGTGGTAGGCTGCAGTGGAGCTGGTGCTCTACTCCGTGGCCGTTTGCCTCCACTGACACTGCTGCGACCCTGCTGCCTCCTGGGCAACCCACCGACTGTTTTGCTCGCTGGCAAGCTGGCACCCTCTTCTCCTGATGATGCGGAAGCAATAGCCTGATGACGACGAGGCTGCCAACTGCGATCAGCCTCATCATCATCAATTAGGGTCTCCGCGTCACTACTAGCCCCCTCGGCTGCGTGTGGGTCAGGAGACAGACCTGTCTCTAGACCGGCTACCGAGCCACTCTCCTCGCCAGTACTTCTTCGCCTGGCTGCTGAAGAGGCGGATGTCTCCCTTCGTTCCTGACCGCCCTCTGTTAGCTCTTCCTCACTGTACAGTGGGGCTGAGCCCACAGAATGCGATTCTTCGCTTGGTGAGGGAACACCAAAGGACAGGGGCAGGTAGAGGACACGTGATTTTAGTGGGCTTGCTCCCGGGCCATGCCAACTAACGGTTGTGTCTGACGTACCCACCGACCATTGGCTGTAGGTGTCAGAGGTGACCTGGGAAGAGGAAGATGACCGAGCCAACCAATCGATGACGGCAGGGTTGTCGGTGGAGACACGACCGCTGGATGACACCGGGAGCACTGGCCTCTGGCTGCGACTAGTGCTGCCTCGACCCCTTCCTCTGCTGCCACGTCTGCTCGCTCCTGAAACATTGCCTCCTCTGCCACTCCTCTGCGTGTTGTCTGACATACTCTTTAATTCAATAAGCACCCCAAAAATAACGTAACGATTCTGTGTCCCTGAGTAACGATTCTGTGTCCCTGAGTAACGATTCTGTGTCTGTCCCTGAGTAACGATTCTGTGTCTGTCCCTGAGTAACGATTCTGTGTCTGTCCCTGAGTAACGATTCTGTGTCTGTCCCTGAGTAACGATTCTGTGTCTGTCCCTGAGTAACAATTCTGTGTCTGTCCCTGAGTAACGATTCTGTGTCCCTGAGTAACGATTCTGTGGCCCTAAAGTCTCTGTGGCCCTAACTCTGTCCCTAATACACACAGGTCTGTCTCTCTTGAATGACCGGAGGCTAATGGAGAATTCTAAGATGGCCGCGATTTATAGCTCCACCATTACACAGTGCTGGCTGGCTGGCTGCTGATTGGCTAATGCGATCACATGTCATGAATGAATGCATTATGGGTCAGCGCGCCTTGTCTGCGCGCCTTCCCAGAGATCCCCGCTCCGTCGCCACACATGTCGCCGCCATTTTTGGGAAAATTCGATTCGTGCATCCAAAGTTTGCTAATTTTCGGATTCGGCGCGAATCGAATATTTCCTAATCTTCAAAACGAATTCCACTTCGTCATGTTCGATTCGTTCATCTCTAGTGTCTATAAATGGCGGTATATATATTGAGATTTTTTCTTTTTTTTTTACACTAGTAATGGCAGTGATCAGCTACTTATAGTGGGACTGTGGCGGGCATTCTGACACTGGGAGGAACTGACTTGGTGTCACTGACATCCCCAGTGACACCAATACAGTGATCAGTGCTAATAAAAAGCAATGACACTGTACTAATGGCACTGAGGAGGAAGGGGTTAACATGAGGGGTGATCAAAGGGTTAACTGTGTGCTGTGTGTGTGCTTCACTGTGTAAGAACCCTGCTTTGTATGGCTCTGCTATGCTGAGCAAAACAAAGCAGCATGCTGGTGCTGACAAGGGAGAGATCTGTATTATACACATACAGACCTCTCCCCCATCAGTGATACTCGGCAATCGCTGGGTGCCAGTGGGGAATCTCCAGTCGGGACCCGGTGATCGACAGCTGAGGCCACCAATGGTGGCACACGCCCTCTACCCAGAAATGAAAAATCACATATATATATATATATATGTGTGTGTGATTTTGCGCAGCCCTGCCACCCTGTAGCAGTACTTCTGCTATAGGGCAGCAGGCAAGCGGTTAAGCCAATCATTGTGTCTCATCATATTCGTTATGTTAAAATGATGTGTTTTTGAAATTCGTTTGGTATATTCAAACTCATTTTGTGTAAATGTTATTCTGAATTGATTCATATTTTTGGAAGTTGTTCTGGAAGATTCGGATTCATTTGTTATGTCGTTATTTCAATCCGACTTGTTTTTTACTTTAGTTTTGAACATTCATAACAATGCCGAGTGTGACATATATTATTGAACTTACAAAACCCTCTGAAAACGCAAACAAATGAATACAAATGATACAAATGAATTCGTTGTTTTTGTTATTATTTATTTTGGATTTGTTGAATATGGGTTGAGGTGATTGTAGCCGTATTAGTGCAACAATTGAGTATGGTCCTTGATGCTTTTTTTTTTTTTTATTTGCACTAACATACAACTTTCAGGACAAGCTTTCGGGGTTCTTCTTCAAGGTCCAAGCAGTTCTACTTCACAGTGAAGTGGAGTAGTACTGCTTGAATATGGGTGGAACATGGGACATGTTATGAAAGGTGAACTTATTCTTTCAAGAAATCATCTTATATTTACCTGAATTTAAACAAAATGTTTTTAAAATGTTTAATTTTCATACGCCCATCATAATAAATATTATGGTAAAATATGATGGTATTTGTTTCTTTTTTGAAGAACAACCCATGGGAGGTCTGACACCACCAGACTCTGACACATAGTGCACCTAGTTACTCTGTGACTGGTGGAACCTGTGCTATCTGCTGCTCAGTGGAACAGACAAACGCTGATATATGATTGCAACCAACTGGACATGTAAGGTCTGGCTAGGAACATCCAAGAAGGTTCATTCAAGGAACGACCACAGAGATTAGGGAAAGCTAGAAAACATACCAATCTGGTTGTGTATGACTGTAGCTGCTTACAGGAGAGCGATCTTCATCTACAGCCTTCTGCTTCCCAGCTATCAGCCTTATTAGTGCCTCCCTTAGATTTCCATGCTGGTACATCAGATTGTTTTTCTTGTTTTTCGGTTGAAAAATATGTTTAGTCAATGGCAAAAAAAACATTTTTGTCATATTTGTTCTACGTTTCACAACCACAAGAAGCTCTGTGCAGCGAGGAATCAGAATGTAGAATAATATCTAGACCAGCATTACTCAACCTTTTCTCAGTTGCAGCACCATGTAAAAGTAAGAGAACTCTCCAGGTACCCCAGTCACATCAGAGTATCTTCATTGCATCAGAGTCTCCCCTTCACATCAGAGTCCTGTCATCATATTAAAGTCCTTCCATCACATCAGCAGCCCCCCTTTTCCATCAGAGTTCCCCCAATCACATCAAAATCCCCCACATCACAGCAGAGTCCTCTCAGCACAATAAAGTCCCTCCATCACATCAGCAGCCCCCTTTTCCATCAGAGTTCCCCCAATCACATCAGAATCCCCCCCCCCCCCAATCACAGCAGAAACCTCTCATCACAATAAAGTCCCTCCATCACATCAGCAGCCCCCGTTGCCCATCAGAGTTCCCCCAATCACATCAGAATCCCACCCCCAATTACATCAGAATCCCCCCATCACAATAAAGTCCCTTCATCACATCTGCAGCCCCCCTTTCCCATCAGAGTTCCCCCAATCACATCAGAATCCCCCCCCCCCCAATCACAGCAGAAACCTCTCATCACAATGAAGTCCCTCCATCATATCAGCAGCCCCCGTTTCCCATCAGAGTTCCCCCAATCACATCAGAATCCCCCCCCCAATCACAGCAGAAACCTCTCATCACAATAAAGTCCCTCCATCACATCAGCAGCCCCCGTTTTCCATCAGAGTTCCCCCAATCACATCAGAATCCCCCCATCACAGCAGAAACCTCTCATCACAATAAAGTCCCTCCATCACATCAGCAGCCCCCCTTTCCCATCAGAGTTCCCCCAATCACATCAGAATCCCCCCCCCCAATCACAGCAGAACCCTCTCATCACAATAAAGTCCCTCCATCACATCAGCAGCCCCCCTTTCCCATCAGAGTTCCCCTAATAACATCAGAAGCCCCCCATCACATCAGAAGCTCCACCCTTCTCATCAGAGTGCCTCCTATACACCAGAGCCGGGGGGCTCCCCAGATATGACAGTCCCCAGCACAGAGTCCCCCCATCACATATTCTCCATTTACCATCAGAGGCCTTACAGCTTATGGCTCCAGCAGCCTGGCAGAGGGCAGAAGGAAAAGCAGATCTAGATGGAGGTGTTATTCCAATCATCTCCTGGTGGTCTGCATGCAACCTGGTGTAGATCAGCATCGGGCATTGTCATGGTACGGGTTATATGCTATCCTGACCCTAGAGCTTCATTGGTTGTCCTGCTGCTGGCTAGACACGTGCAATTCATTTTGTTACACAACAAAATTCAGACAACATTTTCGTTATTTGGTTGTATCCGAATCTCTGAATCACAAAAGTAACAAGTTTCAAGGAATCCGAAATAAATTAAAACGAAAACAACAAATTCATTTATATTCATTTGTTTGCGATTTCAGAGGGTTTTGTAAGTTCAATAATATATGTCACACTCGGCATTGTTATGATTGCCCAATGCTAAAGTTAAAAGCAAGTCGGATTGAAGTTGCTGAAATAACATAATGACATAAATTAATTTGAATCTTCTGAAATAACTTTGGAAAATATGAATCAATTCAGAATAATGAATATACAAAATGAGTTTGAATATACCAAACAAATTTTGAACACGAATCATTTTAACATAACGAATATGACAGAAAAAAACGATTGCCTTAACCACTGCCCGTCCGGCCCATGTACATTGGCCAATCAGTGATCACATGAATAGTAGTAAGCAAGATGTCACTTCCTGACATCATTGCTTACTACTTGTGAAATCTTTGAATGATCACAGAGGTCACATGGTACAGGGCTCTGACAACGTGAGGAAAGTGCAGCTGAAAACCGGCAATTGCATCTCCCAGTGATCAGCGTGTCATTGGACACGGCTGATCACGTGGTAAAAGGCTGCTGTGATTGGCCTTTCACCACATCACATGATCAGCTGTGTCCGTAGGACAAAGCGATCACGGAGATCGCCGGGTGCTCGCCCCCGGGGGAGCGCAGGAGAGCGTGTTCTGGGAGGACATCATGTGACACCCTCCCAGAACTGGCCGGCTGCAGTGTAGCCGTCATTCGGCTATCTGCGGTCGGCAAGTGGTTATAGGAGAAGTTCACCTCAGTGTTGGCGTTTTTTAGCATTTTTTTTTTTACCAAGGCTTCTGTACCAAATATTAACACGGATTTTCTCAGGTGTTCAAATACTTCTGTTCAGCCGTGCGAGACAAATACATTCTTTACAAATCATACAATGGGATTTCCTGATTTTTTTTTTTTAATTCCGTCTCTCAGAGTGGGAATGCACCTACAATGTGAATTTCAGACCCCTCCATGATTTCTAAGTGGGAGAACTTGCAAAGTCGCAGGGGGTTCAAATACTTCTGTTCCTCACTATAGATAGATAGATAGATAGATAGATAGATAGATACAGTCAGGTCCATAAATATTGGGACATGGACACAATTCTAACATTTTTGGCTCTATACACCACCACAATGGATTTGAAATGAAACGAACAAGATGTGCTTTAACTGCAGACTGTCAGCTTCATTTGAGGGTATTTACATCCAAATCAGGTGAACGGTGTAGGAATTACAACAGTTTGCATATGTGCCTCCCACTTGTTAAGGGACCAAAAGTAATGGGACAGAATAATAATCATAAATCAAACTTTCACTTTTTAATACTTGGTTGCAAATCCTTTGCAGTCAATTACAGAATGAAGTGTGGAACGCATAGACATCACCAGACGCTGGGTTTCATCCCTGGTGATGCTCTGCCAGGCCTCTACTGCAACTGTCTTCAGTTCCTGCTTGTTCTTGGGGCATTTTCCCTTCAGTTTTGTCTTCAGCAAGTGAAATGCTCAATCGGATTCAGGTCAGGTGATTGACTTGGCCATTCCATAACATTCCACTTCTTTCGCTTAAACTCTTTGGTTGCTTTTGCAGTCTGCTTTGGGTCATTGTCCATCTGCACTGTGAAGCGTCCAATGAGTTGTGAAGCATTTGGCTGAATATGAGCAGATAATATTCCCGAAACACTTCAGAATTCATCCGGCTGCTTTTGTCAGCAGTCACATTATCAATAAATACAAGAGAAGCAGTTCCATTGGCAGCCATACATGCCCACGCCATGACACTACCACCACCATGCTTCACTGATGAGGTGGTATGCTGAGGATCATGAGCAGTTCCTTTCCTTCTCCATACTCTTCTCTTCCCATCACTCTGGTACAAGTTGATCTCGGTCTCATCTGTCCATAGGATGTTGTTCCAGAACTGTGAAGGCTTTTTTACATGTCGTTTGGCAAACTCTAATCTGGCCTTCCTGTTTTTGAGGCTCACCAATGGTTTACATCTTGTGGTGAACCCTCTGTATTCACTCTGGTGAAGTCTTCTCTTGATTGGTGACTTTGACACACATACACCTACCTCCTGGAGAGTGTTCTTGATCTGGCCAACTGTTGTGAAGGGTGTTTTCTTCACCAGGGAAAGAATTCTTCATGTTTAGGAATGGGGGCTAGGACAGGAAGTGGGACATTTTTTTAAGGATAGAGTGGTTCCATATCCCCAATGAAGTGACTGGCCTCAGGTAATACACAGAGATGAAACAAATCCTTCTACATGAGTTGTACCTGTTCATCTGCAGTATTCTCTTTTCTACATCAGTTCAAAGTGAAGAATTTATAAAGCTTGTCTGAGAGTTTAGAAGAAAGGGGGCAGAGAGCTGAAATGACACACTGCAGAGCTCAGTGAGGAGAGCTCTGAGAGCTGATTGGAGGGAAGAGATAACCCCCCCCCCCTTCACACAGCTCACAGGAACAGTGTTGAGGCTGTCAATGTGCTGGAGCTCCCTCCCCTGTCACCATTTTTTTCTTGGTGTCAGGAAAACTTGTCAGAGGTGACTCATGCTGATAGCAGAGAAAAGGGACAGCAGACAGAAATTACATTTAGTGCTCTAGATTGAGACAAGTACACACTATAGAGGGATATGCGTTGTTCACATTTCATGTCTGAAAATGTAATTGTTAACCCTCACCTTGTTAAACAACCCAATCAGTTTAAAATAGAAATGAAAGGCAAAACATTTGTGTATAGATGTAAAAAAAAATATTTTTTCCCCATTTTTTAAAAGTGATCACATACCCTCTGTTTTCACCTGCTGCATAACAACTGGGGAGGAGGAGAAGCAACAATACACTGATCTTCCCAGTGAATGGCTTTGCAAGCGGGGGGGGGGAAATATGACATTTCAGGTCAAGACTGATCATTGGAGGAGAACAGGCTGAATTTCAGCACACCTGGAGAACAGACCACGCTGCGCTCTCATGCCTAGTGTGGTCAGTTTTTATTAGGAAAGCAGAGGGACTGGCAGGAACACTGGGGATTTCACACAAAGGAAGCAATACAAGGAGAACAGGAGACTTCATACAAGTACATGATACAGCAGGCGCATACAGTCATGGCCAAAAATATTGGCACCCCTGCATTTCTGTCAGATAATGCACCATTTTTCCCGGGAAAGTGTTACAATTACAAATGTTTTGGCATTCTCATGTTTATTTCTTGTGTATTGGTGCGACACAAAAAAGTGGTGAAACAAAAAGCCAAATCTGACGCATTCCACCAAAGTGGTGCATTACCTGACACAAATGCAGGGGTGCCAAAATTTTTGTCCATGACTGTATCAGGAATAGGAAATGTTGGGTATTGTATTCTTTAAGGTAAAAAAAAATTTGATTTTAGAAAAACATTCAGTTCTTGTACGTCATGTACTCGGGCACTGCCCGAGGGTCCGGGGTCCGTAGGGGGCCCCATGAGATGCCCCTGGTACCTTTTTCATAGGCTTTTTTGAGTTTGGGCAAGGACACAGGGGCCCCATGATCCCCTATTGGCCCGGGGCCCCATGAGTTGTTAGTCCGCCCCTGCCTGTACATTTCCCACCCATAGTCCTCTCTTCCCAGCATAATGTCTCTCAATCAAATCTCAGGTTACTCCAAAGTGAAACAAAAACTGCACAAACCTTGCGCATTACCTCGGTAAACTGTGATTTTATTAAATCGAAAATTATACTCACAAATAACGAAGTAAAACAAGCATATAGGGCCTCAATGGAACTTTAGGAGTGTTGAAACCGTGCAAATCATATCACAAGGTCAGACGCGTACGTAAGGCTGACGCGTTTCGCAGGGGGTCCCTTCTTCATCAGAGCTTCAAATCAAAGGCACTCTATTTAGCCACTTCCCGTCCGGCCCATATTGATTAGTGGCCGGACGGGAACGTTGCTGATGCAAGTGGACGTTTCTAAATATCCCCCCGCATCCATTGCCTGTGCGCGCTCCCTGCCCGCTGTGTCCTCTGGAACACAGATCACTGTACGGATCCTCCTGTGTGAGGTCCCGATTTATCTGTGAATGATCACAGAGATCACATGGTACAGGGCTATTCACAACAGCCTTGTACCATGTGACAAGCTGTGACCAATCACAGCTCTCACAGTAGTTCTCAATGGCTGCAAAAATGCAGCCAGAGAGAAGGAGAAATGATTGCTTTTACAGCCTTTATGGGTGTAAAAGCAATCAGTGTAAAAAAAAACAAAAAAATCTACATCACCCCCCACAAGTAGTACAGTGTCACCATGATGACACTGTACTGCTAGGGTGACAGGATGTAAAAAAAAACAACACAAATAATAATATAAAAATGTAAAAAAAAAGTTGAAAAATTATAATTTTTGGTTAAAAACTAATTTGGGTTTTTTTTTTTTTTTTACTAAAAAGATAACCGAATACAATTTGGCCAGGATTTATGATGAAATATTATTTATTTGCTAAATTTTATATTTTTTTTTAATTTTTGGACTTTTTCATTTACATTGCAAAAAAAATAAAAATCCCAGCGGTGAATAAATACCACCAAAATAAAGCTTTATCTGTCTCAAAAAATGCTAAAAAATTCATATGGGTACAGTGTTGCATGACTGCGCAATTGTCATTCAAAGTGTGATAGCGCTGAAAGCTGAAAATTGGCCTGGACAGGAAGGGGGTGAAAGTGTCCGGACTGGAAGGGGGGGAAAGTGTCCGGACTGGAAGGGGGGGAAAGTGTCCGGACTGGAAGGGGGTGAAAGTGTCCGGACTGGAAGGGGGGGAAAGTGTCCGGACTGGAAGGGGGGGAAAGTGTCCGGACTGGAAGGGGGGGAAAGTGTCCGGACTGGAAGGGGGGGAAAGTGTCCGGACTGGAAGGGGGGGAAAGTGTCCGGACTGGAAGGGGGTGAAAGTGTCCGGACTGGAAGTGGTTAATAAACGAAGAAAGAAGAACTGAGTTATGGAGTGTGGCTAATATGTTTCAATCATTTTGATGGACAGTGGAGACGGACTGTGGCAGTCAGCACCCGCATTATCCATTTGTGATGAAAGGGGCATGCCTTGAATAGAGCCATGGATTCAGGTTCATTGTTTCCCACATGTATTTTGTTTGACAATCCCTTGTCTACTTGCCTAGAAAATGGCCAAAACTGTTTTCTAACATTCAACTCCGATTGTCTTCAGTGGGGTTCAGATTCGGGTACTTGAACTATAGTAATGTTCGCCAAGCCTGCATCAAACTGTTCATAGGTATATTTTGCTCATCACTAATGCCCACCATCATTCAGTCCACTTCTTGTCTTTGCCAAAGTCCTCCTGGACCCCCCCCAGCTTGTGAATGGACAGTGAAAGGAGAAGCAGCACAGTGATGAACTTATATCTCTGCCACTCTGCTCTCTCCTCCTATCAGCATGCTTCTTGTTAACACATGTACTGATTGACTCCTGGAACTGCTTCTTCCCCTCACACTCCAGCTTTGCTGTACAGGGACCACAAGAGGCTGATACCAGGTCAGGTTCAGGTACTTACACTGCTTGTATTTAAAATACATTTATTAAGGATTACAAAGCTGCATCCATTATGTATTTTATATCTGCCTTGAGTTCAAGTTTAAATTATTTTTCTTTCATGTGTAGTGGCCTCCTAGTTAGCTAGGGGGAGCTAGAGTCCTGATTGTTAAAAAGGAGGGCTGAGTATCAGCCTGGGTGTAATAGTCAGGAGGTAAAATTGTGATCAGGGCTGAGAGGCTCTGCGGGTCAGCCCCTCTAGAATTTCCCCCTGCTCTAGAGCTTTGGAGGAAGGCCTAGAGGCAGTGAGTGGATCTGAGTAGTGGCTGTCCTGAACTCTTGATGGATCTTGGCCAATCCCCAACAAGAGGCTTGGAAAGGGGGTGGGACAACCTTTAAGAGTTGTTGAACTTTTGGCGTTTTTTTTCTACATCCAGTAAACTCCACAGCATGTTATCCTATGTGTCCACACATAAGCTTTTGTTTTTACAGAGGGCCTTTTCTCAAAGAGCTTTCCCATCACGAATGGAATGAGGCAGGGTTGCCCACTGTCCCCCTTAATTTTTGCGTTGCTTATGGAACCGCTAGCAGAAAAACTTCGCTCAGTCCATCATATTTTAGGAATTCAAGTTCTTGATATAATGCACACTATAACATTATTTGCAGACGATGTCATTTTGACATTAACGAACCCGGCTCTTTCCTTAGCCAAAGATTATAAAGTACTACAATCTTTTAATGAGGTGTCTTACTACAAAATTAATGAAACTAAATCGAGTATTTTAGGCATTAACCTCCCTAGCGGTCTGATTATGTCCATATTTCTGTGCTCAAAGCGGTACATTTTTTTGCATGGAAATATGTATTTTTTTTTTATTGTAGGCCTGTAAATTTTAGGAATAACTCACTGAAATCTGTCCGAACAAGAGTCTAGTAAACATCCCAGGTGTGTTACAATTTGAAACACGAAATCATAAATTATAATTTAATAAATAATCATAAAAAATAATATAATAATAAATTTAATTCAATAATATAATCAAACCAAAAACATTGAAATTTGAACTATAGCGCCAAGTTCGCACATCGCTGAGCTCAGTCGCAGAATCGTTTTCAGCGTCTGATGAGGAATTTCCCCCACGAATCATTATCACTCAATTCTGCAAGTGGTTCTGATTTACTATCGCTGTTCTCTAGCCGGTCTAAAACCGCTTTTGACATAAAAGGACGCTTTTTGGACGCCATGGACGTTTCTCAGTTTCCAGGCAGAAAGAACAGTAAAAATGCAGGCAGGGCGCCGGACAAAGCACTCGGGACAAAATGTATGTGAAATGGTTTGATACAGGAATGTTATACTATGTGATTTTAGTGAATGTCACTTTTTGTCATTTTCAAATTTCCTGCCAGTTCCATCCCCCGTACGTCCCGACATCGCAGGGAACGGAACCCAGAAGACAGATGCCGGCATCCGCCGGAGGATATTGCCGGGGACACTGCAGGGGGGACATTGCGGGAGCGCAGGACAAGGTAAGTGATCGAGAGATCCCGGAGCAGCACCACATGGTAATCCCGAGTGTAGCTGGGGGGGGGGGTTACCGCTTCTGGTACTGAAACTTTACCCCGAGCTACACTCGGGAATACCGCCAGGGAGGTTAATATAGATTCTGAACTACAAGCCTCGCTACAATCACAATTCTCTTTCTCTTGGAACAAAGGTTCATTACAACCGCTGGCTATCCCCTCTTCAGTCCATCCTGAACACGGCTGCCAGACTCATTCACCTTTCCAACCGCTCTGTCTCCGCCACCCCCCTCTGCCAATCCCTCCACTGGCTTCCGATTGCGCAACGGATCAAATTCAAAATCCTAACGCTGACGTACAAAGCGTTCCACCATACTGCCCCGTACTACATCTCTGACCTAATATCCAAGTACCGCCCAGCACGCACACTCCGCTCCTCACAAGACCTCCTTCTCTCTAGTTCCCTGGTCTCCTCCTCCCATGCCCGCCTCCAGGACTTCTCCAGGGTGTCACCCATCCTCTGGAACTCCCTGCCCCAACCCATCAGATTATCACCTACTCTCCTCTCCTTTAGGCGCACCCTGAAAACCCATCTCTTCAGGGAAGCCTACCCCACCCCCTGCTAACTTGCCGACCTCCTCCACTCTTCCTACCACTCCATCCCCCACAGCTATCTCCTCCTGTGCCACCACCCCCTCCCTTCTAGATTGTAAGCTCGAAAGAGCAGGGCCCTCGATCCCCTCATGTTTTGCATTGTATTGGTATTGTTCTGTCACATGTTCTGTCTCCCTTTGTAATGTACAGCGCTGAGCGAACTATTGGCGCTTTATAAATACTGTATAATAATAATAATAATAATTACAATACTTGGGCGTCTCTCTGACATCCCCTATTAAAAATCTCTTCATAAAAAATTTCAACCACCTTGCTGAAATAGTGAGCCGAGACCTGGAGAAACTAAAGAGGCATTACCTATCATGGTCAGGCAGATTGGCGGCTGTCAAGATGCTTATACTTCCGAAAATTTTCTATTATTTCAGAACATTGCCCATCTGCATTCCCATAAAATTTTATCAAACCCCCCCAAACTAAGATTTCCATATTCATTTGGTTGAACAAAAAATCCAGATGTTCGTTTGCTGTTCTAATGAAACATAAAAAAGTGGGAGGTATGGGCATGCCATCCTTAAAAGACTATCACACGGCATCTATTTTAGATCAGATACAAACCTGGATATCTCCTCTAAAGCCGCAACTTTGGCATCAAATTGAACAGGCGCACATCCCATTCAGGGATTTATATTCCCTACTGTTGATGCCCAAAAAGTGTCAAATTGCACTGGCCCAAGCACATACCACTATAACGGCGGCTTGTGTCGCATGGAACAGCCTACTTGGGGAGGGACATAATGCTCCTAACTCCATAAACTTGCCCATCCCGCTACATTCTCTTGAGCTCCTCCTTAATGAGGTTTCTTTTGCACATTGGGAGGCGAAGGGGATCCACAATATTTTAGACCTATTCAGCCTAGAGAAGGCGATTTTATTTGAGGAACTAATCACAAAATTTCACATTTCCCAACATGACTTTTTGCTATATGCCAAAGTGGTATCGTGTCTTAAATACCATAAAATAGCAGAACCAATTTTACCAACACAGGCATGGTCATTCTGGAACTCTTCCCCACCGGAAAAGGAAGGTATATCCCTCTTCTATTACACACTCCAATCTACATTGATTTTTACTAAATCTACTCCTCTAGTCAAATGGGAAAGGGAACTAAACCTATCTATTACAGAAGCTCAGTGGCTTAAAGCTATTAAATGTCATTACTCTTTCTCCAGATGCTCGACTCACTGGTAATTGGCACAAAAAATCCATCTTAGATGGTATCTGACTCCTTACACCATAGCTAAATTTTCTAAGGGGGGCTCCAATCTCTTCTGGAGAGGGTGCAAGCAAGTTGGGACATTGATCCACATGTTTTCGACCTGCCCTAGTATTGTAGGGTATTGGTCCCAAGTAATTACATTAGTGAAACAAATAACTGGCGTCCTGAACAAAATTACAGGCTCTCCTAAGTGTAAATATGGATAACTGCCCCTCATCCATGAAACCTATCACATTGAGTATTCTAGCTACAGCGCTCCTCATAATTGTTAGAAAATGTGAATCTACAATTGTCCCTACCATAACAGAAATTAACCAACATTTAGATGTAATGTATGAGTATGAACGAATAATGGCATATAGAGATGGTTCTGCTGATTTTTTTTCCATACACGTTGGCATTCTTGGAAGCAACTTCAGTTGGCTAATCTGCTTGTCGGAGGGCGTAATTAGACGCCATCCCGCCATTTCGCTGATTTGTAGTTAATGTGCTATTAATTTCACTGTGTATTGCCACAGAATATACAAGATTGATATATGTATAAGCAATATCCTCTTTAACTCCCACAGCTTCAACCACCACCTCTATGCCGATGACACACAAATTTACCTCTCCACCCCCCACCTCACCCCCTCGCTCTCCGCCTGCATCACCCACCTCCTAAACGACATATCAGACTGGATGTCGCTCCATTTCCTCAAGTTAAACCTGTCCAGAACCGAGCTCCTAGTTTTCCCCCCAGCCAGTGCCCCCCCCCCATCCTCTCCATCACGACTAACAACGCCACCATCAACCCCACCCCACACGCCAAAGTCCTAGGTGTCACCTTGGACTCAAACCTTTCCTTCCAACCCCATGTTCAATCACTATCAAATTCATGCAGGCTCCCCCTCCGCAATATCTCCAAGCTACGTACGTTCCTCACCCCAGACACCACCAAACAACTCGTACACTCCTTTATTATCTCAGGCCTAGACTACTGCAACTCCCTGCTCACTGGCCTACCCTGACAAACGCTACCCCCCCTCCAGTCTATCCTTAACTCAGCGGCTAGACTCATCCACCTCACCAACCGCTCTACATCCGCCACCCCCCTCTGCCAATCCCTTCACTGGCTCCTGATTGCCCAGCGCATCAAATTTAAATGACTAACTCTGACCTACAAAGCCATTCATAACGTTGCCCCAATTTACCTCACTGACCTGATACCCAAATACCACCCTACCCGTGCCCTTCGCTCCTCACAAGACCTCCTACTCTCTTGCTCCCTGGTCTCCTCCTCCCACGCCCGACTGCAGGACTTCTCCAGGACTTCCCCCATCCTCTGGAACTCCCTACCCCAATCCATCAGGCTGTCACCTACCCTCCTCACCTTCAGGCGCACCCTGAAAACCCATCTCTTCAGGGAAGCCTACCCCTCCCTCACCTAACAGCCGTTCTCCTCCGGTCCTCCTACCACTCCATCCCCCACAGCCACTTCCTCCTTTGCCTCTCCCCCTCCCTCCTAGATTGTAAGCTCGAAAGAGCAGGGCCCTCGAACCCCTCGTGTATAGTATTGTTACTGTATTGTCTCGTGTATTGTCCCCCCACTTTAATGTACAGCGCTGAGCAAACCCTTTGGCGCTATATAAACACTATATAATAATAATAATAATAACTCCGATTGTCATTTTGATCCTTTTCTTTCTATATATATTACCTTTCCCATGTTGGGAAATATCTTTGTATTTAACTTTTCTATATCCTATATGCTGATTTTTTTTCTTGAAGGAAAACCAAATAAAGACTATGTGAAATAAAAATGCAACTTGTTTAGTGTTTTGCATTAGCATTTTTTTCTGCTCACAAAAACTCAAAAAATACCGGTTTGCCGTGTTTTACTGTGTTTTGCTGCATTTTTCAGCATTGGAACATTTGTACAGCTAAAAAACTCCTTTAGAAACCCACCAGTTCTAGGTTTTTTTCCAGCCAAAATACACCCCTGCCAAAAAAAGTTGATTCCAGTCTGTGTATGCATGGACACATAGGATAACATGCTGGGGAGTATACTGGCTGTAGAAAAAAAACACCAAAATCCAAAAACAGCTGCTGTAAAAACATCCAGTGTGAGGATGAACTAGTGGGTTTCTAGTGGAGTTTTTTTTAGCTGTAAAAGCGCTCTAAAGCTGAAAAACGCAGCAAATCGGCAGTTTTGGACTATTTTTTATAAAAAAAAAAAACGCAAACTTGGAAAAAGGCGGCTAAACGCTAAAAAAACTCTGAAAAACTTGCGTAATGTGACTTTACACAGCTAACGCTACCAGCGTTATTAAAACACCCCGTGTGCATGGAGCCTAAGAGTGTGACTTACAAGCTGGCATTCAGTTTTTTGCTCATTCATTTATTTCCATCCATTCATCATAGGAAGCCCGATCCAAAACGTCTCTATTGTTGGCTGCATAGTTCTGTTTATGAACAACTGTTTAAAAAAAAAAATAGCAACATAAATGATTGAAGAACCTTATATCAGATGCAAAACAGAGAGCCCTGGTATCCTCTAGTGGTAGAACAAGGGAAAGCATCCTATTTTTTTTTTTTTTGTTTAGACTATTTTTGCCCAATATTCTTTAGCCACTTTGAAATCTGACATGTTAAAGCGATAGTGAGACTTAAATTTTTCCTTTTAATTTAAAAAAAAACAAAAAAAAAAACATACTCACCTGCTCCTCCTATAAAGGGGAACAAAGTGGAGAGAGATGCTGCTCTCAGGTACAGTGCTGGATCTTGTTCAGGTAAGCGTAAGGGGGGTTGGTGAGGATACCAGCCCGGGTTCACACTTATGCGGTACGGAATTCATAGCAGTTTCTGTGCAAATTCCACACCGCATCATAATTGCACCCCGTTCATGCGAACCGCTGCGGGTATGTATGTTAACAAAACGCTGTGCGATGTGTAGAATCGGATTATATAGGTGTGAATACCCGTGCGATCTGATTCTAGTGTGGACCAAAAAAAGGGTCCTGCACCTTTTTGGTGCGGTGCGATTTGAGCCATACAAAATGCACGGCTCAAATCACACTGCACAGAATTCGCATTTGATTTGCACAGGAATGCGGTGCGGCTCCTGTGCGCATCACATGCGATGTGCCGCACCGCACAAGTGTGAACCCGGGCTGAAGGTAAAAAATTGCAATCATGTGACCCGGAATTAGGATTTCCGAATTATGCTAAAGGGAGCCGAGGCTCTCAGTGACACACCAGTTGTTGTGCTGGGAACGCTCCCCCAGCAGAAAGACAGATATGCAAATTAGCAGCCCCATGGAAAAAAAGCCCAGTTCTGTGAGGCCGCTAATTTCCATGCGGTTGGCGTCAAGGGGTCAAAGTGATTCTAAAGGCTAAACATGCCTATACTTGCCTATTGTGTGTAGTGGTTTTGCACAGAACAACCCAGATCCTCCTCTTCTTGGGTCCCCAAACGGCGCTCCTGGCCCATCCCTCCTGTCGGGTGCCCCGACAGCAAGCAGCTTGCTATGGGGGCACTCGCTGCTCTGTGTGTCCATTACTCCCCCCTCTCTCTTCTTATTGCAGTGGTAACCAATGGCTCTCTTTTCCGTCTCAGCCTATGAAGAGAGGGAGTCCCGGGATAGCCAAGACTCCAGTGCACATCGCTGGATTGGAGGGGGCTTAAGTGAGTATTGGGGGGGGGGGGATGATGCTGCACAAAGAATGCATGAAGGTAAAAAACCTTGAGTCTTTAGAACCACTTTAACCTCCCTGGCAATATTCCTGAGTGTAGCTCGGGGTTAACTTTCAGTACCAGAAGCGGTAACCCCGAGCTAAACTTGGGAATACTCTGCAGCGCTTCTTGTCCCCCCTGCAGTGTCCCCAGCCATGTCCTCTGGCTGATGCTGGCATCTGTCTTCCAGGTTCCGTTCCCTGCGACTTCGGGACGTATGGGGGACAGAACTGGCGGGAAATTTAAAAATGTCAAAATGTGACATTCACTCAATACACTATAATCTGATCGTATTCCATTCCTGTATCAAACCATTTCACATACATTTTGTCCCGAGTGCTTTGTCCGGCGCCCTGCCTGCATTTTTACTGTTCTTTCTGCCTGGAAACTGAGAAATGTCCATGGCGTCCAAAAAGTGTCCCTTTAGGTCAAAATCGGTTTTAGACCGGCTAGAGAACAGCGATAGTAAATCAGAACCACTTGCAGAATTGAGTGATAATGATTCGTGGGGGAAATTCCTCATCAGACACTGAAAACGATTCTGCGACTGAGCTCAGCGATGTGCGAACTTGGCGCTATATTTCACATTTCAGTGTTTTTGGTTTGATTATATTATTGAATTAAATTTATTATTATTATATTATTTTTTATGATTATTTATTAAATTATAATTTATGATTTTGTGTTTCAAATTTTATTATACCCGGTATGTTTACTAGACTCTTGTTCGGACAGATTTCAGTGAGTTATTCCTAAAAATTACAGGCCTACAATAAAAAAACGACATATTTCCACTGAAAATAATGTACCACTTTGAGCACAGAAATACTGACATAATCAGACTGCTAGGGAGGTTAAGGCTCTAAAATGCTAGGTCCGTACAAATACCCCCCAAATGACCCCTTTTGGAAAATAGATGTCCGAGGTATTTATTAAGAAGCATGGTGAGTTTTTTGAAGTTGTATTTTTTGCCACAATTCTTTGGAAAATTATGAAAGTAAATATTTAAATATATATATATTTTTTTTTACGAAGTTTTCATTTTAACAAGTTATTTCTCACACACAGATTAGGTATACTTAGAAATACAAGACATATTCTGATATACCTTCAGAGTAAGGGGATATCACATGTGTGAGACTTTTTTTTGCAGCCTGCCCACATAGAGACCCAAAATCCATAGAGCACATAGTTCACATAGTTAGTGTGGCTGAAAAAAAAGACAAAAGTTCATCCAGTTAAACCATAAAAAAAAAAATTATAATCCTATACCCACAGTTGATTCAGAGAAAGGCAAAAAACCCAGCAAAGCACGATCCAATTTGCTTCTGCAGGGGAAAGAATTCCTTCCTGATCTCCCGAGAGGCAATCAGATATTCCCTGAATCAACTTTACCTATAAATGTTATATCCAGTTATATTCTGTGTATCCAAGAAAGAATCCAGGAATTTTTTTAAAACAATCCACTGAGATGGCCAGAACCAACTCCTGAGGGAGTCTATTCCACATTTTCACAACTCTTACTGTGAAGAAACCTTTCCGTGTTTGGAGCAGGGGCGGACTGACCATTCGAGCACTCGGGCACTGTCCAAGGGCCCGGGGTCAGTAGGGGGCCCCATGAAATGCCCCTGGTACCTTTTTTATAGGCTCTTTTGAGTGTGGGCAAGGTCACGGGGGCCCCATGATCCCTTATTGCCCGGGGGCCCCATGAGTTGTCAGTCCACCCCTGGTTTGGAGATTAAATTTATTTCCCTCCAAACGTAAAGAGCGCCCCCTTGTCCTCTGTGAGGACCTCAGGGGGAATAACTACACCGAGTTCACTATATGAACCACTGATGTATTTATACATG
The DNA here is from genome assembly GCF_062004578.1 of Staurois parvus. Lineage (NCBI taxonomy): Eukaryota > Metazoa > Chordata > Amphibia > Anura > Ranidae > Staurois > Staurois parvus. Next base: position 940,210 of record NW_028318907.1, on the reverse strand, counting down.
GAGATCATATCCCCCCTTATGTATTATACATGGGGATCATATCCCCCCTTATGTATTATACATGGAGATCATATCCCCCCTTATGTATTATACATGGGGATCATATCCCCCCTTATGTATTATACACGGTGATCATATCCCCCCTTATGTATTATACATGGAGATCATATCCCCCCTTATGTATTATACATGGAGATCATATCCCCCTTATGTATTATACATGGAGATCATATCCCCCCCTTATGTATTATACATGGAGATCATATCCCCCCTTATGTATTATACATGGTGATCATATCCCCCTTATGTATTATACATGGAGATCATATCCCCCCTTATGTATTATACGTGGAGATCATATCCCCCCTTATGTATTATACGTGGAGATCATATCCCCCCTTATGTATTATACGTGGAGATCATATCCCCCCTTATGTATTATACGTGGAGATCATATCCCCCCCTTGTGTATTATACGTGGAGATCATATCCCCCCTTGTGTATTATACGTGGAGATCATATCCCCCCTTGTGTATTATACGTGGAGATCATATCCCCCCTTGTGTATTATACGTGGAGATCATATCCCCCCTTGTGTATTATACGTGGAGATCATATCCCCCCTTGTGTATTCTACACGGAGATCATATCCCCCCTTGTGTATTATACACGGAGATCATATCCCCCCTTATGTATTATACACGGAGATCATATCCCCCTTATGTATTATACATGGAGATCATATCCCCCCCCTTATGTATTATACATGGAGATCATATACAGTTGCAAGAAAAAGTATGTGAACCCCTTGGGATTACGTGGAGTTTTGCATGAATTGGGCATAAAATGTGCTCTGAACGTCATCTAAGTCACAACAATAGCAGAACACAGTCTGCTTAACATAATACTACACAAACATTAGATGTTGCCATGGTTTAATTGCACATAACATGTAAACATTCACAGTGCAGGGAGGAAAAAGTATGTGAACCTTTGGACTTAATAACTGGTTGACCCTCCTTTGGCAGCAATAACCTCAACCAAACGTTTCCTGTAGTTGCAGATCAGACCTGCACAATGATCTGGAGTCATTTTGGACCACTCCTCTTTACAAAACTGTTTCAGTGTAGCAATATTCTTGGTATGTCTGGTGTGAATCACTCTCTTAAGGTCATGCCACAGCATTTCAATCGGGTTGAGGTCAGGACTCTGACTGGGCCACTCCAGAAGGCGTATTCTGTGCTGTTGCAGCCATTGTTTTGTTGAATTACTTGTATGCTTTGGGTCATTGTCCTGTTGCATCACCCATCCTCTGCGGACCTTCAGTTGGCGGACAGATGGTCGTACGTTTTCCTGCAAAATGTCTTGATAAACTCTGGAATTCATTTTCCCATCAATGACAACAATCCGTCCAGGCCCTGAGGCAGCAAAGCAGCCCCAAACCATGATGCTCCCATGTTTTACAGTGGGGATGAGGTTTTGATGTTGGTGTGCTGTGCCTTTTTTTTTCCACACATAGTGTTGTGTGTTCTTCCCAAACAACTCAATCTTGGTTTCATCTGTCCACAGTATATTTTGCCAGTAGTGCTGTGGAACATCCAGGTGCTCTTTTGCAAACTTCAAACGTGCTGCAATATTCTTTTTGGACAGCAATGACTTCCTCCGTGGTGTCCTCCCATGTACTCCATTCTTGTTTAATGTTTTCCTTATTGTAGATGTGTCAACAAAAATGTTAGCGTGTGCCAGAGATTTCTGTAGGTCTTTAGCTGACTCTGGGATTCTTCTTTACCTCATGCAGCATTCTGCGCTGTGCTCTTGCAGTCACTTTTACAGGACGAGCACGCCTAGGGAGAGTAGCAACAGTGCTAAACTTTCTCCATTTGTAGACAGTCTGTCTTACCATGGACACATGAACATCAAGGCTTTTGGAGATACTTTTGTAACCCTTTCCAGCTTCATGCAAGTCAACAATTCTTGATGGTAGGTCTTCTGAGAGCTCTTTTCTGCGAGGCATGGTTCACATCAGACAGTGCTTCTTGAAACCAGTAAACCCAAAACAGGTGTGTGTTTTTTAAGGGCAGGACAGCTGTCAGCAACACATCCAATATCTTCGCACTGATTGGAGTCAAGGTTGGCTCACTCCTGCCTCCAATTAGCTCTGGGAGAAGTCATTAAGCTAGGGCCTCACATACTTTTCACTGTCTCAGTGTTCATGTCATGGGGACAAAAAGAATGCAGCAGCTGTGAAGAGGAGAAGGAGGGGGCGTTCAGTGAAGTTCATAGCGGAATCCTCGCTGTCACCTGGGACCTTAAGCATCAAAGGCAACACAGGTGTGTTAGTATCCTCAGTGCTAACAGCTTCAGGATGGACGTAGTCCGACAAAGGAGTGAATTGAAAAATTCACTTTGAAGGCTGTGTTGGAGATCTGAAGGAATATCCTAACCTGGCGGTGTAAGGAATATATAGAGCTGAAAAGGGGGTTTAGGATCCCAAAAAATCCTTAAAGGCTTCTCATTCACCTTTATCTGGTGAGTGAAATTGATGTTGGTGTGCACGGCTGGAAGGTGGAAGTCTTTTCGAACTAAAGATTGGTGGAATCTTTCGTTTTCATCACACACGTTTCATTGGTGTTTATATTATTTCACTTTTGGAGAAGGAGAAATTATTATGTGGAATATTTAATCATTTAAAGTGGACATTTATGATATATGTATTTATTTTTGAGCACTATAAATTTAAGAGGTCTATGTTTGCGCTGTTTATAAAGATCATAAACCAGCCCACAAAGCGTTCCTCCCCCACCTGGGGATTAGCAATAGATATGTCAGATCTCCAATCTGTTCCTGGAATTCCAGGAACTCCAAGGTCACTAGGATGTGCATTCCATCATAATAACCAGAAAAAGGAGGAAAAAGAGCTTGCATAGTGTCGCGTCCAAGCCCCACCCTATGTGTTTCGTCATTCGACGTCCTCAAGGGGCAGTAGGACATGAGAACGTCACCATGCTGAATATATACTGGTCATTAGAATATTGCAATACGTAAAATACTCAAATCTATACCAAATTCATTTACAATCACAGGATTTGAAACTATCTTTAATAAAACAACTACAATGTAAGATCTATTTCTTCTTTTTCTAAAAGAACAATACCTTATTTTACATTCCACCAATTACATAGCGGTCTCCAAATCGAGACTTATCCCAAATTGTTAGTACCTCCCTCATGAAGAAATCTATTATCAATAGATATGACATATCTCCGATCTGTTCTGGGAATTCCAGGAACTCCAAGGTCACTAGAATATGCATTCCATCATAATTACCAGAAAAAGAGCTTGCATAGTGTAAAAGAACTTCAGACTTCTTTATTAAAACATTGTTTAAAAACTCACATTTTACAGTGTCGCCAGCGACACTAGTACAAACAGCATTAGTGTGTATCAAGACCACGCTGTGGCCGTCATACTATACCATGAGCGTTCCCGATGTGCACGGTGACGTCATGTCCAAGCCTCATCCTACGCGTTTCGTCCTTCTCAAGGGCAGTAGGATGTGAGAATGTCACCATGCTGAATATATACAGGTCATTAGAATATTGCAATACGTAAAATACTCAAATCTAAACCAAATTAATGTACAATCACAGGATTTGAAACTATCTTTAATAAAACACTTACAATGTAAGAAATATTTGTTCTTTTTCTAAAGAAGATAACCGTATTTTATATTCCACCAATTACATGGCGGTCTCCAAATCGAGACTTATCCTAGACCTATCCCCAATTGAAAGTACCTCCCTCATGATGAAATCTATTAATAGATATGTCAGATCTGCGATCTGTTCCGGGAATTACAGGAACTCCAAAGGTCACCAGGATATATACTCCATCATATTAACCAGAAAAAGGAGGAAAAAGAGCTTGCATAGTGTAAAGTGGAACTGTAGTCAGAAAATTAAGTCCTGCTAGGTCATTACAGGTTGGCCCTTTTTGCAGGTATAGCTATGGAAAACATTAAAAATAAGTGGCTGTAGCAGGAGTGTCAAACTCAATTTCATCACGGGGCCACATCAGCATTATGGTTGCCGGTTGTATCTGTAAGACTAGATGTCCAGAGCACTGCACCCCCCTTACATCAGATGCCAAAAGCCCCCCCCCTTACCACCAAAGGTCTGTCCTCTCTGCTGCTGATTATCGAGACAAGGTGGGGGTAGAGACAAGGGGGGTGCCGCAGCTGCAGGAGAGGTGCAAGGGCCACATGAAATGGCCTGGCAGGCCTCGTGTTTGACACATGCGGTGTATACTGTTTAATATCCAGTAATACACTCCCCTGGCTCTGCTCTTTTTCGGCACTGTGCCTAAACTCTAGAGGCCGATCTGCTGACAGCCTAAAGATTTACTGCAGCTCAGGTTCTCTGGGCTTCAGAAAAATGGCAGCCTCCAGCAAGGAAAGACAGGAGCAATTCTGGAGGCAGTTGACAGCACACACTAATTTAGGTAACATAATTATTAATGTGGAATGTATATTCCTTATTAAAGAACATTATTTTTTATCAAGTTGTCATGGGTAAAGTTCCACTTTAAAAGAGAAGTAGGGCCTCCCCCCCCAATTATACTTGCCTAGGTGAATGCAGCATTGGTTCCCCATTGGCTCTAAGTGTGAGAACTCAGAGATCACATGACTGCTGATCGCTGAGTTCTCACAGCCGCTCTGAGCTGAGAGCGAGGACTGTCAGTCACCACTGTCTGCTCAGCCCCAACAGCGCACACTGAAGCGCTGGGCTGTGGAGGGGGAGGGAGTGGCTGGCTTAGGCTTTCAGCAGCTTGCTGAGAGGCTGAGCCAGGTGCCTCTCCAGACTCTGGGGTGGATCCTGACTTTGAAGTTGGGACCTTTCTCCAGCCTGGACCGGATGAGCGACATCAGCCGACCTCGGACTTCAGCCCGATGTCAGCTGAAAACTGGTCACAGGAGTGCGGAATGAACTGCACTCATGTGATCCTTAGAAGTACAACCAAAAGAGCTTTTACTGTACTTCTCCTTTAAGGATGCTGTGTAGCCTGGCTGCCTGCCTCCTATCACCCGATGACATCATTGGTAGCCAGGATGCAGGTGGCCACGCAGTTAGTTGTTATGGAGCATAATAATTAAAAATCTATTATAAGTTTAAAAGAGAAAAATAGTGTAGGGTTCACCCTAAAAATACATAGTGGACCCTTATCCTTGATGAAGGTTTGATATACACTATTTTGCCAAAAGTATTGGGCCAGCCCCTCCAAATCATTGGATTCAGGTGTTCCAATCCCCTCCATGACCCCAGGTGTATACAATCAAGCCCCTAGGCATGCAGACTGCTTCTACAAACATTGGTGAAAGAATGGGTCGCTCTCAGGAGCTCAGTGACTCCAAGCGTGGTCCCGTGATAGGTGGTCACCTGTGCAATAAGTCCATCCGTGACATTTCCTGGCTACTAAATATTGCACGTTCAACTGTTAGTGGGATTATAACTAAGTGGAAGCAACTGGGAACAACAGCCACTCAGCCACCAAGTGGTAGGCCACGTCACATGACAGAGCGGGGTCAGCGCATGCTGAAGCGCACAGTGCGCAGAAGTCGCCAACTGTCTGCAGAGTCAATAGCTAAAGTCCTCCAAACTTGGTGTGGCCTTCAGATTAGCACAACAACAGTGCGTAGAGAGCTTCATGGAATGGGTTTCCATGGCCAAGTAGCTGCATCCAAGCCTTACATCACCAAGTGCAGTGCAAAGCGTCGGATGCCATGGTGTAAAGCACGCCACCACTGGCCTCCAGAGCAGTGGAGATGTGTTCTCTGGAGTGACCAATCACACTTCTCTGTCTGGCAATCCGATGGACGTGTCTAGGTTTGGCAGTTGCCAGGAGAATGGTACTTGCCTGACTGCATTGTGCCAAGTGTAAAGTTTGGTGGAGGGGGGATTATGGTGTGGGGTTGTTTTTCAGGGGTTGAGCTTGGCCCCCTAGTTCCAGTGAAGGGAACTCTTAAGGCGTCAGCATACCAAGACATTTTGTTCAATTTCATGCTCCCAACTTTGTGGGAACAGTTTGGGGATAAACCCTTCCTGATCCAACATGACTGCACACCAGTGCACAAATCAAGGTCCATAAAGACATGGAGGAGCCAGTTTGGGGTGGAGGAACTTGACTGTCCTGCACAGAGTCCTGACCTCAACCCCATAGAACACCTTTGGGATGAATTAGAGCGGAGACTGCGAGCCAGGCCTCCTCCCCCGACATCAGTGCCTGACCTGACAAATGTGCTTCTGGAAGAATGGTCCAACCTTCCCATAGACACCCTCCTAAACCTTGTGGACGGCCTTCCCAGAAGAGTTGCAGCTGTTATAGTTGCAAAGGGCGGCCAACTCAATATTGAACCCTACGGACTAAGACTGGGAGGCCATTAACGTTCATGTGTGTTTAAAGGCAGGCGGCCCAATACTTTGGCCAATATAGTGTAGATATAGATAGATACAAATTTGCATATACACAGTACTGTGCATAGGTTTCAAGCAGGTGTGAAAAAATGCTGTAAAGTAAGATTGCTTTCAAAAATATATATTTTAATAGTTTATTTTCCTCAATTTACAAAATGCAAAGTGAGCGAACAGAAGAAAAATCTAAATGAAATTAATATTTTGCTACCCTCTGGCTTCAAACCATCACCATTTCTTACCTTTGCACACTTTGTATACTTGCACTAAGTCTGAGATTTTGTAGGTTTGGAGTTAGGTGTATGAATAACCAGCTATACCAAGCAGGTGCTTATGATCATCAATATCATACATAGGTTGCAACACAGTCATTAACTGAAACAGCTGTGTGGGAGCCTTAAATCTGGATGAGGAACAGCCAAACTCTGCTACTAAGGTGAGAATGTGGAAAACAGTTTCATGCCCCAGGTCATACACCATGGCAAGACTGAGCACAGTAACAAGACACAAGGTAGCTGTACTGCATGAGCACGGTCTCTCCCAGGCAAAGATTTCAAAGCAGACTGGGTGTTCAAGATGTGCTGCTCAAGCTATTTTGAAGAAGCACAAAGAAACTGGCAATATTGGAGACTGTAAACACAGTGGTTAGGTATCGTTGAGGACCATAGATTCAGTGGTTAGGTATCATCAAGGACTGTAGACGCAGTGGTTAGGTAACGTTGAGGACGATAAACACAGTGGTTAGGTATTGCTGAGGACCGTAGACGCAGTGGTTAGGTATCGCTGAGGACTGTGGACGCAGTGGTTAGGTAACGTTGAGGACGATAGACACAGTGGTTAGGTATTGCTGAGGACCGTAGACGCAGTGGTTAGGTATCGCTGAGGACCGTAGACGCAGTGGTTAGGTATTGTTGAGGACCGTAAACACAGTGGTTAGGTATCGTTGAGGACCGTAGATACAGTGGTTAGCTTTCGTTGAGGACTGTAGACGCAGTGGTTGGGTAACATTGAGGCCCGTAGATGCATTGGTTAGGTATCGTTGAGGACTGTAGACGCAGTGGTTAGGTATCATTGAGGACCGTAGATGCATTGGTTGAGTAACATTGAGGCCCATAGATGTATTGGTTGAGTAATGTTGAGGACTGTAGATGCAGTGGTTGGGTAATGTTGAGGACCATAGATGCAGTGGTTAGGTATTGTAGAGGACCGTAGACGCAGTGGTTAGGTATCGTTGAGGACCGTAGACACAGTGGATAGGTATAGTTGAGGACCGTAGATGCAGTGGTTAGTATCATTGAAGACCGTAGACGCAGTGTTCAGCCAAGGAAACCTAATGCAGCAGATGAAAGACACATCAGGCTTACTTCCCTTCCACATCGGACGATGTCCAGCAGTGCCATCAGCACAGAACTGGGAAAACCAGTAGGACCCAGCTACACCCATCTACTGTCCAAAGGAGTCTGGCCAGAAGTGGTCTTCATGGAAGAATTGTGGCCAAAAAGCCCAACCTCTGATGTGGAAACAAGACTAAGCAACTCAACTATGCGGGAAAACATAGGAACTGGGGGGGGATGTAAAGAAATGGCAGCAGGTGCTCTGAGCTGATGAGTCAAAATTGTGAAATATTTGGCTGTAACAGGAGGCAGTTTGTTGGTGAAGGACTGGAGAGCGGTACAATAATGAATGTCTGTAGGCAATTGTGAAGCATGGTGGAGGTTCCTTGCAAGATTGGGGCTGCATTTCTGCAAATGGAATTAGAGATTTGGCCAGGAACCATGGTGTCCTCAATGCTGAGAAATCCAGGCAGATACTTCTCCATCATGCCTTACCATCAGGGAGGCTTGTGATTGGCCCCAAATTTATTCTGCAGCAGGATGACCACACCAAACGGTGTGCCCGTGTCCCCACCCACCTGTGCCTGCTGTCCCCTGCCTGTTTGTCCCCTCACCCCTCCCTACCCCCTGCCAATTCTTCACATCCTGTCACAGCCTTTGAAGACAGGCTGTGCAGGATGGGAGGAAGTGGCCCCTGTGGTGCAGATCGCACCTCTCCCGGCAATGTCGCCAGGCGTGCCTCGTTGCCCGGAAATGCAGCGCTGGGCCGGACGTTGCCAGAGCAACCGGGAAGCATCCTGCTTTGGCCTTAAGGCCGGAGCGGGACTCACACGGTGTCTTGTTCCTGCTGCTGGTCCCCGGAGCTGCTGGGAGGTCTGTGTTGAGGCCAGACCCCCGCAGCCATCTCCACTGAGCACTCTGCCTAATACCCTGGGTCTGGATTACCCGCTGCTACTCTGCCTAATACTCTGGGTCAGGATTACCCGCTGCCGCTGTGTGCCAGAAACACCTGCTGTGGGCCCAAAGATACTCTGCCTAATACCCGGGGCCAGAACTACCCGCTGCAGCTGTGTGCCAGAAATACCTGTTGTGGGCCCAAAGATACCCTGCCTAATATCCTGGGCCAGGATTACCCGCTGCCGCTATGTGTCCAGAAGCACCCTGATTGGATTATCTGCTGTGTACTAAGGAGTGTTGCTGTCTGCTGCCGGCTGTGTGAGCCAGAAGGGACCCCGCCCGAACTGTGAGTGTCCGTACCCCTGCTTCCCCTGCCTGGACTGTCCGTGAACTCCCCCGCATACTTTTCCCTGCCTGGACTGTCCGTGAACCCCCTCCATTACCCTGCCTGGATTAGTACTTGCCAGAGACTCAAACTTGCCCTAACCAGGGCCGGATTACAATTACTTTGGCCCCTCCCCCTCTCATTCCCTGCTCTGGGTATTTGGATGCTGCCATCAGACCCAAATTGAGTGCTTGCCATAGTGCAATAAAGTTTTGTGTGTTTATCATCTTCCCTGTGTGTTCTGTCCTGCCTACGCTCTCGTCACACAAACATACAGCCAATGTCATTTACATGAATAAATAGCGAAGCGCTTTCAATAAATAAATACCAAATATCCACCCAAAATAAATGAATAAATAATGAACCTGAATAAAAATAATAGTATTTCTACAGATCAGTGAGTAAGCCGCTAAACACACGAATTCACTGATAATAAATAATATAGTCTCTCTGGCTATAATATCTGCAGATCATTGAATGTGTGATTGCCAAAAATACAACATTACGGCCTCAGGTCGTTCTAATACGGGAAAAAAGAATGCCCTTGCAGCTCCATCTAGTGTCCACAATTCAGTATTTTCCACAATCATACATTTGAATTGCAGAGAATATTCACACCTCGGTGTTGATTCAGTGCTGACTAGTCTTTCAGTACCACCACCCCCCCTCCGTGTCCTGCTAGTTCCTGACGTTCCCTTTGTTGCTGACCCGGCTTGTTCTTGACCCGACTCTGATTGCTCTCCTGCTCCTGGTTCCTGACTTTTCCTGACTTCGGCTCTGCTCCTGACCTTGGCTTTCTCTTCTGATTCGGTACCGCGCTGCCCGACTGTTTATGACCCTGGCTTGTCTGACCCTGCTCCAGTCCCGTTCCTGGCTACCTACCTTGTTCTGCTGCACATCCGGTAATCCACAGAACCTGCCTGCTCTATTGCTACTGTGCCCTAAACCAGTGGATACTCAGTCTACCAAGGCCATCATCTGCAAGAGCCACAAGCAACAACTCCTGGTGCTCTTGTTCCCCCCGGTCCCTAGACTCCCCCTGTTCCAATCTCAGTAGGGTCAGGGCTAGGGACACAAGTGAGGCCGACTCAGTCTCCCATTAGGTACGTGACAGTACCAGTCAGCCATTGATGGAGTCTGAAAGGGAGGCCTCATGACTGGGGGACATTCGCCAATCAGTCACTACCTTGTTCCATGTGATACACGGTCTGCAGAAGGACATGAAACACCTGGAAAATAAATTGCTAGCCGACTCTAATGCCCGCACAGACACAGACCTCATGGCAACCTCTGACACAGCTACTCACACAGAGGCCAGTATGTTCCTCGAAAATTCTGCCCCTCCGGAACCCCGGGTGCCTACACGTGAGTTCTTTTCAGGAGACCGCCGGAAGTTCAGGACCTTTCGGAATTCCTGCGAGTTGTACTTCTCGTTGCTTCCCAGGAACTTCTCTTCATCAGATATCAAGGTGGGATTTATCATCACCCTTCTCAGAAATTAACCCCAGTCCTAGGCATACCATCTCTGTGAACGAAAGGATCCGGTCCTAACCTCAGTGGACTCCTTTTTCACAGCAATGGCTCAGATCTATGCTGACCCCTTCTGGCGGCAAACCGCGGAATCTATGCTTAGTAAGCTGCAGCAAGGGCAGAGGCCCGTAGAAGAATATGTTGCCAATTTCCGCATCTGGAGTTCGGATACTCTGTGGAACAAGTCGGCTCTCCGCTATCAGTTCCGTCTGGGTCTTTCGGATATCCTAAAGGATGAACTGGCCCGAGTGGGGGTACCGACCAGATTGGAGAGTCTGATAGACCTATCGATCCATATCGACAGTAGGATTCGGGAAAGACAGGAAGAAAGAACTAATGGGAGGATTCTGATATGCTCGGAAGTTGGGCCCTCTACGAGTACTGCTCCATCAGAAACGCCCGTTAATTACGCTAGATAGAGCTTTTGGAGACCACCGCTCTCCACAGCAGAACGCCTTCATCGACAGAAATCCAGTCTCTGTCTCTACTGTGGCAATGCAGGTCATTTCGTGGCCACCTGCCCAATAAAACCTCATAAACCCTCTCCCAACTGTGTCTACATGATGCATCCTCCGGGAACTAGCCGAACGCACCTCTCCTTCCTTCTGCAACTGCAAGAGGACAATCACGGTCCCGGCCATCATAGACTCAGGTGCTTGCAGCTGCTTCATGGAAACTCATTTTGCTGCTCAGAATCTGATTCCGCTCTGCACCAAGGCACAAAGGCTTGCAGTTCATTGGCAGATGGGTCTGGTATCAGTTCCGGCCCATTAACACTGGAAACTATACCAATCTTCTGTTGCTCTCCGTCTGGACACCAGGAATTCTTACGCCTACACATCATTATCTCTCCGATGTTTCCAGTTATTCTTGGCATGCCTTGGCTAAAAGCACATAATCCAACCATCAATTGGTTGTCTGGAGAGGTCTCTTTCCCCTCTGAATATTGCCTGATCCATTTTACCCCAAAAGGGGCAAGAATGACAACCCCTCTTCTCAGTATCCACTCGGAGCCGGAGACCATGAAACTCGTTCCGGTGGCATATCATGAGTACTTGGATGTGTTCAATAAGAAGAGCGCCAACACCCTTCCTCCTCACTGTCCTTATGACTGTCCAATTGAGCTCCTGCCCGGCGCCGAGATTCCGTTCGGGAGGATTTACCCCTTGTCTGAAGTTGAAATAGAGACCCTCCGTGGATACATAGATAAAAGTTTAGAAAAAGGGTTCATTCGGCCCTCTACATCACCAGCAGGAGCCGGTATCTTCTTTGTTGAAAAAAAGGACCACACCCTGAGACCCTGTGTAGACTACCGAGATTTAAACAAAATAACATTCAAGAACCGTTATCCCCTGTCGCTAATCCCTGAACTATTCCAAAGGCTGCAAGGAGCACGCTTTTCCTCCAAGTTGAACCTGAGGGGAGCTTACAACTTAGTAAGAATCCGAATGGAAGACAGCCTTCCGAACCCAGTTCAGGCACTTTGAATATCTGGTGATGCCTTTTAGGCTCTGCAATGCCCCTGCAACTTTCCAGCACCTGGTAAACGATATATTTCTGGACTACCTAGATCTATTCCTAATCGTTTACCTGTACGACATCCTGGTTTTCTCTAGTTCCATTGAAAATCACCGGGAGCATGTAAAGAAAACTCTGAATCGTCTACGCCAGCATCATCTCTATGCAAAGGAAGAGAAGTGTGAATTCGAGAGACAATCCATCAGTTTCTCGGTCTTGTGATCACTCCTAAAGGGCATCTCTATGGACCCCCAAAAGTGTCCGCTGTCTTAGAATGGCCCATCCCAGGTGACAGGAAAGCAGTGCAACGTTTTGTTGGATTTGCAAATTTTTATAGAAAATTCATCAAGAATTTCTCGGGAATCATTGCGCCGGTGACACAGCTCAGCAGGCAGCATGTTCCCTTCAAGTGGACTCCTGAGGCTCAAACAGCCTTTGAACAACTGAAAACCATGTTCACATCCGCACCCATCCTGAAGCACCCAGACCCTACTTTAGCCTTCGTCCTTGAGGTGGATGCATCTAAAAATGCAGTAGGTGCCATATTGTCGCAAAGACGGGTTCAAGTCCCTTCTGCACCCCGTTGCTTTTTTCTCCAGGAAATTGAGTATCTTAGAAAGGAACTATGATGTGGGGGACAGAGAGCTATTAGCCATCAAGGCAGCATTGGAAGAGTGGCGTTACCTACTAGAAGGGGCATCCCATCCTATTCTTATCTATACCGACCATAAGAACTTGGAGTATCTGAAAATGGCTCAGCGCCTCAGACCACGACAAGCAAGATGGGCACTATTCTTTTCTTGCTTCGTTTTCCATCTGGCGTACCGTCCGGGATCTAAAAATGGCAAACCTGATGCTCTGCAGTTGTGCAGCCTGAACCCGATACGATCTTACCTGCCAAAAACTTCTTACTCCTTCATACAGACCTTCTAACTCAGATCAGGGAAGTTGTGGATAACCATCCACCTCCCATAAATATGCATCTACAACTAAAGGACGGTTTGTACTTTCACAAGGATCAAATCTTCGTGCCTGAAGAACTTCGAACCCTTGTTCTCCGGAGATGTCGTGACCATACTTTAGCAGGGCACTTTCGAATTCATAAGACCTCAGATCTGGTCTTTCGCGCCTTCTGGTGGCCAAACGCAGTGAAGGATTGCCAGGACTATGTGAGATCTTGCACCATCTGCCTGAGGAACAAATCTGATAAAAGCAAGACCTGGGGTCTGTTAGAATCTCTGCCTATACCGGAAAAGCCTTGGAGTATGATCTCTATGGATTTTATTGTCAAACTGCACCCATCTGAAAGCTTCACCACTAGTTTTGTAGTAGTCGATCGACTGTCTAAAATGGCTCATTTCATCCCCTTGAAAGGGACTCCTTCTGCCACAGAAACAGCCTCTGTTTTCATCAAAGAAACCGTAACATTACATGGCGTTCCTCTGAATATTGTATCTGACCGAGGCGTGCAGTTCACATCTAAATTCTGGAAGGCTCTGTGTGAGGCATTAGAGATCGAGCTACGCTTCTCCTCAGCTTATCATCCTCAAACTAATGGACAGACGGAAAGGACAAACCAGACTCTAGAGCAATATCTCTGTTGCTTCTCCTCTTACGCACAGGATGACTAGGCGGCACTCCTCTCATTAGCAGAATTTGCTTACAATAATTCCACCCACTCTGCCACCAAACAATCTCCTTTTTTCACCAACTACGGGTATCACCCCTCCTTTCTTCCGGAAATGCAAGTAGAAGCTGCTGTTCTGGCAGTTCAAGAGAGAATGGAGTTCCTCAGAAGGAACGGCGAAGTATTGCAGAGAACAATTTTGGAAGCTCAGGCGAGCAACAAGAAATTCTTTGATTGGAAGAAAAGGGGCAACTTGAAACTAAATCAAGGGGATAAGGTTTGGTTATCCATGGCTAATTTGAAATTGAGTTGTCCATCAAGGAAGCTTGGCCCAAGGTACTTGGGACCATTTTCCATCAAAAGAAAGGTGAACCCTGTGGCCTTCGAATTGGAATTACCTGCTAGCATGAAGGTTCATCCGGTATTCCACTGCTCCCTGTTAAAACCGCATATCCCAAGTGAGTTTCCAAACCAGAATCCATAGGTACCTGCTCCTCTGCTAGTTGAGGGTGAAGAGGAATATGAAGTTAAAGCGATCTTGAACTGTAGGAAGAGGGGCGGACAAACCCAGTTCCTCATTAAATGGAAGGGTTATGGACCAGAGGATAACTCCTGGGAACCATCCACTAATGTCCATGCCCCACGGATACGTCAAGCCTACCTCCGGCGTCATCCTGAGAAACGAGCCCTAGTGGGCATCCGGAGGCTGCCCATGGGGGGGGCATAATCAGGGAACGAGAAGATCGCCGCAGTGCATGAATCTGCGCATGCGCAGGATTCCGACAAGGCATACGGGCAGGCGGGCACTAGGACCCAGGCGCACCTGTTACCGATGACGGCGCCGGGCAGGCACTAGGACCCAGGCGCACCTGTCGGCGCTGGGCGGGCTATTTAAAGAGCACCTCGGTGTTGATTCAGTGCTGACTGGTCTTTCAGCTCCCCCCCCCCCCGTGTCCTGCTAGTTCCTGACGGTCCCTTTGTTGCTGACCCGGCTTGTTCCTGATCCGACTCCGATTGCTCTCCTGCTCCTGGTTCCTGACTTCGGCTCTGCTCCTGACCTTGGCTTTCTCTTCTGATTTGGTACTGCGCTGCCCGACTGTTTATGACCCTGGCTTGTCTGACCCTGCTCCAGTCCTGTTCCTGGCTACCTACCTTGCTCTGCTGCACATCCGGCAATCCACAGAACCTGCCTGGTCTATTGCTACTGTGCCCTAAACCAGTGGATACTCAGTCTACCAAGGCCATCATATGCAAGAGCCACAAGCAACAACTCCTGGTGCTCTTGTCCCCCCGGTCCCTAGACTCCCCCTGTTCCAACCTCAGTGGGGTCAGGGCTAGGGACACAAGTGAGGCTGACCTCGTCAACTCAGTCTCCCATCAGGTATGTGACAGAAACCAATCAGCTCCCAGGTTTTGTTGGCAAAGCTTAATTGAACAAGCTGAATCTAGAAGCTGATTGGCTTCCATGCACAGCTGCTCCAGATTCTGAGTGCTCCAGTTTTAGTAAACTTAACACATTATGAGAATTATTTGCGATGACTTGTGAATGCTGAGACATTTGCACAACATTTTGTTTCTTGTAAATGCACATCTTTAACTTGCAGTATCTAGGATGAGGAAGACCAATAAGCAGATAAAAAAAAAACAAACAACCAGAGGTGAGGATCATCTGAGAAACAGGAGGTCCTTCTAATGTATCTGAACATTTTGCAGATTGTAATTTTATTTCTTACAGGTAATTATATAGCGATGTCAATTTTGCTGCACTTTACATATATATACAGTATCTCACAAAATTGAGTGCACCCCTAACATTTTTGTAAATATTTTATTCTATATCTTCATATGACAACACTGAAGAAATGACACTTTGCTACAATGTGAGTTTACAGCTTGTATAACATGTAAATTTGCTGTCCCCTCAAAATAACTCAATACACCGCCATTAATGTCTAAATATCTGGTCTCCCCATACCCTGCATTCACTATATCCGGTCTCCCCGGACCCTGCATTCACTATATCCGGTCTCCCTGGACCCTGCATTCACTATATCTGGTCTCCCCAGACCCTGCAATCACTATATCTGGTCTCCCCAGACCCTGCATTCACTATATCTGCTCTCCCCGGACCCTGCATTCACTATATCCGCTCTCCCCGGACCCTGCATTCACTATATCCGCTATTCCCGGACCCTGCATTCACTATATCTGGTCTCCCCGGACCCTGCATTCACTATATCCGCTCTCCCCGGACCCTGCATTCACTATATCTGCTATTCCCGGACCCTGCATTCGCTATATCCGGTCTCCCAGTAACCTGCATTCACTATATCCGCTCTCCCCGGACCCTGCAGTCACTATATCCGCTCTCCCCGGACCCTGCATTCACTATATCCGCTCTCCCCGGACCCTGCATTCACTATATCCGCTCTCCCCGGACCCTGCATTCACTATATCCGCTCTCCTTGGACCCTGCATTCACTATATCTGCTCTCCCCGGACCCTGCATTCTCTATATCAGGTCTCCCCGGACCCTGCATTCACTATATCCACTCTCCTCGGACCCTGCATTCACTATATCTGGTCTCCCTGGACCCTGCATTCACTATATCTGGTCTCCCTGGACCCTGCATTCACTATATCTGCTCTCCCCAGACCCTGCATCCTTCATTCACTATATCTGGTCTCCCACAGTACACTGAACATGGAAATACAATTATTTTAGTAAATATAAACTGCTAAATACCTTTTCTCATCAGTAGTATATAGCAGTCTTGTGACTTCTATCAGTGTCCAGCAGAGCACTGGTTAAAGCTTGTAGGAGGATTTTTCATTCAGCTCTAGGAGGATGCAGAACCCCTGACCTCTGCCTGGACAGTGCTGATTGGCCCTGTGCTAATCACATGCACTCTTCCAAGTAAGCAATACACACCAAACTGAGCTTGCACAGAGTATTTCCACATGATATGTCTCATCAGGAAATAAGATAAGGTCAGAGAAGACAGGATCAAACAGCCTTTTTACACACTGCAGATGATTAACCCCTTAGATTCCACAGTGAGTATAACAAGCATGCTTTACTGCATATACAGACTGATTGTACTGTTATGGGTTTAGGAACACTTTAAGAAGGAATGTCACCACAGAGCACCAATGTACATTTTCTTAATTTTGTGACCCCAGCCTGACTGGATATTTAAACTGAAAACATGTCTAGGATGTCTCATTCTTTTATAAATAGACATTTCTGGCAGTCAGGCCACCCATATAGGCTGCTCCTTGTATAGAACCTGAGTCTATTATAAAGTAAGGTTTTGAGGAATTGCAGTTTGTCCAAATGGCCACTAGATGTCCTGGATGAGCTGAACACTTATTACTCCATACAGTATCATTCAGAATGGAGTGAAATCGGATCGCATGCACTCAGCACCACATCCTCAATAACATGTATAGACAATCGAAGCAAAGAGATTTTTTGGTGGGCCTTTTAAGCTACCGCCATTACAAAAATAAGACCAATATAGATACAAATACTTTTTTTTAATTTTACAATTAAAAATTTATTAAAAATAATGACCTTAAATAATGTGGCTACGTATCCTGTTACAGATCATCTTAATCATGCAAGAATTCCCTAATTGGACAATCACCAAGAAAGACCCCTATATAGTACATCCTACAGAAAATGATCAGTAAGAATATTTCCAGATAAGAATTCAAGTTATTTACAAGAGGTAAAGGAGGTGTTCTGTTCTCCTACGCGTCATAGCTTCATCAGGAAATGTAATACGGAAATGCAGAAACCGAACTAAGAGGGTTCCAGGGATTCCGGCAACAGGGCAAGCCAGTAATTCAAAGAAAGAAGAAACATAAGAGCCCACATACAAATGAGGGACTGCAGGAGGAGACAAACAGAGGTTGGTTGGTATCCTCTAACACACACATTGGCCCTGATTTACTAAGAATTGAGTCTACTAATGAATGTCATACATTCTATTTTCAAATGTCAAACATTTTCACAATTATATCTCAAATAATTGGGAATGTCTAGTTCTAATTTCCCAATATAATTATATATCTTTATTCTCTTTAATCATGTAACTATTCTATGTTAAAGTAGTAGTGTAGCGTTATAAATGCATGTTATCAATCATAAACGCATGTAAAATCAATAAAAGGGCAAATAAGTGCAAGAATGATGTAAACTGGTAAACGGTGCTAAAAAAAAGTTCATATAACACTGTTCAACAAATTTTTATTTTTTGCCAGTTTTGGAAACAAAAGGATCCATTTCTTAATGAATTTCACATTCTGAGTTCAAATATAACAATGAAATTTGTCAATTGGCTCTAGTTTTTCTTTAAATGGAAAGTTTTCTACTATAGGCGTAATGACTACATAATGCACAATAATTATATAGATAGATGTCTTTCCACAAATATAAAGCAAGTGATATTGACTACATAACAAAGCCTAAATGGCATAATATATTGCATAGGATTACCAAGAAAAATTATAGCCATAAGCTAAGTTGAATCATTTTAATACTTAGGATTCTCACTAGTTTTGTCTTCAGTTTGTGTCGGTTTTGCTTCTCTTGGCTTTTCTCTTGTATTCGAGGAAAGGGCTATCTCTTACAACTGCACGTGACTACACGCTTCAGGTTCTTCCTCACTTGACTCAACCACGAAGGATTCTGGTGCTTTAGGAATTGGTAGCCCCTCTCCATGAGGAACTGGACGTATTGCCGATGGAATATTTGGATAGTGCACAGATAACTTTTTCTTCTTATTTAGCCCTTTTACAATTGGAGGCACCATACAAAAGTAACAATTACTAACATGATCTGTTGGCTCTCTCCAAATCATTGGCACAGCGAAAGGCATAGATGCCTTTTTTCCATTCAACCATTGCTCCAGTGCCGTCCCACAAGAATTGCAGCATATATGTGGTGCCCAGCTCTTGTCCTGGTCTCCTATCTTGCAGCCAAAATACAAGTTGTAGGCTTTCTTAATCATTCCTGTTATCCTCCTTTTTTGTGAGATAAAAGTTATTTCACCGCAGATATAGCAGAAATTATCTGCTTTATTCACACAAGTTCGAGGCATTACTGAGTAGCCTATATAAGCATAAAACGAAATGTAAAGACGCTGTGGAACTACAATCAGCTACAGATACTGCAGCTTTTATGCAGTGAAGTGATGCAATTAAAGGCTAATATTGCATCATCTCAGTATACATGCAATTTTCTATTGGTCACCAGTATCAATTGCGCAATATGCAGCTGAAGTTGCATCATAATTTTGAATGGCTTACGTCATTAGATGGGTGAATATATCATGGAAACTAGAGCCAATCAACATTTTTTAGGGTCATTTTCGTTTTCAGCACCCCAAAATTATGTAAGATTAGCTAATTTTATGCCCAAAACTTTTTACCTGTTGAATAGTGATCATTCCTGAATAATGAAATGTCCTTCGTGTGAGTACCAACTCAGAGTGCCTATGAATGGCACCTGTGGTTTATCCGTGACGAACAGTAGTGCATGAACGCGTGAAAGGTAAACCACACTTGGGATGGGTGTACACTCACCAGAACAAAAGTATTAATGCGCATGGGTTATACACATCACACATCTGGGGGTGCAGCTGTATGCTGGCAGCTATGGCTTAGTCTTCCAGCTCCACCCATCCATCCACCCATCAGGGTGGGTGCCAAAAAGGTCCGGGGGAGGAAATAGCTCAGCCACAGGTTGCAAAGTAATTTGCACTTTTTGGATTTTATATGCGTTTATGATTGATAACATGCATTTATAGCGCTGCACTATTACTTTAACTCAGACAGAATTCTAACATTTTTGGCTCTATACACCACCACAATGGATTTGAAATGAAACGAACAAGATGTGATTTAACTGCAGACTGTCAGCTTTAATTTGAGGGTATTTACATCCAAATCAGGTGAACGGTGTAGGAATTACAACAGTTTGCATATGTGCCTCCCACTTGTTAAGGGACCAAAAGTAATGGGACAGAATAATAATCATAAATCAAACTTTCACTTTTTAATACTTGGTTGCAAATCCTTTGCAGTCAATTACAGCCTGAAGTCTGGAACGCATAGACCTCACCAGACGCTGGGTTTCATCCCTGGTGATGCTCTGCCAGGCCTCTACTGCAACTGTCTTCAGTTCCTGTTTGTTCTTGTTGCATTTTCCCTTCAGTTTTGTCTTCAGCAAGTGAAATGCATGCTCAATCGGATTCAGGTCAGGTGATTGACTTGGCCATTGCATAACATTCCACTTCTTTCCCTTAAAAAACTCTTTGGTTGCTTTTGAAGTATGCTTTGGGTCATTGTCCATCTGCACTGTGAAACGGCGTCCAATGAGTTGTGAAGCATTTGGCTGAATATGAGCAGATAATATTGCCTGAAACACTTCAGAATTCATCCGGCTGCTTTTGTCAGCAGTCACATCATCAATAAATACAAGAGAAGCAGTTCCATTGGCAGCCATACATGCCCACGCCATGACACTACCACCACCATGCTTCACTGATGAGGTGGTATTCACTCTGGTGAAGTCTTCTCTTGATTGTTGACTTTGACACACATACACCTACCTCCTGGAGAGTGTTCTTGATCTGGCCAACTGTTGTGAAGGGTGTTTTCTTCATCAGGGAAAGAATTCTTTGGTCATCCACCACAGTTGTTTTCTGTGGTCTTCCGGGTCATTTGGTGTTGCTGAGCTCACCAGTGCATTCCTTCTTTTTAAGAATGTTCCAAACAGTTGTTTTGGCCACGCCTAATGTTTTTGCTATCTCTCTGATGGGTTTGTTTTGTTTTTTCAGCCTAATGATGGCTTCCTTCACTGATAGTGACAGCTCTTTGGATCTCATCTTGAGAGTTGACAGCAACAGATTCCAAATGCAAATAGCACACTTGAAATGACCTCTGGACCTTTTATCTGCGCACTGTAATTTGGATAATGAGGGAATAACACACACCTGGCCATGGAACAGCTGAGAAGCCAATTGTCCTATTACTTTTGGTCCCTTAACAAGTGGGAGGCACATATGCAAACTGTTGTAATTCCTACACCGTTCACCTGATTTGGATGTAAATACCCTCAAATTAAAGCTGACAGTCTGCAGTTAAAGCACATCTTGTTCATTTCATTTCAAATCCATTGTGGTGGTGTATAGAGCCAAAAATGTTACCATTTTTGTCGATGTCCCAATATTTATGGACCTGACTGTATTTCTATTCTGGGACTGTTGCCAATACCCTGAGTGCTAGCTGTTACCTTCATATCTATACCTAGGTTTATATTTATCTTGTGTAATACCATTTAATAGTCTATATAATTTTACCAGCACTCGCTTTATCATTATTTTTAAACAATGCAACTATTCTACATTTCAGCTCAAACTCTGTCTTCTACAGTGGCTTAGTGGTTAGAAGTCAGAACTTACAGCACATGGATCATGGGTTTTAATCCCAGTCATGGCTGCACCTGTCTGCATCTCAGTTTGCATGCTTTCTCTGTACGGGTGTGTTTCTGCCAACACTCCAAAGACATGCTGTTAGGTTAATTGGGCCTAGTATATGTCTGAGTTTCTGGTCTTATATTGTAAGCTCCTTGACATTTGTGAATGCCCAAATTATGGAGATCAATTCCCAGGGTTCTGTGAGTGCCAGGAATATCGATCAATCAATTAAGATCAATTAAGTGGAAAAGGAGTGAATCTTACCTGCGTCCTGTTCTTCTGACAAGTTTGAAACTTTCAATTTTCCTTCTGTTTATATTTCATTACAACTTTGTTTATCTTCTCTAAGGCTACATTCACACTAGCTTTGTCAGCAGGCGTCAGACAGGTGTTTGGAAAGCGTTTTTTACGCTTCTCAAACACCTATGAAAATTCTGCACATGGCAGCACAGAGTGCTGTTCACACTGAAGCGTTAGCATTGCGTCACGGCAAAACTGGTGCCTCATGTCGAGTCAGGAGGAGTTGAAGCCTCCCATTCAGGTCTATGGTGCCGCTCCTCAAATGCCTGGCAGACGTTTGCGGTGTGGTTGCGAGGCATTTTCGGAGCGTTAATACCATTTAACTTCATTACAGGCATTTGTGGTGCAGTTTTAACACTTGGCAAATGCATATCACATGCCTCAAAACCGCACATAGGGCGTTTGGGGAGCATTTGAGGAGCGTTAAAAACGCTTCCCAAATGCCAGTCAAATGCTATAGGTCCGTTTGGCAAGAGTTAGAAATAAAGTTAAGTGTGAACGAGCTCTTAAACCTCTCTCCTTATACAACTTGACCCCCTCCCCCACCCCCCCTGTCATGACCTGTTCCATCTGCAAATCTATGTATCCCCACTCCACTCTTTTTATTTAACTATTTATTTATTGATCTTGTTAATGTGTCTCATTTCCTATCACCTCCAGCTCAGATCTCACATTGTTATACGATTCCTGATTGTATCTCACCACTAGTCTGATTGAATTCACAATTCCTGGTCAGTCCCATTCCCTTACTTATAATAACCTTTAGGGCCAGTTCACACTACATGTGTTTCAGTTGTTTTTTTTGCATCCAAAACGCACAGAAAGTAGGTTATATGGTGGTCAATGTCATAGTTCACATCAGCGCTTGCAGTTTCAGTGCGTTGCAGGTGCTGCCAAAAAAGTAGAACAGGCTGCATTGTTTATGCATAGAACTGTACTGGAACGCGGTAAAACGCCCTGGAACGCACTAAAACGCACATGTCCCTAATCAAATTTAAGAAAAAGAGAGGGGAAAAAAATTAACTCAAATGCATAAAAAAATGCACTGGAACACACAAAAAACGCATCCAAAATGCACTGGAACACACCAAAAACGCATTCAAAATACACTGGAACACGCTAAACATTGCATGCAAAAACGCATCTGGAACACATCTAGACTGTTTCTATAGTGTGAACTGGCCCTTAGGACTTGTTCACACCATTTGTGGTGCAGAAACGCATGCAAGAACACACATTTTCCAGCACAGCAAAGAAATCCAATGCCCTCTGCAGGTGTGCGCAGGTACCATGATGAAAACTTAATTGCACCTCCACACGTCTAGTAAACACAGATGCATTCACAGCCACCTAAACGCATGGCACCACACTACTGTGGAGTTAGGCGCAACACACTTTTAGAATAATATGCCTGCAGTATTTTTGCATGTTGCCACACGTTAGGCAGCCCATTGAAATTAATGAGCTGAGGAAAAAGAAGTAAAAAATGCCCCATTCACACAGGTCCCCTGGCCTGTACAGCATGAATGAGGGGGTTGTTCATGTGGCTGGAGCCACCTGTTACACTATGGGGACACAGCAGCTGTATGAGCACAGGTGTGCAGGCGTGGGGAAGTGGCCCTTGAATGATCACTGTCTGTGTTCAGGGCTGTACACCTGCACCCATATGCTTGTCAAATTATGACCTGCAGCATTTCCATAGTGTAACATAGGTTGCCTGAAAACAGTGATAGCCACAAAAACAAACCACTGATTCCCACTCTACAGGCCACAGCACCCATGTGAATGAGCCCCAAGACCTCAGATATACACAGCTTTATTTATGAACTCAGTACAGTTTTATCATTTAGATTTCACAGGAATGTGACTGGGATTGTGTCCATTAATAATGTTTTTAGTGTATTTTTACCATAAATATAATTTGGATATTTTCTCTGGCGGTGGGGGGCTGTCAGGTATGCTGTACGGGGCCCCGTGATATCTAACAGTGGCCCTGGGTGTATGCTTGTGTCTGTGCCACCTGTATAGTTAGGAAGAACTATAACTTCTTCTATGGAATACCTTGAACCTCTGCTATGTACCGCAATAGATCTAGGAATTGGACATGTTTTAAACTGAAAATACAAAAATTATTAGTAATGTTTCCCCTGCAAATGAGGATCAGCTCCTCTGTCGAGAACAGCGATCTCGCCATGTTTAGATGTGGTCTGGAATTCCACAAAAGAACAATTCACAAAGATAAAAAATAGACTTGCAAATTACCAGTAAACTCTCCTAACTACACTCCCATCCACTGACACTCCCCACTTCCACTTCCGGGTGTGTGCAAACGTCCTTCTGTAAACGTCATGACGTATTTCCGGTATGACAGCTGCTCTAGTGCCTCCTCCAACAGCCGTCTTGGCATTTATTTGTGCACCATAGCAATTTTCCATACGGTGACATTGGTGAATATATGTTTGCAGCTCTACTGTGTATATGACATTGGTCAATGTATGCTTGCAGCTCTACTCTGTATATGACATTGGTGAATGTATGCTTGCAGCTCTACTATGTATATGACATTGGTGAATATATATTTGCCAGTAAAGGCCCAAAGTCAACATAAATTGGGGGCCCAATTTATTACTGTTAAGAGGATTGTATAAAAAGAATAGCTAGCTGCACATTGAACACGACCTATTCATTGGTACATAACATGGTCTTGTGGTGCAATAGGGGGCTTTTGGTTTGTTAGTTTGGACATACTTGCACATGTGCACTCTAGCAAGGAAGATTTGGGCATATTATAGAGCTCGCAAAATATAAGTGTTAGGGGTGCTAGTATATTGAACTTGAATATGAAATAACCCCCCCAAAAATAAACATTGTCCAAACATTTATTGATAAAATACATATTTCACATTTATTTGGACAGCAGCAACAAGTAGGTAGTCAAAATCTTGGTGGGGAAAAAAAAGCAGGATTGATGTTGCTAAAATAGAACAGTCCTGCTCATAAGAGCTTACAATCTAAACGATTATACTTCTAATGAACTGTGCTTTCACAGGTTACAGCAGGAAACAAATGGTCAATATGAATCACGTAGTAGGCTTATCTATCCACAAAACAGGCTGCAGATCAAAATATCAATTAAAAATAAATACGTGCCAAAATAAAACACCTCCCCATATCCCCCACACATACATTTCTCATCAGGTTTGTCTGAAAACTGCATTTCAGTCTAAATAAGCAAACTATAGCCAAGTGCAGATTTGGAAGAGCAGAGCAATTGACATGTTAGGATTACAATGCAAAGATAATAAACACACAATCATTGTACAATAACACACAAACACACCTTAGAAGCAAAAAATGCAAAACATTTACAGCCCACATCAAAACACAGCGTGAGTGAGGTCTGGGTCAATTCACCACTATCTCTTCCTCTCCAAACCACCACAGACTAGGACTTACAGAAAATAATGTGGCCTGTACAAGGGAAAAACATTACCCACTACTGCAACTCTTTATATAACATAGGCCACACCCACCACTGTCATTCATTTGGTCAGAGAAAGTGTTTGCACCTGATTAATTCTCTTCCCACCTGCGTTAACCCTTGGTATACAGGCCACACAAATCAGAGTCAGAAAGAAAGCCAAAGTGAAGTGTACCTGTACAGCATACAACAAGACAACTGAACAGGGATGTGAAAGGGAACCCCATTGGCAATTATTATTGGCACTATGGGCACAATTCACTCCAGATTATCGCATGAGTTAAGGCAGTCACATGACCACATCTCGCATGCAATACTGAAAATGTCAATTCACTTTTGCTAGTATGCGGGATTTCCCATAAATCGGAAAAACACTCAGGAAATCAAACATAAAAAGGCCTTACACCCCGGTCACATTAAAGCCGATTTAGAAATTGTGCTACTTACAGTGAATTGCCAATTTCCTTGCGATTTGCAGGACATCTGACACAGACATCTATGCAAATCGTCACAAAAGTAGTACATGTACTACTTTAGAAATCAGTGTTCAAAACGCATCCATGTGACCGCGCTAATAGCAGACAATAGGATGTAACTTGGCATACGATTTGCAAGTCGCATGTCATGCAAATCATTGCAGCACCAACGGTTATCACCTTCTCACCACGCTGCTGGGTGATAGTTTGGTAGCCCAGTCCAGCCTTGTGTAGGTCTACAATCTTATGAGCCAATCGTTTAGCACAATCCCAACTATACCAATCACTACCACACCCTAAAGAAAAGTCAACAACTTTTACCCTTGAAAGTTAACGTGAATAATAACAAACTTTTCTCAATACATATACTAAATAAAATCATAAATAAATAAAATATACATAAATCAATAACGAATAATAAGTGTTTAAAAATATAAATGTCCTCAATCAAAAAATATCCAAAAAATTGTCTCTATATGATAGTCTTTTCCACCTCCAAAATAGTGTATTTCTTTACTTAATCCCATGTGATATTTCCAAATTCCTTGTGTACCTCAGAAAAATATAAACTCAAGATTGTATATTACCGTTTATATAAATCAACAACGTGCCACAAATCGTGTAAACTGCATAACGTGCAATAAACAGACGTGAAGAAGAGAAAAAAAAATATAATATATAAATATAATCGATATATATAAAAAAATACTAAATCTAAACCAATAGTACAATAAAATACACATGTGAGTACACTCCAATTGTGAGCACTTCAACTGCAAACAAACAGTGATTCACTCCACTTTAGTGTGAATAATAAATAACACACTTAGCTCAATGTAAAATCAAAAGTGATCAAACTTCCAAAACAACTCTATGCATGGTTTTCTTCATCAAACCCATTCTTATATAGTGCACAAAATACTTGGTGCAAAAATAAAGTGTTCCACTTCAGCTAGTGCAACAATGAATAATTACCCTAAGCCAGTAAAAACAGACTCTCCTCAGATAATGGATGAAAGCACTCTCCAGGATCCTAATTAATCTTGTTGTCTCTCCTCCATGATCCTCACAGAATAAACCAGGGATTAGAGAGGATGGTGTAGTAAATATAATAACATTTATTAAGTAACTTACATCTAAAACTGAAGAAAACAGCTTCCAATATCAGAGACAGCTCAAGTGTAATCTTTAGTATGGGAACGACCGCATGTTCCCAATTTCAAAATGGCCGCGATCGCTCTTCTGGTTCTGTGTGAGTGCGTCAGACGCCATGTGCCCCGATTCGTTTTGTCACTTCCTGGACTTTTTCACATCCCTTGTGGAAAAGTGGACAATTCAGACGTATGTTGGTTCTATGTATCCCAATACAAAGGATTGCAATACTAATACAGGTGTACCTTGGTTTACGAACACTTTGGTTAACATAATTTTCGGTTTACGAATGAAAATCCATTTAAAGTAATGCCTCGGAGTGCTCATGCGCGGGTGGCCGGCATGCACGTACCCCGACACTACAAAAGCCCATACACGGGCACCGAGCCCCACTGATCCCGGGATTTGCCCTGGTCCTAGACCAGATCCCTGGGGCTTCCTAACTATGCCGGGACGGACAGCAGGGAGGAGCTGTGGCGGCTCCCAGCACCCGATCCCTGCAGTGAGCAGGAGATCTAAAATGGCGCCCGGCTCGGCTTCCATGGCCTTAGCTACCTCCTCTGCCTCTGCACAGCCAGCACCTTTCCCTCAGAGGGTGAAAACGGGCCCTACCATAACTACTGGCCGGGACCAGACAGCGGTGGCCTCGTCTGCTGTGGTGAGTGACCCTCCATGGCCCCCCCAGTCACCTTCCAGCCCTGCACTACCTGAGTCCCAGGTTTCGGCATGCTCACTAGGCTACGTTTCCCCTGCCTCCTCTCCATTGGATAATGAGATGGCAGCTATCTTCTTCAGCCAGAGCAGCAGCTTGGAACCTAATTCTGATAGCCCTGATCACTCGCCAACACTCCCTCCAGCTCCACCACAATATTCAGGAAATGCGACCCTGATTTTGCTGATTTACTGCATCTCAAATTAGATAGAACTACTAAATTGGCGGCTGATCTCAAGCAAGATTTTCAGGAATTGGGCCAACGCCTGGACAGTATCGAATATAAAGTTGATACGACAGTCCACAATGTATCCCAAAATTCTAATATGATTACCGACCTACAAGATCGGTTGGATGACGCTTATTCTAAAGTTGATGATCTGGAAAACCAGGCTAGGCACTACAATATCCGTATCCGAGGGCTCCCTGAGTCAGTCAAAGAGCTCACTAACTGTGCCCAATTTCTCATGAGATCCGCGATGCCTGATGTTAGAAGCTTTCCTTAACCTAATATCTAATATCTTCTTATTAACAGTACTAACATAAGTATGAATGAGTTGGATCTTAATAGAATAATTGAGTTATTATATTTATATTTGTTCTAGATTGGGAAAAGTAAGTAATTAGACTTCATAGTCTGTGAATATACATATGAACATATATCTTGGGTTTTTCCTTTACATTCAAGCCACATATGAGAGCAATTAGCTATACCTTCCCCCATCCTCCCCCATCTATGTAAGAGATAAAGTTACACTCAGACTTTGAGAGAAGTAGATTGGAGGTTTTGTTTTAATACCTCCTGTTGGTGTCAATTATCTTAGTGGGACTACAAGAGAATACCAACCCACTTTTAGGAGATGGTGGGGGCTGGATTGCTCTTTTAAGAGTAGAACAAAGACTTTTTAAGGACACTCTTTGCTAGAAGCCTCACACACTACACACACATATACATATATACAATCTTATTATCAAGAACTTAACTATATTTTTTTGGACATTATTTAAACATTCTGTATGCCAATATTTTATTTCTAATTTTATGCAACATTATTATTAAATCATCTTTTTGAGTTTATGCAAGAAGTGGAAGGACTTTCTATCTGAACATTTCTCATCAATACAAGTTAATAAAATATCGAGACAATACGATATTTTACAGTGGCGAGCCTCCAGTTCGATTAGTTTCCGACACTCGATTATTTTTGACTTTTTTCTCTTTCACCTTGATGAGAGGGACGATGTTTGTAAGTCAACAAAATATGAAATCAAGCTTTCAGGAGAAGTAAAAGTCTTCAACAGATGAATCGTCGGCATAATCGAGAACCTAAAAGCAGAATTGGTGAGAATTTTGCGCAATTGCAAGAAACGCTGTTCCTTGGTGATGTCATTTCCCGCCAAGAGAGAAAAGACGCGTTATGTAAAGAAAGACCTTCTTAATCGGTAAGTAATGGATTTTATTGATGAATTATCTAGAGAGAGTAAGTTAGAATTCAAGAATCTGTCTACATTTGTTAAAGATGATGAACTTTGGCGGTACATGTATAATGAGTGCTTACAGGCTAATATTAAGATAGAAAAATCTAAGTTTTCCTTTAAGAAACTGAGCAAACAAGTTAGAAATGTAATGAAGTTAGTTAATGTTTTTAACGCCATGATTTTTGATGTTCCTAAGACTGCTGATTGTGTAATGAAGCAAGATCAGAGCAGTGTATGTGCTAATTGCCAGATTTTGACTGAGCAAATAGATGATCTGCAAAGTGCAATTCAAACAAAAGACATTCAGTTATCTGACCTGCAGAATGATGTAAAAAGAATTTGTGTGAATACTAAGGCAGAGAAACAAAAATCTTTTGTACCAGACATCCAGTCTATAGAAGGAGACCCTGTAGTTCAGGAAGAAATGTGTAAGAGACAATTAAGGGATAAAGCTGCAAAACTTAATCTTAAAATCCTTGATCAGCTCATGAAAATTTTGAAGGATATGCCAGCCTATGATATGGACGCCGATGCTTTCTATAACATGGAGGTTTATGAAAATTTTTGTAATAATTTTTGTTTAAATCAGGAGCAAAGAAATTTTCTATTCTGTTTATGGCTCCCCAGCGTTATGGCACGTAGATTAATCAAAACGCCATATATTGAGGATGATGAGGAAATGCATAGCAATGCATCAGACCGACTGCGTCAATTATTGATATTTACTACTGGAGAGGAAACTCCTTCTTTGGAAATCTTAGACTCCTTAAGAGCTACGATTAATGATGATCCTTTTGAATTTAAAAATAGATTTTCTAAAGTATACAAAATAATATTTAATTTAGACAATGAGACTTCTTCTATGGTAAATGCTTTTGTTAAAAAATTCAAGTATCTTGATCCAGCATCTTTTATTATTGCTACTGGAAAAAATTATTTAGATCACGTAGCCAAAGTTATAGATACATTTAGAAGGTTTAAATTAAACAATCAGAAGAAGGAAAGTTTAATTGTTCAAAATGGAGAACAGAGAGAGACCATGTGCTTAGCCACACCCAGTTATGATGATGAACACGTCACAGGCAGGACGAGAGTCTCAGAGCAGACAGGAAATACTATTTGTTTCTATTGTAAACGATTTGGTCATTTGAAAAGAGATTGTATTCATTATAAATTAGATTTACAAAGAAAAGCTTTGGAATTAGAAGACCAAAATATAATTTCTGAACAATCTGCTCCTCCATGTTCCAATAATAGTCTGTCTGAGTTGCCTTATGCCTCAGAAGTTAAAAAGATCAGTTCACTGAGAGTTAACAACAGCTTAAACAATATGGTAAACAGTGCTGTTGTCATTAACAGGAATGGTTTATTGCCATTGCCTAAATTTAAATCAGGATCAAATCGAGATTCTTCTTTCTTACCGTTGGAATATGTTGCTCCAATTTTATTGGATGAAAGTGGAAGGCCCAAATCAACATTAATTGATTCTTC
The DNA here is from genome assembly GCF_062004578.1 of Staurois parvus. Classification (NCBI taxonomy): domain Eukaryota; kingdom Metazoa; phylum Chordata; class Amphibia; order Anura; family Ranidae; genus Staurois; species Staurois parvus. The sequence goes on along the minus strand of NW_028318907.1, from coordinate 909,874 downwards.
CATGTACTGTAATGTTGGAAGTATTTGTACAGCAACTGCTGACATGTCTTCAGATCATAAATGGCCACATACAGGAACCAATCTTGAATTGGAACAATTGGTTAGATCACATAAAGATCTTTGGAATCAAAGCAAAAATGATGTAGGTTTGTTTACAGATTTTGAAGTTGACATTGAAGGTAGAGACCCTAAGCCTCAACCTCAATACAAATTGCCATTAGAATCAATTAATCCAATTTCTTCCATTGTAGATGAGTTTTTACAGCAAGGAATTTTAAAGAAAGTACAATCAGTGGTGAATAATTGTATTTGGCCTATCAAAGCTGATAATTCATATTCTTTATCAGTTGATTTCAGGACATTGAACAAATGCATCACAAATAACAAATCTATTGTTCCTGATTGTAACATAATGTCACATCTGGATGCCAAGGCCAAAATATTCTCTGTACTTGAAATTGCCAATAGCCATTTGTCAGTACCCTTAGCTAAGAGTTGTCAATATAAACTTGCTTTTAGCTTCAACAAAGAAACGTATACATTCACAAGACTAGCCCCAGGCTTAGATTTAAGTGATGGAATTGTTCATGAGTATTTGGGAAAAATATTATCTAAATTCTCTAGGCCAGAATGTATTGTCCAGCATGTAGACAAGCTTCTCTTGTCTACACAAAATATAACTGAACATATCACTCTTTTGTCTGAAATATTTACGTTGTTACAAACAGCAGGATTGAAATTGAATACAGAGAAAGTTCAGTTGATGAAAAGACAGGTGGAATTCCTTTATATGCAAATTAGTCATGGACAGAGACAGTTGTTGCAAGAAAAAGTTAGAACTATTTCTGCTTATCCAATTCCAACAAATCGCAAGGCTTTGCATCAGTTTTTGAGCGAAGTAAATCATTGTAAAGATTTTATACCCAATTTTGCAGAGAAGTCTAGATCATTATTTGATTGTTTGAAACAAAAAGATGGTGTGTTTGACCAATGGAATCAAACTGAGAAAGAAGCTTTTGAACTATTGAAATGGGATTTGCAGAATGCTACTACATTAAATACTGTTGAGTTTTGTAGTAAAATTCCTTTTGTTTTAGAAACCAATGTTTCCAATAATGCAATCTCAGCAACTTTGTCACAATTAAAAGAAGGTAATCAGAAAATAATAGGTTTCTTCTCAAGAACTTTGACAAATATGGAGAAAAACTTTGATGCACATATGAAAAAATTGTTAAGTGTTTTCTTTGCAGTCAAGGTAACTGAAAACATTGTTAAATCAAGTAAGATCATATTACAGACACCTGATTCATCACTGAAACTCCTAAAGGAAGATGGTTCAACAGAAAAGTATCGTGAAAATTATCCAATATGGTACAAAACACTATCATCCAAACACATACAGATAGAAGTAACAAAAAGACCTTTTCAGGAAAACATACCAACACATGTTTGTACAGCTGTAAGTGAGAAGTTTGTACCTCATGTTTTCAACATAGGAACTGAGAAAAGTTTGAAACCAGTATGTATTACTGCAGATCAGTCTTACACTACAAGAAGTAAGCCAACACAAAAAACAGCTACGCATATTTCCAATTTTATAGAGATAAGATCAAAGGCATAATCCTTTGTCATCTCTGGGTTGATACAAAACCTTTCTTTGGTTTTGAAACCAAGGTTTTGATTCATGACCAATAATGGAGATGTAGCGTCCTGTTATATTTATTTTTGTTTATTTCAGGTACTTATTTAGCGTCGTCAATTTTACTATTTTATATGTAGTGCTTTTTACATATATAGTACATTCACATAAGTCCCTAACCCTCAAGAGGTGTATAATCTAAGGTCCCTAACTCACAGTCATACATACACATACTAAGGCCAATTTAGATAGGAGCCAATTCTCCTACCAACATGACTTTGGAGTGTGGGAGGAAACCGGAGTACCCGAAGGAAACTCACACAAGCACAGGGAGAACATGTAAACTCCAGGCAGGTGGTGCCGTGGTTGGGATTTGAATCAGCGACCCTAGTACTGTTAGGCGGAAGTGCCCGCATTCTAAAATAGAACACTACAAGTCAACAAGAAGTGTTATAATCAAAATATGTCTTCCATGTCATGACTAGAAATGTTTGTGATTGTGATATGTAATGTTAACAGATAAATGTAAGAGGATTAATCAATGTAAAATTATCAATGCCAAAATAATGATACTGCATTTCTGTTACAGGAAATGACCTAAGAGTAACTGTTAAAGGAAGAAAACTCAAATATTTCTAAACCTTTCAGATGATAATACATTTTCCAAGAAGGAAATTTATTCTGGAAGAAGCTTTGCAACAAGAATTTCATTCATCATTGTTTTTGTTGTTCTTTTTATGTTCAATAAAGTTATTTTAACTTTACAGAGCGCTTGAAGAAGACAAGACATCTCAAGGCATCTCATAGAGGAAGAACTTATAAAACAATTGACTTTTGACTACTGATGAAATAATTCATTCATCAGATATATTGGGTTTTTTTTGTGTGTACATTTTATTTTGACATAATATGTTTACCATATCAAGATGAGATCAGTTTTCACATGAACATTTGCAATCACACACTATGTATTTTCAGAAGTGAAAGGGTTAAACTTTTGTTACAACAGAGTCACTCTACTTAGTTAGAACATCTGTTGTTAATTAAGCTAGAGATAAGTTTTTCTAAGGTACATATAGAAAAACTTAGGCAAGCTTTACATTGTTATATGTATGTTTTTTTTTTAAAAAATCATTTGATATACATGTATGGATTGAAGTTAGAGAACATATGTTATGTTTAAATGTTGATAAGGTAATTTGAAAAATGTATGGATTATAGAACTGTGTGCTACACACATTTTGGAGGGAAAATATGAAACATCTATTTTTTAAGTGACATATTTTAAAGTATTGTGCTATAATGTTACAGTTATACATTTATTAAGGAGATGAATTATTTGGTAAAAGGAAAATAATAAGGGTAAAAATATTTTTATGTGATACATAACAAAAGGTTTATCAAAGAATTTGTTTTCTCATTATAGAATCAAATTAAAGATATGTTCAGATCAATTATCTTAAGATCCAAAAACACATGAATGGATACGAAAGTGACGAGAATGTGTATAAATGGATTAAGATAAGGAAAATGATTAAGATTCGATAAAATCGATCATTTTGAGAGGGAAATGTTAGAAGCTTTCCTTAACCTAATATCTAATATCTTCTTATTAACAGTACTAACATAAGTATGAATGAGTTGGATCTTAATAGAATAATTGAGTTATTATATTTATATTTGTTCTAGATTGGGAAAAGTAAGTAATTTGACTTCATAGTCTGTGAACATACATATGAACATATATCTTGGGTTTTTCCTTTACATTCAAGCCACATATGAGAGCAATTAGCTATACCTTCCCCCATCCTCCCCCATCTATGTAAGAGATAAAGTTACACTCAGACTTTGAGAGAAGTAGATTGGAGGTTTTGTTTTAATACCTCCTGTTGGTGTCAATTATCTTAGTGGGACTACAAGAGAATACCAACCCACTTTTAGGAGATGGTGGGGGCTGGATTGCTCTTTTAAGAGTAGAACAAAGACTTTTTAAGGACACTCTTTGCTAGAAGCCTCACACACTACACACACATATACATATATACAATCCTATTATCAAGAACTTAACTATATTTTTTTGGACATTATTTAAACATTCTGTATGCCAATATTTTATTTCTAATTTTATGCAACATTATATATCAAATCATCTTTTTGAGTTTATGCAAGAAGTGGAAGGACTTTCTATCTGAACATTTCTCATCAATACAAGTTAATAAAATATCGAGACAATACAATATTTTACACCTGATATCGACAACCTTCATACAGAAATTGATCGTATACATAGAGCATTGATCCCCCTCAGACAGGGGGGGCTCCTAGGGATATCATTGTTAAACCACATATTTTCCAGGTCAAGGAAGCGGTCATGAAATATAGTAGGGAAACTCCGGAGTTGGAACTGGTGGGACATAAAATACAAGTATTTGCAGATGTCTCTCTGGCCACTATCCAGAAGCAGTGGTCTCTCAAGCCACTACTTTCCCACTTATTGCAGAGGGATATCCGTTATCGGTGGGCCTACCCCTTTTGCCTACAAGTTACCTTTAATGGAAAGCCTTACGGGTTCTCTACATTTCATGAAGGCGAAGGACTTCTGCTTCAACTGGGCACTATTTCCCATAGCCCTTCATCTCATTCTCCATCAAGATCTGCCTCTTGGCCTGTGCTGCTTTTACCATTGTGGACTGCTCCAAATTCCAGGAAGACAAAATCACCCAAAAAAACTTCTTGAGGTTTATATTTCAATTTGTGGGTTTTTTCAATTTCAGTGGTTCCATGGGAACATTAGTCGCCATTGTTCAGGTGTTTTGGGAGGAATGGGGGAGGAGAGCAGGGTGGAGGGGAAGGAAGGGTGGGGTGGGTGCGGTACTACAATTAAATGTTTTTTCTTCTTTTTTCTCCCCCTTTTTTTTTTCTTTCTTGCTATCTGTGAGGTTGCAATATGTCCGTCTGCTGACTATAGTGTTATGTGGCTCGGTTACTTTAATATTGCACTATGTTAATAATGGGTTTTTGTTCTTGTTGGTGCTGGGAGTGTCTATGGGCCCTCCTTGATTTAGACTCTCCCCTGAGTTGTTTCCCTGGGTAGATCCATTCCTTTACAGGGCTTTAGTCCTGATATTATCGGTATATTGTTTGAATCGATTGTATTATTATGTATAATACTATTTGTTACTCGACACAAGGATTTTTGTATCCCGAGTGTCTCTTTTTACTTCTTCTTTTTTTTGGTCTCTTTTGCTTTTTTCTTCTTTTTCCTTAAGGGTCAGCCATCCGTATTCCTGTGCTCAGGGAGTTGATGGCACCCATCGTATAAAGTACAACAGTTGTTGATTATGTCTTCTCAACGGTCTAACAGTGGGGTCATCCGATTACTATCTCATAATGTTAAGGGGTTATTGAGCTCCTTGGCCTCGGAGTTTTAGGGTGATGTTATTTTGGCTGGTAATTCTAATTTAACATTAGATCAGATATTGGATCATTCCTGAGCTGCCATGCTGCAGCACCCTTCCAGACAGAGTCGTAAGTTTGCCCAGCTACTATATCATTACAATTTTATTGATGCCTGGAGAGAAGCTAACCCAACTTCTCGAGATTATTCTCATTTATCTAGGGTTCACAATTGCTATTCTCGTATTGATCATATATTCCTCCATACACACTCACTTTCCAGACTGCTTACAGCTAAAATCATTTCCACACCTTGGTCCGATCACGATCCGATTTTTTTTTTAACACTTTTATCGTGGACTCATGGAAGGACTGCTCCTCACTGGTGCCTTAACTAATCTATTTTGGGCAATGCTTCATATTGTCAGGATATATCTTCACATTTACAAATGTACTTTGAAATCAATAAAGCAGATGATACGAACCCGGCTATTAATTTGGCAGCCCATAAGGCCTCGGTCAGGGAGTTTATTATTCAACTCTCCTCATGACTTAAAAAAGCTTGTAATGATTTAATTTAAACTAAAAGTATACACTGACCTTGTTACTCAACACAAACAGAATCCCGATCCGGAATTTATTGGTTAAACTTGACCAAGCCCAATTAGAACTTAACCTATGCCTCACTACTACCGCTGACAAAGTTAAGATTGTCCAACCATAAATCTTTCACTTGAAGAGACAGGCCAGGTACTTTATTGGCACTCAAGCTATCTCCCAAATATTCCCAAATAGCTCTCCCTAAATTCAGACTAAATAACGGTACTTTGTCTCAAGATCCCAGTAAGGTTCTTCAAAAGTTTAATTCTTTCTATAATGATCTATAACGCTCGTCTCAGGGAGATGTCTCTTCTTCCGACAACTTCCTGAGCTCTGTTGCTCTTCCTTCTCTTCAAGAAGCCCATAGAGACTCAATGGAAAAGTTTATTTCTTGCGAGGAGATTCGTAATGCCTTGAAATCCCTTGCCCCTCATAAATCCCCAGGACCAGATGGCCTTCCTCATAGCTATTATAAAGTTTTCCCTGACCTCCTGATTCCACATATGGCCCATTATTTTAATTATTTATGGGCCATATGTGGAATCAGGAGGTCAGATGCTACTTTAGTTTCTATTTATCGACTTATCTCCTTAATTAATTGTGATCTCAAGATCCTTACTAAAATCTTGGCTTTACTCCTCCATAAATTTTTGGCCCTTTATATTCATGACAATCAATCAGGATTCATCTGCGATCGACGAACACTGGACCAAATTCGTCGAACTTTGGCTCTGTTGTCAGCTGTACAATCCAATTGGGACAAATCCTCACCGAGGGAAGTCCTACTGTTATTAGATCTCCATAAAGCATTTGACAGTTTATCTCGGGACTATCTATTTCAGATATTGAGTAGGTTTGGGTTTGGCCCTTCTTTTATGACTTTAATGCGGGCTCTTTTTTTCTAATCCTTCAGTTCATGTTTCCATTCGTGGATACAAATCAGCTCCTCTGTCTATTGAGCGAGGTACTAGACAGGGCTGCCCCCTTTCCCCTTTACTTTTCGCTTTGGCAATGGAACCACTTGCCATTGCTATCCGCTCTGATCCTACTATTTCTGGCATCTACTGTTGCCAACGAGATCATAAATGTGCCTTATTTGCTGACAATGTCCTTAGGTATATACTGTATCCACCGCTCGAGCATCTTTATCTAGTCTCCTCCACTTATTTCATCGTTTTTCTACAGCCTCTGGTCTTACTCTTAATTCCTCTAAAACAATTGTTTTAAATATTTCTCTACCTGATTCGGAGGTTCAATATTTGTGGGATAACTTTGATTTTCAATGGGCCTCCCGTTCTCTCCCTTATTTGGGGATTCATCTCACGAGCTCTATCTCGTCGCTATATTATTATTATTATTATACAGTATTTATAAAGCGCCAATAGTTCGCTCAGCGCTGTACATTACAAAGGGGGACAGAACATGTGACAGAACAATACCAATACAATGCAAAACATGAGGGGATTGAGGGCCCTGCTCTTTCGAGCTTACAATCTAGGAGGGAGGGGTTGGTGGCACAGGAGGAGATAGCTGTGGGGGATGGAGTGGTAGGAAGAGTGGAGGAGGTCGGCAAGTTAGCAGGGGGTGGGGTAGGCTTCCCTGAAGAGATGGGTTTTCAGGGTGCGCCTAAAGGAGAGGAGAGTAGGTGATAATCTGATGGGTTGGGGCAGGGAGTTCCAGAGGATGGGTGACACCCTGGAGAAGTCCTGGAGGAGGGCATGGGAGGAGGAGACCAGGGAACTAGAGAGAAGGAGGTCTTGTGAGGAGTGGAGTGTGCGTGCTGGGCGGTACTTGGATATTAGGTCAGTGATGTAGTTCGGGGCAGTATGGTGGACAGCTTTGTACAGTAGGTCAGTGTTAGGATTTTGAATTTGATCCATTGCGCAATTGGAAGCCAGTGGAGGGATTGGCAGAGGGGGGTGGCGGAAATGGAGCGGTTGGAAAGGTGAATGAGTCTGGCAGCCGTATTCAGGATTGACTGAAGCGGGGATAGCCAGCGGCGAGGCAGGCCAGTGAGGAGGGAGTTGCAGTAGTCGAGTCGTGATATGATGAGGGAGTGGATGAGCTGTTTAGTGGTTTCTGGGGTTAGGAACGTGCGGATTTTGGCGATGTTGCGGAGGTGGAGTCTGCACGAGTTTGTTAAAGATTGGACTTGGGGCTGGAAGGATAGGTTGGAGTCCAGAATGACACCAAGTACTCTGGCCTGTGGGGCGGGTTTGATGGTGGCGTTGTTGGATGTGATAGAGAAGTCAATGGGGGGTGGTGTCCGGGCTGGAGGGAAGACAAGAAACTCAGTTTTGGAGAGGTTCAGTTTAAGGAAGTGGAGCGACATCCAGTCTGATATGTCGCTCAGTAGGTGTGTGATTCGGGCGGAGACCGAGGGGGTGAGGTGGGGGGTTGAGAGATAGATTTGTGTATCATCGGCATAGAGGTGGTAGTTGAAGCCATGAGAGTGTATGAGTTGGCCAAGGGAGGAGGTGGTGTAGATGGAGAAGAGAAGGGGCCCGAGGACAGAGCCTTGAGGGACCCCAACAGAGAGGGGGAGTGAGGGGGAGGTGGTAGCATTATAGGTAACGCTGAAAGAGCATTGTGACAGGTAGGATGAGAGCCAGGAGAGAGCAGAATCTCTGAGGCCGAGGGAGTGTAGTTTTTTTTTGAGGAGGGGGTGGTCGACTGTGTCGAAGGCCACAGAGAGGTCAAGGAGTAGGAGCACTGAATAGTGGCCATTAGCTTTGGCTATTAGCAGGTCGTTGGAGAGTTTGAGTAAGGCAGTTTCGGTGGAGTGTAGGGGACGGAAGCCGGACTGTAGGGGATCGAGGAGGTTGTTGTCGTGGAGGTGAGAGCATAGGCGGGTGTAGACTAGGCGCTCGAGGAGTTTAGATATAAATGGGAGCAGGGAGATGGGTCTGAGGTTGTTTGGGTCATTGGGGTCCAGGGAGGGCTTTTTAAGTATGGGGGTGATGTGTGCATGTTTCAGAGGGGAGGGGAAAGTGCCGGAGGAGAGGGAGAGATTGAAGATGTGGGTGAGGGAGCGTAGGATGGAGGGGGAGGGAGGTTGTAGGAGTTGTGAGGGGATAGGGTCGAGGGGGCAGGTGGTGAGGCGGGCATCAGAGAGGATCTTGGAGACTTCCTCGATGGTAATAAGGTCAAAGGTGCTGAGTGTTGGGGGGGCTTCAGTATGAGGAATGTAGGGTGGGGTGGAAGTGGAGGTCAGAGCAGTGGTGGGGCCGTGGGAGAGGGGTGATGAGGGGGGAGCTGAGAGAGGGGGAATAGGGTTGGAGGGAGTTTGAGCAGCGACGAAGTCCCTGCGGGTTATGTCAAGGGGGAGGGGGGATGAGGGGGTAGCTGTGTGAGAGGGGACGGGTTGAGAGGGCGTGTGAGTTGCATTGATGTCCTTGCAAATTGTGTCAGTCTTGTTTTTGAAGTGATTGGCAATCTCAAGGGCAGTGAGTGAGGTGCTGGGTGGAGGTGGGGGTGGCGAGAGCAGAGAGTTGAAGGTGAAGAGTCGGCGAGGATTGGAGGAGAGGGCCTTGATGAGGGTCAGGAAGTAGGCTTGTTTGGCTGTGTGGAGGGAGCAGGTGTAGGTGTGGAAGGCTTGTTGGGGTTTGGTTTTGCGCCACAGTCGCTCCAGGGCACGACTGTGTCGTTTGAGGGTTTTGGTGTGATCAGTCTGCCAGGGCTGTAGCGGTCGGGGTCTGATTTTGCGCGTGGTTAAAGGCGCTAGTGAGTCAAGGGCTGTGGACAGCACGTTGTTGTAGGCAGTCATAGCCAAGTCGGGGCAGGACAGGGGGAGGATGCTGTCATGGAGTTGATCAGCTGCAGAGTGGAGGGGGGCAAGGTTAAGGTTGCGGAGGTTTGGCCTGGTAGCAGTGTGACATTTGGAGGCGTTGGAGGATGAGGAGATAGAGAAGGTAATCAGGTTGTGGTCAGAGAGAGGAAAGGGGGTGTTAGTGAGGTTGTGGGGAGCGCAGCGGTTGGAGAAGATAAGACCAATTACCTCCCTCTCTTTAAACGACTTAAGACTGACTTACATGATTGGGAGGATCTTCCTTTATCCTGGTTTGGTAGAATTAATTCATTTAAGATGACTTTTTTACCGAGACTATTATATTACTTTCAGACTTTACTGATCATGGTACCCAAACTGAAACTCTTACTTTTTACAAGCAGCAGTCTCTAAATTTATATGGAAAGGAAAACATCCTCGGGTTAACAAGTTGACTTCATTTTCCCTTAAAAAAGCATGCCTGTCAGGAATGGACTCGCCAATGGTGGTGGGACTCACCTGCCTTGTGGGCTGCAGTACCAAGGCTGGCCAGCGGGTGCTCTCAGCAGCCAGAATCTCACACCTGCAATCAAGCCATCACCTGAGGCTGATTGCAGGAGGTGTATTTAAGCAGGACCAGGCCTGTGATCAGTGCCTTGGTGTATTGTTTCCCATGAGCCCCTGTACCTGTGTTCCTGCATAGCTGCCTACCTGATTTGTTGCTGACCCTGCTTTGATCCTGACCTCTGCTGACTGTCTCCTGTTTAACCCCTGGCTTGCCTGACCATCCTTCTGCCTGATCCTCTGTACCGCGCTGCCCGTGAGTTACTGAACCCGGCTTGTGACCCTGACCATTCTCTGCCTGCTCCTCCGGTAGCTCGCTGCCCGCACGTTGCTGACCTGGCCTGCCTGACTACGCCTTACGCTACCCAGACGATCCATCCATCCCGCACGGATCTGTCCCTGTTACCAGGTCTACCAGCCTCTTCAGGTGAGGCTCCTTTCCCCTCCCACCTCTGACGACGCACTCTACCATTGCCGGACGTATTCAGGGGTCGCGACCTGGTCTCAGTCTGCTCCAAGTCCATCCCCACCATCAGGGGCCCTGGTGAATAAGCAGATTGGGACTTAGACCCCACGCCCTGAGGAACTCTATGCTGTGGGCTGCTAGAGACGCCGCCAGGCGGTGCTTAACGGTACCAAACGACCTGCCTGACCATTCTACCTCTCCAGCCCTGACTACGCCTGTGTTCCCACACATTTCTGGTCACACCCGGACCCCTGACAATGGCGGTTTGGGACATCCTAATCTCCTGACTTATTTTCAGGCAGCTCAGATGGCACAGCTCTCTTGTACTACCGCTAGGGGTTATGTTCCCCAGTGGGTTGGCATTGAGGCCTTTTCTTGCCGTCCCTATGCTATTGGCGCTCTCATGTGGCTTCCTAATCGATTGCGCCCTCCTATCCTTTGTCCTACATTATCCTATTCTTTAACAGTCTGGGATAGATGGCTGGCCCGCAAACTTCTCTGTTCTCTACATACCCCTTTAGCTCCAGTCTTTTGTAACCCTGAGTTTACTCCTGGTCTATCACCAATGGTAGGTCAATAAGGGTTTTTTGCGTATTGGGGACTATTTAGATGGACTTTGTCCTCGTTCTCTCCAATACTTTTTGATAAATTGCCAGATACCCTCCAGTGAACTGTACCGTTACCATCAAATTATATCTTTTATCACCAGTAAACTCAAATTACTTGTAGAACCTTGCACACTTACCCCTCTAGAGATCTCCTGTGGGGCTACTGGGATGATGAAAGGTTGGTTATCCACTATTTATGCTTCCCTTGTCGATCCACTTACTAAGCTATCCTATATGATTCAGTGGGAAAGGGATTTGAACAGCTCTCTAGATCTGGACACTTGGCGGACTATGGCCAATGCTCAATCTAAAACTTTGATTGATACTAATCTTATTGAATCCAATTATAAAACTCTTCTTCGCTGGTACTTGGTTCCTACACGTCTTGCTAAAATGTACCCATCTGTGTCACCTAATTGCTTTCGACACTGCGGACAAGAGGGCACTATGCTCCACATATGGTGGAAATGTCCGGTGGTTCATAGATTTTGCATTCGAATATTTAACTTCATTTATTCGGTAACAGGATTTAATATTCATAGATCACTGGAAGTAGCCTTATTTTATCTGTTGCCCACTGATATTCCCAAGAAATCAGTTAAATTAATTCTTTATCTTTTGTTGGCGGCACAAATTACTATAGCTAGATGTTGAAGACAGTCATGAATTCCGCTAGACTTGGTCAAACAAAAACTTAATTGGATTATGATAAATGATAAATTTATGAGTATCGAACCATGGATTAGGTATATCTCTATTATTTAACACAAAGGAGACCTACCCCTGGGTGACCAGGCCTTATATCCCCCCCTCCTTTCTGTACTGTGGCTAATATAATGCTCACTAGTTGGACACTGTACCTAGCGAATGTATATTGGGCCTGATTGGAAGTTCAAAGAAGGCTGCTGTTTACCACTCTTGTGAGATGTGCTAAGGGGAGAACAAAAGATCAGAACTTATATAGTGGAAAACTATATACCTTTATACCAGTATGGAAGCTAGGAATAGTTTGATGCTGCAAAACAATCCATGGTTTTAATACTGTATATTTCCATCTAACTAAAATATACTTGTAATTATAACATTATTGGAGATTTCACATAAACTGATTATCTAACAGTCCGCCCCTTGTGGCCAGTGAAACTAGGCCACACCTAAAATAATGATTCATGTGTAATCTTCTTTAATATTCAGAATTTTGCTGTTACCTTCTGATGTAAAAAAAAAAAAAACTCTTTGAAAAGACTCTTTAAACTCTCCATGTCTACAGTCCACATTTCTGGATCTCAATATCTGTAGTTCATAACTTGTGTTGGATGTAATAAATCCATATTAATAATAAGAGACAAGACCGAAAAACTGAGGATCTTGTTTCTCAACAGTTCCATAATATTAAATCCATAATGCCGTTTTGATCACGTTGCACTTGCTTCTGTGACATCCTTCCATGGCAATTTTTCTTTGGTACAGTGTATTCAGTAGAGGCCTGTGGAACAACATTCCTGGCTTTCTGAAGGTATACTTATGCTTTATTATGGCGGGCACAAATATAATAAAGGAAAACACAGGTTTCCTGAAGAGTACTTGTAAGACAGATTCATTCAGCGTGATGTTTATCTAGTACTTCTGATTATTAAAAAAACGTTATTGGCAATTGCTATAGATGTACTGTGACATACTCATGATACCCTTTTACATTGCCACATTAACAATTTGGATGGTTATCACCTTCAACCAGTTTCTCTGGTTTGAAAACACCCTCTGTCTTCATCCATTGTCATAAGCCTGCAAATAATGCCCCACATGCTGCTGATGCCCACTGCGTGTGTATGACCCTTTTACATCTCCATTGGGGATCTTGTTGCCATCGCAACTCAACCCTGATGGGCTAAAGCCTTGGCTGGTGCCAAACATTTGTGCACTGAATTCCATCCTTGGCTACTGGGTGTAACTAATGTATGAGCCATACCTTTAGCAGGCTAAGGAAGAGTTCCTTGAGCAGAGTAGGCAGTGTCATATAAGCAGACCAAATAACTTAATTTCAGAAAACAGAGAAGTGTGATGTCACCTGTTACTTGTGGCTTCAGGAATAATCCAACTAAACTACACTTAAGTACAGTTGTACTATACTATACCTGCAAAATGCCAATTACTATGAATCTCATCTCAAGTCCCAGGATATCTATATGATACTCAAGCACTGCCCTTTGAACTTAGTTATGGCAAAAACCAATAAACAAAAAAAAATGAAGTTATATGAGGACTGATAGATTCTAGGACTGTAGAGAGGCCTTCATGTGAGATGTAGAAATACTGTAGAATGGATACACAACTGTTTCTTAACTAGTTGCCGCCCGGCCTATAGCCAAATGGCGGCCGGGTGAACAGCCAGTCCCTCCGGGTGGACGCGTACTGCGCATGCCCGCAGGGCCGCGCTGTGGTGCGATCTGTCACCAGCCGTGTATCTCGGACACGGCCGATGACAGATCTGTGTACCGGCCCCGTTGCCAGTACCATGTGACCTGCTGTGACCAATCACAGCAGGTCACATGACAGTTGTATACAATGGATGGCTTCCTTTCATGCCATCCATTGTATACAAGTGTGTCTAGCTGTGAACGGTCACAGCGATCACATGCACAAGCTGGGCCAATCACAGCCCAGCTGTGTCATGTGATTAGCCGTGGCCACAGCACAAAAAAACCCCCTGAATGAATCGATGTCATTCAGGTAAATGCTTGCTTATAGCAAAGTAATTCTTTGCTATCAGCAAATTGTGTAAAAAAGAAAATACTGATCAGTTCCCCAAAGTAGTATAATGTTATTATGGTAACATTATACTACCTTTGTCATAGTAAAATATGAAAACAAAATCTTAAAAAAAGAGAAAAAAAATTTAATAAAAAGTTTAAATAATACAAAAATTAAAAAAAATTACCATTTTTTTTTCGTACTGTCACCAGTCAGTGTCCTTGATCACTGCCATGCCAGTTATATGATGACGCTGTACTGCACTGGTGACAGTATGTAAAAAAAAAACTGTGAAAATAATTTTTTTAATTTCTTCATTTTCCAAAAAATTATGAGAAGTAAATTACAACTTCAAAAAATTCGCCATGCCTCTTATGAAATACATCAGACTGTCTTCTTTGCAAAAAGGGGTCATTTGGGGGATATCTGTACTGTTCTGACATTCTTGGACATTTCTCAAGAAATTAGATTGGCCGTCAGTACTTCAGGATTGATCAATTTTCAGATATATACCATAGTTTGTGAACTCTATAACTTTCCTACAGACTAAATAATAAATTCTGATTTGGCTTATTTTCACCAAAGACATGTAGCAGAATACATCTTGGCCTAAATTTATGAAGAACAATTATTTATTTGCAAACTTTTATAACAGAAACAAAGAAAAATGGTCTTTTTTTGTTAATTTAGCAAAAAATAAAAACCCCAGCGGTGATTAAATACCACCAAAAGAAAGCTCTAGTTGTGTGAATAAAATGATAAACATTTTAGTTTGGGTACAATGTTGCATGACCGTGCAATTGTCATTCAAAGTGTGAGAACGCTGAAACCTGAAAATTGGCCTGGGCAGGAAGGGGGTAAAAGTGCCCGGTATGGAAGGGGTTAAACCTGGTGTTACTTTTGTTGTAGTTGGCAATAGCTAAATAACAATAAGGGAGCTTCACTACATTTATATAAAACAGTTATTCAATGTTGGAAGAGAAAGAAAAAAAAAATGCTGGAAATTCACTTAAACACACAAAAATGCTGTAAGGGAGCTTTAATATTCTATATTAAATATTTAAAAAAAAAATGTTCTCCCTGTGCAATTTCAAAATGTTCTCCATATAATGTTCTCCACATCCATCCCCATTTTTTTTTTTCTTTTTATTTCACCATAGCAAAACCAAACAACTTAAGAAGCACACCGGAAGGTACATTGTGGCAAAAGGGTAAACCGAAAAAAGAGAAAAACAAAAAAGGAAATTAAAAAAAATAAATACAAAAAGGTACAGATTTAGTGCTGACTCCGCATGACATTTATCCTACACCTTTCTCATTAACTTGTTAGAGAGCATTGAATCTGTATGTGGTCTCCAAAGCAAAATGGAAACTGCATTACAAAAAAAACCCATTGCTGGTATACAGTGACTTAGCACAAGCCACTTCTCTCCTATAGTGAGTAAATTGATCCATTTTAAATTCACTTTGCAGAGGAAAAAAACTTTTATTTCAGAGTTTTAGTACGTCCCGACTGCCATTAATTGACTGCAATTCAGAGGCTTCTCCTTAAAACCAGCAAACATTTTGCTATGCTTTAAGATCCTCTTTTCAAAGTATTTTGCTTAGTCTGGGTCAGATCTGTATTATCCATCAATGTTCTAGTATTTTTCCTAACATACAAAGCTTAAAAACCATTACTAACTGAAATAAATAATAGGGGTTTGTTTCTAGAATCCCCCTATTTATTATACAATTTATGTACTATTTGTCGGTTCCTATAATTAATTAGTAACTATATAATCTTTGACTATATTGTAGGACATAATACAATGCAATATTAGCGATAATAATAGACACCATGCTCAAAGAAGCAAAGTCTTATTTATTTACAAAGTAAGTAAAACTAACATAGAAATCTAAGCCAATACTACAGAGTATATATAGGAATAATAGTAAAGATGATATTATTATTATTATACAGTATTTATATAGCGCTAAAAGGTTTGCTCAGCGCTGTACATTATAGTGGGGAACAGAACATGAGACAATACAGTAACAAAACAATATACGAGGGGTTCGAGGGCCCTGCTCTTTCGAGCTTACAATCTAGGAATATGTTACGTAAGTTCGTCCTCAAAGCTTAGTATCTTTAGCTGGTCCCACGAAAGAGCAGAAAGGAGAGAGAAGCATGGCCAACACTATATTTAAAGGTCATCTCGAGCACCACCCACACACACACACCCTTGACCTGTCCGGTGTAGTTCTCCATCCAATGAGCAAGCGTCAATAATTAAAAGGGGCCGCTCTGTTATATTGCCGACCATGTTCAGACCCTGGTCAATCACTTCTGGCTAGAAGCCATATAATCTCTCCTTTGATTATGCATGGCACCGGGGTGTCTGGGTTGAGGCTCTCTTATCTCCACGCCAAAGTGCTAAGGGGTATGCGGGAGCTCCCAGGAAGAATGGTATGCAGCCTTTTGTTACACATCCTGTCATAAATACTTGCTTTTCTTGACACTTCAAGATAACATTCAATGGGTCAAATAATTCTTTGGCAACCATGCAGTAAGACTCCATAAATGTCTGCTATTGAAACATGTTGCTCTGTCACTTTGTGCCTGAATGGCACACCATCCTCTTCTTCTTCAGAGAAGGCTTCGACGGAACAGTCCAGACATTTCTGACATTAGGATACATTGTGCTTCCCAAAACATGCCGCTTTGCAACTGCATGGCCCCTCATCACCATTCTTCAGTGCAGGGGCGGACTGACCATTTGGAAATTCGGGCAGCGCCCAAGGGCCCTGGGTCAGCAGGGGACTACATGAGATGCTCCTATTTCATAGGCTTTTTTGAGTTTGGGCAATGACACAGGGGCCCCGTGATCCCCTGATGCCCGGGGGCCCCATGAGTTGTCAGTCCGCCCCTGCTTCAGTGACAATGTTTATGGCGGCAGCAATCAGTTTCTTCTTGTTGGCATCTTCACAATAGGATCCGCCACGAGCAAGGGTGTTCATTCACTAACCATGCGTCAGCACATGCTCAGAACCATACCGTAACTAGCTTTTAGATACTAAACATTGAGGAGTACCTTACTCAACCATATTAACCTCCCTGGCGGTATGATTATGTCAGGAATTTTGTGCTGAAAGCGGTACCATTTTTTTGCATGGAAATATGTAGTTTTTTATTGTAGGCTGTAATTTTTAGGAATAACTCACTGAAATCTATCCGAAAAAGAGTCTATTAAACATTCCGGATATGATAAAACTTGAAACACGAAATCTTAAATTATAATTTAATAAATAATCATAAAAAATAATAATATAATAATAATAAATTTAATTCAATAAAATAATCAAACCAAAAACACTGAAATTTGAAATACAGAGGCAAATTCGCACATCGCTGAACAAAGTCGCAAAATCGTTTTCAGTGTCTGATGACGAATTTCCCCACAAATCATTATCACTCAATTCTGCAAGTGGTTCTGATTTACTATCGCTGGTCTAAAACCACTTTTGCCGTAAAGGGACGCTTTTTGGCCGCCATGGACTTTTCTAAGTTTCCAGGCAGAAAGAACAGTCAAAATGCAGGCAGGGCACAGGACAAAGCAGTGGGGACAAAATGTATGTGAAATGCAGTGAAAAAGCAATGACAGCAAAAATGTCATTTTTTAAAAATTTCAAATTTCCCGCCGGTTCCGCCGCCCGAACGTTCCGACGTCACAGGGACCGGAATACGGAAGCCAGATGCCGGCATCCGCCGGAGGAGATGGACGGGGACACTGCAGGGGACCCATCGTGGGAGCGAAGGACAAGGTAAGTGCTGCAGGGACCCCCAGAGAACACTGCATGGTAAGCCCGAGTGTAGCTCGGGGTTACCGTTCTTGGTATAGAAATTCTACCCCGAGCTACACTCGGGAAAACCGCCAGGGAGGTTAATAACCTTACAAATGTATGTTCAGCTATAACATCATGCAAATCAACCCAATATCATAATATATGCATAAATATATTGATCCTAGTAACAATTTGATATGTTCCTATCAGTACATGACCCACCAAATCAAACAGCCCACTGCCAACCTCCTATAGCCCTTCATTGTATACATGGCTTGGAATTAGGCAGGTGTGCTCAGTATGGCCTTCTCTATTGAAATTTCTGCATGTACCTGATAGCTCAGAACTCCTACTTGGCAGCAAAGCTTCTACTTTGCATAAAGATACATTACTTTTAACTTTTCCCTCAACTTGCATAGACAGAGGTGTCACCTTCTTATATAAATGTCGGGTCAAACAACACATATAAACCTGAATCAATGACAATAGATACATAAATCTATCTTTATCGCTGCAATCTTTTCATAAGGTTTTCCCCCTATCCCAATCTGTCAACCATTTCCATATCCTCCTACCCACACCAGGATTCAGGGCTCTAGATTAACAGAGTGGTTATATTTGATGTTTGCAGATAGATTGGCAATATATAATTCCATCCCTGCACCTGGATTTCTGAGACATTGCCCAGGGGACACCGTGCACCTCTAGCTATCGATAGGTTCAAGGAACATCTTACTTCACTAACTAACATTATAACAGTATCCTTTAGGACAAAGTAGCAAACTCTTCTATGTCCTAAATTATACGCAGGTGTTTCCTTCCTGGCAATGATATTCCCATCCAGAAACCAGAGTGAAGCATCTTCCCAAACTTCCAAACTTTAATCCCTCACTGAAAAGCCCCACAGTTCACATTCCTTGTTTTGAAGAAATGGATAGGTTATGTTCCTCCCCTAACCAACAACACACTTCATTTGCATATATAATACAGTTGTGACCATAACTGTCAAGATTCCAGCGTGACGTTCCACAAGTGCTGTTGATGAGCAAAGTCTTCCTGATGTTGAATTAGAATGAAATTGTCCAAAAGGAAACAAAACCTTTTATCGCCCGTTATAATGTTAACCAGGGGCGGACTGACCATTTGGAAACTCGGGCACTGCCCGAGGGCCTGGGGTCAGTAGGGGGCCCCATGAGATGCCCCGGGTACCTTTTTCATAGGCTTTTTTGAGTTTGGGCAAGGACATAGGGGCCCCATGATCCCCCTATTGCCTGGGGGCCCCATAAATTGTCAGTTCGCCCCGATGTTAACTTTCCCTTTTATCACTCTTTTCCTAAATGTTCATCATAATAAATTTGTGATGCGGCAGGGCACAGACACACTGCCAACCAGATGACCATCTTTCATCCATGTTCCAGAGACCTTGCCAATCTCTCGCTCCACTAGGACTCTGGAAATTAAAACAAGAGCAGAATCAAATTCTTATCCGTAATATCTCTTCGCTTGCTATCTTCACTTATAGAGCCTCACTTGTAGCCTAGGATCTTAGTTTTTCCTGCCTTCTGCAATTCTAAACAAGCTATTAACCACATGCCACCCAGCCACTGTATAAATACGTTGGCAGGGCGGCACGGCTGGGCAAAACCACGTTTTAAGACGTGTGTTTACAAAACAGGTAGGAGGCGTGCCGCCGCCCTACCTGTCCCGCCGATCACGGCCGCGGATGTCAGTCGCCGGGTCTCTGTCAGTTCCTTGACAGCTCCTGACAAGCTGAGCAGAAGAGAAGAGTTTATCTCTCCCGATCAGCTGTCCTCAGTGCAGTACACCCCCCCCCGCCCCCTAGTAAAACACTCCCCTCACACAGTTAACCCTTTCAGTAAATAAAAAGGTTAACCCCTTCCTCCCCAGTGCCATTAGTACAGTGTCAGTGTTTTTTTTTTGCACTGATCACTGTATTGGTGTCACTGGGGATGTCAGTGACCCCAAGTCAGTTCCCCCCCTAGTGTCAGAATGTCCGCCGCAGTCCTGCCATAAGTCGCTGATCGCCGCCAAAAGTCGCTGATCGCCACCATTATTAGTATAAAAAAAAATTAAAAATCCGAGTATCTTTCCCGCCATTTGTAAACGCTATAACTTTCACGTAAACCAATTAATTTACACGTACTGGGTTTTTTTTTTAGTAAAGACATGTCGCAGAATGCATTTTGGCCAAAATTTATGCCAAAATTTGATTTTTACATTTTTTTTACTGGACATCTTTTATAGCAAAAAGTCTTTTTTTTTTCTCAAAATTGTCAGGCTTTTTTTTTATAGCGCAAAAAATGAAAAAACGCACAGGCGATCAAATACCACCGAAAAAAGCTCTATTTGTGTGAAAAAAAGTACATAAATTTCATTTATGTACCGTATTGCATGACCGCACAATTGTCCGTTAACCGCTTGCCGCCCTGTCACTGTGTATATACGTGTGCAGGGCGGCAGTGGAGCGCAAAAGCACGTTTTAAAACGTGCTCCGCGCTCCCGACACATTCACGGGTAGGGGGCGCGCGCGCTCCCGCCGACCCGCGGGTGATACGATTCGATCCAGGAGGGATCGATCATTAGATTTCAGCCAGTGATTTCTGGCTGAAATCACATGATCGGTCCCTGTCCTATCCTGTCCTGTGTTGATATTTACACAGGGCAGGATATGATGTCATTCTTCTCTGCCTGGACACATTCCGTTCCAGACAGAGAAGAAGACATCCAAAAAGTGAGTACACAAGCACTACACTACAGTTAGAACACTCTAGGACACATTTAACCCCCTGATCGCCCCCCCCCCCCAGTTAACCCCTTCACTGCCCTGTCACCAGTGTCACTGATCAGTGAAGCGATTTTTACTGATCAGTGTCGCTGGCGACTTCCGATAGAGTTAGCGCCCCTCCCAGATAGCGCCAGTTTGCCCGCCAGTACACCAGTAATTCCATTTAACCCCTTGATCGCCCCCCCCCCCAGTTAACCCCTTCACTGCCCTGTCACCAGTGTCACTGATCAGTGAACCAATTTTTACTGATCACTGTATCAGTGTCGCTGGCGACTTCCGATAGTGTTAGCGCCCCTCCCAGATAGCGCCAGATTGCCCGCCAGTACACCAGTAATCCCGTTTAACCCCTTGATCGCCCCCTTCCCCCCCCCAGTTAACCCCTTCACTGCCCTGTCACCAGTGTCACTGATCAGTGAACCAATTTTTACTGATCACTGTATCAGTGTCGCTAGCGACTTCCGATAGTGTTAGCGCCCCTCCCAGATAGCGCCAGTTTGCCCGCCAGTATACCAGTAATCCCGTTTAACCCCTTGATCGCCCCCTTCCCCCCCCAGTTAACCCCTTCACTGCCCTGTCACCAGTGTCACTGATCAGTGAACCAATTTTTACTGATCACTGTATCAGTGTCGCTGGCGACTTCCGATAGTGTTAGCGCACCTCCCAGATAGCGCCAGATTGCCCGCTAGTACACCAGTTATCCCATTTAACCCCTTAATCCCCCCCAGTTAACCCCTTCACTGCCCTGTCACCAGTGTCACCGATCAGTGAAGCGATTTTTACTGATCACTGTATCAGTGTCGCTGGCGACTTCCGATAGTGTTAGCGCCCCTCCCAGATAGCGCCAGATTGCCCGCTAATACACCAATAATCCCGTCTAACCCCTTGATCGCCCCCCCCCCGAGTTGACCCCTTCACTGCCCTGTCACCAGTGTCATTGATTACAGTGAACAGATTTTTACTGATCACTGTATTAGTGTCACTGGTGACTTCCGATAGTGTTAGCGCCCCTCCTAGATAGCGCCAGTTTGCCCGCTAATGCACGGGATTTTTTTTTACCAAAAACATGTAGCAGAATACATTTTGGCTTAAATTTATGACTAACTTTGAGTTTGATATATTTTTTATAGCTTAAAGTAGAAAATATTGTTTTTTTTCAAAATTTTCGTATTTTTTTTGATTATAGCGCAAAAAATAAAAAGCGCACAGGTGATCAAATACCACCAAAAGAAAGCTCTATTTGTGTGAAAAAAAGGACGTAAATTTCGTTTGGGTGCAGCATTGCATGACTGCGCAATTATCATTTGAGTTAGTGCAGCGCTGTATAGCAAAAAAATGCATAAATTACAGTATCTATACCATAGTTTGTAGACACTATAACTTTCACACAAAGCAATCAATATACACTTATTGGGATTTTATTTACCAAAAACATGTAGCAGAATACATTTTGGCTTAAATTTATGACTAACTTTGAGTTTACGATATATTTTTTATAGCTGAAAGTAGAAAATATTGTGTTTTTTCAAAAGTTTCGTGGTTTTTTTGTTTATAGCGCAAAAAATAAAAAGCGCACAGGTGATAAAATACCACCAAAAGAAAGCTCTATTTGTGTGAAAAAAAGGACATAAATTTCGTTTGGGTACAGCATTGCATGACCGCGCAATTATCAGTTGAATTAGTGCAGCGCCAAACAGCAAAAAAAGGCCTGGTCATTAAGGGGGGTAAATCCTCAGGAGCTCAAGTGGTTAAACTAGCGCAGCGCTGTATAGTGAAAAAATGGCGTAAATTGCAGTATCTATACCATAGTTTGTAGACGCTATAACTTCCACACAAAGCAATCAATATACACTTATTGGGATTTTTTTTACCAAAAACATGGAGCAGAATACATTTTGGCCTAAATTTATAACTAACTTTGAGTTTACTATATATTTTTTTTTTATAGCTGAAAGTAAAAAATATTGTTTTTCTTCAAAATTTTTGGTCTTTTTTTGTTTATAGCGTGAAAATTAAAATCGCACAAGTGATCAAATACCACCGAAAGAAAGCTCTATTTGTGTGAAAAAAGGACGTAAATTTTGTTTGGGTGCAGCATTGCATGACCGTGCAATTATCAGTTGAATTAGTGTAGCGCCGAGTAGCAAAAAGAGGCGTGGTCATTAAGGGGGGTAAATCCTCAGGAGGGCAAGTGGTTAAAAAAACATGATTTATTTAGGATAAACCTAACTAAAAATGAATCTCCATCATCCGGAAAGAGGAAGAAAGAGAAAAAAAAAATGAGACCTGAATGCCGCTTTTACCAAGTTTATCATAAACCAAATATGCATTCAGCTGTTAGGTTAGGGCAGTGGTCGGCAAGCCGCGGCTCGCGAGCCACATGCGGCTCTTTACAAACTTAAATGCGGCTCTTCTGTGTGCCGGGCGCCCGCTCCCCTCCCTCCTCTCGGGCGCCCGCTCCCCTCCCTCCTCTAGGGGCGGCAGCCCCCTCCCCTCCCTCCTCTTGGGCGGTCGCCCTCTCCCCTCCCTCCTCTCGGGCGCCCGCTCCCCTCCCTCCTCTCGGGTGGCCGCCCCCCTCCCTCCTCTCGGGCGGCCGCCCCCCTCCCTCCTCTCGGGCGGCCGCCCCAAAAGTCAGGACAATGCAGCTGTCAGGATGTAGGCGGGGCAGCCAGGATGTAGGCGGGGCAGCGTGACGAACTCCTCTCCTCTCACAGTCCGCCCTGAAGACCAGAACGGCGCGGGAACACGGCGAGAGGAACGCGCGGGGCAAAGGTAAGTGAATTGACACAGGGGGGACTTACTATATGGGGGATGAATTACTATGGGGAATGAATTACTATATGGGGGACTTACTATATGGGGGATGAATTACTATATGGGAGACTTACTATATGGGGGATGAATTACTATATGGGGGATGAATTACTATATGGGGGATGAATTACTATGGGGGATGAATTACTATGGGGGATGAATTACTATGGGGGATGAATTACTATATGGGGGATGAATTACTATATGGGGGATGAATTACTATGGGGGATGAATTACTATGGGGGATGAATTACTATATGGGGGATGAATTACTATGGGGGATGAATTACTATATGGGGGATGAATTACTATATGGGGGATGAATTACTATATGGGGGATGAATTACTGGGGGGGATGAATTACTATGGGGGATGAATTACTATATGGGGGATGAATTACTATGGGGGATGAATTACTATATGGGGGATGAATTACTATAGGGGGGATGAATTACTATGGGGGATGAATTACTATATGGGGGATGATTTACTATGGGGGATGAATTACTATATGGGGGATGAATTACTATATGGGGGATGAATTACTATGGGGGATGAATTACTATATGGGGGATGTATTTTCAGTTTTAAAAATGTGGCTCTCAAAATAAATTTCAATCGTGGTTTTGGCGAGATTTGGCTCAGTTGAAAAAAAAGGTTGCCCACCACTGTGTTAGGGTGTAATAACTCCCCTTTCAGGTGTACAAAACCTATCAATTTGGACTTCTTTCCACCTGAATACTAAAATAATAATCTACCAACACCAGTCTTAACCCCTCGCCTACCGGGCACTTATACCCCCTTATTTACCAGGCCAATTTTCAGCTTTCAGCGCTGCCGCACTTTGATTGACAATTGCGCGGTCATGCAACATTGTACCCATATGAAATTTTGATCATTTTTTTCTCACAAATAGAGCTTTCTTTTGGTGGTATTTAATCGCCACTGGGCACTTTACTTTTTGCGCTATAAATAAAAAATTGCCAAAAATTTGAAAAAAAAAAAAAAAGTTTCTTTGTTTCTATTATAAAATTTTTCAAACAGGTAATTTTCTCCTTCTCTGATGTGCGTTGATGAGGCAGCACTGATGGGCACTGATAGGCGGCACTGATGGGCACTGATAGGCAGCACTAAAGGGCACTGATAGGCAGTACTGAGGTGGCACGGATAGCCGGCACTGACAGACAGCACTAATGAGGTGTCACGGATAGGCGGCACTAATATGCAGCACTGATAGGCGGCACTGATAGGTGACACTAATGATGGGTACTGATAGACGGCACTGACTGGCATCACTGCTGGGCACTGACTGGCACAACCGCTGGGCACTGACTGGTGGCACTGACTGGCAGCACTGCTGGGCTGCACTGGTGGGTGGCACTGGTGGGCAGCACTGGTGGGTGGCACTGGTGGGTGGGCACAGGTGGGTGGGCACAGGTGGGTGGCACTGGTGGGCACAGGTAGGTGGCACTTCTGGGCACAGGTGTGTGAAATTGCAGAGTGGCACAGGTGGGTGCACTGCTGGGCACAGGTGGGTGCACTGCTGGGCACAGGTGGGCGGAGCTAGTGGGCGCACTGCAGGGCACAGGTGGGCGGAACTTGCGGGTGGCACTGCTGGGCACCGATCATCAGGGCACTGATCATCAGTGCCCTGATGATCGGTGCTGATCCCCGCTCTGACAACTGCCGGTTCTCGGCAGTACTTTCCTCACGATCTGACAGCGTGAGGAAAGTGCAGCCGAGAACCGGCACTTGCATTTCCCTCTGATCAGCGTGTCATTGGACACCGCTGATCAGGTGGTAAAAGGCCGCTGTGATTGGCCTTTTACCACATCACGTGATCGGCTGTGTCCGTAGGACACAGCGATCACGGAGATCGCCAGGTGCGCACCCCCTGGGGCGCGCAGGAGAGCGCGTTCTGGGGGGACGTCATATGACGTCCACTCAGAACTGGCCGGCCGCAGTGCAGCCGGCATTCGGCTATCTGCGGTCGGCAACAAGTTAAACAAAATGGATTTGGTTGCTAACTTAGGGCATAGCCCATGACTCCCCTTTCAGGTGGACTAAACATATGAATTTGGATTATTCCATCTGAACTTGGACAAAAAAAATAATATAAAAAAAACAACAAAACAAAAACAAATCCAGAGGCTTATCCTTGAAACTAGTAAAAATGCCTCAAGGTCCTCTATAATATTCCAAAAACTGAGGCCAAATCTCTGAGACTTGCATCTAAACCTTATTCCATAACACAGAAACGTTAACCAGAAAATTCTCACCTTCTATACAACTCACTAGGGGCTACTAGCCAAAGATTTGTTTCCCCCAATGTTGTACCTCAGTGAAAAAGAGGCTACATCCGTTTTAAGTCTGTGCAATTCCTCCATAAACTGATGCCTTTCGTGCTTTAACTGACTATTCTCAGATTGTAATCGCAGCATTTGTGTTTTAAAAGGGACCTGGCTCTGACTGCTATGAGCTTTATGCCTTGGATTGCTTCCCCATCTGCAGAATAAACTTCAATGCGCCTTGGTGTGGTTCTAGGGTACCGAGTTTTTATGTGTTCATTATTATTATACATCAAACAATACCTTGCAATGTGTCCCAACTTTTTACAGGCAAAACACCTGAGAGCTGGCCTACCAGCATAGGCTCTACTCTGAGCATATGGCAATGGAGACTCAGATTGCTGCATAACATTACTATGGTTGGAATCAACAGACTTCATACTTTCATTGTCTGAGGAGCAATGGATTCATCAGATGTGCTTACCAAAGGGTCAGACACATGTTCCATTTCCACTCCTGAGTCAGATTCATGAGCTGTTGCAACACTTCTGTTTGAATATTCCTCATCCAAATTACTATCCTTTATTCCAACCATAGGAACATTACTTATAGCAACACCGACATTATACTCCCCTGATTGCTGCTCTAGAACCTCTATCTGTGCTGAACACTGTGCAGCACAGTGGCTAAATGGTTAGCACTTCTGCCTGGCAGTACTAGGGTCGCTGGTTAAAATCCCAACCACGGCACCACCTGCCTGGAATTTGCATGTTCTCCCTGTGACTGCATGGGTTTCCTGCGGGTACTCTGGTTTCCTCCCACACTCCAAAGACATGCAGGTAGGTTAATTGGCTCCTGTCTAAATTGTCCCTAGTATGTGTATGTATGAATGTGAGTTAGGGACCTTAGATTGTACGCCCCTTGAGGGTTAGGGTCTGATGTGAATGTACAATATATGTATGTAAAGTGCTGCGTACATTGATGGCGCTATATAAGTACCTGAAATAAATAATAATTAACACTGAGACTGCTCAATCTCTGCCTGCTTGGAAGATAACTCCATTATGGCAGCCTGGGCCTCCTGTAGCTCCCTCCTAAGCATGGCTATAACACCTTCATTCTCTGCTTCTCTTTGTTTTAAAGATATGATACACTGTTCCCTCAGTTTACACGTTTCTTCCAATTCATCCAATTTCTGTTCCAATGCACCATTCTCAGTTATCAAATGTTCAATTTCACCTCTTAGTTCCTCACACTCACAAACATTCGCATCTGCATCTGGGCCTAAAGTCTCCTCAGACTGTTGTCCACCTGGCACCTGTGGCAGATAGCTCTGAGTCCCCTGAGGCTGTAAAAATTGATGGCAGCCCAGAGGATCTCAGGGGTCTGGCTGAGGGACCGCTAGCGGTGAATGACAGGATGAGGTGTATAGGCAAAAGGAATTTGGTTTTGTACCCATATGTAAAGAAACAGAATGTTCTTCTGAAGTTCCCGGTAAAAAGGCACATTGTGTTTCAGTAAGTCCTGATAAAGACCAGTGTTGTGTGCCTGTATCCCCTTGTGGGATGAAGTTTTCTTTTGTTTGCTTCCCTGTCACCACAGATACCAGTAATGCCATTTTGGATCCTGGGCTGTGGAACACAGAGGAGGGACCACAGGGTGAGGGTTTAAATCTGACTCAATCTGACTCAGTAGCTGTGGCTGACGGCAGTTTCCAGTGGCTGTTACATTTGATGCCATCCCAGAGGAACTCAGGTGTGCCAATAGACGCTCTGCTGAGGACGGAGTAAAACAGTGTGACGTAGGTCAGAGGACAACCCCTAGTGAAATCCTTTCTCCTGTAACTTTCCCCTCTGTCACCACAGCTGCGGGTGCTGCCAGTGCAGACTCATTTCTGTGTGTTGCAGAGGGAAGTCTACAGGATGTTGGGGCAAATTCAGCCCAATCAGTGTCTTCTACCTCAGCAGCTGCAGCTGACACCACTGAGTACTTCCAGGCTGATAGGTCTGATGTTGGCCCAGAGGAGCTCAGGTGTTGTATTGACAGACGTTCTGCTGAGGAGGACAGAGTAGAAGGGTGTGGCATGGGTCACAGGATGACCCTTAGTGGAATAAAGTCTTCTCTGGATTTATCCTTTGTCCCCACAGCTATGAGTATCATGATTGAGGATTCATTGCTGTGCACAGCAAATGGAGGATCACAGGATGATGGGGGAACATTGACCCCATCAGAATCTGCTTTCTCAGAGACTGCATCTGGCAACACTGTATTCTCGTGGGCTGATACAGTAGGTTTGATGTCAGCTCGGAGGAACTCAGGGGTTGTGCTGACCAGTCTCTGGCGGAAGGAGAAAGAGCAGAAGTGTGGGAGACAGGTCAGGGGGTGGAGGCCCTGGTATCCAAGCCATGGAACCAGGTCCAAATCACCCAGGAATGACCTTATGCCAGGCTCAAGCATCTGGGTGTTGCAGCTAATAGAGAACCACCAGATGACCATGGCCAGTGGCTGAAAATGATGACAGAACACAATGACAAGTTTGCCTGTACCCTTCCAGTAGGTAGTTGGTGGCCAGTGGATGAAGTGGAGACGCAGGGGCGATCTGCTGGCCAGTTGTGATGCAGACCCTTTAGGATCATAACAAGAGCTGTACAGTAGCCCTCTCCTATCTGCAGGGGGACAGGCTGAAATGTCAGCGGTGCCAAGCTTTAATTGGGAGAACTCCCCCCCCCCCCCCCCCAACCTAGGGAACCTTCCATGTAGACGCGTTAGCCGACCCATTTAGGCTCAGCTATGCGTCATCTAGAAGGGGGGAGATGTGACATAAATGTAAGATTTGAGTAGCTGAGATGTGATTTGTAGAAATATGACATTGTAGATTTAGCTTCATTCCATGTTAATAATAGGATGGGTTCAGGATTGAGTCAGAGACATATGGTCACCAATTAGCATCTGAAAGGTCAGAGCATTGGCTAGGCTGGAGGTGACACCTAGATGCCAATAAAACCTTCTAGATGCCAATAAAACCTTGTCACCTATGTAGCCAGACTTTATCACCTTCTGGAAGTTTAAAGGAGAAACCCCAGATGTTTCGGCTTCAAAAATAGCAGGAGACCAGGAGTGGCTCCAATGTATCTGTCAAACTATAACTTATATCAGCAGATCAAAGGAATATATTTCATCTCTCATAAAAGCTAAAATATTATTTGCAGAGAGCTGAAAATACTTCCTTTTGATTGAACACACTGTAGGCTACATCTGCATGTAAAACTGTATTTGTAGCCTCTGTAGAATCCCAGAGAAACGCAGAAAACAGTTATATGGTGCCTGATTGCGACAACTGAACAGTGATTGGTACTGTCGCGATCGGACTGATGCGCTGGTGTAGGAAATTCAATCCCTGACTTGGTGATTCAAACTGTTCCTGGTCCAATCGACTTTGGGCATTTCAGTACCCAGAATGTCCTGTAGACTGGTACAGGAACACCCCCCAAAGTTGATTAGCCAAGGGCTAATGTCCAGCCTACGTCCATATTCCCATAAATTGAGGACCTGAGATATACACAGTGTGATTCGTACGGAGCCGGTTCTATTGACAGTCGGATCGTGGACTTTCTCTGACTTGCTCCAGTCGCAGGATAACTCTTGGTAAAAGTTTTATTTCTGTTTTTATTCCCTTTTATTTTATAGTCAATAGCCAATTGTGTGTCTTTTTGTATTTTTTGTATTTGCTGTAACTTTTTTTACTTTGTACACATTTTATGCACTGCCCACTTTCGGAATATTAAATCATAAAATTAATAAGTGACTTCTGGGTACTTAAGCTCAGGCTCATATCTCTGGAGAGATTATTGTATTGCAGTGTCTTTATATGCTCAGTCAAGTTCATTGCCTATCTGTATGCAATTGCACTGCGTGTTGGCAGATTGCATGCAGATTGTAAAGTAGGATATCTCTGTGTGAAAATTAAATATATAAATTGTGCCGCGCTCCTGTGTATAAATAATTACAATATTCACTATTTCAAATGACAATCCAAAGTAAAAAAAAAAAAACACAAATATGAAAAAATAATAAAATGATATATATATACTTATATCTAGTGTATAAAATACAATTATCTTCTGCTTATAACATCATAAATAAATACCACATACTGTGCTGGTGACAATAGTAAATAGTTATAGTGATAAAAACAATATATATGAAAAAGTGCTCATAGACAGTCCTCTTTCAATTTAAATTATGATGGTGCAATGCCGCTCCCATAATCCACGTGCAGTGTGATTTTATTATGCGCTCACCTCAGGTTTTGCCTTATAAAAAGGCAAAACTAGCTTTTTGTCCTTATAGGACTGCTGGGATGATCCTCCTGCTTAGGATATTCCTGATGGCAAATGGGATGATTATGCTCGATCTTAATCCACCTGGGATCTCTGGAGTGATTATGCCTGCTGCTGATCAGGATTTGATCAGGATTTGATGGCTGGATGGATATTTCGCTTTTTCTTCCAAAGGTCCTCCTTCCTCCTATACTGATTTCTCTCCAATATATCACAGAATGATTGTATGAAGAAACAAAACCATCATAGTGCTTTATCCTTTTAAAATTAAGGCTTTATTTGCTGCTGCAAGTTCCATACAGAGTTTTTAGCATAGGCTTCAGAGTAAGGCAGTTTCAGCCTGTCCTGCAGTTTCTGCTATGCTTGCCGTGATGTCAGAGTCCCTCCCCTACGCATTACGTCACCGGGTCACGTGACTTCATCAGGGGGATATGATTGGACATCACAACTATTGCTGCTATATATATATATGCCGGCCGCCATTTTATTGGAGTCCGCATGTGCGTGGCCATCTTAATGGGGTCAAATGTGTATGTTGCTGCACCCAGATTCCGACAGATGAAACTGTCAGTGGTATTTATTTATGATGTTATAAGCAGAAGATAATTGTATTTTATACACTAGATATAAGTATATATATCATTTTATTTTTTCATATTTTTTTATTTTTTTTTTTACTTTGGATTGTCTTTTGAAATAGTGAAGATTGTAATTATTTATACACAGGAGCGCGGCACAATTTATATATTTAATTTTCTCACAGAACACTGTCTAATGAGTAGGTGTGAGTGCCAGCGAACCACAGGTGTATCATACATTGTGTTTTGTTTTGTTTGTCAAATTAATTAATGGTATTAGTTTAGACAAACACCATAGTAGCTCACAAGTACACTCATTTATTTTTTTAGGATATCTCTGTGTGTGTGGTGGCCCAGCAGACCAGTCTGCGGATAAACTGTAGCTTGCCACCGTTTGTTGTGTGTCTGGTGTGGGGGTGTGTGGACAGTGGAAGAGTGATTAACACCGGGGTTCTAGCTTGTAGGATAGCTGGAGGAATTCTAGAAGGGTGTGCCAGTTGCTAGGCTGCTTCTCAACCCTTAGTGTGCACCAGATTGTATGTAAGGTTCGTATCTGACTGTGTGTGTGGTCAGCCAGCTGGATTGGAGTGGAGTCTCCCTCTAGTGGTGACCAGAGGTAGGGCGGTCTGTGAAAGTATATCACGGCTCGTATTATATATATTCAGATTAAGTCCCCCTCATTCCCTCTTACCCCAAGTCACGGTCGGACGTGCACGCCTCGGTTAGCTAGTTGCTGTGGGAGTGTGCGTATGGGTTGGATCCGTGACAGATTGGCGGCAGCAAGCGGGATCCGCTTAGTACAATAGTGCATGGTTTATTCATTTAACTCATGAACTAAAGGTTGGAAGCTTGGTAGAAGTGACTGACCTACAGAAGCTCACTCAGTGCATACCATACCCGAAGCCACTGCCCTCCAAGCCTGATTCCAGGCTGTGACATCTGGAGAACTCAATCTATGCTTGGTCATGCTCTTGACTTCCTCTCTGGAGAGGGGATAGCAACTCCACAGAGCAGGCAGTCAAGAGCATAACCAAGCATCTGTGGTTGCTATTTGCACCCCAGGTTTTTGAAATCCAGCATAGCTGTTCAGATTCTCCATAGATGTAACTAGATCTTTTTTAAATGACCTCTGTGTACTAGAGAAGAATACCTTAAAAATTATTGCTGCAAATCCATTTCTTTGGATACCTTCCACTTCCACTTTTAAAACTTTCACCATTCAGGTAAACATTCTCTGGTTCACCAGGGACCATTGGCTTTCTACGAATACTAGATCTGGAAAAAAAGAACAAAATATAACATGACATAGAAAGCTTATTATAAAGCTGTTTAGATCAGTGTTTCCCCTATGTTAGCATTGTGTCCACAGTAGCATTTGCGTAGGCCAGGCATGTCCAAAGTCCGGCCCGCGGGCCATTTACGGCCCGGGGGTCGGTTTAATACGGCCCTTCAACAGCCCTCCCTGCTCTGTGTAATGTGGCCCTCCCACGGCCCTCCCTTCTGTGGCAGACAGTCTTCTGCTTGAGAGCAGTGCGCATGCGTGACTGCGCCGCGCTGGGAGCGACAGAGGGCGGTGACGTCAGGGCCGGGCTTCCAGCGTGAAGTGTGTTTCTCTTCCCCTCCCGGCTGCCGAGCAGAGACTTCAGCTCCAGCTACCTTTTTCACCCTTCACATTAGTGCAGGTAAGTTTTTTTTTAAATTTATTTTCAATACATTGTGAAAACTCAGCTGTCAGTTGATCTTAATGTTATGAAATGAAAAGTATGTCGTTTGCAAATAACTTGGCATAAAATAATTTATTTGCATTTAATTGTAATGGTTCAAAGAATGTTCGGAAAAATGTTCGACCCTCCACCATGTTCACTTCATCCAATCTGGCCCTCTTTGAAAAAAGTTTGGACACCCCTGGCGTAGGCAGAGCAGAGTAGGACTGACCATAGAGGGATGACTTTGACGCAGTTGGCCAGCTTAAGCATGCATTGCAATATGTGTGAACTAAATATTCCTATTTATTGCATAGTTTGCTTGAAAGGGTATATACCAGTGTGCAGAGGATCCTTCAGAATTTCTGGTTTATTCATTTAACTCATGAACTAAAGGTTGGAAGCTTGGTAGAAGTGACTGACCTACAGAAGCTCACTCAGTGCATACCATACCTGAAGCCACTGCCCTCCAAGCCTGATTCCAGGCTGTGACATCTGGAGAACTCAATCTATGCTTGGTCATGCTCTTGACTTCCTCTCTGGAGAGGGGATAGCAACTCCACAGAGCAGGCAGTCAAGAGCAAGAGCATCTGTGGTTGTTATTTGCACCCCAGGTTTTTGAAATCCAGCATAGCTGTTCAGATTCTCTATAGATGTAACTAGATCTTTTTTAAATGACCTCTGTGTACTAGAGAGGATTACCTTAAACTTCTTGCTGCAAATCCATTTCTTTGGATATCTTCCACTTCCACTTTTAAAACCGTCACCATTCAGGTAAACATTCTCTGGTTCACCAGAGAGCACTGGCTTTCTACGAATATTAAATCTGGAAAAAATAGAACAAAATATAACATTACATAGAAAGCTTATTAAAAAGCTGTTTAGATCAGTGTTTCTCAACCTTTTTTCAGTCAAGGCACCCTTTAATATTATGGACAGTCCCGAGGCACCCCATTGTAAAATGGGATAACTCAAGACTGTCCATACTTTTAAAAGGGCACCCCATTCTAAAATGTGAAAAACTATTCTACTAGTTTTATATAATGCAGCAACATCCACACATGTAGGACATCCAACATTAGAGGTGATTTATTCTTCCAAAGCAAATACACTTCTGCACACTGGTACCGACTAGTATTCCAATGTTTCTCTTCCCCTCAGTTTTTCTCCATCACTGAGCTGATGTGACCCCACCACTGATGGAGAGGGGCGAGGGAGGGTAAAGTAGGATGCTGTGCAGGCAGCTGACATCTTCCTTATCAACTCATGATGTCATTGGTTGTCAGGACGCCGGCGGCTAGAAGGTCATAATGGTGAACAATGAAAACCTGTGGTTTTGTGTAAATAAAAGGCAGATTTGTTCCACCCGTTGGCTTGTATAATAGTTTTGGGCAATTTTTAGACATTTTGCCAAGGCACCCCTGAAGAAACCTCAAGGCACCCCAGGGTGCCTGGGCACCCTGTTTGAGAAAGGCTGGTTTAGATAATGATCACATACAGTATATAGTGGTTTTCCATACATTTTCTTTCTATGCCTTTTATAGTCAGGACTAAAAAATACAATACAAAAAAAAAAATTCTGTCAGGTGAGTATGAAACATAACGTGAATATTTTGTATGCTCATCTGAAACCACCAGGGGGTGCTGTAGCCTCTTTTTACCCATTTACCTGATCATTCATCTCTATTTTGCTGGAAGAAGTCAATTCTCTAACAAAAATGATAGATTCAGCCCTGAAAACACCGATCTAATATATGTTCTTCACAACAGATTTTGACTAATCTGTTTGTAGTCTTGATCTTATGATCTCTGAACAATCACTTAAGCTTCCGTCGTACTATACAGGTCCAGAGAGCGAAGGGTTTCAAGCGAGCTATAGGAACAATGCAGTAGCAGCCATGAACTTGTATTTTTTTCTCTTCAGCCAGCACCTGACTTAATGTAAAAGTGATGAGGATAGCAAGTGAGAGGAGTTCCCCTATCTCCTCTACTGTCTGTGAAGCCAGAAGTGCTCAGCTCTGTGCATTTCTGGTGTTAGAGCTGTCACTCCTCAGCTGCTACAATCAGGGGAGCAGCTAATTAAGCATGATCTGCACTTGATTAGCTTCATTGGAGGGCAGGAGAGATATTAGGGATCTAATAAACCCCTGATACCTCCATAAAGAGGACTTGTCACCTGCCCATGTTATCACATATGGGGCTTGTTAGCCCCCTTGTGATAACAAAAAAGTTAAATGAAAAAAAATAAAATAACAATAAAAGTATAATTTGAAAAAATGAAGTAGCTATGTCTCCCTGCACTCCCCTGCAAATATGTGTATAGGTTGCACACATGTATGTAATCAGCGATTGCACCACACATGTTATATATCACTGGGAATGTTAAAGTGAGAGCAATAATTCTAGAACCATCATTCACAGTTGATTCTAAACAGATAATCTGTAAAGGCTTTTAAAGCGTCTCCTATTGGTAACTTTGGGTCCCATCATGTTTTGTCATTTTGCAGGCACACACAGTTTTGAGGCTTGACACCTTTGGTATCTATTCACTCTAAACCACCTCATCTTTTATTATGTACAAAAATTGTGGATTACATTGTGTCTGGGTACAATAAAACTCATTTCAGTGTATTATCTTCTTAATATAAAACAATTGCTCAAATATTGTATGACATAACAATTGCAACTACTATTTATTTTTCTGTGAAGCCTCTGCTTTCAGATAACATATAATGTTCTGGAGGTTGGAAGTATAGCCAAAATTGCTGTTGCATGTGTGCAAAAAATGAAAAAATAGCTGTAGAAGGGGAACTAGTGAATAGCAGCCCTGTTCTCAGGAGGCGTACGAAGCCGCTCTCTAGCAGAGGAGATACAGGGGTGGATTTACTAAAAATGGAGAGCGCAAAATCTGGGTCAGTTGTGCATGGCAGCCAATCGGCTTCTAACTTCAGCTTGTTCCATTATGCTATGACAATAAAACCTGGAAGCTGATTGGTTTCTATGTAAAGCTGCACCAGATTTTGCACTCTCCAGTTTTAGTAAATCAGTACAATGCGTCCCCCACCAGTGCCAGACTGGGACCAGTAGGTGTAATAATAATGACTGTGTATTGGATTCACTGCTGAATTACCATTGCACTGGGTTGGCTAAGCAATGACATGCCCCAACTCTAAACTGAAACAGAATATTGAACCCCCCCACACTCAGGATAAAGCAACAGTGCAATCCACAAAGTAAACTGTGCAACCATATAATAAAGACCCAAAACCGCTGCTGCTGCTGCAAAAAAAAACAAAAACATAACACAATCGTAAAATAAATTAGAATTGATTGCAAGTCTGTGCCATAGTAGTAATTATTTGTTGCACAGCGCTGTGGCTACAGGTCTTCATGAAATATGTTGTACAAGGAGGGCTGATTCAATGGGCTAATGTAGAACCAAACCTCAAATGTCGGTTTTAGGTGAAGCTGATCTTACATTTGAGGAGTGGAACTTACACAGGTTCTGGGTAGAGTGTTCCATTAGTCCAGACCCAGCTTGAATTATCTTGTGTCCTGCTCAGTCCAATCCAGTATATGTTAGACTTCACAAGATTTAAAAAGTTCTGCAAGACAGAAAGACAAATAATTGAAATAAATGACATTTTTCACTTGAAAAACTCTTAGAACATTGCACTGAACTGGACTTGATTCCCATGGTGCTTTACACTTCTCTATACAATACATAATAGTTATCCATAAAACATTAAAGCTGACCTGCAGCCTAAAGACAATCAGTGGGCTGAACCTAAAAAAAAACCTGACAAATTCCTCCATCCACACAAATGAGGTGGATGGAGGAATCCGCCCATCGGTACATTGTATTTTGAGGGGCAAGACTTGCTACTGTCAGAATACATTGATCAACGACTGCAGCAAATAATCAACAAAAGTTTTCTAACTTCTAACTCATTGACAGGTGTCAAACAAATGACTTCTGCCAAGCAGGGGCAACCACACACTGAAATTCAGTCAGTTCCTGCCATCTATCTGTGAACATCTTCACCTTGTTCCTTCTCCCCATGTACATAGTCCTCTCCTCTATCTATAGATGGCACTCTCCTATCCCACGCTGGATTCCACAATATGTTCCCAAGAAGGGGTGGCAGCTAAACTAAGAGCCATCTAACTTCCTGTGTGAACGACCTCCAATAATAATGAAGAGTTCATATTTAGCATAGTCCCAACAATGGCCCACCCCATACCATTGGTTGTTATGATGAATCCATCATGGCTGCCTGGCATCATGTATGAACATGGTTTGCATAACTCATTTTGCACATGGAAGTAGTTTTTAGATTGAACTGTAGGAGTTATCTTGGGCAGACTGAAAATATAATCCATCCTGGACCTCCTACTTGTAAACAGTCTGTGTGATCTCTGAAAAGACCAATAGGTGTGAGCACAGTAATATGTGAACAATGACAACAGGAATACACTATACTGCCAAAAGTATTAAGCCAGCCCTAAATCATCAGGTTCAGGTGTTCCAATCCCCTCCATGGCCACAGGTGTATACAATCAAGCCCCTAGGCATGCAGACTGCTTCTACAAACATTGGTGAAAGAATGGGTCGCTCTCAGGAGCTCAGTGACTCCATGCGTGGTCCCGTGATAGGTGGCCACCTGTGCAATAAGTCCATCCGTGACATTTCCTGGCTACTAAATATTCCACGCTCAACTGTTAGTGGGATTATAACAAAGTGGAAGCAACTGGGAACAAAAGCAACTCAGCCACCAAGTGGTAGGCCATGTCACATGACAGAGCGGGGTCAGCGCATGCTGAAGCGCACAGTAAGCAGAAGTCGGCAACTGTGTGCAGAGTCAATAGCTAAAGACCTCCAGACTTGGTGTGGCCTTCAGATGAGCCCAACAACAGTGTGTAGAGAGCTTCATGGAATGGGTTTCCATGGCCGAGCAGCTGCATCCAAGCCTTCCATCACCAAATGCAATGCAAAGCGTCGGATGCCGTGGTGTAAAGCACGCCAACACTGGAC
This sequence comes from Staurois parvus, assembly GCF_062004578.1. Lineage (NCBI taxonomy): Eukaryota > Metazoa > Chordata > Amphibia > Anura > Ranidae > Staurois > Staurois parvus. The sequence goes on along the minus strand of NW_028318907.1, from coordinate 872,698 downwards.
TCTAGAGCACTGGAGACGTGTTCTCTGGAGTGACCAATCACGCTTCTCTGTCTGGCAATCTGATGGACGTGTCTGGGTTTGGCGGTTGCCAGGAGAATGGTACTTGCCTGACTGCATTGTGCCAAGTGTAAAGTTTGGTGGAGGGGGGATTATAGTGTGGGGTTGTTTTTAGGGGTTGGGCTTGGCCCCCTAGTTCCAGTGAAGGGAACTCTTAAGGCGACATTTTGGACAATTTCATGTTCCCAACTTTGTGGGAAGAGTTTGGGGATGGCCCCTTCCTGTTCCAACATGACTGCCCACCAATGCACAAAGCAAGGTCCATAAAGACATGGAGGAGCCAGTTTGGGGTGGAGGAATTTGACTGGCCTGCACAGAGTCCTGACCTCAACCCCATAGAACACCTTTGGGATGAATTAGAGCAGAGACTGCGAGCCAGGCCTCCTCCCCCGACATCAGTGCCTGACCTCAGAAGTGCAGTCTTCTTTAACCCCTTCACGCCTAAGGGTAAAACAAATCTAAATGCCTAAGCACAATTTTGCCACTTTGACATGTGTTAGTAAAACCGTACATATGTACTTTGTACATCCAAGTGAATTATACCTTGTTTTTTTTTTCAGGACAAATTGAGCTTTCATTTGGTGGTAAATGGTAATGGATATCTCCTGATTTTTTTTTCATTATCAAAGGAAAACTGGCCCAAAATAGTAAAAAAAAAATATTTTTTTTTATTTAGCTGTGTGTTTCTTGTTACGACCATAACCTACCACCAAAGAAAAACCCAACATAAATTCTCCAGCTCTTGACGATCGCAGCGATACCATATATGTGTGTTATTTGTTGTTTGTACCCGTAGTACAGCCCAGAAACATTTGCATTTTGTTTGTTTTTTATTACTTAAAACACACTGACACCATTTTTTTTTTAATCCTGACCTTTGACCCTGACCTTGACCCAAACACTTACCCTGGCACTGAACTAGATCAAACCTTGATCTAGGTGTTTTTTCTTTTATTTGTTAATATTTATTTATCTTTTTTTTTTTAATAACATTTTTTTTCCCTCTATGCCAGAAGAGAAAAAAAAACAAGGGGGGCTGGGCTGTACAGTGACTGATCACTGTGATAGCCAATCAGAGGCTATCACAGCGATCATGTGACCCGGAATCGGGAGTCTAATGATCGGGACTCGGGCTCTCAGTGACACCACGGTCTTTGTGCTCGGAGTGCGCTGTGCAGCACACTCCCAGCAGAAAGACATGTATGCAAATATGCGCCCCCGCAGAAAAAGCCCAGTTCTGTGAGGCCACATATTTGTGTGACGTCGGCATCAACAGGTTAAAATGATGGCTGCGCAGGACGTGGTGGTAGGTTGTGCAGGCAATGATGTCTATCAAAGTTTGTACATGTAGCGCTCCCAGTAGGGGGTACAGGCAGCCCTGCCATAGCAGGCCCCATCGAGTCTTAAGCTCCTTCCACTGTTAGCACAATTAATCCACACTCACAATTCATCATAGTGTGCCATGTGTGCTGACTCATTTTTCTCCTTTCAATTTCTTTCTTTCTCCGGTGGTGGTCCCGTATATTTAAGCCCCTGTACAGGGCCCCATGATTTCTAATGGCAGCCCTTTGTACACGTGCAATCAGCCATGTCTGCTGTCTCAACAAAACACTGGCCACTTAATAAATGACTGAGTGCATGCTCTACTGCCCATTACCTTTGTCGTCACCTCCAATTTGAAAACGTATAATAGAATTGTGTTATGGTCATGTCCAGTGGTGGGTCATGTTGGGGGTGTAGTGTTCTATCTATAGGGTGTAATAGAATTGTATTATTATGTCCAGTGGTGGGTCATGTTGGGGGTGTAGTGTTCTATGTATAGAGTGTAATAGAATTGTATTATTATGTCCAGTGGTGGGTCATGTTGGGGGTGAAGTGTTCCATGTATAGGGTGTAATAGAATCGTATTATTATGTCCAGTGGTGGGTCATGTTGGGGGTGTAGTGTTCCATGTATAGAGTGTAATAGAATCGTATTATTATGTCCAGTGGTGGGTCATGTTGGGGGTGTAGTGTTCCATGTATAGGGTGTAATAGAATCGTATTATGTCCAGTGGTGGGTCATGTTGGGGGTGTAGTGTTCCATGTATAGGGTGTAATAGAATTGTATTATGTCCAGTGGTGGGTCATGTTGGGGGTGTAGTGTTCTATGTATAGGGTGTAATAGAATTGTATTATTATGTCCAGTGGTGGGTCATGTTGGGGGTGTAGTGTTCTATGTATAGAGTGTAATAGAATTGTATTATTATGTCCAGTGGTGGGTCATGTTGGGGGTGTAGTGTTCTATGTATAGAGTGTAATAGAATTGTATTATTATGTCCAGTGGTGGGCCATGTTGGGGGTGTAGTGTTCTATGTATAGAGTGTAATAGAATTGTATTATTATGTCCAGTGGTGGGTCATGTTGGGGGTGTAGTGTTCTATGTATAGAGTGTAATAGAATTGTATTATGATGTCCAGTGGTGGGTCATGTTGGGGGTGTAGTGTTCTATGTATAGTGTAATAGAATTGTATTATTATGTCCAGTGGTGGGTCATGTTGGTGGTGTAGTGTTCTATGTATAGAGTGTAATAGAATTGTATTATTATGTCCAGTGGTGGGTCATGTTGGTGGTGTAGTGTTCTATGTATAGAGTGTAATAGAATTGTATTATTATGTCCAGTGGTGGGTCATGTTGGTGGTGTAGTGTTTCATGTATAGAGTGTAATAGAATTGTATTATTATGTCCAGTGGCGGGTCATGTTGGGGGTGTAGTGTTCTATGTATAGAGTGTAGTAGAATTGTATTATGATCATGTCCAGTGGTCAGTTGTATTCTGGTACAATGGATAACATAATATATTGTGATCATGTTGAGATGGGTGGAGATGGAATTATGATTACTCACCATTTCGTCTTTATTATCAATAATGGCCAGGGATGAATTGTGTAATTGACAGAAGTTCTGGCTGTTCCTCCATGTATTTCTCTTGTCTGAGATATAGTAACATTTTCTCCTGTATATGACCCAGTCATCCCCACAGTCTTCAGCTGGTGAACTCATTACCACTTTTGTTTCAGGTGTCTCTCCTACAAATAGATTTGTTTATTTTAGCCATTCTGTTTACTTATTAACTAACAGACAAACATTATTAATAAATTACAATACTATCAGAAGAAAATAAGATATTACAAAAATACAAACAGAAATATCAAACAACTAATCATTTGTATAACTAAATGTCAGCAAAGCGGGGCTTGTTTAGTATATAGAGGTGAAAGGTCCTATCAGAAAGTAGGAACGGCAATACTGATAAAGGGCTGCGTCACCTCCAGTAAACTTTAAAGTATTATTATTATTATAATACAGGATTTATATAGCGCCAACAGTTTGCTCAGCGCTTAAGTATGTTTATATGTGTGTGTTTGTGTGTATATATATATATATATATATATATATATATATATACACACTTTTTTATGTATAAAGTCAATGATCTTTTTTTTTTTCCTTTTTTGTGGATAGAGTGGCAAGGGGTTAAAACATCTGCCAAGTCTTCATTGCTGTCTATCACATCCCCTATGGGGTGATTCACCCTATCCATTTGTCTTGGTAACACAGGTATTGGGACAGAAAGTTCTGGGAATGTATCATTGTTGAGCTGTCACCAGAGCAGTAGGTGTGGGGAAATCTTACAATGGAAATGCCTGTGCAGGTAACTACTGCCTATCAGGGTAATTCCCCTCACTTTGGAGAGATTTCCTCTCATTTCCTTCTGCATCTCTGTTGACAGGAACTGAAGGGAAATCTCCCCAAATGAGACACAGACAGAGGTTTTAACTCTTTCCTACTCTGCCTCTAAAAATAAAATAAATGTCTATATATACACTTTACAATAATACAACAACCAGAAATTGGTACAGTATATATATATCTCCATCCTAATTGGTTATACTGCTCTCAGTGATGGTTGTGTGTGCTGTGTTCTGTTATTCTTTCCCTGCCAAAGTGGAAATGTCAGCCCAGGGTCACGCTGTAAGGTTCCCATAGAGACTGCCAGAGCTCATAGGTAATAACTGACACTGTCTGGGCTGCTGGGGGAGGGTAATTCCCCTCACTTTTGGAGAGATTTCCTATCATTTCCTTCTGCATCTCTGTTGACAGGAACTGAAGGGAAATCTCCCCAAATGGGACACAGGTGGAAAAAAAAGTAAACTGACAGAGGTTTTAACTCTTTCCTACTCTGCCTCTAAAAATTAAAAAAAAGTCTATATATACACTTTGTGGTAATAGAAATAGCGCCACGGATGAAAATAGAGGGCAATCAAAATGAGCTGCAAAACCTGGCCTATAACATGTATAGTATATGCAAAAATTCAAAAACAGGTTGCGCTTAAGTGTATACAAATCAATATGTGTCAAACAAAATAAAAAAAAATAAAATATAAATAAGGTCCAACAAACAAAAAGTCCAAAGTGTTTGTGGTATTAAATAATCAATTGTATCCAAAAAAATATATCACAAAATGAATCCACCACCAAAATCGGTTAAATAAAACTCACCAGAGCAATATGCTGATCGTATGACAAATCAGCATATAGCGCTTGTTGCTCTGGGAGCGATGATCTGTATATGATCGAGGCAATACTGGAAACTTTTAAGGCTGAACTCCAAGGAGTGATCATCTGCAGGACTGAGTGTCTTATATATCCACTTCAAAAACTTTAGCCACCACACTATGAGATATTCAGACCGCCACCGGGAAAGAAAAGTAGAGACTCATGGTGCAGTACACAGTAAAATCATCAAATTTAATAAAATAATGCACTTACAGCAAGTGGTGTCTAAACCAACACCAGTATAAACAGCGTGTTCAGTAAAACAAGGTGAACGCAGACCCAGCCTGGCTTGCGCATGCGCCGTACCAGCAGACCGGGAGCGTCCTGACGTCACATCCGAAGGCCCCTTCCTACGCGTTTCGTCATCGTCGCCCTCACGAAGCGGATGGATGTGAGCCGTCAAAGCTTAATTAAATATTCACTGCACTAAGGCGGACAGCTGATCTATAATGAGGATTAATTCCCCACACACTCCAATCTTAATATCTAGCTTCCGCATAAATAAAAAATATACCAAAAAGACCAGGGGAAAGCCTATATATAGGATAATAGATGGCATGAATTGATCTACAATTGCCAGACAAAAATAAATATATAAAGTATTGGACATTTAAAGGGCCAGTATCAAATGAATGTATATAGCATTAAAGAGAAACAGGGGTTCTGAATGAAAAAGAAGCTAGATATTTGTTGATAAAAAATCACAAAATACCTACTATTTACCAAAAGTGCACAAAAATCAAGAGAAACCACTTGGTAGGCCTATAATTAGTGGGATTAATTCTCTTTTTGCCAGAGTCGGCGAATATATTGATTTTTTTCTTCAGGACATAATTATGAATAATAGATCATATTTAAAGGATAGTGGTCAACTTATTACCATTTTAAGATGTTTGGATAATTTAAAGGACTGTATCTTAGTGACAATTGATGTAGAGTCGCTTTACACTAACGTCAATCAGAAAGACAGGATTAAAGCTGTAAAATGGGCCTTAAGATATAAATCCAATTTAAAGAGAGCTGAAAGAAGCTTGATTATTGAACTATTAGAATTAGCCATGAATAATAACTTTTTTTGGTATAAAAAACTTTTTTCCAACAATGCAAAGGTGTTGGAATGGGGGCTAAATATGCCCCCAGGGTGGCTAATTTGGTGATGGACAAATGGGAGGAGGAATGTATCTATGGCAAGTGGCCAGAGATGGCGCTATATAAGAGGTACATTGATGACATCATTATAATATGGAATGGCACCCAAGAACATCTTAATACCTTTACTGAACATATTAGTAACAATTTGTATGGTCTAAAATTTATGGTGACAAGTGATCTGAACCAAATAAATTTTTTGGACCTTATATTATACAAATGTAATGGTGGTATTTTGACAAAACCCTTTTTCAAGGAAGTTGACGAGCCAGTTCACGAGGATAAAAAGGAATTGTATTGAAAATGCAGACTATATTAATCAAACGAATATTGTAATAGAGAGATTCACTGAGAAAGGTTATGATAGGATGTTTCTTCTCAAAGAAAGAAATCTCATCAGTGATAAGAATAGAGAGTCCCTTTTGAGTATAAAGACACCTAAGAAATTTGATAACAATATAAGTTTTATCACCAACTATAATATGCAGTATAAAAAAGTTGAATGAATTTTTAAAAAATATTGGCCCATTTTGTTACAAGATGACATTCTGAAGGACATTATTCCTGATAGACCGAGATTTGTTTATAGAAAAAACAGGCCCCTAAGGACAAGAATTGCCCATAATGTCATTGATCCCCCTAAAAAAGTAGATTTGTTTCCTGAATTAAAAGGTTTTTTCTATTGCAACAAATGTAAAGTTTGCAGAACAGTTCGTAAGGATTCCAAGAAAAAAAGAAAATCTTTGAACTCCTTTTGCTCCAAAAAAGAATATAAAATCAATTCCTTGATAACCTGTAACTCCTCACATGTAGTCTACATTTTGGAATGTCCATGCCACCTCCAATATGTGGAATGAACAGGGAGATGTCTAAAAACGAGGATAGGTGAACACATTGGTAACATCAAAAAGGGGTTTGATAAACATAGCGTATCAAGGCATTTTAAACTAAAGCATAATTGTGATCCTAGCCTATTGACTTTTTATGGTATCGATATGGCTAAACCACATTGGAGGGGTACTGATTTAAATAATGAAATTTCCAAGAAGGAAACCTACTGGATTTATGAACTAAATTCCCTTAAACCCAATGGGTTGAATGTGGATATTGATCTTAACTGTTTTCTCACAAATTTTTAATTTTTGGGTTGATGTATTATCATGACAAATTGTGTTATAATAATGATTTTCTTAAACATTGGAGTTCCCCTTTAATGCTGCAGATATATACATTTTTCTGCTACCGGCCCTTTAAATGGTTGATTTTGGTATTTTATATAATATACTTTTTTCTTTGTAATGGTAGATCTATTTATGCCATTCATGGTCTATTTAGGTTTTCTCTTGGTCGTTTTGGACATTTATTATAGTTTGGATGCATGCGGAGGCCACCTACTATAATTAGATTATGTGGCAAATTAATTTTCAATACTAATCAACTGTCCGGTTTTATTACATTTAATATTTAATAAAGTTAGATTAAATATTGAAGATTAAAGATTAGAGATGTTTCTACTGTTGGGCCGAGGCATTATTATGTATTATGGGTTATATGTTTTGAGCATTGGAGTTCCTCTTTAATGCTATATACATTCATTTGATACTGGCCCTTTAAATGTCCAATACTTTATATTTTTATTTTTGTCTGGCAATTGTAGATCTGTTCATGCCATCTATTATCCACATAGGCTTTCCCCTGGTCTTTTTGGTATATTTTTTATTTATGCGGAAGCTAGATATTAAGATTGGAGTGTGTGGGGAATTAATCCTCATTATAGATCAGCTGTCCGCCTTAGTGCAGTGAATATTTAATTAGGCTTTGACGGCTCACATCCATCCGCTCCGTGATGACGACGATGACGAAACGCGTAGGAAGGGGCCTTCGGATGTGACGTCAGGACGCTCCCGGTCTGCTGGTACGGCGCATGCGCAAGCCAGGCTGGGTCGGCGTTCACCTTGTTTTACTGAACACGCTGTTTATACTGGTGTTGGTTTAGACACCACTTGCTGTAAGTGCATTCTTTTATTAAATTTGATGATTTTACTATGTACTGCACCATGAGTCTCTACTTTTCTTTCCCGAGTGGCAGTCTGAATATCTCATAGTGTGGTGGCTAAAGTTTTGAAGTGGATATATGACACTCAGTCCTGCAGATGATCACTGCTTGGAGTTCAGCCTTAAAAGTTTCCAGTATTGCCTCGACCATATACAGATCATCGCTCCCAGAGCAACAAGTGCTATATGCTGATTTATCATAGGATCAGCATATTGCTCTGGTGAGTTTTATTTAACCGATTTTGGTGGTGGATTCACTTGGTGATATATTTTTTTTGGACACAATTGATTATTTAATACCACAAACACTTTGGACTTTTTGTTTGTTGGACTTTATTTATATATATCTTTTATTTTTTTATTTTTATTTTGTTTGACACATATTGATTTGCATACACTTAAGCACAACCTGTTTTATATATACACTGTACAATATAACAACAACCAAAAACTGGTGTATATATATATATATATATATACATATATATATATATGTACCTGAATCTCCATTCCTAATTGGTTATACTGCTCTCAGTGATGGGTGTGTGCTGAGTTCTGTTATTCCCATCCCCCGCCAAAGTGGAAATGCCAGCTCAGGGTCAGACTGTAAGGTCCCCATAGAGACTGACAGAGCTCAGAGGTAATAACTGACACTGTCTGGGCTGCTGGGGGGGAGTGGGTGGGAGGGGGGTAACCTATTAATTAATAAAGGCTTTACACCCCGTTCACATTGGTGCGACTTGGCATGCGATTTGCTTGGCCTGCGACTTGCACATCGCATGCCAAGTCGCACCCTATTGTCCGCAATTAGAGCGGTCATATTGGTGTGGTCCCGACTTGGTTGGAGCCGTCCCGATTTCAAAAGTAATACATGCGCTACTTTTTGTGCTATTTGCATAGCCATCTGTATCAGATGTCTTGCAAATCGCACCTGAAATCGGCAGGTCCCTCGACTTTGAAATTTCAAAGTCGACCTTGATTTGAACGGGGGGGTTAGTTCTACATTCATGAAATCCTGACATTACCTTTGTTATAAAAGGTTTTCTCAGCTTTGGAATCTATCAATGAACTCAGGCAAGAGAAGGACAACCTCTAGTGGGGTCTTACATCTGAACCTCCTGCCATGGCAGGGAGAGAATACAAGTAATCTAATATAAAGGACTCTCCAATTCAAGAGTGAAAATTCATATTATTACAAATACATTGCCCATTGGTGAGTGGCTCTGTTAAGGGAATCCTCAATACTTTCCATTGTGTTCAGGTTTTTTATGGTGACACGTTAAGTGGTCAGTCCACCTAAAACTAATATTTCATCTGAGAATAGATACAGACATGCCGCATCATCCACTGGGGAGCCATCAAACCATGTTCAAGCAGAAATCCATTTTCTTTCAATTTTCTTTCAAATTTCCTTGTTCACTAACATAAGTAAAAATTCCCTTTAAAGGTGAGTATGCTCTACTCCTTTAGTAAACTGTGGTCACCGTGTATCTGTTGTGAATTCCAGTGGTACAAATTATGAAAATACCTTTTGATCTTTCTGAATATTCGGAGTCCTTGTCATTTCCTTTAGAAGCTGTTAAAAAAAAGCACAAAGAACCGTATATCTATTGTGTAAACTGCAAGTCCATCAACCCACTATGTAGTGGAGATAAACAAGGCACACATGATTATGGTCCAACCTGTGTGACAACCATGGCTCCCTCAATAGATACCATGGAGAAATGAGTGAAGACATGAAGTTACAGCAGGAGGTGTGTTATTTGCAGGATCACCATGGGAAAGTAAAGAGAAGAAAAAAGGAAACTGATGTAGCCACCACATCTAAGGGCTGGTAAGCTAAAATAAATAAATATTTATAATTTTTTGGGTGGGGGATTAGATATCATTTAAAATCAACAGGAAGATCAAGCAAAGCATACACTAGTAGACATTACTTTTTTTTAAAAATGTTGGTACAATTTTCAAAATATTAATGGGGTCAAATCAATGTTTGTTTTCAACCTAAGTGACAAGAAAATTTGGAGGTGCAAGATGGAAAATTCTTGAACAAACAAATTTCTAACAGCGATGTGGTTTCTGTTTGGAAACTCCACTCATTCCAATATCGAATGGTAAAAGCAAGCAACATTTTGAAGTACTTTCGAACAACATTTATCAAGTCATCGAATGTTCTGAGAATTTTCATATGAATGTCTTTGAGAATATTTGTAAAAGAATCTACTAGTGTATGGCCAGCTTAAGAACTCCAAGACAGGACAAATGAAAATGGTGGCACAATCTGCCGGCTTCTATACACACACTAGAGGCATTTTTTTTGGATGTAGCCTTTCCTCATCCTTCTTAGAATATACAAGAATACACACACATTGTACTATTAGCAGCAGAAATTTTGTTGGATTAGAATTGTTCTTTGAAATATTGATTTTCCTTGTCAGATTCTGCCTTGTTTTCTTATTGATAGAAATTCTGTAGAGTTGGTAGAAAATCAGACTTACCACTTGCAGCCAGAAGAACAACAAGGATGATGATCAGAGTTACTGATGTTGCTGGTCCAATTAAAACATAGAGCACAGGAACTTTCGTTGACCTGAATTTCTGGCAAACTCCTAAAAACAATACAGAGATCAGACATTAGAGATAAAGAAAAATCTGATATGTATTCTTATTGATGTAGAAATCAGCAAGAACATAATGGAGTCACAGATGAACACAACACATCACATGGTTCTTGTAGAAGAGCTCAGAGTGAATGGAAGTCATTGTATGCGGCTTGTATGTTACATGGAGAACATCAACACACACAGCAGCTATATAAAGTGCCTGAAGGATGGGGGGCTCCCAGTGAGCCACCCCCTCCTGAGGCCTGCAACCCCCACCAGCAAGATTTTCTGGCTCCCCACAATGTTACTTCTTTTCCTCCAGGGCAAACATGGACTCATTGCTCTCTAGTGCCAGAACATCGGACTTGTGCTAGCCCTTACAGGTCTTGTATTTCCCCAGCTTGTGACAGGTCAATAAAAGAAGAAGCAGTAGGCCTAAGATCTCATCTCTCACTTTGTTCTCTCCTCCTATCAGCATGCTTCTTGTCAGCACATGAGACAACGATTTGGCTTCCTGTGTTGTGTCTCCCTGTCCCAGACTGAGCTCCGTTGTAAAGGGACTAGCAGAGGCTGATACCAGGCCAAATTCAGGTATTTACATTTACTCAGTGACGTATAAATGAATAGAAATCTTCATTAGTTTGTGTATTTTAAATATTTCTGGAGTTTAGCCTTGAGGGAGCTTAGAGGAAAGGAAAATGTCAGAGACAAGCATGTATACGTGCCCTAGAGCGGATGTTGGCAAAATTATCACTCAATGCTTCTTTGTCTCCTGGGCATTCCTCTAATGGCTTGTATACTCCTACAGTAACTGCCAGAGCTTGAATTTCATACTTAATAGAAACCTGAACTGAGCGTACAGAGGTGTCATTGCTGACTAACATCTGAGAATGCCGGTTTCCTGGCTCTCAATATACTTTTGAGGCAAGCATGAAGTCAGTGAGGTCATATCTGGTCTGCGCACTTCTTCATATCTGGTTAGCACACTTCTTCATATCTGGTCTGCGCACTTCTTCATTGTTCTGGAATGAAGACAAAAGGTCCGCCGAACACCATTTTTAGAAGGAGATTAGCAATGGCAGCCTCTGTGTCTGCTCAGGTTACAGAGTTACAGTCAGAGAGTCTGAAGGTATACAGCTTCTGCTGTGCTGTCCCTTTAGAAACCCATCAGGGTCCCTGAATCCTTAGTCACGGCTGCCCCTGTAATAGATGTTTACTTTTAAAACAAATATTTAATACAAAGAGTAATAGATATACTACATCAATTTAAAAACACAATCTTAAAAAATAATGTTTAATTAACCACTGACCCAAAACTAGTATTGGTTCTCTTTTATGTGGGTCCACCATCAGATTCATCATTTGTTACATGCATTATAAGTGATGTGTCACCATAACACTTCCAGGTGTTTATTCACAGAGATCACAGTACTCCCCTGACAATGCCTTCATCTGCTTCTCTCTCCCAGTAAGGATGGAGCCATGTTTGTTCAGCCATCACCCAGGGCCTGGACTGAGATTCAGGCTCAGAAATGACACCATCATGTAAATCTTGTCTCCAGTGTCTAAGCAAATCATCTCCTGCTGCAGCCTCTCACCTTGTGACTTTCTACAGTTACAATGTTGTGGTCTGTTCACTGGAGGGGGGAGAGACTGAGGAAATGCTTCCTCCTGTCTGCAGCAGACTGATGACATCATCTCAGCCTGAGGAAAGTCATTGGACTGGAGCTCAAGATCAGATTTTAAATAAAAAAGATGGAGATTTGTTTGAAATAATATATAGTGGTGACAGTATTATATATTTGGTGACATTTCAGAAATATATCCATGCAAGGTCCACTTCAAATGATCAGATCAACCTGTGGAAATGTTTTGTTACACAGTTGTGTTCAGAATAATAGCAGTGTGTTGAAAAAAGTGAATAAAGCTCAAAATCCTTCTAATAGCTTCTATTTCTATATACACAAATGCATTGGGAACACGACACATTCTATTCCAAATCAAAACATGAAGAAAAATAGATCAAATTTGTGTTGTTCCTCTAAAAAAATTGAAGAAAAGTGTATTTTAGACGGTTCAAAAAAATCGCAGTGTTTGTATTCTTCTTTACAAACTGAAACATTCACTATATAAACTGAGAAATGTTTGAAGATTTTGCTTTCCTTTGAATGACTTCATGAATATTTGGTTGTAGTCGCACTGTTTCTGAGAACTGCTGTACATCTGTGTTGCATGGAGCAGGGGCGGACTGACAACTCATGGGGCCCCCCGGCAGTAGGGGATCATGGGGCCCTTGTGTCCTTGCCCAAACTCAAAAAAGCCTATGAAAAAGGTACCAGGGGCATCTCATGGGGCCCCCTACTGACCCCGGGCCCTCGGGCAGTGCCCGAGTTTCCAAATGGTCAGTCCACCCCTGGCATGGAGTCACCCAACTTCTGGCCCCTGTGATCAGGTATTCCAGCCCAGGATGATTGGACTATATTCCACAGTTCTTCTCTATTTCTTGGTTTTGCCTCAGAAACTGCATTTTTGATGTCACCCCACAAGTTTTCTATTGGATTAAGATCCGGGGATTGGGAAGGTCGCTCCATAACGTCAATCTTGTTGGTCTGGAACCAAGATGTTGCACGTTTACTGGTGTGTTTGGGGTCGTTGTCTTGTTGGAACACCCATTTCAAGGGCATTTCCTCATCAGCATAAGGCAGCATGACCTCTTCAAGTATTCTGATGTATTCAAACTGATCCATGATCCCTGGTATGCGATAAATAGGCCCAACACCGTAGTATGAGAAACATCCCCATATCATGATACTTGCACCACCATGCTTCACTGTCTTCACAGTGTACTGTGGCTTGAATTCAGTGTTTGGGGGTCGTCTGACAAACTGTCTCCGCCCACTAGACCCAAAAAGAACAATCTTACTTTCATCAGTCCACAAAATGTTGCGCCATTTCTCTTTAGACCAGTCAATGTGCTCTTTGGCAGATTGTAACCTCTTCATCACACGTCTTTTTTCCAACAGTGGGACTTTGCGGGGATTTCTTGCAGATAGCTTGGCTTCACATAGGCGTCTTCTAATTGTAACAGTCCTCACAGGGAACGTCACACCTTCTTTCATCTTCCTGGAGCTGATTGTTGGCTGAGTCTGCGCCATTTTGGCTATTCTTCTATCCATTCCAATGGTAGTTTTTCGCTTTCTTCCACGTCTTTCAGGTTTTGGTTGCCATTTTAAAGCATTTGCGATCATTTTAGCTGAGCAGCCTATCATTTTCTGCACTTCTTTATATGTTTTCCCCTCTCCAATCAACTTTTTAATCAAGGTACGCTGTTCTTCTGAACAATGTCTGGAACGACCCATTTTCCTCAGAATTTCAGAGAGAAATGAACTGTAACCAGCATGTCCAACATTTGCTGCCTTCCTTCCTTAAAAGGGGCAATAATTGCCACCTGTTTTTCAAAGAATGAATGACCTCACTAATAGAACTCCACACTGCTATTATTTTGAACACGCCCCTTTCAATGAGTGATTCAATGACACAGAATCAGCAGCATGCATGTCATGACTGTTGGGTCTGTTGGATTTCTATTACTCTACTACACCTGCTAGTAAATTATTTGCCATGTAGAAATATCATTTCTACCAAAAACAGCGATTGATCCGGTTAGTGATGTCTGACTGCTATTATTTTGAACACAACTGTATATACACTGCATATTAATCAGGTCATAGATTGTACAGTTTTACAATAACAACAATTCATATTGTAGATGTTTTTTCTCAGTTGTAATCAAGCTCACTTCAAACCCTGGTGCCGCACTCCAAGGACAGCTTTGGGTGGTGCACATTGGCCTCTTGGTTGGGGCATTAGGATGGGGTATGGCCTGTTTGAAATCGTTTCTACCTTCAATGGTCTTCCTTTATCCCACCCAGGGGTGAACTGACCATTTGGAAACTCGGGCACTGCCAGAGGGCCCGGGGTCAGTAGGGGGCCCCATGAGATGCCCCTGGTACCTTTTTCAAAGGCTTTTTTGAGTTTGGGCAAGGACACAAGGGCCCCATGATCCCCTATTGCCCGGGGGCCCCATGACTTGTCAGTCCGCCCTTGATCCCACCACATCTGGAGGATAGGGGGTTTTGTCCTGGATGTAGATTTCTATAGTACAGGGTAAAACAGCAACCAGATTCAAGGCTAGAAAGTCTGCCAGCAAACAGTTCCTGTAGTAAACTCTTAGCCTGCATTGTAAAAATTACAGCTGAAATTTGACAAGTTTTAACAGGCAAATCCTCCTTTTCCCTACACAGTGTGTGTGCTTGGACCATGGAAATAGAAAAAAAAATTAAAGAATATATATAGCTGGGTTGCTTGCTTCAAACAGCCACCCACTTTTTTCACACCCATCAGCAAATGCCGTCTGTAAACTGTTGCATCCAAAGCATTTCCCAGCTGGCTATCTGTGAGCTGGATGACCGGTTTCCTCTGCACCACCACCATGTAACATAGGCCCTACACCTCCACCCTGCACCACTGGAGGAAAACAGATCTTGAAGCTTGATGATGATTTTATCAAGAATTAAAAAAAAAAAGAGAGTTCTGTGGTGGTTGGAGAGGGACAAGCCAAAAATGTGGACTTCCAGAAATCAGAAAAACACTTGCTGATCCAGTAGAGCTAAAGATAAACACCTCAGAGATCCAGTAATGGTAAAAGTGAGTTAGGATGCTTACCAGAACTAATTGGCTTTCAAATAAATGAAAAGCCAGCAGTGCTTTCTGGGTTAACCCTAAACAGATCCACGATAGATGATGAAACAATGCTCTGACCCTCATCTCTGCTCCGACTTCACTTCCAATCAGTATGGACCTCCCCTGACAGAGGTGCCTGGGCACTAACTAAGGTGCAGAAGCGGGAGTTTTCGTGTTGAGTGTGCAGAGGTATCCACATCTCTTCGTTAGATGATGATGGCACACTGAAGACTGCGATCTGGGATCTGGGAAATGCCTTATGATGGTAACCCTCATCGGTTGAGCTTGCTTTGTACTGTTTCCATTCTTAGCACCTAACTTCTTGTCAGCTGCAAACTGGAACTAGGTAAAGGAATCTCCTGAGTCAAATCATGCAATGTCGACCACCTAGTGCTGCCTTTGGAAGGCAACACAGATACCGATAACAGATATATTTGTTAACATAAACTAGTTAAATACTTCTTGTAAAGGTGAAAACTTGTGAAAAAGTAACCAAAAACCATTATAGAATCCCTTTAGGGCAATAACCAAGGATCTGAGTTTCCCATCTGTGTTCTTCAAAAGTTGCTATATATTGCCAATACTCTAGACATGATTGACAGCGATAAGAAGTATTCAAGAACTGCATCAACTCGGCTTGCTACATCGTGTTACTTAACCACTAGGGGACCGCCCACAGTATGTATACTGTGGCAAAGCGGCCTCTGTGCACAGGATACCGTTTATAGACGTCATCCTGTTTACTTGGAGGGGGCGCACGTGAGGCACGTGACTGCCCTACCCACGGCACCAATCGCAGCTGCAGGTGTCAATCACCGGGTCCTGGCCGTTGATTACCCGCCGGAGCCTGGCGATTGCCAGCAAACACTGACAGGGAGCACAGCTGCATTGTTTTCAATGGAGCTCTCCTTCCTTTCAGTTTTCAGCACACTGTTTCGGATTGCTGAATTTAGCTTTCTGGAACAGTGTGTAATAGTGAAGAACACACCCCCTAGTAAAACACTCCCCTCACACATTTAACTCTTTGATTGCCTTTTAATGTTAACCCCTTCCTCCCCAGTGCCATTATCACATTTTCAGTGCTTTCTTTTTGCACTGATCAATGTATTAGTGTCACTGGGGATGTCAGTGACCCCAAGTCAGTTTCCCCCAGTGTCAGAATGTCCGCCGCAGTCCCGCCATAAGTCGCCGATTGCCGCCCTAAGTTGCTAATCGCCGTTTCTGTAACTGCTTCCTGACCGCCCTATAACAGAAATACTGCTACAGGACGGCACGGGTGCGCAAAATCACACATAATATATATATATATATTATGTGATTCGCGCTTCCATGGTTTGCACGCTCCTCCCAGATAGCTTCAGATTGCCCATCAGTACACCAGTCATCACATGTAACCCCTTGATTGGCAGGGACACACTCATACACAATACACCTCCATTGCTAGTATAGTGTCGGAACGGATCAATATATTTGATCAGATCAGCACTATACCAGCGTTCACATTAGTATAGTGTCCCCAAAAACGCAGCGTTAGCGGGATCAGCCCCGGCACCTGCCAGCAAACACAGAGTTTAGCCCCTGCGCTTACCCCCCCCCCTTCTCCCCCAGCAAGTGCAGTGTCAATAGGTCACTGTCACTTGATACATTGCACACAAAACCGCAGTGTTTGCAGAATAAGGCCTGATCCCTGTTAGCGGTAAATTTTATTGATATGCAGCAGAGTGCCAGTACTAGTGCCACGCTACCTTTTGGTGAACTCGCTAGCACTAGTGACCTAGTACATCCTAGTCTTTCACATACCTCTTAGATTGTAAGCTCCCAGGATCAGGCCCTCCTAACCTTCTTGTATTGAACTGTATTGTTGCTCTATTGTCTCCCGTTATATTGTAAATCGCTGAGCAAACTGTTAGTGCTATATAAATCCTGTATAATAATAATACCAGCTCTGCGGTATCACTTGTTGACATGGTGAGTCCCATAAGTGTAGTACAAGCTGGTGCGGTGGCGAGCACAAGTATTGTCCCGCAACCACCAAGAATTCGCACACAGGCCCATAGAGCCCCTAGTATTCTTCCGGATGTGCTTGCAAATCCTATTTGGCAGCCCACACATTCTGCAGCACCTGTACTTCCCCCATTCACTGCCCAACCCGGAATTCCGGTGGAAACAGCAAATTTAACTACTCCCCTTGATTTTTGGAGCTGTTTTTCACAGAAGCTCTGTATGCATTGATTGTGGATCAAAGCATTTTATATGCACAACAATTTATCGCCGCTAATCCAAATTCAAACCTTGCCAGACCATTTGCAACTGACAACAGAAGGCGTTCAGGCTTTGGGTCAAGGGATTGAGTACCGAGGCAGAGGAGCAACAGGGGCTGAAACCCTTGGAGCAACCACTGTTGGAGTCCCAAGGCTCTACTGCAATCTAAGAGATGTCAGTTTAGCTGTGGACATATTGCTGCTATAGTTGCAGGGGGTTAATATTGATCTATAGCTATACTGGTATATACATGAATATTGTGTTTATTGATGTTATTGTGACAATTCTAGAAGGTTTGTGTATTCAGTGCATTTAACTGCTATTTTTCAAGTTAATTTTAATGTTGAGTTTTACCTGTCTTATTAAACCTGTTATAAAACTTCCCATGAGGTGTACTGGTGTGTAATGGATCCAATATATATGGTTCATCACTGATGTAAGGACAGAAGTGCCCGTTAATTCCAGCGGCTCCTTCGGGGGTGAGCGCTACACTGGAAACACGTTGTTGTTTCCCATTACAGCTGACAGCTCTCCATGTTTTCGTACTGTGCCCCTGTCCTGCAGCTTCCTAGCTCTGCCTCTGAGTGCTGCATACTGTGTATTGCTATTGATGGCTGCACACTTACATGGGTTCAAGGCTGGGCTGCTAAACTAATCTGTATCCTAGACCTTTCCTAATTCACCTGTCTCCATGTATGTGACATCTGGTTCTTATTCCCATTCATCATGGTGCTGGTTACCCTGGTCTTTGATGAGAATGGATGCGTTATTTTAACCAAGAAGAGTGATATTCTGGCTGCCATCTTTTTGCTCTCTTCTCCTTATGTCCACTCCGATCCACAATGCTCATGTCTCCCTGAGCAGCGCCTATTGGAGCAGAACTACCATGAGTAGCCTACTGTGCAATAAGACATTAGACTCCATAGATGAATTATTCGACATAAAAGCCTTCCATTACAACCTGTTGATGCGGTCTTCCCTTTCTGAGGTGCAGGCTGAGCTGTTGTACAGAAGTTTCCAATGACCAGTCAGAAATGTGCAATATTAAGTGATGCGATGAGCCAACGTCAAATACTAATTATTTGCCAATTGCTTTTCTATGCGATCACAAGATATTGTGCTTTACATGACTCTTGGGCTGGTTCAAACACCAACCAAAGCTGTAAAACATCCAGCAAAGGAACAACAATACAGCTAAATACAGTACACAGTCCTTGTACATATGCGTGATATTTCATACCTTGTTTATGATTATCTGCAGACTTCTCAGGGTCTTTGTTTGTGAGCGGTTTTAAACATCCTGTAAAGAGAAAAAAACCCCATAACATTTTATACATCTACTCTTAGGACAGCAATATATCAATGTACAATATAGGAGCAGCAACAAATAAAGTGCACAGCTACATTGTATGGCCAAGTGTTTGTAGACTCCAAATGGGTTTTGGTGCTTTTGGTGAAGTGGTCAATGCTGATACATACAAAGACATTTTAGACAATTGTGCGCTTCCAACCTTGTGGTAACACTTTGGGGAAAGTTTGTTTCCATTCCAGTGTGACTGTCCCCCTGTGTACAAAGCCAGCTCCAAAAAGACATAGTTTGACCAGTTTGATGCGGAGGAACTCAAGTGTCCTTCTGAGAGCCCTGACCTCAATCCTACTGAACAACTTTGAGATGAATTGGAATGGGTGTAAATTCCCAAAGGTGGACCCCAATATCATATTGAATGTCGTACCTGAAGAGTAGAGGATGTTAGAGGCACAAAGAAGGGCCAACTCCAAATTAATGGCCATGGCTTTGGAATGGGATTTCCAACAAACTCATGATGGTCATGGGTCCACAGTCATTTGGCCATATAGCGTATCTAGAGCAGTGTTTCTCAAGCTTTTTTCAGTCAAGCCACTCTTTATAATTATGGACAGTCCCAAGGCACCCTTTAAAATTATGGACAGTCCCGAGCCACCCTTTAAAATTACAGACAGTCCCGAGCCACCCTTTAAAATTATGGACAGTCCCGAGGCACCCTTTAAAATTATAGACAGTCCCGAGCCAACCTTTAAAATTATGGACAGTCCCGAGGCACCCTTCAAATGCTAGTAGGTTAATTGGCTCCTGTCTAAATAGGCCCTAGTGTGTATATGTAGGAATGTGAGTTAGGGACCTTAGATTGTACGCCCCTTGAGTGTTAGAGACTGATGTGAATGTACAATATATATGTAAAGCACTGTGTAAATTGATGGCACTATAAAAGTATCTTAAATAAATAAATAAATTATGGGCCATCTTGAGGCACCCCATTCTAAAATGTGAAAAACTATTCTAATAGTTTTATATAATGCAGCAACATCCACACATGTAGAACACCCAACATTGGAGGCGATTTATTATTCCAAAGCAAATACACGTTTGCACACTGGTACTGAGTAGTATTCAAATGTTTCTCCTCTCCCTCGGTTTTTCTCCATTACTGAGCTAATGTGACCCCAGTGCTGATGGAGAGGGGCAGGGGAGGGTCAAGCTAAGATTCTGTGCAGGCAGCTGACATCCTCCTTATCAACAGATGATGTAATTTGTTGTCAGGATGCAGACAACTAGAAGGTCGTAATGGTGCACAATGAACACCTGTGGCTTTGTGTAACTAGAAGGCAGGCTTGTTCTACCTGCTGGCTTGTCAACAAGTTTTGGGCAATTTTTAAACATTTTACCAAGGCACCCCCGAAGAAACCTCAAGGCACCCCAGGGTGCCTGGGCACCCTGGTTAAGAAAGGCTGATATAGAGCATCCATTCTCAAACTCTTTAACACAGAAGAACCCTTGAAATAACGTTTCGGTCTCTGGTAACCCCTGCTAATAATTACTAGATCTACAGCTCATGGTACATGAGTGTGAAGGCCAGCAGGATAAATCCCCCATACATTTGAGGTCAGTAGGAAAAACCCTCCCTTTACGGATAGCTAATGATATTATTGGTGTCAGTGGTCAGCTATTTGAGAGGCAGAAGTTGCTCATTACTCAAGAAACCCCAAATAACCTCCGGAGAAACCTTAGGGTTCCACCAAACCCTGGCTGAGCATAGATGATCTACAGACTAGAAGTACAGTGAGGAAAGGAGGAGAACCTTTAAAGGACTAATCCATCAAGTATCGTGCGAACTGGATGTAGAAGATGTATGGCAAGAACACCTTTGAGATAGGCAATGCTTTTTTAAAAATTTTATTTCTTCTTTTATATTTTTCACCACTAATTTTACTCTGATGCCACTGAGCTTGGAAGGCGATGCTTTTTTATTAAAGAATATATTACCCCAACAATTCCTATTCCTGATCTGTGCCTGCTGTTCCATGTACTTGTATGAAAAGGTCTCCAGTTCTCTTTGTATTGCTTCCTCTGTGTGACATCCCTGGTGTTCCTACCAGTCCCCAGGTTCACACCTAAGCGTTTTCCGCAGCATTTTGCGTTTTGCAGAAACACAGTACAGTCCATTTAACATGATTTCCTATGGGACACGTTCACATCTCCGCGTTTTCACCCGGTGCATTTCTTGGAAAGGGTCAGGGACTTTTTTTTTAAACGCAAAATGTTGCGTTTTGGGTTCTATATACTTCAATGGAAACACTGCAGAAAGGTATGAAGTGCGTTTTTGATACCTTTTTGCCGCATTTTTTATGCATTTTGCGTTTTAATCTGCCTAGCAACAAGGAGAAAAAAAGCACAAAATGCATTGGAAATATGGCAAAAATGCATTTGCAAAACACAACACAAAACGCACTGCAGGAATGGATCAAACGCAAACTGCATAGGTGTGGACCTAGCCTGAGAGCACAGAGTGGTTCTCTAGCTGTGCTGCATACTTATTGTGCTCTCCTCCAATGATCAGCCTTGTTTTGACACCCCCCCCTTTGCACAGCCATTCACTGGGAAGATCAGTGTGCTGCTGTTTCTCCTCCCCCAGCTCTTATGCAGCTGAGAACAGAGGGTATGTGATCACTTATAACAAAGGGGAAAATGTATTTATAATGTCTCATTTATATCTTACATAGTTACACAGTTACATAGTTAGTCTGGCTGAAAAAAGACAAAGGTCCATCCAGTTCACCCATTGAAAAAAAAAAGGTCCTCTAGCTCATGTTCATGCTTCTCACCACTTCCCCCTGTGGGCGGTGGTGGATATGATGGACTCCCACCCGATACCGCTCTCCTCTTTGCCATGGCTTCCCATTTCCCAGCGCCCATCTACCCTTAGTCCGACACTGACGCTTTCGTTACGCCTTTGGGATTCTATTAAATATTCAGCTGGCCTTATTTCCCCTCACTTGCCGCTGTTACGTCTATTGCATAACCCATTATTTCCTCCGGGTAAGGACAATCCCAAACAGTTTGCCTGGTGGCAGACGCATGGTTTTTATGATGTCCACTCGCTCCTATTTCCCACTAGAATAATTACCTTCGAAACTTTCTTCTTATAACATTCCTCTGCGAGAACACTTTGGTTACCTTCAACTTCGCCACTTTATCAACACATTAATACGCACGCAGCCGGGACCTTATCGTTTGTCCCCCTTTGAAAGTCAGTGCAGACACAGACCTCATGCCCCGGGTTTGATCTCTTTGATTTACGCTTCCATTATATCTTGTAGAACACCTCCGGTTGGTTCCTATCATCAGCGCTGGCAGTCTGAATTAGGGGGGACTTTAGACCAACAGGATTGGCAGACCATGACCCAAGCGCTATCTAAGAGTTCCAGGAATGTTCTTATCCTTGAAAATGCCTATAAAATTCTTTACCGATGGTACTATACGCCTGCCCGTCTAGCTACTTTTATACCTTCATATTCACCGGTCTGTTTTCGGGGATGTCAACAATTGGGCACCATGGCCCACATCTGGTGGACTTGCCCTAAAGTAAACAGATTATGGATTAGGGTGTATGCCCTCCTTCGCACTATGCTTCACACAGACATTAAGCGTAATCCGTATGAAGCGCTTTTATTTAAACCATTGGAGGGCCTTTTCCGTTCTGAACGGCAGCTGGCATCACACTTATTTGTGGCAACGAAATTGACAATTGCGAGAGCTTGGAAAACTCCCCTTCTTAGTTTTGAAGCTGTCAAAAAGCAGATGAATTTCATAATGGTCAATGAAAAACTGACGGCCGTATTGTTGGACACCCATACAAAATTTTTGCAAGTATGGCGTCCTTGGCTGGATATAGCTCAACCTTCGAGATTCGACCAGTCCCTTCTATCGATATAAAGATGGATTCTGTCGTGATTGCCTGGGAGTCCCTTTCGTTTTTTTTTTTGTTTTTGTTTTTTTTTATTATTATTGTTGTTGTCCTTGTCTCTCTACTGTTTGTCCTTTTCTATTCTCCTTTCCAAGCTGCTCTTAATCATATTCTATGGATTGAGTTTCCTATTTTATAAGCTACATTTGCAGTACTATCTATGTACCCCAGTCATCTTTTAGGTACCTAGGGTTTGGAACAGATTTCACTTCTTGGAAAAGTTCTACTTTGTGTCTGTCCTGTTTTGTATAATGTTGATGTAGCAAAACTTTCTTATGAACTCACATCATTATGGACCCAGAACGGTTCGCTAATAGTTCCTCACTATTTCTTTCCCTTATCCTTGTCTTTATGAAGCATTTATGAAAAATTTTTCATTTCAACTTATGCCTTTATCAATGTATGATTTAAATTGGTTTCCATTTATTCAGTACAATTCATATTCGATGGTCACTGAATCTGTAACCCGATTGTTTGTTTATCTCTGCTTCATCTACAATAAAATCTTTGTAAAAGAAAAAAAAAAGGTATAATTCTATACCAGCAGTTGATCCAGAGGAAGGCAAAAAAAAAACAGAAAAGCATGATCCAATTTACTCCTGCAGGGAAAAATTCCTTCCTGATCCCCCGAGAGGCAATCGGATATTCCCTGGATCAACTTTCCCTATAAATGTTATATCCAGTTATATTCTGTGTATCCAAGAAAGAATCCAGGACTTTCCTACAGCAATCCACTGAGCTGGCCACAACCAACTCTTGAGGGAGTCTATTCCACATTCTCACAGCTCTTACTGTGAAGAAACCTTTCCGTGTTTGTAGATTAAATTTCTTTTCCTTCAGACGTAAAGAGTGCCCCCTTGTCCTCTGTGATGAACTCAGGGTGAATAACTACACAGAGTTCACTATATGAACCACTGATGTATTATACATGGAGATCATATCCCCCCTTATGTATTATACATGGAGATCATATCCCCCTTATGTATTATACATGGAGATCATATCCCCCCTTATGTATTATACATGGAGATCATATCCCCCCTTATGTATTATACATGGAGATCATACCCCCCCTTATGTATTATACATGGAGATCATATCCCCCCTTCTGTATTATACATGGAGATGATATCCCGCTTATGTATTATACATGGAGATCATATCCCCCCTTATGTATTATACATGGAGTTCATATGCCCCCTTATGTATTATACATGGAGATCATATCCCCCCTTATGTATTATACATGGTGATCATATCCCCCCTTATGTATTATACATGGAGATCATATCCCCCCCCTTTTGTATTATACATGGAGATCATATCCCCCCTTATGTATTATACATGGTGATCATATCCCCCCCTTATGTATTATACATGGAGATCATATCCCCCCCCTTATGTATTATACATGTAGATCATATCCCCCCTTATGTATTATACATGGAGATCATATCCCCCCTTATGTATTATACATGGTGATCATATCCCCCCCTTATGTATTATACATGGAGATCATATCCCCCCTTATGTATTATACATGGTGATCATATCCCCCCTTATGTATTATACATGGAGATCATATCCCCCCCCCCTTATGTATTATACATGTAGATCATATCCCCCCTTATGTATTATACATGGAGATCATATCCCTCCTTATGTATTATACATGGAGATCATATCCCCTTTATGTATTATACATGGAGATCATATCCCCCCTTATGTATTATACATGAAGATCATATCCCCCCTTATGTATTATACATGGAGATCATATCCCCCCTTATGTAATATACATGGTGAACATATCCCCCCTTATGTATTATACATGGAGATCATATCCCCCCTTATGTATTATACACGGAGATCATATCCCCCCTTATGTATTATACACGGAGATCATATCCCCCTTATGTATTATACATGGAGATCAAATCCCCCTTATGTATTATACATGGTGAACATATCCCCCCCCTTATGTATTATACATGGAGATCATATCCCCCCTTATGTATTATACATGGTGATCGTATCCCCCCTTATGTATTATACATGGAGATCGTATCCCCCCTTATGTATTATACATGGAGATCGTATCCCCCCTTATGTATTATACATGGAGATCGTATCCCCCCTTATGTATTATACATGGAGATCGTATCCCCCTTATGTATTATACATGGAGATCGTATCCCCCCTTATGTATTATACATGGAGATCGTATCCCCCCTTATGTATTATACATGGAGATCGTATCCCCCCTTATGTATTATACATGGGGATCGTATCCCCCCTTATGTATTATACATGGGGATCATATCCCCTCCTTATGTATTATACATGGAGATCATATCCCCCCTTATGTATTATACATGGAGATCATATCCCCCTTATGTATTATACATGGAGATCATATCCCCCCTTATGTATTATACATGGAGATCATATCCCCCCTTATGTTTTATACATGGAGATCATATCCCCCCTTATGTTTTATACATGGAGATCATATCCCGCCTTATGTATTATACATGGTGATCATATCCCCCCTTATGTTTTATACATGGAGATCATATCCCCCCTTATGTATTATACATGGAGATCATATCCCCCCTTATGTTTTATACATGGAGATCATATCCCGCCTTATGTATTATACATGGTGATCATATCCCCTCCTTATGTATTATACATGGAGATCATATCCCCCCTTATGTATTATACATGGAGATCATATCCCCCCTTATGTATTATACATGGAGATCATATCCCCCCCTTATGTATTATACATGGAGATCATATCCCCCCTTATGTATTATACATGGAGATCATATCCCCCCTTATGTGTTATACATGGAGATCATATCCCCCCTTATGTATTATACATGGTGATCATATCCCCCTTATGTATTATACATGGAGATCATATCCCCCCTTATGTATTATACATGGAGATCATATCCCCCTTATGTATTATACATGGTGATCATATCCCCCCTTATGTATTATACATGGAGATCATATCCCCCCTTATGTATTATACATGGAGATCATATCCCCCCTTATGTATTATACATGGAGATCATATCCCCCTTATGTATTATACATGGAGATCATATCCCCCCTTATGTATTATACATGGAGATCATATCCCCCCTTATGTATTATACATGGAGATCATATCCCCCCTTATGTTTTATACATGGAGATCATATCCCGCCTTATGTATTATACATGGTGATCATATCCCCTCCTTATGTATTATACATGGAGATCATATCCCCCCTTATGTATTATACATGGAGATCATATCCCCCCTTATGTATTATACATGGAGATCATATCCCCCCCTTATGTATTATACATGGAGATCATATCCCCCCTTATGTGTTTTACATGGAGATCATATCCCCCCTTATGTGTTATACATGGAGATCATATCCCCCCTTATGTATTATACATGGAGATCATATCCCCCCTTATGTATTATACATGGAGATCATATCCCCCCCATATGTATTATACATGGAGATCATATCCCCCTTATGTATTATACATGGTGATCATATTCCCCTTATGTGTTATACATGGAGATCATATCCCCCCTTATGTGTTATACATGGAGATCATATCCCCCCTTATGTATTATACATGGTGATCATATAACGAATAAAATTCAAAACATTGACAATCACATAAAAAAATTGTTGCTGTATTGTCTCCCTTGATTTTGTACAGCACTACATATATATTTTCAGATGAGGCACTGAAAGTCTCCTTTTTTTTTGCATAGTTAAAAAAAATCTCTTTTAAGTTTGCATTTTTTTAAAATAAAATAAAAAAAATGTATAGCAACAGGACACAAAAAATGATCAAATACAAAAAAAAGACACCAATACAAAAAAACACTAAAAAACTGCTTTGATTTTCCAGTTAAAAAAAATTACATTGAATACAAAATTTGTAGCAACAACATATAGGGACTGTCTATTTTTTTGGAACAAAGTCCTTCTGTCCCTTTTTCCTCCTCATTCTTCCCTCATTTTGTCCTGATGTTTATATCTGTATGAAAAAAAATACTCGCTATTTATCAAAAAACAAAAACGTTTTACAACGCCAAACCTTATATCCAATTTCCAGCTTGCTGTATTTGTAAATGTCAAAAGACACTATAAAGGAACAATAGTGATGAAATAAAAGTACTTGTCAGTTTAACTGATCATTTTTATGTATTATTTCTCCACGTATCAAGGCTGTGTCTTTTGCCTATATACTGTCTGCTAGTAGTTGTGCCCCTCTTTTCCATCTCAGAAGGTTGGGAGTTATCCCACAGAGCACATGTAATGATCAAATACACACAAAAGGAAAAAAAATGAAAAAAAAACTGCACTAATAATCCAGTTAAAAAAAAAATATCTTATTGTAATTGAATGGTCCTATGAGTGATGAGTGTGCTGCCTGACTTACCTGGGATAGAAAACCGGCTGTTCATGTACATTTTATATGTGCTTCTGGTGAGTGCATACAAAGGAATACATTTCACAGATTCACCAGCACTGGATGTCACCTGTTCATGGATTTATGTTCTGGACTTTTTTATACCTATTGTTTATCGCAATTGTGTCATTTGATTTATGTTCACTATCAGTCACTATTCATTTTATATCATCCAATGCTGACCACTCAGTGCCACGGATACCATCACCACAGTTATCAGTATATTGATTATTGGTATATTTATAACTCATGAACTCTCACACTTTAGACTGGTAGCGCTGATCAGAGCGCCTCTCATTTCATTCATTCATTACTTTAGAGCTGCACCTTTTTATATTTCAAATAAAAACATATATAATATAGAACGCAGATAACAATCAAAAATACAGAAAAGTAAACAAAAACATAAATACAAAGAACGCTAAATAAAAAAAAGAAAAGACAGCAGTACTGATAATGTAGTTAGAAGCTTGCAGGCGTAGTCCATGTGCTAGAGCAATGGTTAGTCCAGTACAGACAGCTTCAGCTCTGCGTTGTATAATGACAATGTGTCTTAGAGGAGCTGTCAGTACTATTGGTCTGGGTGAGAAGGAAAGGCGACCCTTACCCTCTTCTACTGCCTTGTAGTCAGGCTCTGTGGTGTGTGCGCCAATCCCCATCTTATTCTGTGTGTATACTCTCAGTCTTCTGTGAGAATGTTCTCGAAAGGAAGAAATACCCGCTATACAAAGGGAATGATGGACACCTCCCCTAACTATGTTACATACAAACACACCCTCCATAGGGAGTGCATAGTCATGGTATTTTAGTTGCTTTCGGTTTCGTGTTCCTTGTAGTTGAGGTATATTCCCTATTTGTGTATTTGATCATTATTTGTATCAAGTTGCTGTGATTTTATTTGACCTTTTTTTTTAAATTTGTTTTTCTTTCTGTGAAATAAATTCATGAGACATATTAACCTCCCTAGCGGTCTGATTATGTCCATATTTCTGTGCCCAAAACAGTACATTTTTTTGCATGGAAATATGTATTTTTTTATTGTAGGCCTGTAATTTTATTTATTTATTTCAGGTGCTTATATAGTTTTTAGGAATAACTCACTGAAATCTGTCCGAACAAGAGTCTAGTAAACATCCCGGGTATGTTAAAATTTGAAACACGAAATCATAAATTATAATTTAATAATCATAAAAATAATAATATAATAATAAATTTAATTCAATAATATAATCAAACCAAAAACACTGAAATATGAAATAGAGCGCCAAGTTCGCACATCGCTGAGCAAAGTCGCAGAATCGTTTTCAGTGTCTGAGGAATTTCCCCCACCAATCATTATCACTCAATTCTGCAAGTGGTTCTGATTTACTATCGCTGTTCTCTAGCCGGTCTAAAACCGCTTTTGACCTAAAGGGACGCTTTTTGGACGCCATGGACGTTTCTCAGTTTCCAGGCAGAAAGAACAGTAAAAATGCAGGCAGGGCGCCGGACAAAGCACTCGGGACAAAATGTATGTGAAATTATTATTATTATACAGTATTTATAAAGCGCCAATAGTTCGCTCAGCGCTGTACATTACAATGGGGGACAGAACATGTGACAGAACAATACCAATACAATGCAAAACATGAGGGGATCGAGGGCCCTGCTCTTTCGAGCTTACAATCTAGGAGGGAGGGGATAGTGGTACAGGAGGCGATAGCTGTGGGGGATGGGGTGGTAGGAGGAGTGGAGGAGGTTGGCAAGTTAGCAGGGGGTGGGGCTCTGAGGAAGAGGCAAGTCCTCGAAACGCGTCAGCCTTTTGGATGTCTAAACTCCCTATTGCGGACTGATACTCAGCGCGGTGTTGATCCAGCTGTTCTTTTATGATGTGCCTTGACTATATTGTCGTTTGTGAGTACAACACCTACTTTATTATTTCTTATTAAACATTTTTTATGGTAATGCACTAGGCCTGTGCGCCCTCTTTTTGTTCTTTCCCCATTCCCTGAAGAGATGGGTTTTCAGGGTGCACCTAAAGGAGAGGAGAGTAGGTGATAATCTAATGGGTTGGGGCAGGGAGTTCCAGAGGATGGGTGACACCCTGGAGAAGTCCTGGAGGCGGGCATGGGAGGAGGAGACCAGGGAACTAGAGAGAAGGAGGTCTTGTGAAATGGTTTGATACAGTAATGTTATACTATGTGATTTTAGTGAATGTCACTTTTACAACTTTCAAATTTCCCGCCGTTCCGTCCCCTGTACGTCCCGATGTCGCAGGGAACAAAACCCGGAAGACAGATGCCGGCATCCGCTGGAGGACATTACAGGGGACACTGCAGGGGGGACATCGCGGGAGCGAAGGACAAGGTAAGTGAAGAAGAGATCCCAGAGCAACGCTGCAGTGTATTCCCGAGTGTAAAATGTGTGAAATACTTGTGAGCTAAAATGTGGTGTTCCCTCTGTGCACAAATCCTATAAGAATGTACATATATAACTAATCAATAATCGCTATAATACTGGTGCAGCAACACTATACACATACTCATATACTGTGCAAAAAATGTAAACTATAAATATAATATGTGTTGCGCTCCACAATGTGTATCAAAATAATATAAAATAATACCATATAATATAAAAACAATCAGCAATCGACTCAAATATGCAAACAACAAATGTGCAAAGTAAAAGTGCTTCAAACAGTGCAAAACTGTGTAAAATACATTAAGATGCAAAAACAGCCCACTCTGTGCTTTCAATGTCGTAGGTGCCAATATATGTGCCGTGCATCACTCTTGGTGTAAAGGAATAGGTGTCCGCTCACCTCCTCTATTAGCCACACTGAAATATATGGCTAATAACCAGGGGCGGACTGACCATTTGGAAAACTCTGGCACTGCCCGAGGGCCCGGGGTCAGTAGGGGGCCCCATGAGATGCCCCTGGTACCTTTTTCATAGGCTTTTTTGAGTTTGGGCAAGGACACAGGGGCCCCATGATCCCCTATTGCCCGGGGGCCCCATGAGTTGTCAGTCCACCCCTGCTAATAACACTTTTTGTCCTATTAGGACTGAACGGTATTTTCCATGCTGAAGGGACATTTTCAAATAAAGTTGAACAAGCTGTACTGCCACTTTTCTCCCACTGGTGGTCTCCCTCACTCCTTTCCAGCCCCACTACTCCTAAGTGGGTGGATAAGATGGGATTCCCCGCTTCCTATATGGGTCTGTGTGCTGCCTTCTTCTCTCGAAGTATTGAGATGTCAAGCAAGAGGAAAGAAAAATAGTGCCTTATCCTTTATAAAACATGGTGCTTTATTAAGTAAAATGCGCACTCACATATATATAAGAAACATAATAATCAATAAAAATGCAGCGCTACAATGTACAGATTAAAAATACGTAAATAAATAAAAGTCTTGAAAGTAATAATAATATAGAAGGTACAATGTGATAATTGTGGTTCATTAGATAGCTGTTGGGCTATTGTGACTTTCGTGGCTTGTGAGGAATGAGTATACCATGCACTAACCAGATAGCACAACATTTTGTGCGTTGGAGTAAATAAGACCTACTCCAAGGTGCTCTGGAAGTGGGAACTCTGCAAACAGGTGATGTCATCACGTGGAGTTGAGTCGCCAGATGTCATCA
Organism: Staurois parvus; assembly: GCF_062004578.1. NCBI lineage: Eukaryota > Metazoa > Chordata > Amphibia > Anura > Ranidae > Staurois > Staurois parvus. The sequence continues at coordinate 841,823 of NW_028318907.1, read as the reverse complement.
GACCAACGCAGATTTCCTCATTCCAGTATAGTGTATAATCATCATATTAGATGCATCTTGTAGTACGGATTTCAGCCATTATACACTTAAGTGTACTTTTATTTATTTACGTCTCCAGGACTTCTCCACGGTGTCACCCATCCTCTGGAACTCCCTGCCCCAACCCATCAGATTATCACCTACTCTCCTCTCCTTAGGCGCACCCTGAAAACCCACCTCTTCAGGGAAGCCTACCACACCCCCTGCTAACTTGCCAACCTCCTCCACTCTTCCTACCACACCATCCCCCACAGCTATCTCCTCCTGTGCCACCATACCCTCCCTCATAGATTGTAAGCTCGAAAGAGCAGGGCCCTCGATATGAAACTGACCATTTGGAAACTCGAGCACTGCCTGAGGGTCCGGGGTCAATAGGGTTCCCCATGAGATGCCCCTGGTACATTTTTCATAGGCTTTTTTGAGTTTGGGCAAGGACACAGGGGCCCCATGATCCCCTATTGCCCGGGGGCCCCATGAGTTGTCAGTCCGCCCCTGGATGGGACAAATGAGCGCCCACCCCTGCAGCTTACCAGGCCACGTGCCCTATGCATTGGGACAGTGTGGGGACAAGGGCCTCTTCCCCACAACCCTGGCCTGTTGGTTGTGGGGGTCTGGTCTGCAGGCAGGAGAGCTCATTAGCATCAGGGTACCCTTTTAAATAAAGGGGCACCCTGATGCTGACCCCCTTTTTGAATGACTAAGAGGACTTGTACCCCTCCCCATTCACTAAAGGGTTAAATGTAGTAAAAAAAAGAGACCAGTCATTTGATAAAATCCTTTATTGTATAAAAAACAAAACAAAAGTTTTTGAGAAGTCCTTTATTGAAAAAAAAGGCAAAAAAAAAATGGTTGTAATGTTGTAATCCATCATCAGTCACAGGGTCCAGCATTGTCACGACAGCTCAGACTCGCCGAAAATAAAAAAAAAGCCTGACGCCCGCCAATCTGTCCGCACCCGCCGAGCAATCTGACATTTGTTGGTCATATGTAAATAATTGAATTGACATCACCGCTAGCGCCACTCATCTGCGCTGTGGTTGGCCAAATCATTTCACTTGACCTGCGGTGAAGTCCATTGCTTTGCCAATCACAATGCCCTGTGAAAGAATAGTGCATTTTGGGGCGCAGTGAGTGAATAGCCCGCCGAACGCCATTACCATTTGTGTGTTCGCCAAACACGCAAACGGCTAATGTTCGAGTCAAACATGAGTTCCAGACCATGCCTACTCAGGGTCACTAAGACTCTTCTTTTCACTCTGTAGGGAGGTCATTTCCAATCCTAGAGTCCTTTCACTTCTCTTGTTGCCATAAAAAATAACTTCTTGTCCTTCAATTCTCAGATCCAACACCGCCTGCGCTCAGGGCCTCTGATCAGAGGAGAGCCAATTAAGTAATTTGATGATGTTCATCCAACAGTGATCAAAGGTTATGCAGCTCTAGCACGAAGCTGGGGAATCTCGATATTGACTGTAGTAAAGAACAAATGAAAAAACTGATTGAAACACTGAAATATTGACACACACAGTGACTAAATGCCTCCTATGAATTAAGACTCATAGAAAACACTTAACAGAGAGGCTGTCAGTTATCATTTGAACACTGAAAACTGATCATTCCTGCAAACCACTTTAGGTCCTCTTTTGTAGACTTTAAAGCTCTGATGGAGAAGGGATCTCCCTTCGAAACGCATCAACTTGACCAAGAGTTTATCTCCCTTCTGGATGGAACTCGCACGTGTCGTTTAACCCTGTGTTGGTTTTGGATGTTATATGCCTTTTGTACTGCTAGTCTTGTGAGTATTACTCATTATTAAATACATTATTTTTTTACTGAGGTAATGCGCAAGGTTTGTGCACTCTTTTCGTTTGTTATTTACTACTTCAATTCTCAGACCCTGCTTTGAGTTCTGATATATCCTTTGCTTCCCATATCAGGGTTGCGAATTACCAAATTGCCCAGTATATGGTATGACAAACAATTCTGCCCTCGCTGTCTCAAAATCCTGGCCTTTTGTACTAGTCAACTTCCATTCACTGGCTTAGTCTGGAAAAGATTGCATTGCCCCTCTCCTTAGTGCATCCCTACTGCAATTATTTCCCTCTCCACATGTGGTCTATATCTGAGGCCTGCTCAGCAGCCTTTTACCCAGAGATCTCACATATCTATAATTCGCTAATATACACCAGATTCGCACTTTCAACATCTAGGCTGGGTGTCCATCTCTCCTTGGGGCTTCCTAATTGCTTCATCCAAACTCTGCAATCTGTCACATGGGGTAGTTCTCACCTAGTCTGATGATAGGAAACTACATGTTAAATGTATTCCCATTCCTCATCCTGCAACTTGTTTGGTTTTCCAAACATCTAGTGATTAGCATCCTGCAGGTATTGGTTCAGCCTTGTATGTTCTTTTCCTAGCACTTTAGCTCTCACACTCCCTGGACATTCTTTTTTGCAAGTAGTTTTTTTTTGCGTTGTCTGCTGTGACCTTTGCTGTTCCTCTTGCCTATGCAGAGCCCACCCCTTGTGTTCTTGAGGGTTTCCCTCTTGAAAGGTCCTTTACAACAATGGAACCTTCATCTTTCCATTGCCACTGCCAGCCGTAGTTCTGCCAGGGCTCTCCTTATTTTCTTTCCAGGAACTAGCTTTCAATTTTCTTTTGCTTTATGAGGATCCTGGAAGCCAGTCCCTTCAAGCTTCCCTTGCACCCTTCCGATCATCTTTTGTGGGAATTTCATTCCCTTCCCAATGTCCTACCTTAAAGGCATGGCAAGCAATTTTCCCTTTGCCTTATGGGTGAGGCACAACTGTCATCTCTGGCCACCTGTCATGTCTCCCCTTAAAATATTACCCCTTCTTCTGTTTTCCTACAAGGCAGTCCCTCCATGGAATTTCTCCTTCCTCTTCCATCCCGCTGGGTGAATATCTTGTTCTTTTTCTATAGACTCAGACCTCAAGAAATAAGTTCCTTCTTCCTTCCGGAGTCCATTCCACCAAAAGTGTTGGAGTTCTTGGGCTTTTTCAGTATCAATCATTTTTTTTCCCCAGGTTGTGGAGCCAACAAATAATCTTCTGTTTGTGTTGCTTCTGCTGTCTGTTGACGCTTTTCAGTTTGTCTTGTGGGCCTGTCATGGCTGTTTTGGCTATTTTATTGCCCACCCCTCAAACTATTGCTTTGGGATGTCCAGTGGTCTAGGAATCGATACCTGTGTCCTGTATTGTATGATTGAGATGAAAGGAATTTGACGTACCTGTGTGTAGGCAGGTTGCTAGTTACAGTACAGCTCCAGTCAGGAAAGAGTTAATATATTGTGCGTTGTTTCCTGGGTTTTCTCTTGGTGGGCTTTTTGGGTTCAATGAAGACACCACTACAAGAGTTATCACAGTGCAGAGAACAGCAAGCGGTTACCAAGGGTAATGGAGGTCCAGCAAGCAGCCTCTCCTGATGTACCTGTGATAGGTGGGACATCCTCTTGCAGCAAGGGAGTTGTTGTTGTCATTATCTCCCCTGGCAGTCCATCTCCCACAGTAATGAGAGCAGATCAGTGCCTCAGAGGTCCCCAGCCTGTGCGCTAGGTAAGAAAGAGGAAGAGTTATTCACAGTTGAGTATGTACGGAGTCAGCGCTAGGTGCTTGGCGGAGTTCCATTCCATTGCCTGGAGTGAGGTAGCAGAGATACACTGGACCCTTGGAGGGGGCTGAGACTCAGAGTGTCCCACCTAAATGCCTGTGACAGTGAAGGCATACATTATAAAGGGGACAGAGAGAGCTAACTGTTTATTGCTCAAGCGTATACGGCTTTCTCTAAAGTTGGAGATCCACCTTAAGCTTGAGGTATCCCTGAAAGCGGCCTTCGTCCTGACCAGGGCACATGTACGTGGCTCACTCCTGAACCCTGCACTTTGTACGTAACACACCCCTGAATCGTGCACTCTGTACGTAGCAGACCCCTGAACCGTGCACTCTGTACATAGCGCACCCCTGTATGCTGCAGTCTGTACATAGCGCATCCCTGAAACTGTGCTCTGTACATTGGGCACCCCTGAACCATGCACTCGGAACAGAGTGTACCCCAAACCCTGCACTCTGTACATAGGGCACCCCTGAATCCCACACTCTGTACATTGCACACCCCTGAACCTTGCACTCTGTATGTAGCACACCCCTGAACCCTGCACTCTGTATGTAGCACACCCCTGAACTCTGCACTCTGTACGTGGCGCACCCCTGAACCCTGCTCTCTGTAAGTGGCGCACCCCGGAACCCTGCACTCTGTACGTAGCACACCCCTTAACCCTGCACTCTGTACGTAGCACACCCCTGAACCTTGCACTCTGTAAATGGCACACCTCTGAACCTTGCACTCTGTGTGTAACACATCCCTGAACCCTGCACTCTGTGTGTAGCACACCCCTGAACCTTGCACTCTGTATGTAACACATCCCTGAACCCTGCAAACTGTATTTAGCACACCCCTGAACCTTGCACTCTGTATGTAGCACACCCCTGAACCCTGCACTCTGTATGTAGCACACCCCTGAACCCTGCACTCTGTACATAAGTGGAATGTATTTTGGTTTTGTATATATTTACTTTAGGTTTTAGGTTTAGGGCTAATTTTTTATATTTATTTTTTTAATACAATTGTAATAATATATTTCAATCAAGTAAATATGGAATATTGAGCAGGTGGCAGTCTAGTACCTTTTGCATTGTTTCCTCTCTCTTGACCATGTGTTTGCAGAGATAAAAGATGAAAGAGAAATGTTGTCACAAAATTGGAAGAGTCAGCACAACAGAGCAATGATCATCACTTAGTGTACAGCTCAAGCTGAGTCAGCTGTGTCTTATGCAATTTTTATCTGGCAGTTCAAGCTGAGGTTTTGCTGAGTCAGCTGTGCCTTAAGCAATTATTATCTGGCAGTTCAAGCTGAGGTTTTGCTGAGTCATCTGTGTCTGACTTATCGCTTATCTGACAACTCAATCAGAGGCTTTAAGGAAAGACAACTGTGTCCGAAAGGAAGCTACTGCTGGAGTTTCAATTAGATAAAGGGAGCTATAAAGCAAGCAACATCTGCTGTGTATTTATATTTGCTGTGCTGTCTATCTATACATATATTTCTGTTTTTTGTCTTTTTTGGCTAAAGAATAAATTAACCCAAATTCTCATTATGGAATTTCATACTTTGTGGTTCTAAAATGTTATTTTTTTTTCTTGTTCAATATTTGTACACCAGCTCCAAGATTTTGCCATGTTGTGACCACTTTTGCCCAAATGTTACCAAATCCCCCCCCCCCCACAGATCCCCATGGCAGAGGTGTCAAACTCAATTTCATTGCAGGACTCATCACGCAGAACACGTGTGCACCGCTGGAAGATCTCTTCTGCTGTGATCTATCACAGCAAAAGCCGATCTGTGAGTCCCAGTGAATGGATGTTCGCCAGCACCCGCAGATCGTCAGGCAGGGAGGAAAAACAGAGCTGTGCTGCCTATGTTTACATGGGCAGAGCTCTGTTGTGAGATGGGAAAGTGACCCATCCTGTGTCTCTGCAGAACTGGGAACACGATCCATCACTTCCTCTTGTACCAGCACCACCTAGTGTAAACCAAGCACAAAGCTAGGCACACACTTAACCCTTTGATCACCCTAAATGTTAATCACTTCTCAACCAGTGCCATTAATACAGTGATCAGTGTATATTTTTAGCACTGATCACTGTGTTAATGTCAATGGTTCCCACAAAGTGTCCCTCTCAGATAGGAACCATGTGATCTTTTGGATTTAAATATTTTTAAATATAAGAATAAGTTATACACTAAGACATATTTTAAAGAAACAGAAATGGGTATATTCTGACCTGTAGTTGCCATCATCCCCAATGGATCCAAGGTATACCCAAGGGTCAGTTTACTCGGATCATGAGGAATTGCTGAAGATTAAATAATTACATTGAGCAATCATATGTTATTAAGGAAAGATTTATACAAAAAGGTTATGACCCTGAAAAATTGGAGAAAATCAGATTTAAAATTAGTCAGGAGGTATTTGGGGGAAGGTAAAATTTAAATTAAGAATAATCAGAATTTGAAAAGAGAAAAAGGTTGATTATGCATTTATTTCTAGGTTCAGCTGCGAATATAAGGATATGGAGTCCTTTTTTAAAAAATATTGGCCTATTGTAAAAAAGGATAACATGTTGGGGTCTTTAGTACCAGATAAACCATTGTTTATTTATCGCAAAACCAAGAATCTCCATAATTCATTAGTGAAAAGTGTGATTTTTTCCTCCCAAAAAAAGAAAAATGCAGATGTTCAATTTTAAAGGTTTTTATCCGTGTAAAAAGTATAATATATGCAGAGTAACTGGTGCTAATATGAGAGTAATAGCGGATTTCACTTCCTGTACTACTGGAAAAATGTATAACATTAATCAATTTATTACATGTTCCACTACATATGTGACATACTTGTTAGAGTGTCCATGCCGGCTTCAATATGTGGGAAGAACTACAAGAATCCTTTACAAAAGATTTAGAGAGCATGTGGCCAATATTAAAAACGTACCACAGCCTTTCTAGGCATTTTAGGGATTACCATAATTATGATCCTGGGCTACTAAAATTTTGTGGTATAGATAAAATTGAGTCACATTGGAGAGGCGGCAATAAAACTCAAGATATTTCGAGGAATGAGATCTTTTTGATTTTTCCATTAGAGACACTCAGACCACAAAGGTCTAAATGTAGATTTAGATTTAAATTGTTTTATTTCTTATATGTAATTATAGTAGCAAAATGAAGTGATAGGAATGGTTGAATATTGATTCATTGAAAACATAAATACACCACTGCTTATAGGTAAAGGATTAGGGGAACCTGGGAAGGTATAGGGAGATGGGGCATGTGGGGGCATAAAGGAAAGGAAGAGGAAGGAAGGAAAGGAGTCAGTTTTTTATGTCACCTGTTTGCACGGCCAGCAAACCAACCCCATACAATCTTCTGGTCACAGCTCCTATACCTTAGAGTAGATTTCCAGGTTTAATGTTACTTTAGTTAATTTGGGCCAAGCTGCTTAGCGTGTGTAGCTGATGATGTTTCTACAGTGCCTTCCCGCACACCCAGCGGCCACATTCTTCTGTAAAGGAAAACATGTCTTTGAGCCAACATATCTGAAGTTGACATTTGTACACAATTACATAGCTGAGAAGGCAAGAAAGAAACTGGTCCATCCAGTTCAGCCTGTGTGGATGTGTTCCCATCAGTACTTCTTTCCATATCTCTGTACATTGTATTTACATAGAAACACAACTAAATGTTTTATGAATTTATCTATATTTCCCAATTACACCACCAACTGAAGTTCCATATCCTTACCTCTCTAACCATAAAGAACCCCCATATGCAGTATAACATTAAACTGCTTCTCATCCAACTTCATTGTTTGACCAAGAGATGGAAAACTTCAATCTTCCTGCGCTTGGGGAGTTGGCCCAATGGCATTAATGGGCTATAGTCAAACACTTGGCCTTCCTGGGGTGCACTTGCCTTGCTGCCCTCACAAGACTGGGGAGGTCTGGGAACACTGCAGTACTGCTATTAGCTCAATAGGCTCTGAGGAAGAGGATAAGTCCTCGAAATGCGTCAACCTCTAGATGTTCCATCGTTTCTGTACACCTTGATGCTTTGAGGACTGTTTGTGCTGTACTCATAAGATGTATTTGCACCTTTTATGACTCTGTGAGTATAATACTTTTTTCCAATAAATCTACTATTTTAAAGGATAATGCACTATACCGGTGTGCCCTCTGCTTGTTTATCGTTACTTACTGCTTAAGGACCGCCCACAGTACATTTACTGCTCCAGGGCAGCTGCTGTGCTCAGAATCACATATATATCCGTGATTCTGCATTTCCGGGTAGGGGGAGTGCGCGCCCTATCCGTGCTGCCGATCGCGGCCCCGGTTGTCAGTCACTGGGTCCCGCCCAGTGATTACCTGCCAGCGCCTGGTGATTAACGCCGATCACCGACAGGGAGAAGGGCTGGATTGTTTACCAACAGCCCTCTTCCCTGTCAGTTTGGGCATACACTGCTCTGGATGGCTGAGCAGAGCCATCCCGATCAGTGTGCTAACAGTGAAGCACCCCGCCCCCTAGTAAAACACTCCCATCACACAGTTAACCCCTGTATTGGTGTCACTGGGGATGTCAGTGATGTGATACTAAGTCAGTTCCCCCGAGTGCCAGAATGCCCGCCACAGTCCCACCATAAGTCGCTGATCTCCACCATAAGTCGCTGATCGCCGCCATCATTAGTATAAAAACAAAATTCCAGTATCTATACCGCCATTTGTAAACGCTATAACTTTCACGTAAACCAATTAATTTACACGTATTGGGATTTGTTTATAGCAAATACATGTCACAGAATACATTTTGGGCTAAATTTATGATGAAATTTGATTTTTAAATTTTACTACTGGAAGTGTTATAGCAAAAAGTCCAAAATATTGTTTTTTTCTCAAATTTGTCGGTATTTTTTTTTTATAGCGCAAAAAATTTAAATCGCACAGGTAATCAAATACCACTGAAATAAAGCTCAGTTCGTGGGGAAAAAAGGATGTAAATTTAATTTGGGTGCAATGTTGCATGACCGCACAGTTGTCAGTCAAAGTAACGCAGCGCTGTAATGTAAACCGTTTCTGTAACTGCTTTGTGACCGCCCTATAACAGAAATACTGCTACAGGGCAGCACGGGAGTGCAAAATCACGTATATATATGCGATTCGCGCTCCCGCGGTTTTCACGACCCTCCCAAATAGTGTCAGATTGCGTGTCAGTACACCATTAATCACATTTAACCCCTTGATTGCCAGGAGCATGCTCATACACAATAAACCTCCATTGCTAGTATAGTGTCTGAATGGATCAATAGCTTTGATCAGATCAGCACTATACCAGCGTTCACATTAGTATTGTGTCCCCAAAAACACAGCGTTAGCGAGATCAGCTCCAGCACCTATCGACACCTGCGTTTAGCCTCTATGCTTACCCCCCCCTTCTCCCCCAGCAAGTACAGTGTCAGTAGGTCACTCTCACTTGATACATTGCACACAAAACTGCAGTGTTCACAGAATCAGCACCCGTACTTCCCCCATTCACTGCCCAACCCAGAATTCAGGTGGGAACAGAAAATTTAACTCCTCCCCTTGATTTTTTGGAGCTGTTTTTCACAGAATATCTGCATGCATTGATTGCGGATCAAAGTAATTTATATGCACAATTTATTGCCTCCAACCCAAATTCAAACTTTGCCAGACCATTCTCATGGAAACCCATCACGGTTTCCCAATTTAAAATTTTTCTAGGCCTATCCCTCAACATGGGCATTACTAAAAAAATTGATTGCGGTTGTATTGGTCCTCAGACCCGATTCATCATATCCCGTGTTCTCTGCTGCCATGGCCAGGCATAGATATGAGAGTATAATGTGTTTTATGCATTTCAACAACAATACACTCTGTCATCCTCGGGGTGATCCTGAATTTGACCGGCTCCACAAAATTCAGCCCCTCGTAAATCACCTTAACCAAAAATTTGCAGGTGTCTATACTCCCCAGCAAAAAGTCTGCGTTGATGAGTCCCTCGTTAATTTTTCTGGCCACCTTGCATTCAAGCAATTTCTTCCCAGCAAGCGTGCCAGATATGGGGTCAAGATGTAGAAGACCTGTGAGATGGCAACAGGCTATACATATAAGTTTCGGATTTACGACGGAAATGATAGTCATGTGGAGCCCCCCCCCCCCGGATGCCCAGACTACATGGGGAGCAGTGGCAAGATAGTTTGGGACTTGGTGTCATCCTTTTTCTATATGGGGTACCACTTATACGTGGACAATTTTTTTTCAAGCGTGCTATTATTTAGACATTTGTACAATCTTGGAATTGGCACATGTGGCACCGTGTGACCTAATGTCTGCCCACCATTAGAAGTGGGTGGATGCAGGGTGGTATATTCTAATGGTGGGCATACCACACACTTTTTCTGGCAGAGATTTCTTCTCTTTTTTTTCATTCAGCCCACAGGCTGCATACAAAAAAAAAAAAAGAACATAGCATATATACCCAACAAGGACCAGCGATGTATTGGTACATCACTGCAATTTGAATGGTTATATCAGGATGATGCCTACAGCTGCAGGCATCATCCTGGTATCATTCTTTTCAGCCGGCAATCGGCTGTCATGTAAAAGCAATCCTAGTGGCTAATTAGCGGCAGGATTGCTTTTACAAGCAGCGGGAGATGATGCCCCCCTCCCCCGCTGCCTTCCATGTGCCATCGGGGGAACCTGAGAATGCAGCCGGTGTTTCTGCCAGATGACCATAGAGCTGATTGGAGACCAGAGTGGTGCCAATCATTTCTATAGTCTAAGAAATCGGAAGCTACAAGCATTTAATCACTTCAGTTTCACAGAATATAAACAGCGCCACTTGTAAATTGGGAAAGCATCTGATCACACCGATCCTGGTTTGATTAGATAATGTAAGGGCAGAGGAGATATCAAGAGTCTGATAGACCCCAGATTTCTCAAAAAAGAATATATGACAATGCCCATTGAAGTTATAAGGGATATTTGCATTCTCTGTGATAACATTAGAAGTGATCAAAAAACAAAACAAAAAATGAAGGACAGTGTAAAAATTTAAAAAATCAAAATAACTTTAAAAAAAAGAGAGCAAAAAGCACCCTCGCCCCCCGCGTGCGTACGCCTGCATGTGCGAGCGTTGACCCTGTACCGGTATGTAAACAGCGATTGCACCATGCATGTGAGGTATCGCCGCGAACATCAGATCAAGGGCATAAATAATTTTAGCACTAGACCTCCTCTGTAAATCTAAAATGGTAGCTTGTAAAGGCTTTTAAAATGTTGCCTATGGATATTAAAAATGTATGCAGTTTGTCACCATTGCATGGAGCATGAGCAGTATTAAAGCATGTCATGTTTGGTATCTATTTACTCGGCATACCCATCATCTTTTATATCTTACCAAATAATTGGCCAATATATTGTGTTTTTGTGCATTAAAAGTAAAAAGTGTATTTTTTTTCAAAACGTTTGAAAAATAGCTGCGCGAGTACTATGTGGCATAAAAAAAATTGCAGCACCCACCATTTTATACACTAGGGCAGGGGTGTCCAAACTATGGCCCTCCAGCTGTTGAAGTACTACAAGTTCCATCATGTCTCTTCCTCTGGGTGTCTTACCTGAGAATGTCAAGAGTCTTGCAAGGCCTCATGGGACTTGCAGTTCCTCAACATCTGGAGGGCCATAGTTTGGACACCCCTGCACTAGGGTGTCTGCTTTAAAAAAATATATAATGTTTGGGGGTTCAAAGTAATTTCCTAGCAAAAAATACAGATTTTTTTTCATGAGAACAAAAAGTGTCAGAAAAGGCTTGGTCTTCAGTTGGTTAGAAGAGTGAATGATGTGTGGCATAAACTTCTAATGCTGGACATAAAATGCCCCCACCCCACAAAACGACCCCTTTTTGGAAAGTAGACACCCCAAACTATTTACTGAGAGGCATGTTGAACCAATAGAAGAATTTATTTTGTTGGCATATTTTGCTGGCTGATAGCTAAAAAGAGTGGGAAATTTGAGTGGAGAGTGAAAACGTTTTACTATTGACTGCTGGTGCTTGCAGTTGTTTTATTCTCTTCTTTGTGTCTTGCTAAAAGCTTTTACTTTTTTAAATCACTTTTTCTGTCACTTTTTAAATAGCATTTTTTTGTTCTTCCTTTCCTTGTCTTCCTTCAGTTTGCTAATTAAGGTGAGGGGTTAATTGGTCTCAGGTGATACAGGTCCTATATAACTTGCTGTAGAGCTCACTCTGAGCTTGCCTGTATTTTGCTTGCCAGACCTTTGACCAAGTGGACATTTGATAAGTGGAGTTAAAAAACTGGAGTGGAAAACAGGAGATTATAACAGGAGTCTACTAACCTGACAACTGATATTTCCTGTTAATATTGTAACTGGGATAATGTGTGTTAGCGGGGTGGAAGGTTTTGTGCAGTGCACAGTGTGCCGCATGTATGGAGCAACAGCTCCAGGATGGATACCGCTCTGACAGATGTGAGCAGGTTTCCCTCCTGGAAGCTCACGTTAGAGATCTGGAAAAGCAAGTTGCAACACTGGGCAGAACCGACAACCTTGAAAGGGGTCTTCTGTTCTCTAAGTAGGTAACTAATGGGATTGATGTGGAGGGCGGAGGAGCTAATCAGGATTATCAGGTAGGAAGATGGGTTACAGTAACGAGAGGGAGTGGTAGGGGCTCACAGAAAAGGAAGGCCGGCCCTGGGTTTGCACTCCCAAACAGATTTGCCAAATTGGGTGAAGATGTGGGGGTGGCAAGCTCAGGGGTGGCAGCCATGGATGTTACTGCTATCCCTTACAGCTGGGAGGGCAGACCATCTGGTAGGGGTGATGAGGGTAGTGCAGGAAAGCCTAGACAGCTGGTGGTAGTAGGGGATTCTATAATCAAAAGGACTGATAGAATAATTTTTCGCCAGGATCGCCTCAACCGAATGGTTTGCTGTCTCCCTGGTGCCAGGGTTCAGCATGTGGTGGACTGGGTTGATAAATTACTGGGAGGGGTTGGGCATGACCAAGCTGTCTTGGTTCATGTTGGAACCAATGACAGAATACATGGAAGGTGGAGGCTCCTTAAGAATCAATTTAAAGAACTAGGTTGCAAATTGAAGGGAAGGACCTCCAAGGTGATATTCTCTGAAATATTACCTGTGCCATGCACAACATAGGAAATATAGCGGCAGATTAGAGAACTCAATGCATGGCTGAAGACCTGGTGTAAGAGGGAAGGATTTGGGTTTATAGAGCACTGGGCTGACGTTTCATTGGGGTGCAACCTATATGCTAGAGATGGTTTGCACCTAAATGGAAGGGGGCTTGCTATGCTGGGGGAGATGTTTATGGGGAGGCTGGAGGGGTTTTTAAACTTAGATCGAGGAGGAAGGGAGAATTAGATTATAACGGGTTAGACAGATCAGACAGGGGTCAGTACTTATTGGTGGTTGGAATGGGGAAAGATGGGGATAAGGCTATGGCAGATAAGAAGGCTCCCATGTTAGAAACAACCATTGGAATTGGTACCATTTGTATGAAAATAAAAAATATGCAAAATATGTGTGAACAAGGTGTCAATGGATTAAAGTGTTCGTTCACCAATGCCAGAAATCTGCCAAGCACAAAAGGTGAGTTGGAAGCTTTGGTGCGTGAAGAGAACTAGGATTTAATTGGTATTGCTGAATCTTGGCTTCATTCCTCACATGACTGGGCCATTAATATTCCTGGCTATGTTCTCTTTCGGAGAGATGGGGGAAATAGGAAAGCTGGTGGTGTCTGTCTCTATGTGAGAAGTGATCTCAGAGTGTGAAAGAGGACCTAGTTGATGGAGAGTGTGATGAGGCTGAAGTATTATGGGTGGAACTGAACATGGGGGGTGTACTACAAAGGTAATCATTGGAGTTTGTTATAGGCCTCGAAGTGTTAATGAGGAGGTGGAGACTCAGCTCCTTGCACAGATTGAAAGGGCTGCAAGGGCTGGGACAGTGATAATAATGGGGGATTTTAACTACCCGGAAATTGACTGGAGTAATGATACTGTAGGAACATTTAAAGGGCAAACAATTTTAAACCTACTACAGGACAATTTTATTATACAGTTCATAGAGGCCCCAACTAGGAATGATGCTCTGCTGGACCTGGTAATCTCAAACCATGCAGAGCTTATTACGAATGTCTATATAAAAGAACATCTGGGTAGCAGTGACCATAACATTATTATACAGGATTTATATAGCGCCAACAGTTTGCTCAGCGCTTTACAATATAACGGGAGACAATACAGCAACAATACAGTTCAATACAAGAGGGAAAGGAAGGCCCTGCTCCTTGGAGCTTACAATCTAGGAGGGAGGGGCTAGTGGTACAAAAGGTAGTAACTGTGGGGGATGGACTGGTTGGAAGAGTAGAAGATTCCATTATTAGCTGAGGGCAGGATAGGCTTCCTTGAAGAGAGAGGTTTTCAGAGATCCTAAAAGTGAGCAGAGTAGGTGATAGTCTGTTAAATTGGGGTAGAGAGTTCCAGAGGATGGGGGAAGCTCTGGAAAATCCTGGAGATGAGCATGGGAGGAGGAGACAAGGGAGCTAGAGAGCAAAAGGTCTTGTGAGGAGCGGAGAGCATGGTTTGGGTGATATTTAGAGACAAGATCATTGATGTAATTTGGGGCAGAGTTATAAAAAAATCCAGTATCTATACCGCCATTTGTAGATGCTATAACTTTCACGTAAACTGATTCATTTACACGTATTGGGATTTTTTTCTAACAAAGACATGGAGCAGAATATATTTTGGCTGAAATTTATGACGAAATTTGATTTTTAAATTTTTTTATTGGACGTGTTTAATAGCAAAAAGTCAAAAATATTATTTTCATTTTTCAAAATTGTTGGTCTTTTTTTGTTTAAAACGAAAAAAATAAAAAATACACAGGTGATCAAATACCACCGAAAGAAAGCTTTATTTGTGGGAAAAAAACAGCATAAATTTCATTTGGGTGCAGCGTTGCATGATTGCACAATTGTCAGTTAAAGTAATGCAGCCCCGTATCGCAAAAAATGGCCTGGTCAGGAAGGGGGGAAATCCTCTGGAGGGCGAGGGGTTAACTACCAACAAATAATGAGAGACAGACTAAAGAATCTGGCCAGACTTGAAAACGACATCAAACCTGAGATGATAAAGGGGAACACAAAGCAGAATCGAGACAAAAGTCACAAATGTCCATTCTTACCTGAATCACTATTTTCACACAACTTCTGTTTAATCTCCATCTTTATTAACACATCGGAATGGTCTTTAGAAACTGAAAAATACATGGTGATTAGAGATGAGCGAACCGGAATTCGAGTCGAATTTCAGGAAATATTCGATTCGCGTCGAATCCGAAATTTTGCCTACTTCGGGTGCGCGAATCGAATATTTCCCGATCAGCCGGCAAAAGTGTCCCTGCAGTGAGCTCCGCTATTTCTGACAGTTCTCTGACAGAAGGAACACATGTTTAGCGGTTGAAACATTGTATCTATTAGTTTCCATTTAGGATACAGATGTTTCAACCGCTGTACATGTGAAGAAGCTGTCAGAGAACTGTCAGAAATAGAGGAACTCTGCACATACACTTTTTGCCGGCTTGGAATTATTCTTATTTTCATCCTACTTCTTCTTCTTCATCCTCATCCTCTTCTTCTTCTTCTGAGGATGAGGATGAAGAAGAAGAAGTAGGATGAAAAGAAGAATAATTCCAAGCCGGCAAAAAGTGTATGTGCAGAGTTCCTCTATTCTGCAGATACACTTAGAGGAGCACTGCACATACACTTTTTGCCGGCTTGGAATTAATCTTATTTTCATCCTACTTCTTCTTCATCCTCATCCTCAGAAGAAGAAGAGGATGAGGATGAAGAAGAAGAAGTAGGATGAAAATAAGAATAATTCCAAGCGGGCAAAAAGTGTATGTGCAGAGTTCCTCTATTCTGCAGATACACTTAGAGGAGCTCTGCAGATACACTTTTTGCCGGCTTGGAATTAATCTTATTTTCATCCTACTTCTTCTTCTTCTTCATCCTCATCCTCAGAAGAAGAAGAGGATGAGGATGAAGAAGAAGAAGTAGGATGAAAATAAGAATAATTCCAAGCCGGCAAAAAGTGTATGTGCAGAGCTCCTCTAAGTGTATCTGCAGAGCTCCTCTAAGTGTATCTGCAGAATAGAGGAACTCTGCACATACACTTTTTGCCGGAAACCGCTGTATGGAGGGAATGTCCCAGAACTGTCAGAAATAGACTATTTATGACAGTTCTGGGACATTCCTTCCATACAGCGGTTGAAACATTGTATCTATTTGTTTCCATAAATGGATCCATTTATGGAAACAAATAGATACAATGTTTCAACCGCTGTATGGAGTGAGTGTCCCAGAACTGTTAGAAATAGTCTATTTCAGACAGTTCTATGACATTCCCTCCATACAGCGGTTGAAACCGCTGTATGGAGTGAATGTCCCAGAACTGTCAGAAATAGACAGAAACTGTCACAGAACTGTCCTTCTTCTCATCCTTCTCCTTCTTCTCATCCTTCTTCTCATCCTTCTTCTCATCCTTCTCCTTCTTCTCATCCTTCTCCTTCTTCTCATCCTTCTCCTTCTTCTCATCCTTCTCCTTCTCCTTCTTCTCATCCTTCTCCTTCTCCTTCTTCTCATCCTTCTCCTTCTTCTCATCCTTCTCCTTCTCCTTCTTCTCATCCTTCTCCTTCTTCTCATCCTTCTCCTTCTTCTCATCCTTCTCCTTCTTCTCATCCTTCTCCTTCTTCTCATCCTTTTCCTTCTTCTCATCCTTTTCCTTCTTCTCATCCTTCTCCTTCTTCTCATCCTTCTCCTTCTTCTCATCCTTCTCCTTCTTCTCATCCTTCTCCTTCTTCTCATCCTTCTCCTTCTTCTCATCCTTCTCATCCTTCTCCTTCTCCTTCTCATCCTTCTCCTTCTCCTTCTTCTCATCCTTCTCCTTCTCCTTCTTCTCATCCTTCTCCTTCTCCTTCTTCTCATCCTTCTCCTTCTCCTTCTTCTCATCCTTCTCCTTCTCCTTCTTCTCATCCTTCTCCTTCTCCTTCTTCTCATCCTTCTCCTTCTCCTTCTTCTCATCCTTCTCCTTCTCCTTCTTCTCATCCTTCTCCTTCTCCTTCTTCTCATCCTTCTCCTTCCTCATCTCCAAGGGCATTTAAATTAAAGGTACAGTGTTCTGCACTAATTTAAAGGCTCTCTGAAACCTAGAAACCCTTTTTATAAGTCTATAAGTTTATAATCTTCGTAGCAGAGAAATTCGCATCGAATCGAATTTCATACTGGAATTCGCCGAATCAGCCGAATCGAATTTTTCAATACTTCGCTCATCTCTAATGGTGATCATATCACCCGTTTAGTACAGCTTGGATCTCACCTGGCTCCTGGTAATAATCTGTGATACCTACCCTAGTTGTTCCATTTAAGATGATACCTATCCTTTTCCTGACATACCCTGGATTAACAGGTCTTCTTCCTAGACTGCCTTCCCTTGCTGCACATTTAATATACTATTTGTAGACAAATTTACTAATAAAGCATGATATAAATCAGGACTTGTCACCGTCATAGCAATTATGGGCTTATGACGCACAGTAGGGGGAATCGTAGTACATATCCAACAGTCTGAGAGATTAAATTGGTTAGAGATCACCTCATGCATTTGAATCCTCCTAATCAGAAAGGTTTGGCTTTCCACATTCATCGGGCCTAGGATTAGTATCATCAGGACACCCTGCCATGCTCTCATCTTCCTCTTCCACAGATGACTTTATTCTGAAACTGAAAGGGACACAATTAATGTTTTTCCTAAGCACCGCCTGCCAAGATCAGGGGCCCCCTCCGAGGCCTCATCCCTTAAACTAGCCTGGTTGCTCAGGTACCACGGCCTTATGCACGTGTTTGCAATGTGACGCATGCACCCAAGCCTCCTTCCCCTCAAGCTTTACAGCTGTTGAGGTCACCAGTACCACTTGATGGGGTCCTGTCCACCTGGGCTCAAGGCTTCTCCTCTGGTGCTTCTTAAGCATCACCCAGTCGCCTGGTTGCAACTTATATGTTCCTTCAAGATCATCTGGATCTGGAAGTGAGGCATAGATTTTATTATGCAACTGATTGAGGTGTTTCTGTAATCCTATTACATACTCAGTGAGTGTACCATAGGATTTGGTTGATGCCTGTGGATAGTACAAACCTGTCTTTGGCACTGATCCAACAAATAATCAATTACAAAATGACAATATTTACATATGTTTTCTCATCTGGGTTCTTTTAGTCATGCGTTTATCACTTGCCTCCTCTCCATTCCCAAGCACAGACAAGTTTTTTATGTGAGAAATAAGCTCACTTGTTAGGCCTTGCCTGTCTGTAGTTGAGATGTGTGTAGGCTGCAGTAATCCTGGCTTCAGCGATGATCCGAATCAAAGGCACCAATCAGGGGTGGACTGACAACTCATGGGGCCCCCCGGGCAATAGGAAATCATGGGGCCCCTGTGTCCTCACCCACAGTCAAGCCACACCCAAAAAAGCCTATGAAAGGTACCAGGAGCATCTCATGGGGCCCCCTACTGACTCTGGGCCCTCGGGCAGTGCCTGAGTGGCTAAATGGTCAGTCCGTCCCTGGCACCAATAAATGTTTTGGGAATTTCACTGCTTTAAATCTGAAATAAGCAACCTTGCAAATGAGAGCTCCAAATCATATTTCTGGCATGCTTGCTGGGGAGAACTTGTTTGAATGCAAGGCGTCCAGTAAAATTAAATGAGGGACTCAACACAGATTTTTTGCTGGGGAGTATAGACACCTGCAAATTTTTGGTTAAGGGGATTTATGAGGGGCTGAATTTTGTGGAGCCGGTCAAATTCAGGGTCACCCCGAGGATGACAGTGTATTGTTGTTGAAATGCATAAAACTCATTATACTCTCATATCTATGCCTGGTCATGGCAGCAGAGAACACAGCATATGATGAATCGGGTCTGTGGACCAATACAACCGCAATTCATTTTTTTTTTTTAGTAATGCCCATGCTGAGGGTAAGGTCCAACACAAATTTAAATTGGGAAACCGTAATGAGTTTTGGTCTGGAAAGGTTTGAATTTGGGTTGACAGAAATAAATTGTTGTGCATATAAATTGCTTTGATCTGCAATCAATGCATACAGATCTTCTGTGAAAAAAAGCTCTGAAAAATCAAGGGGAGTAGTTAAATTTGCTGTTTCCACCTGAATTCTGGGTTGGTCAGTGAATGGGGAAAGTACGGGTGCTGCAAAATTTGTGGGCTGCCAATCGGGATATGTGAAAGACCAGGATGTACTAGGCTGCTGGTGCTTGCCAGTTAACCAAAAGGTAGCGCTGCACTAGTACCGGCACTCTGCTGCATATGAGAGTCATCAAAATTTACAGACAAGTGCTAACAGAGATCAGGCCTGATTCTGAGAATACTGCAGTCTTGTGTGCAATGTATCAAGTGACAGTGACCTACTGACACTGCACTTTGCTGGAGGAGAAGGGGGGGGGGTAAGCATAGGGGCTAAAGGCAGGTGTTGGCAGTTTCCAGGGCTGATCCCGCTAATGCTGAGTTTTTGGGGACGCTATACTAATGTGAAAGCTGGTATAATGCTGATATGATCAAAGATATTGATCCGTTCAGACACTATGCTAGCAATGGAGGTTTATTGTGTATGAGCATGCTCCTGGCAATCAAGGGGTTAAATGTGATGACTGGTGTACTGACGGGCAATCTGACGCTATCTGTGAGGGGCGTGAAAACCACGGGAGCGCGAATCACGTTTACTTTTTGCTATAAAACATGTTCAGTAAAAACATTTAAAAATCAAATTTCGTCCTAAATTTAGGCCAAAATGTATTCTGCTCCATGTCTTTGCTACAAAAAATTCCTATACAATTAGTTTACGTGAAAGTTATAGCGTTTACAAATGGCGGTATAGATACTGGATTTTTTTAATAATAGTAATGGCGGCGATCAGCGACTTATAGCGGGACTGCGGTGGACATTCTGACACTGGGGGGAACTGACTTGGGGTCACTGACATCCCCAGTGACACCAATACAGTGATCAGTGCAAAAAAACTGACACTGTACTAATGGCACTTGGGAGGAAGGGGTTAACATTTGTAGGCAATCAACGGGTTAACTGTGTGAGAGGAGTGTTTCACTGAGGTGTGTGCTTCACTGTAAGCACACTGATCTGGAAGGCTGAGCTCAGCAATTCAGATCAGTGTGCTCAAACTGACAGAGGAGAAAACAATGCAGCCATGCTCCCTGTCAGTGTTTGCCGGTAATCGCTGGCCGGGACCCTGTGGTTGACACCCGTGGCTGCTATCGGTGCCGCGGTTAGGGCGGTCACGCGCCTCACGTGTGCCCCCCTACCCCGAAATGCAGGATGACATTTATAAACATGATCCTGTGCACAGGGGCCGCCTTGCCGCAGTGTATGTACTGTGGGCGGTCCTCTAGTGGTTAAAATTATGGCGGACATCATCCGAGTGGCTCGGACAAAGGACACCATTTTGTTTAATGGCAATCCAGTTATGCTTTTACCAGATCTGTCCAAGCTCACCCTGGATATGCACAGAGCTTTGAAGCCACTCATGGGAGTCCTACAGGCCAAAAAGATCAAGTACCACTGGGGATTTCCCTTTCAGCTTTCTGCATCCCATGAAGGCAAATCTGCAATCTTTCGCTCAATGGGCGACCTGGCTAATTTTCTGGGAACTTTTGAACTTCCTCAAATCGCCTTTCCGGATTGGCCTATAAAAAGCGATACACCTGGCCTGCCTTTATCCACTGGGTGGCAGACCCATCCCAAGAAGAAACACCCTCGATCCAATGCATCAAAATCACCTGCTGGTTGATCTGAGCAAGACTTCTTGGAGTAAAGATTGGGTTTCTTCCCCTCTGGTGTTTACGCCATCTTTGGCTTCGGCCTTCCCTCAATTTGCTGACCTCTCATTATATTACCATGTTTGCTTGTATCATTATCTGTTTATTTGGTTATTGTCGGTTACTACTACTGTTTTTATCAGCTGTGAGATGCTGGATAGAGCTTAAATTATTATATGCTGACAGTAGCATCTCTGACATTTTATCTATGGGGACCATGGATTAAGCCCCTATCCCCTACTCATTTCAAGGCAATTGTTTTGGAATGCTACTGTTAAAATTATGAAACTCTTATCCCCGAGCTGGGCGAGCCACTCTATGTGTTGCCCATGACTCCCACTGTAGGGTTTACAGCATCCATACTGGCTCCGGTGATTGGTTTTTTCTTAGCTTCACATCCTCTTGGCTTTTTGGCCTTACATGTTATTGCTACTTCTTTATGGCCTTTAAGAGGCAAAGTTTCCTCATGTTACTACTTCTTCCATTTATGTCGGCTTACTTGTTATTATACGTAACCCTACTCAATAGTCCCTTCTCCTTTTGTTGTAATATTGTCATTGCTCATCTCATGCTAAATGGAACTTGTGGGCCACAAACACAACTGGAGCTGACACTCCTCCCCCTTCTTTATTCCCTCCCTGCTCTTTCCCTTCTTTTGCTCCCTTCTTTCTCTTTTCTTCTTGGGTACTGGCATGAACATCCCTATTCTTATCGTTACTTCACCCCTATCCTGAGGTTATGGCATCCCTGCCGCCTTTGAAAGTTTCTTCTCTCAATTGTAGAGGTTTTAATACGCCTGAAAAAAGGAGACAAATCCTTTATCATTTTCATAAACCCCACTCCCAAATTTTATTTTTACCAGAGACTAACTTTCGACCTGACGAAGCGCCCTGTATACAAAACAAATTCCATACTACATGGTTTCACAGAACTAACCCCCTGGCTAATTCTGAAGGTATGTCTATTGTATTCAACTATTTTACCCCTGAAGTGTTGGAGTCATTCTTGGAATCTAACGGTCAGTATATATTCTTGAAATTAAGATACAGTGTCTCCCAGAAGTGAGTCCACCCCTCACATTTTTGTACATATTTGATTCTCTTTTTTCATGTAACAACACTGAAGAAATGACACTTTGCTACAATGTGACGTAGTGAGTGTACAGCTTGTATAACATGTAAATTTTTTGTCCCCTCAAAATAACTCAACCCACCGCCATTAATGTCTAAACCGCTGGCAACAAAAGTGAGTCCACCCCTAAGTGAAAATGTCCAAATTGGGCCCAATTAGCCATTTTCCCTCCTCAGTGTCATGTGACTCATTAGTGTTACAAGGTCTCAGGTGTGAATGGGGAGCAGGTGTGTTAAATTTGGTGTTATCGCTCTCACTCTCTCATAGTGGTCACTGGAAGTTCAACATGGCACCTCATGGCAAAGAACTCTCTGAGAATCTGAAAAAAAGAATTGTTGCTCTACATAAGGCTAGGCCTAGGCTATAAGAAGATTGCCCAGACCCTGAAACTGAGCTGCAGCACGGTGGCCAAGACCATACAGCGTTTTAACCGGACAGGTTCCACTCAGAACAGGCCTTGCCATGGTGAACCAAGGAAAGATGAGTGCATGTGCTGAGCGTCATATGCGGAGGTTGTCTTTGGGAAATAGACGTATGAGTGCTGCCAGCATTGCTGCAGAGGTTGAAGGGGTGGGGGGTCAGCCTTTCAGTGCTCAGACCATACGCCGTACACTGCATCAAATTGGTCTGCATGGCTGTCGTCCCAGAAGGAAGCCTCTTCTAAAGATGATGTATAAGAAAACCAAACAGTTTGCTGAAGACAAGCAGACTAAGGACATGGATTACTGGAACCATGTCCTGTGGTCTGATGACACCAAGATAAACTGATTTGGTTCAGATGGTGTCAAGAGTGTGTGGTGGCAACCAGGTGAGGAGTACAAAGACAAGTGTGTCTTGCCTACAGTCAAGCATGGTGGTGAAAGTGTCATGGTCTGGGGCTACATGATTGCTGCCGGCACTGGGGAGCTACAGTTCATTGAGGGAACCATGAATGCCAACATGTACTGTGACATACTGAAGCAGAGCATGATCCCCTCCCTTCGGAGACTGGGCCGCAGGGCAGTATTCCAACATAACGACCCCAAACACACCTCCAAGACCACCACTGCCTTGCTAAAGAAGTTGTGAGTAAAGGTGATGGACTGGCCAAGCATGTCTCCAGACCTAAACCCTTTTGAGCATCTGCGGGGTATCCTCAAATGGAAGGTGGAGGACAGGAAGGTCTCTAACATTCACCAGCTCCGTGATGTTGTCATGGAGGAGTGGAAGAGGACTCCAGTGGCAACCGGTGAAGCTCTGGTGAACTCCATGCCCAAGAGGGTAAAGGCAGTGCTGGAAAATAATGGTGTCCACACAAAATCTTGACACTTTGGGCCCAATTTGGACATTGTCACTTAGGGGTGGACTCACTTTTGTTGCCAGCGGTTTAGAAATTAATGGCTGTGTGTGTTATTTTGAGGGTACAGCAAATTTACTTGTTATACAAGCTATACACTGACTACGTCACATTGTACAAAAGTGCAATTTCTTCAGTGTTGTCACATGAAAAGATATAATAAAATATTTACAAAAGTGTGAGGGGTGGACTCACTTCTGTGAGATTCTGTATATGCAATCTATTTTTACACTTGTTAAAATTTACTCCCCCAACCAGGAGCAGCTATGCTTCCTCTCTTCGGTGATAACGCGCCTGGAGTCTTTTAGTATGCGTAATCTGATTGTAGGGGGAGATTTCAATGTTCCTTTGGTCCCGAGATTAGATTCTTCTACGGGTAAGTCTTCGTTATCTCCCTCTGTTTTAACTAAGATGCGCTGTGCTCTCCAAACTTTCTTTAGTGGATGCCTGGCGCACTTTGCACCCGTCAGAGAAGGACTACTCATATTACTCAGCAACTCATACCTCCTATAGTAAGATAGACTACCTTTTTGTCTCTCAGTCGCTCTTAGATTTTGATATTTCCTCCTCTATTCTGGTCTGGTCCTCAGGATCTGGTCGGATCATTCCCCTGTACATCTTGGTATTGGCCATCTGCCCCACACCACTTGCAGATTCTCCTGGAGACTAAATGATAATCTTTTGAAAGACCTGGTTTGAAATCATGCTATCTCTCAGGCCATTGTTGACTTTGTTAGAAATCACATTTCAGATCAGACGCATCCCATGACTAAGTGGAAGGCACTTAAATGTGTTCTACGAGGTATCTTTATTCAGCATGGTTCTAGACTTAAACGAGAATGTTCGTCTGATATTCGCAGCTTACTATCATTAAGTTCTGATATAGAATCTACATACAATCACACTCTGAATCCTGATACCCTAGTGCAGTGATGGCGAACCTTTTTGAGCCCGAGTGCCCAAACTGCAACACAAAACCAACTTTTTTATTTCAAAGTGCCAACACTGGAATTAATCACTTGCCTATCGGGCACTTCTACCCCCTTCCTGCCCAGGACAATTTTCAGCTTTCAGTGCTGTTGCACTAATCATTGACAATGTCATTGTTACAGTCATGCAACACTGTAACCATATGCAATTTTTATCATTTTTTCACACAAATAGAGCTTTTTTTGGTGGTATTTAATCACCACTGGGTGTTTTATTTTTTGCACTATAAATGAAAAAAGAGCAAAAAATTAAAAACATAAAAGGTTTCTTTTGCTTCTATTCTAAAATTTTGCAAACAGGTAATATTTCTTCTTTGATGTGCGTTGATGAGGCTGCACTGATAGGCAGCACTGATGGGAATTGATAAGGCGGCACAGATAGGTAGCACTGATGAGGCGGCACTGGTGAGCATTGATGAGGAGGCACTGATGATGCACTGATATGCAGGAAATGATGGGCACTGATAAGCGGCACTGACTGATAGCACCAACTGGAGGCACTGACAGACGGCACTGACCGGCGGCACTGCTGGGTATCATTCATGGGTGGCACTGATGGGCAGCACTAATGAGGTGTCACAGGTGGCACTGATATGTGGCACTAATTGGTGGCACTGATAGGCGACACTGATAATGGGTACTGATAGACAGCACTGATAGGTGGCAGGACTGACATCACTGCTGGGCACTGACTGGCACAACCGCTGGGCACTGACTGGTGGCACTGACTGGCAGCACTGCTGGGCTGCACTGATGGGCACTGTTGGGTGGCACTGGTGGGCACATGTGGGTTGGCACAGGCGGGTGGCACTACTGGGCACAGGTAGGTGGCACTTCTGGGCACAGGTGGGTGCACTGCTGGGCACAGGTGGGCGCACTGCTGGGCACAGGTGGGCGCATTGCTGGGCACAGGTGGGTGCATTGCTGGGCACAGGTGGGTGCATTGCTGGGCACAGGTGGGTGCATTGCTGGGCACAGGTGGGCGCACTGCTGGGCACAGGTGGGTGCATTGCTGGGCACAGGTGGGCGGAACTTGTGTGTGGCACTGCTGGGCACCGATCATCAGGGCACAGATGATCAGTGACCCTGATGATCGGTGCCGTTCCCTGCTCTGACAACTGCCGGTTTTCTGCAGTACTTTCCTCACGATCTGTCAACGTGAGGAAAGTGCAGCCGAGAACCGGCATTTGCATTTCCCGGTGATCAGCGTGTCATTGGACACGGCTGATCACGTGGTAAAAGGCCGCTGTGATTGGCCTTTTACCACGTCACGTGATCAGTGTGTCCGTAGGACACAGCGATCACGGAGATCGCCCGGTGCGTGCCCCCGGGTGTGCGCAGGAGAGCGCGTTCTTCCTCTTCTTCCTGGCGTGCCCACTGAGATGGCTCTGCGTGCCAGCTCTGGCACGCGTGCCATAGGTTCACCATCACTGCCCTAGTGGCTCTATCCAATGCTCGTAGGGACCTCCCGAGGGACTCTATAATCTTCCTCCGCCACGACAGTCTGTATCCACCTCCCTGGGTCGCACCAATTTATTTTCTTGCATTCAGGAAACCGCATTACCCACTATTTCTCCAGCTGACACCCAGCACCTCGAGGCTCCTTTTCAGGTCGTGGAGATCTTGGGTGCCATACAGGGCCTTAAGTCTGAGAAAAGTCCGGGTCCGGACAGCTTTACTCTTCATTTCTATAAGGCCTTTGCCTCACATTTAGCTCCACTTTTGGTTAACGCATTCGAAGCCATAGATATATTTCACCCGTTCTCCTCTTCAACTTCTTCAAGCTCAGATAGCGGTGATTCTGAAACCGGGGAAGGATCTGTCCCTTTGTAATAACTATAGGCCGATCTCGCTGCTAAATATTGACTTAAGACTTTTCGCTAGAGTTTTAGCGACTTGCCTTTCACCTTTGTTGCCTGACATAATTCACAAAGACATACATATAAGGTGCAGCGCTAAAATAACATAAATAAAAACAGCATATTATAGCATAAAATGAAGTGCAAAGTATCAGATCACACTGAGGTGAACTTGAGTGAATAATAAGTCCCAAGATAAATGAGGGCCCAACGTGGGGATCTGGTAGATCCTAATGAGTGCGTGAGGCAGGGTTCCAGTGTACCACACGGTGAATCTAGGGTAAAAAATGCGCACTCACCAGAAGTGCATCAAAAATACGCATGTGAAATTATCCTGTTACATCAGGTAGCAGTCATCTACTGCCAAGGTAAGGTCAGGGTCATACACCTTCCAATCGCAACTCAGGGTAGGTACTCCAAGAGTCTCAAACGTGTCACCATCTGGGGTCCCTTTTGAACAGGTTCTGCAAGTGGGGACTCTCATTGAAGAGAGCCCAATAAAGGACACCACATAGTGTGATACCGTATACACTGAGTTTATTATATCAGAAGGTAACACAACATTAAATGGTAGGGATAAAATGAAGGTAAACACTGACCAGATACTGTTCAGGATGGCCACCAGCGGTGGTCAGACGTCCGGATACTGTAGACCAGGTTGGGTTTGTCCCCGCCGGGAAGCCAGGGACACCACCACAAGAACAATTCACCTTATTTCTATGGTCCAGAAGACTCAGGTCCCAGCTTGCCTTCCCTCTTGTGACGCAGAGAAGGCCTTCGACAGAGTCAACTGGTCTTTTCTTCGACAGGCCTTGGTAAAAATTGGAGTGGATCCAAAAATGTTAGGTCATATCATGTCCCTATATTCTTCACCCTCAGCCACTGTACGGTTTATGGCATCCAAACAGTTTAACATTTCTAATGGCCCATGACAGGGCTGCCCCCTTTCTCCACTACTATTTGTAATAGTAATTGAACACTTAGCCCAAGCTATATGCAATTTTAACTCTTCTTATATGCGGATAACCTTTTATTATACATTACGCAATGAGAGAGAGAGATGAGAGATAAAGAGAGAGAAACAGAGAGAGAGAGGGAGAGAAGAAAAAAACGAGGCGAAAAGGAGAGGAGAAAAAAATAAAGACTAAGCAGTGCTCCATCACCTCCCTGCACACTGCTCAATGTTCTCTGGTGACCTGGGTGGATTGGACCGGTAGGGGGGGGGGTCCAGTGTGAGCTGTGTGCTTCCTCCTTTTCCCCCCTCTGCTAGACATACAGAAGCTGGCTCCCCTCCCTACACGTGGGTCCAATGGAGCGGGAATCTGCAGAGGAGCCAGAACTGGAATAGGTTGGATTCCGGCTGAATGCACTGTGGGGAGTCTGGGCCTTCTCCGGGAACGAGAGGGCAGCGGCAGCAGCACAGCGCCGGGGCACCAGGAAGTCAATGCCATCATCAGACGACAGACAGTCAATGTGGGACTCAGGAGGGCGTGGGACTAATTTCTGTGCCCCCTTAAATCTTGCACTCAGAGTGACCGCCCCAGCTGCCCCTCCCCCCCACACTACACCACTGATTACAGCAAGACAAAACACTTAAAACCCTCAGCTTATTTGTCCCTGACGTTGATAGGTTCAAAGCCTAAAAAATGGAAATCGCAGTTTGCAGTGCATGGGGCTGTGAAGCCGTAGACTGGTCAGGGTGCCCATGCTGGCCCATGTCCACAGCCAAAAGTGCCTACATGGCCATGTGAGCATCAGAACTGGGCCACGGAGCAATGGAAAAAGGTGGCCCAGTCTAATGAAACCCTTTTTCTTTTACATCATGTGGATGGCCGGGTGCGTGTGACCTGAGGAAGAGATGACGCCAGGATGCAGTATGGGAAAAAGGCAAGCTGGCGGAGGCAGTGTGATGCTTTGGGCAATGTTCTGCTGGGAATCCTTGGGACCTGCCATTCATGTGATGTTACTTGACACCGTACCACCTAACTAAACATTGTTGGTGATCAAGCACACCCCTTTATGGAAACGGTATTCCTTCATGGCAGTGACCTCTTTTAGCAGGATAATGCACCCTGCCACACTGCAAAAATGGCTCAAGAGTGGTTGGAGGAACACAACGAGTTTGAGGTGTTGATTTGTCCTCCTAATTTGCCATATCTCAGTCCATTGAGCATCTGTGGGATGTGCTGGAAAAACAATGCTCCTCACACTTGTGGTCATTGGGAAGAATTACCCCCTTACAGATGGCTAAAAAGATCAATGGTGTCAGTGGGAACTTATCTCAGAGGCAAAAACTGCTCAAGGAACCCCTGGCAACCTCTGGAGGAACCCTGTAGTTCCATGAAACCCTGGATGAGAAACTCTGTTCTAGATCCAAAACCTTTCCTTAGTTGCACTTACTTCCCGGCAACGCGGGTCATTCGGTTTGCATTCTACAGGGTTGTAATCCAGCTCAATATTTGGTTTGATACCTCATCCCCTGTACAAGCTCCATGTATTCTGCACAATCCACACTTGTCTGCATACATCTGGGTTAACCATTTCAATATCGGGTACTTCCACCCCCTTCCTACCAGCCAATGTTCAGCTTTCAGCACTGTTGCACTTTGAATGACAATTTCGCGGTCATGCAACACTGTACCCAAACTAAATTTTTATCTTTTTTTAGACAAATAGAGCTTTCTTTTGGTGGTATTTGATCACCACTGGGGGGTTTATTTTTTTGCTATACAAACTAAAAAAGACAAAAACTGTTCGAAAAAAAGTTTTGTAAATAAGTAATGTTTCTCCTTCACTGATGGCCACTGATGAGGAGTCACTAATGGGCACTGATGAGGCTGCACTGATAGGTGGCACTGATGGGCACTGTTAGGTGGCAATGATGGGCATTGTTAGGTGGCACTGATGGGCACTGTTAGGCGGCACTGATGGGCACTGTTAGGCAGCACTGATGGGCATTGATAGGCGGCAATGATGGGCACTGTTAAGCGGCACTGATGGGCATTGATAGGCAGCACTAATGGGCACTGTTAGGTGGTACTGATAGGCGGCACTGGTCGCCAGCACTGATTACCAGCACAGATAGGCACTGATGGGCACTATTAACCACACTGATGGGGCTACACTGATCACCTGTGCCTTGATGGTCAATATGTCCCCCTGCAAAATGCTGCTTACTGGCTCTCCTCTCCTCATGTGCTGTTCTCATGAGGAAAAAGACTGCCAATAATTGGCATTTCCTATTTATCTGATGATCCGCTGTGATTGGACACATCTGGTCACATGGTAAAAGAGGCTGTGATTGTCCCGTTCCTTAGTCATGTCATCAGTTTTTCCGAAGGGGGCGCTGTTCTGGGAGGACATCCATGGACGCCCTCCCAGAACTAGCCGACCATGCTGTAGCCATCTTTTGGCTATAGCGTGGTCAGGAACTGGTTAAGAACAGAGGCAGCGTGACATCCCCCCGACCCCGGAAACCACCTGGTGGCCATCTTGCTGATAACCGCATGCTGCCACCTATTGTCCGGAGGACCTGTCAGCAATCCCACATCACTGCATGGCCAGTTAACCCTTCCCTATTCTATCCAAAACTAAAATAATTTTTGGTCTGGAATTACACTTAACAAAAATGTACCCGTTCCATCCTACATATGTATTCAACTGAAGAACCAACCTACAGAACTTGTTATTGTTTGTAACCCGAGAACTGCCTGCAGTGGGGATCGTTGTGTGACATGAAGAACACTGTCTCCTAGCTGCATTCTATAAGTAGTCTAAATATCAAATTCAGCTGCAAACAATTGCCGGCATTTTTTGTTCTTAGATTCTCCAAATATAGCCCTAGAGAATTAATTGCATACCTCACAGTTGTCTGAGATCGATGGACACCTATCAGCAAAAGAATGTAGGCACAGGACACATCCCCCTCGCCACGCCCCCTTAAAGAAGATTTATACAAAAAAAATGGTTAAAGTGTTACTAAACCCACAACGGGGAAATCAGTCTGTAGATGCAGTAAAGCATGCTTGCTATACTCACTGTGGAACCTAAGGGGTTAATCCTTCACATTGTGTAAAAAGGCTGTTTGATCCTGTCTTCTCTAACCCTCCCGTTTTTCATGCGACCACCTCTTATCTTCTGATAAGACAGACTGAATAGGCATTTTGCACATGCTTAGTTTGGTGTGTATTGCAAGAGAGGTTTTTTTTTTTCTTGGGAGAGTGCATGTGATCAGCACAGGGAAATCAGCACTGTCTAGACCAGGGGTAGGCAAACTGTGGCTCTCCAGCTGTTGCAGGACTATAAGTTCCATCATGCCTCTGCAAGTCATAGCTGTAACTGTCAGTTTTGTAATCTTTGCAATGCCTCATGGGAAATGTAGTTCCACAACAGCTGGAGAGCCGCAGGTTGCCTACCCCTGGTCTAGACAGAGGGTCAGGGGTTCTGTATCCTCCTAGAGAAGAAAGAAAACTCCTCTTACAAGCTTTAGCTAGTGCTCTGCTGGACACTGATAGAAGTCATAAGACTGCTATATACTGCTGATGAGAAAAGGTATTTAGGAGTTTATATTTACTAAAATAACTGCATTTCCATGTTCTGTGTACTGTGGGAGACCAGATATAGTGAATACGGGGTCCGAGGAGAGCAGATATAGTGAATGTAGGGTCCGGGGAGAGCGGATATAGTGAATGAAGGGTCCGGGGAGACCGGATATAGTGAATGCAGGGTCCAGGGGGACCGGATATAGTGAATGCAGGGTCCGGGGAGAGCGGATATAGTGAATGCAGGGTCCAGGGAGACCAGATATAGTGAATGCAGGGTCCGGGGAGAGCAGATATAGGGAATGCAGGGTCCGGGGAGAGCGGATATAGTGAATGCAGGGTCCGGGGAGAGCGGATATAGTGAATGCAGGGTCCGAGGAGAGCGGATATAGTGAATGCAGGGTCCAGGGAGACCGGATATAGTGAATGCGGGGTCTGGGGAGAGCAGATATAGTGAATGCAGGGTCCGAGGAGAGCGGATATAGTGAATGCAGGGTCCTGGGAGACCGGATATAGTGAATGCAGGGTCCTGGGAGACCGGATATAGTGAATGCGGGGTCCGGGGAGAGATGATATAGTGAATGCAGGGTCCGGGGAGAGATGATATAGTGAATGCAGGGTCCAGGGAGACCGGATATAGTGAATGCAGGGTCCGGGGAAACCGGATATAGTGAATGCAGGGTCCGGGGTTTAGTATCACTTAAAACCCACAATTGCTTTTTTTTTTTTAACCACTACTATTCCTTTATATTGGCTTTTGAAGTTTACAAATGCAACAATTTAGAAATTTGAATGAAAGGTTTAGCACTGGGAAACACTTTTTGATAGATAAATATTGGACAGCACAGTGGCTAAATGGTTAGCACTTCCGCCTGGCAGTAGTTGGGTCGTTGGTTTGAATCCTAACCACAGCACCACCTGCCTGGAGTTTGCATGTTCTCCCTGTGCCTGCGTGGGTTTTCTCCGGTTTCCTCCAAAACATGCTGGTAGGTGAATTGGCTCCTGTCTATATTGTCCCTAGTATGTGTATGTATGAATGTGAGTTAGGGACCTTAGATTGTACACCCCTTGAGGGTTAGGGACTGATGTGAATGTACAATATATATGTAAAGCGCGGAGTACATTGATGGCGCTATATAAGTACCTGAAATAAATAAATGTGCATTTTATATACAACTATAAACAGTTGTGTTCAAAATAATAGCAGTGTGTTCAAAAAAGTGACTAAAGCTGAAAATCCTTCTAATAGCTTTTATTTCCTTCCACACAAATGCATTGGGAACACGACACATTCTATTCCAAATCACAACATGAAGAAAAATACATCAAATTTGTGTTGTTCCTCTAAAAAAATTGAAGAAAAGTGAATATTAGACGGTTCAAAAAAATCGCAGCGTTTGTATTCTTCTTTACAAACTCAAACATTCACTATATAAACTGAGAAATGTTTGAAGATTTTGCTTTCCTTTGAATGACTTCATGAATATTTGGTTGTAGTCGCACTGTTTCTGAGAACTGCTGTACATCTGTGTTGCATGGAGTCACCCAACTTCTGGCCCCTGTGATCAGGTATTCCGGCCCAGGATGATTGGACCACATTCCACAGTTCTTCTCGATTTCTTGGTTTTGCCTCACAAATTGCATTTTTGATGTCACCCCACAAGTTTTCTATTGGATTAAGATCCGGGGATTTGGATGGTCGCTCCATGACATCAATCTTGTTGGTCTGGAACCAAGATGTTGCACGTTTACTGGTGTGTTTGGGATCTTTGTGTTGTTGGAACCCCCATTTCAAGGGCATTTCCTCTTCAGCATAAGGCAGCATGACCTCTTCAAGTATTCTGATGTATTCAAACTGATCCATGATCCCTGGTATGCAATAAATAGGCCCAACACCGTAGTATGAGAAACATCCCCATATCATGATGCTTGCACCACCATGCTTCACTATCTTCACAGTGTACTGTGGCTTGAATTCAGTGTTTGGGGGTCGTCTGACAAACTGTCTCCGCCCACTAGACCCAAAAAGAACAATCTTACTTTCATCAGTCCACAAAATGTTGCGCCATTTCTCTTTAGGCCAGTCAATGTGCTCTAATTGTAACAGTCCTCACAGGGAACTTTACACTTTCTTTCATCTTCCTGGAGCTGATTGTTGGCTGAGTCCCCGCCATTTTGGCTATTCTTCTATCCATTCGAATGGTAGTTTTTCACTTTCTTCCACGGCTTTCAGGTTTTGGTTGCCATTTTAAAACATTTGCGATCATTTTAGCTGAGCAGCCGATCATTTTCTGCACTTCTTTATATGTTTTTCCCTCTCCAATCAACTTTTTAATCAAGGTACGCTGTTCTTCTGAACAATGTCTAGAACGACCCATTTTCCTCAGAATTTCAGAGAGAAATGCACTGTAACCAGCATGTACAACATTTGCTGCCTTCCTTCCTTAAATAAGGGCAATAATTGCCACCTGTTTTTCAAAGAATGAATGACCTCACTAATAGAACTCCACACTGCTATTATTTTGAACACGCCCCTTTCAATGAGTGATTCAATGACACAGAATCAGCAGCATGCATGTCATGACTGTTGGGTCTGTTGGATTTCTATTACTCTACTACACCTGCTAGGAAATTATTTGCCATGTAGAAATATCATTCTTCCATCCACACAAATGCATTGGAAACACGACACATTCTATTCCAAATCAAAACATGAAGAAAAATACATCAAATTTGAGTTGTTCCTCTAAAAAATTGAAGAAAAGTGAATATTAGACGGTTCAAAAATATAGCAGTTTTTGTATTCTTCTTTACAAACTCAAACATTCACTATATAAACTGAGAAATGTTTGAAGATTTTGCTTTCCTTTGAATGACTTCATGAATATTTGGTTGTAGTCGCACTGTTTCTGAGAACTGCTGTACATCTGTGTTGCATGGAGTCACCCAACTTCTGGCCCCTGTGATCAGGTATTCCAGCCCAGGATGATTGGACTACATTCCACAGTTCTTATCATTTCTTGGTTTTGCCTCAGAAACTGCATTTTTGATGTCACCCCACAAGTTTTCTATTGGATTAAGATCCGGGGATGGGGCTGGCCACTCCGTAACATCAATCTTGTTGGTCTGGAACCAAGATGTTGCAAGTTTACTGGTGTGTTTGGGGTCGTTGTCTTGTTGGAACACCCATTTCAAGGGCATTTCCTCTTCAGCATAAGGCAGCATGACCTCTTCAAGTATTCTGATGTATTCAAACTGATCCATGATCCCTGGTATGCGATAAATAGGCCCAACACCGTAGTATGAGAAACATCCCATATCATGATGCTTGCACCACCATGCTTCACTGTCTTCACAGTGTACTGTGGCTTGAATTCAGTATTTGGGGGTTGTCTGACAAACTGTCTCCGGCCACTAGACCCAAAAGAACAATCTTACTTTCATCAGTCCACAAAATGTTGCACCATTTCTCTTTAGGCCGGTCAATGTGCTCTTTGGCAAATTGTAACCTCTTCAGCACACGTCTTTTTTTCAACACTGGGACTTTGCGGGGACTTCTTGCAGATAGCTTGGCTTCACATAGGCGTCTTCTAATTGTAACAGTCCTCACAGGGAACATCACACCTTCTTTACACCATCTTTCATCTTCCTGGAGCTGATTGTTGGCTGAATCCGCGCCATTTTGGCTATTCTTCTATCCATTCGAATGGTAATTGTTTGCTATCTACCACGTCTTTCAGGTTTTGGTTGCCATTTTAAAATATTTG
Source organism: Staurois parvus (assembly GCF_062004578.1). Classification (NCBI taxonomy): domain Eukaryota; kingdom Metazoa; phylum Chordata; class Amphibia; order Anura; family Ranidae; genus Staurois; species Staurois parvus. Next base: position 807,576 of record NW_028318907.1, on the reverse strand, counting down.
CGATCATTTTAGCTGAGCAGCCGATCATTTTTCGTACTTCTTTATATGTTTTCCCCTCTCCAATCAACTTTTTAATCAAGGTACGCTGTTCTTCTGAACAATGTCTGGAACGACCCATTTTTCTCAGAATTTCAGAGAGAAATGCAATTGTAACCAGCATGTACAACATTTGCTGCCTTCCTTCCTTAAATAAGGGCAATAATTGCCACCTGTTTTTCAAAGAATGAATGACCTCACTAATAGAACTCCACACTGCTATTATTTTGAACACGCCCCTTTCAATGAGTGATTCAATGACACAGAATCAGCAGCATGCATGTCATGACTGTTGGGTCTGTTGGATTTCTATTACTCTACTACACCTGCTAGGAAATTATTTGCCATGTAGAAATATCATTTCTACCAAAAACAGTGATTGATCCGGTTAGTGATGTCTGACTGCTATTACTTCGAACACAACTGTACATCGACACAATTCTAACATTGTAACATTCTAACACAATGGGACATCGACACAATTCTAACATTTTTGGCTCTATACACCACCACAATGGATTTGAAATGAAACGAACAAGATGTGCTTTAACTGCAGACTGTCAGCTTTAATTTGAGGGTATTTACATCCAAATCAGGTGAACGGTGTAGGAATTACAACAGTTTGCATATGTGCATCCCACTTGTTAAGGGACCAAAAGTAATGGGACAATTGGCTTCTCAGCTGTGGGCCAGGTGTGTGTTCTTCCCTCATTATCCCAATTACAATGAGCAGATAAAAGGTCCAGAGTTCATTTCAAGTGTGCTATTTGCATTTGGAACCTGTTGCTGTCAACTCTCAAGATGAGATCCAAAGAGCTGTCACTATCAGTGAAGCAAGCCATCATTAGGCTGAAAAAACAAACAAACCCATCAGAGAGATAGCAAAAAACATTAGGCGTGGCTAAAACAACTTATGTAAATAGATAAAAGCGCTGCACCTTTTATCTATTTACATATAAGCGCTGCACCTTTTATCTATTTACATAAATTGATTGGAAGGTTTGTTCTTGGTTGCCTTTTTTGGTGTTCTAGCAGCTAATTTTCTGAGCCTTAGACAGCGCTCGCTTACTATTTCTTTACAGTAGCCAAAACAACTGTTTGGAACATTCTTAAAAAGAAGGAACGCACCAGTGAGCTCAGCAACACCAAAAGACCTGGAAGACCACAGAAAACAACTGTGGTGGATGACCGAAGAATTCTTTCCCTGGTGAAGAAGACATCCTTCACAACAGTTGGCCAGATCAAGAACACTCTCCAGGAGGTAGGTGTATGTGTGTCAAAGTCAACAATCAAGAGAAGACTTCACCAGAGTGAATACAGAGGGTTCACCACAAGGTGGAAACCATTGGTGAGCCTCAAAAACAGGAAGGCCAGATTAGAATTTGCCAAACGACATGTAAAAAAGCCTTTACAGTTCTGGAACAACATCCTGAGGACAGATGAGACCGAGATCAACTTGTACCAGAGTGATGGGAAGAGAAGAGTATGGAGAAGGAAAGGAACTGCTCATGATCCTAAGCATACCACCTCATCAGTGAAGCATGGTGGTGGTAGTGTCATGGCGTGGGCATGTATGGCTGCCAATGGAACTGCTTCTCTTGTATGTATTGATGATGTGACTGCTGAAAGCAGCCGGATGAATTCTGAAGTGTTTCGGGAATATTATCTGCTCATATTCAGCCAAATGCTTCACAACTCATTGGACGCTTCACAGTGCAGATGGACAATGACCCAAAGCAGACTGCAAAAGCAACCAAAGAGTTTTTTAAGGGAAAGAAGTGGAATGTTATGCAATGGCCAAGTCAATCACCTGACCTGAATCCGATTGAGCATGCATTTCACTTGCTGAAGACAAAACTGAAGGGAAAATGCCCAAGAACAAGCAGGAACTGAAGACAGTTCTAGTAGAGGCCTGGCAGAGCATCACCAGGGATGAAACCCAGCGTCTGGTGATGTCTATGTGTTCCAGACTTCAGGCTGTAATTGACTGCAAAGGATTTGCAACCAAGTATTAAAAAGTGAAAGTTTGATTTATGATTATTATTCTGTCCCATTACTTTTGGTCCCTTAACAAGTGGGAGGCACATATGCAAACTGTTGTAATTCCTAAACCGTTCACCTGATTTGGATATAAATACCCTCAAATTAAAGCTGACAGTCTGCAGTTAAAGCACATCTTGTTCGTTTCATTTCAAATCCATTGTGGTGGTGTATAGAGCCAAAAATGTTAGAATTGTGTCCATGTCCCAATATTTATGGACCTGACTGTATATATACAGTATGTGTGTGTATGTGTATATATATATATATATATATATATATACACACACACACACACATATATACCGGGGTTGGACAAAAAAAATTGAAACACTACATGATTTGCAGGTGTGAAAGTGACATGATTCATATTGAAAGCAGAAGTGATGTAGCATTCTTTTGCTTCTACTGTGTGATGAGACACCTAACAGGTGGGAAGCCTCACTGTCCTCATTCACTGCGTGCGCTGCTAGTAATACGGAGCCATGTCAGAACTTACTGAGCTTTAAAGAGGGCCAATTGTTGGTTCCTCTGTGACTGATGTTTCCAATTTATTTGTGGTGTCAGGAGGCATAGTATCAATCTCAGTCTTGCAAAGTCTGTGTCCACAAAAGCTGTGTGGAGGGAACTCCATAGGCAGAACATTCATGGGCGAGCTACAATTTCCAAACCACTAGTGAGCCATATTAATGCTCAGAAGAGGAGAGACTGGTGCAACACCCCGAAATTGAGGACTATCGATCAATGGAAGGCTGTAATATGGTCCGATGAATCGAGCTTCATGTTGTTCCCAGCCACCGGATGTGTTTACGGGTGGCAAACACTGTCCAAAGCTTACCACCAGGACTGTCTTGTGCCAACGGTAAAGCATGGTGGCAGCGCCATCATGGTTTGGACAGCCACATCTTGGTATTCTGCAGGTCCCATCATCACCTTGAAAGGTAGAGTCACTGCTGCTGACCATGTGCACCCCATGGTGCAGACATTGTTTCCCGAAAACAGAACCATTTACCAAGATGATAATTATTATTATACAGGATTTATATCGTGCCAACAGTTTGCTCAGCGCTTTACAAAATGAAGGCAGACATTACAGTTACAATACAATCTGGTACAAGAGGAAACAGAGGGCCCTGCCAGTTAGAGCTTACAATCTAGGAGATCATGCTTCGATTCACAAAGCTGGTGTTGTCCAATCGTGGTTTGCCGAGCATGCAGACGCAATCTCGCACTGTCTCTGGGTGCCGAAGTCACCGGACCTCAATCTCACTATGGTTAATATTGGAGAACAAGGTTCGGTCTCAATTTCCGCCTCCGGAATTCCTGCAAGAACTGCAATGATTTTTACATGAAGAGTGGTATCAGATTCCATTATCCACCATCCAAGACTTATATTTGTCAATTCCCAGGAGAATTCAGGTCGTCTTCAATGCCTGTGGCGGTCAAACACCATATTGGGTAATGATTTCATTCTTTTAGGATGGTTGAAATGTGAATTTATAAGGAATAATAAAAAGTGAAATTCCCTAACTGTGATGTACCCTGGGTATTTTCTACAAGGGTAATGTCAATGGGTGCTCAACCTGTGGCTCTCCAGCTGTTGCTGAACTACAAGTCCCATCATGACTTTGCCTTTGGGAGTCATGTTTGTAATTGTCAGCCTCATGGGACTTGTAATTCTGGAACAGCTGGATGGGCCACAGCTTGAGCATCCATTGTAAACCAATACACACAGCATTACTAGAAAATGACCTGCAGAGGGAGAGCAAGGTCAACAACAAAATATATGGATGTGGATACAATGGATCAATGAAACCTTTACATTATTATTATTATAATACAGGATTTGTATAATACCAACAGTTATTATTATTATTATAATACAGGATTTATATAGCACCAACAGTTATTATTATTATTATTGTAATATAGGATTTATAAAGCACCAACAGTTATTATTATTATTATTGTAATATAGGATTTATAAAGCACCAACAGTTATTATTATTATTATAATACAGGAATTATAGAACACCAACAGTTACCGTATATACTCGAGTATAAGCCGAGTTTTTCAGCACATTTTTTGTGCTGAAAAACGGCCCCCTCGGCTTATACTCAAGTCAACGTCTGCAGGGGGCTGCTGTCTCTTACCTGGCTCCGGTCCCACGACGATCCGGTCCAGGAAGCGCGGCTGCTCCTTCATTCAGTTCGTCCACTGGATGTTCGCGCGGCTGCTCGGCTCCGCCTTCTCGCCGGTGATTGGCCGCCAGAACTGTAGCTTAGGAAAGGCACACAGGCGGCCAATCACCGGCGAGGAGGCGGAGCTGAGCGGCCCCGCGAAAATCGAGTGAAGGAGATGCAGGTAAGTGTGCCGTGCTTAGGTGCTGCTGCAACCACATATGCTGGCTGCAGCAGCACCATACTGGAACAGGGGTCAGCAAGTGTCAGTGGGAGGAATAGTGCCCCATCATTGGTGTCACTGATACCAATGATGGGGCATTATTCCTCCCACTGACACCAACGATGGGGCACTTTTCCTCCCCCCCACTGACACCAACGATTGGGCACTATTCCTCCCCCCACTGACACCAATCATGGAGCACTATTCCACCCCCCACTGACACCAATCATGGGATACTATTCCTCCCCCCCACTGACACCAACGATGGGGCACTTTTCCTCCCCCCCACTGACACCAACGATGGGGCACTATTCCTCCACCCCCCCACTGACACCAATGATGGGATACTATTCCTCCCACTGACACCAATGTTGGGACACTATTCCTCCCACTGACACCAATGATGGGACACTATTCCTCCCACTGACACCAAAGATGGGGCACTATTCCACTGACACCAATAATGGGGTGCTATTCCCCCCACTGATACTAATGATGGGGCACTATTCCTGCCACTGATACCAATGATGGGGCACTATTCCTCCCACTGACACCAATGATGGGGCACTATTCCTCCCACTGACACCAATGATGGGGCGCTATTCCTCCCACTGACACCAATGATGGGGCACTATTCCTCCCACTGACACCAATGATGGGGCACTATTCCTCCCACTGACACCAATGATGGGGCACTATTCCTCCCACTGACACCAATGATGGGGCACTATTCCTCCCACTGATACCAATGATGGGGCACTATTCCTCTCACTGACACCAATGATGGGGCACTATTCCTCCCACTGACACCAATGATGGGGCACTATTCCTCCCACTGACCCCAATGATGATTCTTCCCACTGGTGTTCCCACCCCTTATACTCGAGTCAATAGTTTTCCCCAGTTTTTTGTGGTAAAATTAGGTACCTCGGCTTATATTCGGGTCGGCTTATACTCGAGTATATACGGTATTATTATTATTATAATACAGGATATATATAGCACCAACAGTTTTTTATTACTATTATTATAATACAGGAATTATATAGCACCAACAGTTATTATTATTATACAGGATTTATATAGCAAATAGAGGAGAGAGAGGTGCGCCAGACTAAGTGTAGTTTGAAAGTCACAGTTTATTGCACACAAATGTAAAAAACTCACAAGAGGTAGATGTATATCAGGCATCAATAATATATCGGAAGGACGTCATCCGGGCGGGATCTCATGAGCAGGATGGCTGGGGTTCCAGGGGCCATGGCTACTGTGATAGCTGCTACTCCTTGATCGATCCCAAGGGAGGAGTGAGGAGGGCAGATGGATGTCCAGGGAGCCGCGGTGCATGAGAGAGCCGGGTCTCTTGGCAGGTGTGCCTGGCCTCTCCAGCCAGTATGGGTTGGGTCACGTAGGAAGAACCAGTCTGGAACGCAACCAAGATGGCCGTCGGGCGGAAGTGACGTCAGGACGTACCGTGGAGCCGCAGGAAGGGGCGGTGACGCGTTTCAAAGCAATCAGCTTTTTCATCAGACCTAATTGGCACCGAGGTAGGCCATTTAAATAGGGGATGGAGGGGGTGTGGAGCGGCTGTATGGGCGGATCAATAGACCGGGGATCAAAGAGTACATATTGGGCCAATACGGAGTGAGGGATATAACCAATGACAGAAACAAACATAGGTATTGTGTATTAACGGTGGGATGCTGCAATATGAGGAACATAGGGGGAGGAGATGTGGAGTAACAATATGTGTGATGCAGTGTCTGAGCAGAGTACAAGAATGCATATACTGAATTACATCATGACATGTCATATATATATTATATCTAATAGACATGGAAAACATATATAAAAAACATATGATAGCAAACATTAGGTAAAAAAAAAAAACAGAAATAATACACGCATTGTAACTAGACGCATGGCCATGATTGGCGACTGGACAGATAATAAATGACATGTGATACACAGGGTACAACCATAGAAATCGATTGGCAGTAAAAAAAAAAAAAAAAAAGGGTGGGTAGGGGTTATATAAGAGAAATGGAGGAATAATAGGACACACACGTATACAAAATTCCCTTATTACCTCCTCTCTCTGGGAGCAGCACAGAGCTGGGAACACTTCCCCCTGTATAATAAGTCCACAGCATTCAGCTTCTATCACTGAGTACTAGGGATGCTCCGAAATTTCAGCGGCTAAAACATATCAGCCGAAAATAGCCCTATCGGCATCTTAGCCGATACAGGTGTCAATAGGGGGTTGTGTGTACTGCGTATGGGAGGGGATGGCAGAGAATGGCAGAAGAGGAGCAGTGTATATAGTGAGATACTGCCAATTGTCACTGCCGGTTTTTAAAGAGGAGCTCCACCCAAAAGGGGAAGTTCCGCTTTAAGCCTTTGTCCCCCGCTCCCCATTAGAGATTGGCACCTTTGGGGAGCAGGTACCCGAATCTGACAGGTACCCGCTCCCACTTCTACTGCGATCTGAAGCTGAAATTGTCCTCCTACCCTCCCTCCCTGTGGTCTTCTGGGACACGTGACAGGTCCCAAAAGACTACGGAGACATTCACAAAGCACAGCGCTTCTCTCGCATGCGCAGTGGGCACCCGGCTGTGAATTTCCGCAAGCTGTCACAGTCGGATGCCCACACTGAAGATGCCGGCACCAGGGAGAGAAGACGGCCGGTGAAACCAGCCGTGGTGAGGACACTGCCGGACCGAGGGACAGGTAAGTGGCTGTATTTTAAAAGTCAGCAGTTACAGTTTTTGTAGCTGCTGACTTTTATTTATTTTTTTTTCAGGTGGAACTCAGTTTTAAATGTAATTACCTGCTTTTTTCCTTCACAATAGCTTCAAGAAGAAGCTGCCATTCTCTTCTCTGCGAAAAGGAAACTAAGGGGCAGGGTCACTGTGTAATGTCACTGGGTGACCCCACCCCTTAGTTTCCCTTAGTAGCAGGGTGGAGAATGACAACTCCTTCTTGGAGCTATAGTGAAGGGGAAAAAAAGCCACTAATTACATTTAACCACTTGAGCTCCTGAGGATTTACCCCCCTTAATGACCACGCCTCTTTTTGCTACTCTGCCACCCTGACGCAAGCAGTAAACACATTACAGGACAGATGTCTGCAGATTGAGAATCGGTTTCAGGCCTGCAGCATATCTGTTCCTGTTTCACAGGCCCCGGTTCCTGCACCACCGGTCGCAGCAGCCCACGAGCCGGCTCCTGGGCCTCCCACATCACTCCCTATGGCGGAACCCCGAGTACCCTTACCCGAACGCTTCCATGGGGATCGCACACGCTTTCGGTCATTCCGTGACTCCTGTCTGCTCTATTTTGAACTGCAGCCACGGACCTTTTTGACAGAATCGGTGAAAGTGGGGTTTGTTGTCTCCCTGTTGCAGGGTGAACCCCAAGACTGGGCCCACCGACTAAGGGGAAACAATGACCCTCACCTGGTTACGGTCGACAGCTTCTTTAACGCCATGGCCATCTTATATGATGACCCACAACGAGCGGCCTCGGCAGAGGCCACACTATACGCACTCCGACAAGGTCGGCGTGCGGCTGAGGAATACGCCTCTGACTTTAGGCGCTGGATGGGTGACACCCGTTGGAACGAGTTCGCACTTTTGCACCAGTTCCGTATGGGCCTTTCTGAGGCTCTGAAAGACGAGCTCGCCTGGGTGGAGGTGCCCGAGACATTAGAGGACTTGATTGCACTCACCATTAAAATTGACCGTAGGCTACGGGAGCGCAGATTGGAGAGGTCTGGTCAGGGTCGCGGAAATCCCTGGGGGTCATTTCAGGGATCCAGTCAACATGCTAGGCCAAGCATCCAGAACCTGCCGTTTGAAGATGCTCCCGAACCCATGCAGCTAGGCCTGGCTCGGCCTAAACTATCGCCAGAGGAACGCCAGCGCAGACGCTCCCAGAATCTGTGCCTGTATTGCGGCGAAGCTGGTCACATGGTGCGTTCCTGCCCGCAGAAACTGAGTAAGTTCACCTCATCTTCTTTATCTGTTGGCAATATGAATCCGTCCCAGTACTTAGTTGTTCCCCTCTCCTTTCAGCTTTCAGAAAGGACCGTGGAGGTGACGGCCATAGTTGATTCGGGGGCATGCAGCTGTTTTGTGGATATCAATTTTGCTCACCAGCAGGGTATCCCCCTCCGCCCAAAGGAGAAGGGGTTTCACATCTTTTTGGCTGATGGTTCCCGGATAAAGTCAGGAGTAGTTAACCAGGAGACCCTTTCCATTATGACTTCCATTGCCGGTCAGCACCAGGAACTCCTCCGACTGGATGCTATTGCATCACCCCTTTTCCCAGTCATTCTGGGGCTCCCTTGGTTGCGGGCCCATAACCCCCAAATTGACTGGGAGACTGGGGTTGTCTCGTTCCCTTCCCCATATTGTCGGGAACTGTGTCGAACTTCGGGCCCGGAGGTCCCCCAGGTCCTCCTGTGCTCTGAAGGGGATGACAGCCTAAAACAAGTGATTCCTGCAGCCTATCACAAGTTTCTTGATGTGTTCAGTGAACGGGGAGCAGATGCTCTACCCCCCCACCGCCCATATGACTGTCCTATCGATCTGTTGCCCGGTTCTGAAATTCCGTTCGGGCGAATTTTTCCCCTTTCTGAGCTAGAATTAGGGGCCCTGAAGGACTATATTGAGGACAGCCTCCGAAAGGGATTCATCCGTCCCTCCACTTCCCCAGCAGGTGCAGGGATCTTCTTTGTAGAAAAGAAGGACAAGACTTTGAGGCCATGCATTGACTATCGGGAACTGAATAGGGTCACCATTAAAAATCGTTACCCATTACCACTGGTACCTGAATTATTCCAGAGCTTAAAAGCTGCAGTAGTATTTACCAAGCTGGACTTACGGGGAGCCTACAATTTGGTTCGCATAAGGGAGTAGGATGAGTGGAAGACGGCCTTCCGCACCCGTTTCGGCCATTTTGAATACCTGGTCATGCCGTTCGGGTTGTGCAATGCGCCAGCCACCTTCCAGCACTTTGTAAATTATATCTTTAGGGACTTCCTGGACATCTTTGTCATCGTCTACTTAGACGACATTTTGATTTTCTCATCCTCCCTGGGGGAGCACAGGGTACATGTAACAAAGGTGTTGGGGCGGTTGCGGCAGCACGGGTTGTACGCTAAGGCAGAGAAATGCTGCTTTGAACAGGCTAGCGTTACATTTCTGGGTCTGATTATCTCCACCACGGGAGTCGCAATGGACCCTCAGAAGGTCTCAGCGATCCTAGATTGGCCTGAACCCACGGATAGGAAAAGTGTCCAACGTTTCATTGGGTTCGCAAATTTCTACCGGAAGTTCATCAAGAACTTCTCGGGTCTGGTCTCCCCCATCACTCAGTTAACTAAGCTTGGGACGCGATTCAGATGGACGCCCGAGGCACAGGAAGATTTTGAAGCACTAAAAAGGTTATTTACCTCGGCACCCATTCTGGGTCATCCCGACGCCTCCCTGCCCTACATCTTAGAAGTAGATGCATCAGAAAACGCGGTTGGCTCCATCCTTTCCCAGCGGAAGGGCGCCAAGGAATTACTTCACCCAGTAGCATTTTTCTCACGGAAACTTACCCCTGCGGAGAGGAATTACGACATTGGGGATCGCGAGCTACTGGCTATCAAGACCGCTTTAGAAGAATGGAGGTACCTGCTGGAAGGTGCCTCCCATCCCATCCTGATATTCACGGACCACAAGAACCTGGAATATCTGAGGACGGCCAAACGTCTACGCCCACGACAAGCAAGATGGGCATTGTTTTTCTCAAGGTTCCAGTTCCACATCACATACAGGCCCGGCTCGAAAAACACGAAGCCTGATGCGTTGTCGCGCATGTACGAGGACACCAAGGAGACCCCAGTACCCGACACTATTCTTCCTGCAGGAAATTTCTTGGCCCTTCAGACAAACCTTCGCTCCGAGATCCTGAGAGCGTCCACAGCGATGTCTACCTCCGATGGGGCCCCCCTCCAGAACAAGGAGGGACTCCTATGGAGGGAGGACCGGATTGTGGTGCCGGAGGATGCCCGAACCTTAGTCTTGGGACACTGCCATGACCATCCACTGGCAGGACATTTTGGGCCGGTCAAGACCCTGGAACTTCTCCGACGTTCCTTCTGGTGGCCGGACATGGCCCAGGATTGTAAGAACTACGTGGGCTCCTGTGCCATCTGCCAGCGGAGCAAGCCTTCAAGAAATAAGGCGTGGGGCTTGCTACGTCCATTGCCCATCCCTGAACGGCCCTGGCAGAAAATCTCTATGGACTTCATAGTCGAGCTTCCACCTTCACTGGACCACACAGCAATTCTCGTGGTCGTGGACCGCTTATCCAAGATGGCCCATTTCATCCCGTTACGGAAGACTCCATCAGCAGCCGAGACGGCGCAAGTCTTTATTCGAGAGATCGTTAGACTGCATGGGGTTCCCGAAGACATCGTCTCGGACCGAGGGGTGCAGTTTACCTCGCGATTTTGGAGGGCGTTGTGCAAAGCCCTGGATATCAAGCTGTCCCTTTCCTCGGCATTTCACCCTCAGACCAATGGCCAGACCGAAAGGACCAATCAGACCCTGGAGCAGTACCTGCGATGCTACACATCATTCTCTCAGGACGACTGGGTGCCACTCCTCCCTTTGGCAGAATTCGCGTACAACAACGCTTGCCATTCAGCAACTGGGCAGTCCCCGTTCTTCACCAACTATGGGTTTCATCCTGTCTTCCTCCCGGACTTGGTCCCGGAATGCCCGATTCCAGCGACACAGGACGCACTGACCTTCTTCACCTCCAACAATAAGAAACTACAGGAAGCCATCCGTCAAGCCCAAGAAGACTACAAGAGGGCTTTTAATAGGAAGCGAAGAGGGGATCTGGTGTTGCAGCCCGGAGAGAAGGTTTGGCTGGCTACGTCTAACTTGAGGATGCTCTGCCCGTCAAAAAAGTTGGGACCTAAATTTATAGGCCCTTTCTGCATCAAACGGATGGTCAATGAGGTGGCCTATGAACTTGTTCTCCCTGAGACACTCAAGATCCACCCTGTCTTCCACGTGTCCCTGTTGAAACCAGTAGTCCCTGATGCCTTCCCGGAACGGGAATCCAGGCCCCCGGAGGCCATAACGGTCGAAGAGGAAGAAGAATTCGAGGTGGAGGCAATCTTGAAGTGCCGACGAAGGGGGGGCCAGACCCAATTTCTCATCAAGTGGAAGGGCTACGGCCCTGAGGACAATTCGTGGGAACCAGCCCATAATGTCCATGCACCTAGGCTTGTCCGGAGGTTTCTTTGTGATCACCCGTGGTGGAGAGATCGGGTGGGCATCCGGAGGTTGCCCGTAGGGGGGGGGCAATGTCAGGGATCTCCGCGATCCCTGCCGCGATGGTCCCGGCGCAGGCGCACTGCTCCACCCAGTGCACGGGCACTAGGTCCGGGCCGGCCACGGCGTTCGAGTTCGCGCATGCGCAGTAGAAGCCGCGGCCGCCCGCTGGGCACCAATGGCAGCGCAGGGCGGGATATTTAAAGGTCCCTGAGCTGTCATTTCGTTGCCTTCTGGTCTTACCTGCTTCCTGTGATCCTGTACCTGTGCCTAGTAAGTTATTGACCCGGATTGCCCTTGACCTTGCTGATTTCTCCTGCCCAGACCCCTGCTTGCCTGACCTCTCTCCCTGGATGCCCCTTATTAGATCTGACCTCCTGTTGCTGACCTGGCGTGTGACCCGACGATTCTCTGCCTGCTCCCTTGTACCTTACCGTCCTCTACATTACCGACTCGGCCTGTCTGACTACGCACCTGCTCAGCCATCCATCCATCCCATTGGGCTCACCCGACCTCCTCACATCTGGCTCTCCCTGGTTGGAGCCCCTGGCGAACTCCCCTACCACTGACAGGTGTGCTCAGTAGAGGCGACCTGGTCTCGGGGTACTACAAGTCCATCCCCACCAACAGGGGCCCTGGTGAACAAGTACCCCGGGGCTTAGACTCCGCGCTCTGGGCACGCCTGACCAGTGGAGTGCTAGTGGTGCCGCTCGGCGGTCCCTCACAGACACTCTCCAGGAGGTGGACGGATCATTGTCAAAGTCTACAATCAAGAGAAGACTTCAGGAGATTAAACACAGAGGGTTCACCACAAGGTGTAAACCATTCATAAGCCTGAAGAATAGAAAAGCCAGATTAGACTTTTCTAAAAAAAAATCTAAAAAAGCCAGACCAGTTCTGGAAAAGCGTTCTTTGCAAGAATGAAACTAAAATGAATCTGTACCTGAATGACGGGAAGAAAAAAGTGGAGTAAGCTTGGAACAGCTCATGATCCAAAGCACACAACGTCATCTGTAAAACATGGTGGAGGCAGTGTGATTGCATGGGCATGCATGGCTTCCAGTGGCACTGGGTCATTGGTGTTTATTGATGATGTGACAGAAGCAGCCGGATAAATTCTGCAGTGTTTACTGTCAGCCCAGATTCAGCCAAATGCAGCAAAGGTGATTGGACAGCGTTTCACAGTACAGATGGACAATGATCCAAAACACACTGCAAAAGCAGCCCAGGAGCTTTTGAAGGAAAAGAAGTGGAATATTCTGCAATGGCCAAGTCAGTCACCTGATCTCAACCCAATTGAGCATGCATTTCACTTGCTGAAGGCAAAACTAAAGACAGAAAGACCCACAAAGAACAACTGAAGGCAGCTGCAGTTAGAGCCTGGCAAAGCATCAGAAAGGAGGAAACCCAGTCTTTGGTCATGTCCATGGGTTCCAGACTTCAGGCCGTCATTGCCAGTAAAGGATTCTCAACAAAATATTAAAAATGAAATTTTTTTTATGGTTATATTCGATTGTCCAATTACTACTTTTGGTCCCTTGAAAAAGGGGAGATGGCTACTCTTAAGAGCTGTAATTCCTAAACCCTTCCTCCAATTTGGCTGTACATACCCCCAAATTAAACCTGTGAAAGTGTGCACTTTCAGCCCATAACCATTATAGAAATAGAGTTTGAATATGTTTTGGTCAATGCCTTAAAAAATCTAAAACTGTGCCTGTGTCCAAATATATATGGACCTAACTGTATGTTAACTCCTGAGAAGATCCCAAGAAGTGCAGAGTGAGTTTAGGAAGCATCCTGCATCGCTGCATGCATGCTCACCCTTATAAATTATTTTTTGAGGCCATTTATTTCCATGTTTCTGGTGCCTATTGTAGACTCAATAAGCCAGTAGGTATGCATGGTAGCACAAAGCAATACCCAATGCAGCTTAGAGCAACTTTAGGAAAGAAGCAAAAGCTGTCACCACATTGTATAAAATATGGACGATATGACTGTGTGTGGAGCTTAATGGCACCGCTTTGAAGCTGGATTAAATGAAAAGAATCACCCCACCAGCATGGGAATGAAGGAAGCAGCGTCCAAGTTCCCTGGAAGATATGACATCTTGGAAACTGAAGGATAACAATATTTTTTTTTTTAACTATATGATCCCTAACATCTTCCCCCAAAACACACTCACACTCTCTATGCTGTTTATACTCCCTACTAAGGATTTGCAAATAAATGTTTTATCCCTAGTGAAAATAGGCCATATATGTACGATGCTGCCTGAGAGAGCTTAGAGAGAGCGCAGTAAAGCTCTGGTGGAGCTGCACAAAGGTTATGCCCACAAATCAAGCTTCTGTCAAGGGAGAAGCTGACAGGCAGTAATGGAATTGAAAAAGAATGGATTTACTGTACAATTATACTGCATTTATTTACACAATCAGAAATAAATCCATTAATTGTTGGACCAGCAGTTAAGATTCCATTGCTCATGAGACATCTTCTGTAGCCTCCCTGGCGGTATTCCCGAGTGTAGCTCGGGGTAAAGTTTCAGTACCAAAAGCGGTAACCCCGAGCTACACTCAGGCTTACCATGCGGCGCTGCTCCAGGATTTGTTCTTCACTTACCTTGTCCTGCGCTCCCGCGATGTCCCCCCTGCAGTGTCCCCTGTATTGTCCTCCGGCCAATGCCAGCATCCGTCTTCTGGGTTCCGTCCCCTGTGATGTCGGGACGTACGGAGGGAAGGAACGGCGGGAAATTTGAAAATGACAAAAAGTAATATTCACTAAAATCACATAGTATAACATTCCTGTATCAAACCATTTCACATACATTTTGTCCCGAGTGCTTTGTCCGGCGCCCTGCCTGCATTGTTACTGTTCTTTCTGCCTGGAAACTGAGAAAAGTCCATGGCGCCCAAAAAGCGTCCCTTTAGGTCAAAATCGGTTTTAGACCGGCTAGAGAACAGCGATAGTAAATCAGAACCACTTGCAGAATTGAGTGATAATGATTCGTGGGGGAAATTCTTCATCAGACACTGAAAACGATTCTGCGACTTTGCTCAGTGATGTGCAAACTTGGCGCTTTATTTCACATTTCAGTGTTTTTGGTTTGATTATATTATAGAATTAAATTTATTATTATTTTTTATGATTATTTATTAAATTATAATTTATGATTTTGTGTTTCAAATTTTAACATACCCGGGATGTTTACCAGACTCTTGTGTGAACAGATTTCAGTGAGTTATTCCTAAAAATTACAGGCCTACAATAAAAAAAATACATATTTCCATGCAAAAAAATGTACCGCTTTGAGCACAGAAATATGGACATAATCAGACCGTTAGGGAGGTTAAGACACACTGTAAAAAGGACACTTACCAATATGCACAGTATACCAGATGCTGAACAGACGCAACATTGTGCAGTGAATTTAGCAAATAAAAACAGATAAAAGCAATAACAGAAGAGAAGTGGTACCTTACATTGTCCATGTAGGCATAATACACCCAACAAAATAGAAGTGGTACTGTGCAAAGTCCATATATACAGAACAGTAATAGATACTGAGAGAGATTTGTACATCATACAGGGTGACAGGGACAGGTCATGGGAAATATGTACATCATGAAGGGTGATAGGAATAAAAATGCAGGATGATTCCATGGATTTTAGGGTGAGTTGACACAGCTGCACACAGATCTGTTCATATAGATTCCTGCACATTGCTAAGCAATCA
The DNA here is from genome assembly GCF_062004578.1 of Staurois parvus. Lineage (NCBI taxonomy): Eukaryota > Metazoa > Chordata > Amphibia > Anura > Ranidae > Staurois > Staurois parvus. The sequence goes on along the minus strand of NW_028318907.1, from coordinate 792,027 downwards.
ATTGAAAAACTTTACAAAGTCATACAAACACACATACATACTCTAAAATACAGGATGCTGTGACTCTCACCCTGTTCTTTATGGTTAGACTAGACTGGGCAGGACTCAGCCTGGGTGACCACACAGGAACAGGGGGATGGCAGTGTAGTCACACCATGTATAGTATAAGTGATATCACACATATAGACTGGACACCATAATCTAGCAGTTCAGGACTCTTCTTGTATTATCAGAAATGGAGACAACAGGTAAGGGTCTCTTCCATCTTCAAAATGTTGTAGGAATGATTGATGGGATTTAGGATTTGTCACCAACACACTGAGAAGCTATTTTCAAAGGGAAAAACTCTTTGTTCTTTTATGATCACATAGAAAAGCAATGATTCGGGACCATGCAGGGACGCTTCCTCAGGCATGTGATGTCTGATTATCACATACCTGAGGAAGGGTCCCTGCATGGTCTCAGAACATGATTTTCTATGTGATCATAAAGAGCTGTGAAAATATCTAATTGGTATGCTGACAACATATTTCACCCCATTGTCCATTACTGACACAGCATACTTTTTAGAATTTTGTTAATCCACTCCACCAACCCATCACTTGTGGGTCATACACATAGGTTCTGAGCTGCTTGATGTTTAGTAGTGTCTATCACTTTTAGTGTAAAGGGTATCCTATGATTTATATGTATCTCTAGCTATTGCAATGAAGGTGAACATATGTAATAGTTGCTTTGCTTTGGCAATGTTTTGTTTTTTTACCAAGGTATTCTTAAAGGAATTGCTTCTGGATAGTGTGTTACGTAATCTAACAGAAGAATATACTGGTGCTTTTCGTAGACCACCATTGGAATGACCAAATCCATTATAATCCTTTCAAAAGGCAGCTCAATAATGGACAGGGCTACCAATGGACTATGGTAATGGGGCAGTGGAGTAGTTTTTGGCAAATGGGACAAGATTCTTCGGGCATCCCCTTGATTTGGCTCACGTGGGCCTGACATGGCCACTGTTCGGTTGGTTTTGGGTCTGTCTGGGCCCTTGGGTGGTAGGGCTGCTCTGTCTTGCCCCGCTATCTCTTTCTGGTCCCCCTTTTTCTTGTACCGTCTGGTTTTTCTCTGGTCCTTTTTTTTCCCTCTGTTCTTTTCTCACTGTGTTTTTTTTTTTTTCCTTTCCCTTCTTTTCCCCATTCTCTTTGTCTCTTGGTCACCTCCTTTACCTCCTCAATTTCCAATGTTAATTTCTAATTGACAGGGATCTTTTGTATTTGAACTGTTATTTGAGTTTGTTCCCGGGGACTTTGGCGGGGCTTCCTCTCCTCGGCTTTGGATACCGGGAAGGTTTGGATCTTATTGTGACCTGTCCAATCTGATATTTGTACGTGTGCCATCACTTGTTCTGCTAGGGTCCGCATAGTACCATGTAGCGGTCTTCTTAATGTTCCTGACTACTCTGTCCTATTGATGTTTGTTCACCCGAACATTGGTCTCTTTGACCTGTATACTGCCATTTCTTTTGTAATCATTCTACATCTCTATGTTGTTTTATTTTTCTATTATGCCTTAACAGCAAAATGCCATAAATAAAGGAATTACAGAAAAAAAAATGGGACAAGATACACAGTACGCTCTAACCTCTTTATCTATCCCTGTCTTTATCCATGCTCCTGCAGGGCAGGACAACGCTTCCCTGTTTGTTTTGGCTGTAAGTGGTACAAAAGGCCATTGATTATCACTTTCCGTGGAAACATGTCTGCCACCCCTGGAACTTGGAGCACTCATTTATCTTCTTAACATTCTCTCAAGCTTTCTGGAGGGTTGGATCATTTAACTGGCATACCAAATTTTCTCTTGACACATCTAGACCCCCCAGGTGTGTAGCATCAGGAGTTACCTGTTCCTCCTTATCTTCTCCCATTAACACTTCTAGAGTAAATTTGTCAGTATTAGGAATGTTTTCTCTTGGCTTCTGTACTTCTGTACTGTGTATCAAAGGCTTGAGTGTAGGCTTAGCAGGCATACCCTTAACAACATTACTGCTGTCCACCCTGTCAGGGGACACCACCTTTTTTAAACCATTACACTCCTGGCAATTTGGTGGATTCTCCACCTGGCTTTCAGCATCAGACCACATCCTGTGATCCCTCCAACCCTGAGTTTCAGGGGGCAACACAGGAAAGCACCTTTCCACAATTTCCAGAACAAAGGGAAGTCTCTTCCAATGCTTACTTTATGCAGCAAACCAGGAACCACAGGCATTTCACAAGATGGACAAGTTCATACATATTAGCCCAGGGTGAATTTTTTAGGTGGTAGGCTGTGCCTGTAGCACAGCTGTCAAACCTAGCCGATAGAGGATTTCTGTCGTCAAGCAATCATAATCTACATCCACCTCTAGGGCCAGATTGATGTATGATTGTTGGGCATCTCCAGAGAGAAGAGATTCCGTGATACCTGCCCACTGATCCTTGGGCCACTGTTTTCATTCTGTGATCCTCTCAAAAGTATAAGGGAATGCCTTTATGCCATTGTGTGGACTCTAAAGGAGCTTCTAGAGGAAATGGCTAGGCCGTACATCCCCAGTATAGCTATCTGCCACAGTGAACTTGTCTCACTGTGTTTCCAGCTGGATTGCCATGTGGCAGCTGTCTTCCTCTCTGGCTTTCTTTTGCATCTCCAACTGGGCTGCTATGCAATGATTTGCATCTTCACAGGCCCACAGCTGTACCCTGGTGGCCTTCTTCTGTGCAGCCATTATATGGACAAGAGCGTATACCACAACCTCCATCTTAGGAGCAGCAACAGTTCACAGAAAGCAAGTGCCTGTCCCATTAAAAGCAAATGTTTCTTTCTAGAGACTCGCTTCCAGCATCCTCCACCAACTGTGATCAGGGACTAACTCAAATGGTAGCTCTCTGCCAGTTAGGATCCATACAATATACTCTCTTTAAGGGATTACTGGTCCTGCATTTATTTTCAGGTATCTAGTTAACATAAAGCAGTCCTGCTTACTTCACCATATGTCAAATTCCATGCAGTATGCTATACTTAGCCTCAGCAATTTCCATTCTGGTGGGTGAACCCTTCAAGTGCTTCTCACACAGCAAAAACAGTCTGTCAGTTCCTTACCTAGTCACAGCACACCCCCTCTTTTTGTGAGGCTTCTTAGCTCTTTTATCAAGCCAAGTATTCTGGCAGGTGGACTTATGGCCCAGATGACCAGCCGGCAGACCCACACAATGTGTGTGTGTGTGTTTAAATCAATATCATTTCCCATATCCCTGTATATTGCATTCACGAAGATGTTCACTAAGATTGCATGTTTAAAGTGGTTAAACTGTGCAGTTTAAAGTGGTTCTAAAGGCTCAAGTTTTTTTACCTTCATGCATTCTATGCATGAAGGTAAAAAAAGCCTTCTCCTTTGCAGCACCCCCCCCCCCCCCCTTATATACTCACCTAAGCCATTTTTCGATCCAGCGATGCGCACTGGAGTCTTGGCTATCCCGGGACTCCCTCTCCTCATTATCTGATACAGAAGCAAGAGCCATTGGCTCCCACTGCTGTCAATCACAGCCAGTGAGCCAATGAGAAGAGAGAGGGGGGAGTAATGGACACATGGAGTAGCGGGTGCCCCCATAGCAAGCTGCTTGCTGTGGGGGCACCTGACAGGAGGCAGAGCCCAGGAGTGCCAGCGGGGGACCCAAGAAGAGGAGGATCTGGGCTGCTCTGTGCAAAACCACTAGACCAGTGTTTTTTTTTTTAAATAAGCCTTTCCAATCACTTTAAGATTAAACCGCTTCTCCAATTTCATGGAGTGACCACATCTCTTCTTAAGCCTCCTGAGACCAAATAGTTTTCTTCCTATGCTGGGATCATCATTGAGGTTCTTGTATATCGCTATCATATCTCCTCTCAAGCGTCTCTTCTTTAGAGAGAATAAGGTTAACGCTTGTAGTCGTTCCTCATAACTGAAGTCCTCCAACCTCCTTATTAGCTTTAAAAATGCAAATGGGGTATGTAGCGCTAAACAGTGAATACCAAGCAAGAACAGTGTTACCATATACAGTAATAGTTCAATAGTTCATATGGTATGGCAAAAAGGATGTGATATGATCCAATAATGCTCCAAATCCCATTCAGTAGAATAAGAGAAAATTAGTAAGGTTGTGCGCTTACCACAAGTACACACAATAAGAGCATTGTATGCAAGATAAACAGCAACCGAACATCACGGTCTGGTCAGCGGCCTGGGTAGCATCTGGTCAAGTGTGGACATCTGTATCACAGGTCCAACGCTGTCCACGCCCACTCTGGCTCTCAAATCCAAATCGCCACCTTGCAAGGCTCATTAAAAAACGAGCCGGGAGGCAAGAAAGTGCTAATAGTGAAGTACGTTTATTAAGAACATCAGCAGTGAGCTAAAACAACAAGCACTCACTTTGGTAAAAGCATACATCCAGGCCCAATAGATAGGCTCCCTGGTGGTTAGTGGCTCAAGCAACATGCAAACCATATGCATCCAGGTCCAAAAGATAAGTCCCTGGTGGCTAGTGGTATCATCAGCATAAAAACATGAAGTGAAAAGTGTGATCACAAAGATACTCATCCAGGTCTGGTGAAGGTATTCCCTGGTGGCTAGTAGCTCCCTAGTAGTAAAGGCGTCAATAGGGTGGATCCCCTTTTTCCTTATTAGCTTTGTTGCCCTTCTCTAGACTCTCCAGTTGCAGCACATCCTTCCTAAAGACTGGTGACCAGAACTGGATGGTAATCTCCAGATGTGGTCAAACCAGAGTTTTGTAAAGTGGTAGAATTTTAGAACTATAGTTTTATCTCTTGAGTAAATCCCCTTTTTTGTGCATGCTAATATTCTGTTGGCCTTGCTTGCTGCAGCTTGGCATTGCATGTCATTGTTGAGCTTGTGATCTACTAAGACCCCACATCTTTTTCCATCCTTGAATCCCCTAATAGCTCTCCTCCTAGCAAGTAATTTGCTATAAAATTTTTGGCCCCCAAATGCATTGTTTTACATTTTTCAAAATTAAACCTCATTTGCCGTGAAGTTGCAGACACCTTTGGTGGTTGTGTTGGGGACAGTAGAGTATCAGCTCATCAGCGAAAGATAGAAATTGTAGATAGACACACAGACAAAGGTATTCATATATACATGTCCCTTTTGAGGTTAGGCATATAAATATTATTACAACCTGAAACTGATGGGCGAAACACAATGCAGAATAGTTAGTAAAATAAAACAGAGTTGATTCAAAGGAACACCAAAGGAATACCAAGTTACCTTAGTCCAGTGAAGCTGTGTTCACTTCCATCATCCAAGTATGTGCAATGAAAATCCAGCAATCATGAGAATCCAACCCATCAACATCCTGCCAATTGTTCCTGTCACTTGATGGTTAGCACTTGATGGTGTTGCTCAAACTATATCTAAAACAATTTTTTTTATTGGGGGGGGAATAGATAGTTCCTGTACTGTATTGAATTTTGGAAGTATAACGTAGAAAGGGTTTTGTGCTACTTTGATTAATGAATGCTTTATTGATAATCTCTACAGATAACAGTGGGAAGAAACCCTGGCAGCATTCCTTGATAAAGGTCATTTTATTCCTCCTTGTGGGATCAAAAATCATAAGCAGCTGCATGTTTGGAGCGCTGGGTAAGTTATACAGTATGCTGGACACAATCTATAAGAAGGGCGAGTCCCTAAACCCGTTTTATCAAACTGTCTAATGAAATGTAAAATCTGATTGGTTGTTGAAGGGACAGGTTGAACATCGAAAATATTTCTTCTCCTTGATTTGCACTGTGATAGCCAATGACCTTCTAATCTTTCAACTTTCATTCCACCTATTATGTCTTCTGTTTTTGTGTCTTCCAGTTTATAAAGGTCAGTCTATGGAAAATAGGAATAGCCAGCTATGGAAGAACCTCACCCAGTCATCTGCAGGTATGTTTATTATTAGATATTATTTATTAGACACAACCTAGGTCAGGGGTGGCCAACCTTTTGAAGAGCAAGGACCACTTAAGCGGCTTGGTAATGGTTGCGGGCCACAATGAGTGGAGCAGGCGGATGACAGGTCCATGTCCATTCTCCATATGCAGAGCAGACATGGACACAGCCCGCTCTATTCTGTGGGCCCTCAGATCCGATCCGCTCAGCTGAAAGAGGACAGATCCCCTTCTGTTTTTTTTTTTTTACTGGATTGGGTTGGAGGTAGGCAGGTGTAAACGGACACCATAGAGGTAAATGGAAGGTTCGATTTTGTCTGTCTGAAAAATGGAGAGGCAGATCCAATTCGGGCCGAACATGTGAAAGGGGCCTAAGGCTGCTTTCACACTGATGTGCTGCGGTTTACCCATGCCATGGGTGCAGTGCAGTACACCTGTGGCTTTCCTGGGGGTTAGCTGCCCTTTGCCATAGAATTTTATTATATCCTGCAGGTGTGGTGCACTTTTTGAAAGTGCACCAAAACTCCTGCATTCAGTAGTTGTGGTGTGCTTTCAGAAAGCGCACTAAACCCGCATGTAATAACAGAAGTCTAAGGCTCAGTGCAGGTAATCAGCAGGTGCAGAGCTAGAAAATGCGATTTTAATAAAAAAAAAACTGACCTTCACTTCAGGAATCACCTTGCAGGTATCGCCGGCTATTGCTGTCCCAGGCGAAGTGCATTTGGTATCACTCCATCTGTGGCAAAGCTGGTGCTATACAGGAAGCATCAGCTCTGCTCTCTCCTGCAGCCGCATGCTTCCTCTACCGTCAGCTCCATTCTCAACACTGATGGCGGGTTGGGATCCCATGATCTGGGCTTGCTGTCCCATCATTCCAGAGCAGGAGGTCAGTGGGCCAGTGGTCGGGAACCTGACCTAGGTTATTATCAGACCTTCCACCGACTTCATATGGAGGATACTTTTACAGAATTAAAATGATCAAAACCAGACGTAATGTGGGACAATGTGAGTCGTACAACGCACTTTACATTTATATATTTATTTAAAGGCATTCACTATATGTACTGCACACAAATATAATGTAATAGTAGGATAAGATACCAAAGTACCCTAATCATTTAAATAGGGATGCAGAGAGGTTTTGTACATACTTTTGGTTTTTATTATGGACAGAACTAAAAATATATATTTGGGGTTTTTTTGTTTGTTTGTTTTTTTTTACATTTTGTTGATTGGGAAAATTAGAAATATTGCTTATGAAAATAATGTGGACTTTTATGCAGCCAACAGGTGAAGCTTCGGGCCCCTTTCCACACATTTCCCCTGTCTCTGTACCAATTGTTGTAAAAATCATGCTGCTTACAGACCTCAAGAGCTTAAGCTGAAATTGATACACACTAGTGAAAGAATCAGAACACTGGGTCTCCCTTATCATAAGGTTCAGTCTGAGGTTTCAGTGAGATACAGAGGGATTTTTCTGCATTGCTGTCTTTAGCTAAGTCATTTTGTTTTGGGAATCCCTTTTCATGTATCAGAATGTACATAATGTGTATTGTGACAGTAGGCAGGTGAAATCACCTGGTTGCGTCCTGGATGGACGATATATTTGTCCGAGGTTCAGGGTTTATGGGGATTTGTACCACTAGAGGGAAGTGCTGAGTCCTTCAGCACTGAGATAATGAGCCCAGCTGAAGGTAGTGGGCTCATTAACACTTGTATAAAGCTTCCCAGAGTGCTTAGGGAGTTGCTCCACCCTGGAACCAGATCTGTGCCTGAACTGTCTGGGGAGCTGACCTGTTATCTGTGTGCAGAGAGACCAAAGCCTGTGTGGCTAACCTCCCAGTACTAGCAACTAGGTATAGCAGCAGGCTGTACCTAGTGGGTAGCTAGGGAAAAGCTGTTGTTGCAGTAAGTAGCCAAGTTGGCCAGGATTTATTTTGATGTTTCTTTTTGTTTATCATTTTTTCTGTAAATATTGTAAATAAATTGCACCTGTTTGTTTTCACCTCCACTATTGTTGTGCTGTGCCTATCTTTTTTTGTGTTGTGCACCCATCCAGGGGGTCACACACACCCGCTGCCGAGCTAACCCTGTTACATATGGTGGAGGATGCGGGCAGTTGTGGTAACTAAAGGCCAGCATGGAGGAGATAATCAGACAGTTGGCTCTGGCAAATGCCAATCAACAACAGGCAAATGCCAATCAACAGCAGGCAAATGCAAGTTTCCAGCAGAGCATTGCAGCCCAGCAGAAGGCCTTGGAACAAGCAGAGGTCCGCCATAGGGAATTGCTGGTGCAACAGGACCAGAAACACCAGAAACAAATTGAGGCTGTTTTGAAGCAGCTCCAGCAGAGGCAGCAGACTGAGGCTGGTGATGATTCTGGTAAAACACCATCATTTTCTGTGGGCCGTTTATTGCCAAAAATGATGGGAGAGGATGATCCGGAGGTGTTTCTAACCACCTTTGAAAGGACTGCTGAAAGGGAAAAGTGGCCTAAAGAACAGTGGGCTGGATTGATGGCCCCATTATTAACTGGAGAGTCGCAAAAAGCTTACTATGACCTGGAGCCAGACCAAGCCAAAAACTATGATGTGCTAAAAGTAGAAATTTTGGCCCGGTTGGGTGTTACCCTCGCTGTCCGTGCTCAGCGGGTACATAATTGGACTTTTCGGCTTGGGAAACCTCCCAGGTCACAGATGTATGATCTCATTCACCTGAGCAGGAAGTGGCTGCAGCCAGAGACTTTGACCGCCCCAAAAATTGTGGAACGTGTCGTCATGGATCGGTTCCTAAGGTCTCTGCCTAATACTATTCAAAAGTGGGTCAGCCATGGAGACCCAGAAACTGCAGACAAGGTGGTGGATCTAGTGGAGAGATACTTGGCTACTGAGAACCTGACCTCCTCTTCCAGAGACTCACGGACTTTCCACCCTAAGACCAGACCATCCCCAGCGGCGGGTAAGATGACTACAAGGGGTGAGGGTGGAGAGAGTGAGAGGGTGGGAGTATTACCCAATGTCTGGCAAGAGCGGCCAGGAAGGCCAAGGCCGCAAGAAGCGGTGAAAAAACTTATTTGTTACCGCTGCCGGCAAGAGGGACATATTGCAGCTAATTGCCCAGTGGTGGATGAGCCTATGCAGTGTGACTTTCTGAGCAATAGACGTCAGTCGCTGTTTGCGACAGTGGTATGCACGGCCAGCCCGGGCACTGAGAAACATTTGTACAAAATGACTGTTAATGGAAATAATATTGTGGGGTTGCTGGATTCAGGTAGCCTGGTAACCTTGATAAGAGAGGAGATGGTCACTACAAAGGTCTCTGGGCATAAAAAGGTGGCGGTGATTTGTGTGCATGGGGACACTAGGGAGTATCCCGTGGCTACTGTGTTTTTTGAGACCCCCAAAGGTAACCTGTCTCATCAGGTAGGATTGGTACCTCATTTACCACATGATGCCATTGTGGGGAGGGATTTTCCAAAATTCTGGGAACTCTGGGATTGTTCTGACCCCCCCACTGTCTCCCCTGCAGACCAGGAAGGTGAATCCCAGAAAGCGTCTGAGTGTGGTGAGGTCTCTCCCAAGTTCCCCTTGTCGGTACTAGCTGGGGAGACCCAAGGAACTGGGGAGGAGCCCGCCTCTTCAGATGAAAATCTGCCGGTTGTGGAGTTCTCGGACTTAGAGGTGCATAGGGAAAATTTTGCAACCGAACAGCTGAAAGACCCCTCGCTGATAAAAGCCCGGGAAAATGTAGTAAAAGTAGATGGCCAACTAGTGAGTCCTGAGAAAACTGCTGCTTATCCATACTTCCTTGTGGAAAGGGACCTACTCTATCGAGTTGCTCAAGGGGCAGAAGAAACCATTGGGCAACTGGTGGTGCCCAGACCTTACAGGAAGTTGGTGTTGGAGTTGGCCCATGGACACATCCTTGGGGGTCATTTGGGGGCGGAGAAAACACGGGAAAGAGTACTGCAGCGGTTCTATTGGCCTGGGGTCATTAAGGAGGTGGAAAATTACTGTTCCTCTTGCCCTGTGTGTCAGAAGTCGGCCCCTATGCCCCATTTCCGTAGTCCACTGGTACCTCTTCCCATCATTGAGGTCCCCTTTGAAAGGATTGCCATGGATTTGGTAGGTCCGCTGGTGAAATCCGCTAGGGGGCATCAGTACCTGTTGGTCATACTCGACTATGCCACCCGCTATCCAGAAGCAATTCCACTCCGAAATACCTCTGCCAAGACAATAGCTAAGGAGCTATTCCTCGTTTTCAGCCGAGTGGGTATTTCAAAGGAACTGCTGACGGACCAGGGAACCCCCTTTATGTCCCGGGTGATGAAAGAGCTCTGCAAACTGTTCAAGGTAAAACAGTTGCGCACCTCTGTGTATCATCCGCAAACTGACGGGTTGGTGGAAAGGTTCAACAAAACCCTGAAACAAATGCTAAGGAAGGTAGTAGATAAGGATGGAAAGGGTTGGGATTATTTAGTACCCTATTTGATGTTTGCCATCCGGGAGGTACCCCAGTCCTCCACAGGGTTTTCACCATTTGAGTTGCTCTATGGGAGACACCCAAGGGGGCTGTTAGATATCGCCAAGGAAACTTGGGAAAGTGAGAGTTCTCCCCACCGGAGTGTGATTGAGCACGTCGCCCAAATGCAAGATAGAATTGCCCAGGTCATGCCTATCGTAAAGGACCATTTGGCCCAAGCACAGTTAGCGCAGCAGAGGGTATACAATCGGGGGGCCCAGACCAGGTCGTTTGCTGAAGGAGATAGAGTGCTAGTGCTAATCCCTACGGTTGAAAGCAAATTCCTGGACAAATGGCATGGCCCATACGAGGTGATTGAGAAAGTGAGTGAGGTGAATTACAGGGTCAGACAACCAGGAAGGCGGAAACCGGAGCAGATCTACCACATTAATCTGCTAAAGGCCTGGAGGGACAGGGAATCCCTAGTTGCTGAGGGTTTGTCACCAGCGCCATCTAACTGCTTGGTTCCGGAGGTTGGAATAGCAGTCACGTTGTCTACAGTTCAGAAACAGGAAGCTAAAGAGTTTGTGCTCCGCAACACAGAGGTTTTTTCTGAGCTGCCGGGACAAACCTCGGGGGTGGAGCATGACATTATCACCCCACCGGGTGAAAGAGTAAAACTGAAACCCTATAGAATCCCAGAGGCTCGACGGGAGGCAATACGTGGGGAAGTACAGAGAATGCTAGATTTGGGGGTGATAGAGGAGTCCCAAAGTGACTGGTCCAGCCCCATAGTGTTGGTGCCCAAACCAGATGGGAGCTGGCGATTTTGTAACGACTTTCGACAGTTGAATAAAGTTACAAAATTTGACACCTACCCCATGCCAAGGATAGATGAACTAATCGACCGACTGGGAGCAGCCCGGTACATGACAACACTAGACTTGACGAAAGGTTATTGGCAAATTCCCCTAGCTAAGTCGGCAAAGGAGAAGACTGCATTTGTAACCCCAGAAGGGTCATTCCAGTATAAAAGAATGCCGTTCGGGTTACAGAATGCACCGGCCACCTTTCAGCGAAAAATGGATCAGATTCTTCGTCCCCATCAGAAGTATGCTGCAGCGTACTTGGACGATGTGATTATCCATAGCGCAGACTGGGCCTCACATTTGCCAAAAGTTCAGGCTGTGCTAGACTCAATACGGAAAGCTGGGTTTACGGCCAACCCAAAGAAGTGTACGATTGGACAGGAGGAGGCCAAGTACCTGGGGTACACTATTGGGAGAGGGGTAATAAAACCTCAGATAAACAAAGTGGAAGCAATACAGAATTGGCCACGCCCAAATAACAAAAAGCAGGTACGGGCTTTTCTAGGAATTGCTGGCTACTATCGGCGATTCATTCCCCATTTTGCTTCTATGGCAGTACCCCTAACCAACCTGACAAAAGGGAAGGAGTCTGTCATGGTTAAGTGGTCCCCTGATGCTGAAGCAGCCTTCCTGTCTTTAAAAAGGGCCTTATGTAGCCAGCCAGTCCTATACTCACCAGACTTCTCAAAAGACTTTGTGGTCCAGACGGATGCATCCAATGTTGGTTTAGGAGCAGTGCTGTCCCAGGTTTGGCAGGGGGAGGAGCACCCGGTAATCTATCTCAGCCGAAAGCTAAAGTGTCACGAGGAAAATTACGCCACGATTGAGAAGGAGTGTTTAGCGGTAAAGTGGGCCCTAGATTCCCTTCGGTACTATCTGCTGGGCAGACATTTTGACCTGATCACAGATCACGCTCCCTTGAAATGGATGGCTCAAAATAAGGAGACCAATAGAAGGGTAAATAGGTGGTTTCTGGCCCTACAGGAATTTACCTTCACGGTGAAGCATCGCCCCGGTGTTCAGATGGGAAATGTGGATGCTTTATCCCGGGTACATGCCTGCCTGGCTACTGGTGTTACAACCCCAAGGTTGAAACAAGAGGGGGGGGTATGTGACAGTAGGCAGGTGAAATCACCTGGTTGCGTCCTGGATGGACGATATATTTGTCCGAGGTTCAGGGTTTATGGGGATTTGTACCACTAGAGGGAAGTGCTGAGTCCTTCAGCACTGAGATAATGAGCCCAGCTGAAGGTAGTGGGCTCATTAACACTTGTATAAAGCTTCCCAGAGTGCTTAGGGAGTTGCTCCACCCTGGAACCAGATCTGTGCCTGAACTGTCTGGGGAGCTGACCTGTTATCTGTGTGCAGAGAGACCAAAGCCTGTGTGGCTAACCTCCCAGTACTAGCAACTAGGTATAGCAGCAGGCTGTACCTAGTGGGTAGCTAGGGAAAAGCTGTTGTTGCAGTAAGTAGCCAAGTTGGCCAGGATTTATTTTGATGTTTCTTTTTGTTTATCATTTTTTCTGTAAATATTGTAAATAAATTGCACCTGTTTGTTTTCACCTCCACTATTGTTGTGCTGTGCCTATCTTTTTTTGTGTTGTGCACCCATCCAGGGGGTCACACACACCCGCTGCCGAGCTAACCCTGTTACAGTATGTAAAAGATTAAAATAAGATTGACCTAAAAGCATTACATGTTCCCTTGTATCTTGGCTGACAGCTTAATTTGCAGGTAAATTAACAGCCTCTCACTTTGCTCCACATACAGCTAGTTTACATCTTAATTTTGACATTTTTATAGGCTTTTTATATCCACTGAAATTAGTCCAGTAACATACTTATGAACACATATATTGAATGATTTTTATTATATGTAGCGCTCCCAAGGTTGTTTCCCAAGCTAGTGTATTCCCAGTCTCAGTCACTCTTCTGGCTCAGTAAACAGTCTTTGGGGTATCCTTTTTCTGAAGCGTTATTATAACTTGAACTTGGATGGGGTGCTGCCTGGACAAGAACCCCTCGGCTCTAGGCCTCAAACTATTTATGCACTCTGTTAGCCACATACTGGACACGCTTCCCCAGATATTGTCTGGGTCCACATAAATATCCAGGTTGTGAGTCTAACTCTCCCAGCCCCCGACATTCCAGAACCCTCCAGACGGCAGGGGGAAGCAGTCAAACCCACAACCAGTGAAACTCAGAGCAGCCTAAAGCAATCACAAGCTGCTCTGCTGAGTACTGAAGAGCCAAAGAACTATTATTTACCTAACCCAACCAGCACCTAACTAGGAGGGTGCTACATAATATTTGTGTTTTATAGGTCACTTGTTATTTATGAGAGATCAGAAAAAGGTGTCATACATGTTAATGTTAATGGTCAATGTCACTGCAGGTACAGAAAGATAATACACAAATCACAGGGTACAAATCAAGCAGACCTGCAATGTTAACAAGTGGCATCAAGCATGTGTCAAGAACATTGAGATGTGTGATCCTATGTTAAATAACCTGTGCTCAAAGTAAGGGCAATATCAGGATTGTAGTCCAAACACGAATTTTAAGAGAAGAACAGGGGGGCAACTAATAGGTGATAAATGTAAATAGAACTTGTAGACCAGTATGTCTAAGTAGGGAGTGAGTGGGAGTAGTCCGATAGAACAATTAGGGTTACTCAGCCAGGTGAAATGGATTATGAAAGTGATTATTCAGTGCAATCATTTGTTCCATTGAACATTAGAGGTTTAGATCATTTGGGGCCTGTTTACACTTGCTTCAAAATGTGGCATTGGCATTGGTTAGGCTTTTTTAAAGCACTGCGAATGCCAATCAAATCACTTCACTTCACTAGTCACTAAATAAAACAGTCACCTTACAGTTCTGTTCACACCAGGGGCGGACTGACAACTCATGGGGCCCCCGGGCAATAGGGTATCATGGGGCCCCTGTGTCCTTGCCCAAACTCAAAAAAGTCTATAAAAAAGGTACCAGGGGCATCTCTTAGGGCCCCCTACTGACCCCGGGCCCTCGGGCAGTGCCCGGGTTTCCAAATGGTCAGTCCGCCCCTGGTTCACACTGTTGTGTTTGATTTGCTACGCTGCAAAAATTATACCCCATGTCGCTTTCTTGGTGCTTTAAAGCATCTCCAAAGCCTCCGTAGAAGACTATGACAAAGTTCGCTAACATGTGCCTGCAGCTTTTGAGTGACTTTTATTCAGTGTTAGCTTTGCTTTTTTTAGAGGCATTGCAGGTATGTGATATCCCAGAATGCACTGGGAAAACAACAAGTGAACCAGAAAGACGTCATCAGCTGTCGTTTCCGGCTCATGTGTATATATTCTGGAAGTGTCTGGTGCAGACATCACATTTGGTGTGCAGCGCTGAGCAGCAGGAAGGAGATCAGGGTCTGGACCGGAGTGGGGCAACTAGCAGACAGGAATATGCAGTGTGCAAAATGGGAACACTATAGCAGAAGGTGGGGATCAGTAGAGCTGGGGGACCGGAGCGTGGAAACAATATAGTTGGAGGTGAGCGGGTACCAGAGAGAGAGAATCAGCAAACCGGAGGATCAGCAAAGCTGGGGATTACTGGGATCCGCAAAGCTGGAAGAACTACTGAGCAGAGGATCTGCTGAACGAGGGTACCAATGAGCTGGGGATCTGCTGAACAAGGGTACCAATGAGATGGGGACCGGCTGAACAGGGGTACTAATAAGATGGGAAACTGCTGAGATGGGGTACTACTGAGCTGGGGTTCTACTGGGCTCCTTTACAACAAATAGAGATTAAACACACAAACAGCATTTGCCAGCTTCACTAAAGCTTCAAATGTGGATGTTGTGCAGAGTTCCACAACCTAGTGATGTTCAGTTTGACAGCTAACAAGAGAGGAGTTACAATAGTTCTGGAGGAAAGGAGGGAACAGTCAATTCCAAAATGTAGTAGGGCAAGTGTCTAAGAAGGTTTGGTTCTAGTAAGAGGGAAGGGATTTGCAGAGCCTGAATAGGTGGTAGAGAGAACCCACTCCTCTGCATTCTCTCTCACACTTAGAGGAACATGATGAATCGGATTTGGAGATTTTGTAAGGGGTAAGGTACCATCTATGTATTTTTTTTAGAAAGCTACCCATTGGTTCATGCAGCAAGATGTTCTATACAGTAAGTGGAAGATATTGCTAGTTTCCAAGGCTGATATGAGGCTAAATTGATTTTCCCATTTAGTCATTGTGGTTGTTTTCAAGAGGGAATGGATGTTTTTGAGGATATTATTGAATGAGGTAATCCCTTCTTTTGAGGTTTGGGGTTAAAGAGGAAAATGTATACATATTGGCCATAATAATTTCAGAGTCCAGTTTGTGTTTAGAGAAAAAGTGGTGGACTCGTAGATATAAGTGGTCCGAGGTTGAGATTGAAAATTCTTTGTGTGGGGAAAGAGCAAAATATTTAACACCATGGGAGGAAAGTAGTTTTCTGGTTGTGAAGATACCATGCATATTAGCTGTGTTTATGTTAGCTGTCTTTTACCCTACTCTGGACAGAACTGTGACTCCATTAGACTCATGTACAGTGCTGTCAATCTAATACAGGGAGAAAGGAAGAGAGAGCACAGAAATTGCCTCATCAGTAGCCCATGGCTCCTTCATAATTCAGTTACATGCTAAGGAGGTCCTTGACCAAGCTGTATAGCTTTAACTGTGTAGGTAGGGTAGGTGGGTGATGTTTTCTGCATGTTCCCCATTAACACGTTGGGAGCTAAATGTGGGTCACATGAGAGGCCTACCCCAGGGAGGGTTCTTCTGGGCTATGCTAGGCACCTGTAACAAGATCCTTACTTCACATATGGGGTAACTTGTGCCGTCTTCATCAATGCCCCGGGACAAGGATGAGGCTGCCATGGGGGAATACTGGACCTTAAGGTGGGCTTCTACTCTTAGAGATGAACGTACATCATATACACTTGCACCATAATTGTTCTCCAGTTAACCCTTGGGTCCCTGTGACAATGTACACTCTCGCTGTTGACTTGCAATTAGGAGGGACACGCTGAGCTTGTTCACAACCACCTGTCCTGGTGGTTTACCTCTCTCCTGGTAGCAGAACAGACCCTGCTGTGCACTTGACTTAACTCTCGACCTTCCATACCTCTGTACAGGATCTGGACCTCTGCAGTACAAATCCTCTTCCATTGCTTTGGGAGACAGACTGCTGGCGGAAGGAGTGCTGACAACATCTCCCTCGCTGCTAGAGGCCATTTCACCTGCAACAGGCAAACGCTACTGACAGGCTGCATTCACTCGCTGTAGACATCTTGTACCAATGGCAACCATTTACTGTTTTCATATCCCAATGTACTATTAACCCAAAAACTGTAGAAGTATGCTGGTTACTTGCATTACTCTTTTGAATAACTTCAGACCAGACAGAAGGCAAAGTTGTATTGCTTTATTTAAGTTAGATTCCGAACATACAAAGTCAATGACAAAAACAGTTCTTGTCCCTACATCCCTAATCCTAACTCAGGCTACGTGCTGCCCCAGCATACCTGCAAATGTAGAGTCCATGTGCTAAAAGGGCAATCAATGGCATGCCCCTGTGGCTGGTGTCTTTGGGGCAAACCCTAAGTATTGTTGACCACCCACTTTATGACTCTGCTCCAGATCACTCTTTTATATCACTGGGTCCGTGGGTCGGACCCAAAGAAACTCACCAAGCAAAAGACCCAGGAAAAACATTAACTCTAACCCTCTCATCCGGGGCAGCACCTAGCTAGCTAAGTTTCAACCTGCCTACATTTGCATTGGAGATACAGTGGGGATCGAAAGTTTGGGCACCCCAGCTAAAAATTTGTATTAATGTGCATAAAGAAGCCAAGGAAAGATGGAAAAATCTCCAAAAGGCATCAAATTACATATTAGACATTCTTATATGTCAACAAAAGTTAGATTTTATTTCCATCATTTACACTTTCAAAATAACAGAAAACAAAAAAATGGCGTCTGCAAAAGTTTGGGCACCCTGCAGAGTTAATATCTTGTACTGCCCCCTTTGGCAAGTATCAGAGCTTGTAAACGCTTTTTGTAGCCAGCCAAGAGTCTTTCAGTTCTTGTTTGAGGTATCTTTGCCCATTCTTCCTTACAAAAGTCTTCCAGTTCTTTGAGATTTCTGGGCTGTCTGTCACGCACTGCTCTTTTAAGGTCTATCCATAGATCTTCAATTATGTTGAGGTCAGGAGATTGTGAAGGCCATGGCAAAACCTTCAGTTTACGCCTCTTGATGTAATCCCCCGTGGATTTCGAGGTGTGTTTAGGATCATTAGCCATTTGTTGAAGCCATCCTCTCTTTAACTTCAGCTTTTTCACAGATGGCATCAAGTTACCATCCAAAATTTGCTGAAATTTTATTGAATCCATTTTTCCTTCTACTCGTGAGATGTTCCCTGTGCCGCTGGCTGCAACACAACCCCAAAGCATGATTGATCCAACCCCATGCTTAACAGTTGGACAGAGGTTCTTTTCAATAAATTCTGTGCCCCTTCTTCTCCAAACGTACCTTTGCTCATTCCGGCCAAAAAGTTCAATTTTAACCTCATCGGTCCACAGAACTTGTTTCCAAAATGCATCAGGCTTGTCTATATGTTAATTTGCAAAGTTCAAACGATGATTTTTGTGGTGAGGACGTAGAAGAGGTTTTCTTCTGATGACTCTTCCATGAAGACCATATTTGTACAAGTATCTCTTTATAGTGGAATAGTGTACCACAACTCCAGTGTCTGCCAGATCTTTCTGGAGGGATCGTGCAGTCAAACGTGGGTTTTGAATTGTTTTTCTCACAATCCTGCGAGCTGTTCTGTCTGATATTTTTCTTGGTCTTCCAGATCTTGCTTTAACTTCCACTGTTCCTGATGACTGCCATTTCTTAATTACATTCCGAACAGAGGATATTGACATCTGAAAACGCTTTGCTATCTTCTTATAACCTTCTCCAGCTTTGTGAGCGTCAACTTTTTTCAGTTTCAGTTTTCTAGACAACTGCTTAGAAGAACCCATGGTGCTGATTGTTGGGGCAAGGTCAGATGAGTCTGGGCATTTAAAACCTTTGAGACTGACATAACCTGGTCTTCCCAGACGATGATTGAGAACAATCCATGACACTGGCAGGTCTCAGCTTTGCAAAGGGGGCAGTGCATGCTATAAATTCTGCAGGGTGCCCAAACTTTTGCAGATGCCATTTTTTTGTTTTCTGTTATTTTGAAAGTGTAAATGATGGAAATAAAATCTAATTTTTGTTGACATATTATAAGAATGTCTAATCTGTAATTTGATGCCTTTTGGAGATTTTTCCATCTTTCCTTGGCTTATTTATGCACATTAATACAAATATTTAGCTGGGGTGCCCAAACTTTCGATCCTCACTGTAAGTGAGGTCAGAGACTTGGCTGTGCTGTCAGGGGTGCTTGCATTACAAGATATATATATGACAAAGCTATTTCACATAAGTGAATATAAATATTAAATACCTCCTACAAAAAGACTTGTATCATTTTTCCATTGCTTTCCTTGTTTATAGATCAGCTCTGTGATTGGGAGATGAGGATGATGGCAATAAGGAAGCAGCTCTGTCTGGCCACCAATGAAGAATCAGTAGGTATGTCCTGTCATCTACTGTCCATGTGATCCCTAAATACGGGCAGAACATGTAACATGTTCCAAAATGCCAACTTATCCCTTAAAAGCGAGAATGAGAATAGATTAAAGAATAAGTTCACCCTTTAAAAAAAAATAAATGCACATTTTTTTTGCAGGTAAAAAAATATATGAATTTACTATTTGTTGTAAGAGCCCGGAAAGCATTGCACCTGCAATCAGCAGATCAGGAGTAGACTGTAGGGCTCCTGCAGATTGTCAGTGTAAGCTGTCTGCTCGTACCTCATATGGGCAGGCAGTTACACAATGACAGAAGGAATCGATGAACTAACACAGAGCTCAACAGCACTCTGGTATTTAATTGAGAACTACAAGCCAACAGCTGCAAAGACTGTCAGGACTTATACTTCATTCATTCACAGAAGTCTGTGAATGAATAACGCAGCCATGTGTATGAAGCTCCACAGGGCCACACTCTTTTGAAATAGTGACAATGGGTGCGGGGAGAAGATCCCCCACCTTCTGTCACAGGTAGGGGGGATCAGGGAGCAGCTGCAGGAGTGGGAACATGTTAAATGTTCCACCCTAAAAACAGGTGGAACATGTAATATGCTCCCAGAGGTGAACTTATCCTTTAATTGATAAAATCAACAAATACACCAGTATGTGTCCAGAAAGTTTTCGTTAGCATTGTATCCAGCAAAATTGGTCAACACATTTTAAGGTTTTAAAGGCTCTACTTCATCAGGGCTGGCAAAATAAAAAGCTGAAATCAAGACTGGGGTAATTTATAAATACAGAGAACTCTGGTGGGGATGAAATGAATGTGTTCCAGTTAGTGGTTTGGTAGGGGGTGCATATCAGTCCCACCGAGTTCACTGCTGTATATATCCATTACCACAGTCCAAATTGTAGCTTCTTTTAGCCCTGATGAGTGGGTCCTCACATGGAGTCTCTCTCCCTGGGCCTAGACTATGAAGGCCTTCTGCTCTTTAGGCTACAAACCTACATGATATAAGTCAGGGGTAGCCTGTTCCCATCCTCGTTCTGCACAGAGCCCCACCCACACCAGATTGTAAGGGGACCTAAAATCCACCCACATCCACACCCAAGGTTGGGGGTTTTCTAAAAGTGATATTAACACCTGTTAACACTCCCTCCCTGTTATTAATGGCACGCCTTGTGCCTATGGGTACCACAGTATTGGGAAGAATGGCATAGACTAAAATGTCTATGTCAGAAAATACAATACAACAATACATTAAGCTAACAATAAGAATTAAATATAGAAATAATTTAAAGGCATAATATAAATTCGTACTTGGAATTACTTTGACAACTTGTTACAAACCATCCAACAAAATTACATACACAGTATGTATATATCAGCAAGTGACACTGTAACCAGTAACAATGTAAACATGTCTTCATATAGAAATTGGGGTCAGGATAATCCCGCCACTATTCAGTTTCAGGGTGCTGGCGATGCACATAATAGTGTACATCATCCCTTCTTGGTGGGACAGCACCACTTTTTCCATATGAACATGACGTCCATAGTTCTACTCAATAAAGCAGTGCCTAAATTTAAAGGGGATGGCAGTGTTCCCAGCTAAAGACCAATGATGCTTTGGCACCCGAAGATGCTCCCATACCGCCATCTCATAGATCTTCAGCCATTGCAGTTCAGTGAGTTTACACAGAGCCTTTGGCGCATAGATCCCAGACAACAAGTTCAAATGGCGCCCATGCCCCCCTGACAGTAGACATATACCTAAGCATCTTACCCAGCACAACAGTCCCTTCTGGCTCTTCCCTGCAATCAGGTTCTTCTTGCATGGATGTAACAGCACATGCAAATGCATATAGGTTAGGGATTCTCCAAAGGTATGGTATTCTTCGCCTCCCCCATGAGGCAAAAAGCCCTCCCAAAAGCATATGGAGCCTTCCTGACCACCTGTAATTGTGCCTGGTATACATTCCAACTCCTCAGTTACTTCCAAACTTATAGGGTCTTTTAATGGCTCACCTGATTCCCTACTCCCAGTATCAAATACAGCTTCGAACTCAGTCACACTCCCCACCGGAGCTCTGCTCAACCGGAGATTCTCCACAGGATGAAACCTCCTCACCATCCTCATATGCAGATACCTTATGATCAGTCTAAACCCTGGTGACATCGGGGGAACCAGACACCACTCACTGATGATTTATGAGTAGGGCGTGCAGAACTTGGAGGGCTGGGGTGCTCCTCCTTCAATTGCATCACTGGATCAGCAGGAAAAGTCATCTTTTCCTACACAGCATGTTCCTCCCACCGTACTTTACTTTCACATGGAGGTTTTCAGTCCAAATGAACCTCAAATGAAAAATGATTGACAGTTCCCACACTGGGCCCAAGGTGTCCCCATGGCCATTAGTTGTTCACAACAGGGCACAGAGGAATGAGGATCTCCACTACCACCATGCAGTCCTTCCATGGAATTACCCTCAAGCCAATATCCACCACTATGCCCATGTAGTGTGGCATCATGCCTTGAGGCTTAGTCCCCTCTGTAATGGCATGTCTCATAGGGTGCATGATGTTCTCATGTGTACACAAAGCAGACAAATTAGGCACAATCTCTTGCTGGACGTTTCCCACTGCTTGCCGATACATCTTCTCTAGGTGTTGACGGAACCTGCTGACTATGTCAAATGTAGGCATCCCCGATTTGCCAACCACTCCCGCCAAGCAGGCCATAGGCTCCTCCCCTCTTCTTCTTGGGATAGGGTATGCATACATCAGCAAAGGTAGGAACCCTGCCATATTGTGACTCACATACTCCATGCCTGAAGCCCACCTCCACTCTAACATACTCTTGCCCCAAGGCTCACCGAAAATAAAGGAATGTCCACACAGATTGTTTTTCCAACAGTTTACTGGTTAATGACATGGCTTTGCAACTTCACATTTCCTGTCCAACAGTACAGAAGAAATCAGTGCCACCAACTATTACATGAATCCCTCTACAGTGTGTCCTCACAAGGAGTCTCTCTCTCTCTGGGCCTAGGTCCTGAAGGGCTTCTGCTCCTCAGACTACAAACCTACATTGAGTAAGTCAGGCTTAGCCTGTTCCCATGCTTCTTCTGCCCAGGACCCCACCCACTCCTTATTATAAAGGGACCTAAACTCTACCCACACCCACACCTAGGAGAGGGAGTCTCCTTTAAAGGGGTACTAACACCTGCTTACTTGCCTGTTTCCCCAATGAGAATAGAACACCTAGGGTAGATTTACTAAAACCAGTGCACTCAGAATTTGGTGCAGCTGTGCAGGGTAGCCAATCAGCTTCTAACTTGACAGTATAGTTACATACATAGTTACATAGTTAGTCTGGCTGAAAAAAGACAAGAGTCCATCCAGTTCAACCATAAAAAAGTTATAATCCTATACTCACAGCTGATCCAGAGGAAGGCAAAAAAACCCAGCAAAGGATGTACCAATTTGCTCCTGCAGGGGAAAAAATTCCTTCCTGATCCCCTGAGAGGCAATCGGATATTCCCTGGATCAACTTTACCTATAAATGTTAGTATCCAGTTACAGGTGAAACTCGAAAAATTAGAATATGGTGCAAAAGTTCATTTATTTCAGTAATGCAACTTAAAAGGTGAAACTAATATATGAGATAGACTCATTACATGCAAAGCAAGATAGTTCAAGCCGTGATTTGTCATCATTGTGATGATTATGGCTTACAGCTCATGAAAACCCCAAATCCACAATCTCAGAAAATTAGAATATTGTGAAAAGGTGCAATATTCTCGGCTCAAAGTGTCCCACTCTAACCACTTGCCTACCAGGCACTTATACCCCCTTATTTACCAGGCCAATTTTCAGCTTTCAGCGCTGCCGCACTTTGATTGACAATTGCGCGGTCATGCAACATTGTACCCATATGAAATTTTGATAATTTTTTTCTCACAAATAGAGCTTTCTTTTGGTGGTATTTAATCGCCACTGGGCGCTTTACTTTTTGCGCTATAAATAAAAAATTGCCAAAAATTTGAAAAAAAAAAAGTTTCTTTGTTTCTATTATAAAATTTTTCAAACAGGTAATTTTTCTCCTTCACTGATGTGCGTTGATGAGGCAGCACTGATGGACACTGATAGGCGGCACTGATGGGCACTGATAGGCAGCACTAAAGGGCACTGATAGGCAGTACTAATGAGGTGGCACGGATAGGCGGCACTGATAGACAGCACTAATGAGGTGTCACGGATAGGCGGCACTAATATGCAGCACTGATAGGCGGCACTGATAGGTGACACTGATGATGGGTACTGATAGACGGCACTGACTGGCATCACTGCTGGGCACTGACTGGCACAACCGCTGGGCACTGACTGGTGGCACTGACTGGCAGCACTGCTGGGCTGCACTGGTGGGCAGCACTGGTGGGTGGGCACAGGTGGGTGGCACTGGTGGGCACAGGTGGGTGGCACTGGTGGGCACAGGTGGGTGGGCACAGGTGGGTGGCACTGCTGGGCACAGGTAGGTGGCACTTCTGGGCACAGGTGTGTGACATTGCAGAGTGGCACAGGTGGTTGCACTGCTGGGCACAGGTGGGTGATCTGCTGGGCACAGGTGGGTGATCTGCTGGGCACAGGTGGGCGGAGCTAGTGGGCGCACTGCTGGGCACAGGTGGGCGGAACTTGCGGGTGGCACTGCTGGGCACCGATCATCAGGGCACTGATCATCAGTGCCCTGATGATCGGTGCCGATCCCCGCTCTGACAACTGCCGGTTCTCGGCAGTACTTTCCTCACGATCTGACAGCGTGAGGAAAGTGCAGCCGAGAACCGGCACTTGCATTTCCCTCTGATCAGCGTGTCATTGGACACCGCTGATCAGGTGGTAAAAGGCCGCTGTGATTGGCCTTTTACCACATCGCGTGATCAGCTGTGTCCGTAGGACACAGCGATCACGGAGATCGCCGGGTGCGCGCCCCCTGGGGCGCGCAGGTGAGCGCATTCTGGTGGGACGTCATATGACGTCCACTCAGAACTGGCCGGCCGCAGTTTAGCCGTCATTCGGCTATCTGCGGTCGGCAACAAGCTAATCAGCTAATTAGGCCATAACACCTGCAAAGGGTTCCTGAGCTTTTAAATGGTCTCTCAGTCTGGTTCAGTAGGAATCACAATCATGGGAAAGACTGCTGACCTGACAGTTGTGCAGAAAACCATCATTGACACCCTCCATAAGGAGGGAAAGCCTCAAAAGGTAATTGCAAAAGAAGTTGGATGTTCCCAAAGTGCTGTATCAAAGCACATTAATAGAAAGTTATGTGGAAGGGAAAAGTGTGGAAGAAAAAGGTGCACAAGCAGCAGGGATGACCACAGCCTGGAGAGGATTGTCAGGAAAAAGGCCATTCAAAAGTGTAGGGGACTTTCACAAGGAGTGAACTAAGGCTGGAGTCAGTGCATCAAGAGCCACCACACACAGATGGATCCTGGACATGGGCTTCAAATGTCGTATTCCTCTTGTCAAGCCGCTCCTGAACAACAAACAACGTCAGAAGCGTCTTACCTGGGCTAAAGAAAAACAGACCTAGTCTGGTGCTCAGTGGTCCAAAGTCCTCTTTTCTGATGAGAACAACTTTTGCATCTCATTTGGAAACCAAGGACCCAGAGTATGGAGGAAAAATGGAGAGGCCCAAGGACCCCGAGTATGGAGGAAGAATGGAGAGGCCCAAGGACCCCGAGTATGGAGGAAGAATGGAGAGGCCCAAGGACCCCGAGTATGGAGGAAGAATGGAGAGGCACACACTGCAAGATGCTTGAAGTCCAGAGTGAAGTTTCCACAGTCTGTGTTGATTTGGGGAGCCATGTCACCTGCTGGTGTTGGTCCACTGTGCTTCATTAAGTCCAGGGTCAACGCAGCCGTCTACCAGGAGATTTTGGAGCACTTCATGCTTCCTTCCGCAGACGAGCTTTATGGGGATGCTGACTTCATTTTCCAGCAGGACTTGGCACCTGCCCACACTGCCAAAAGCACCAAAACTTGGTTCAATGACCGTGGGATTACTGTGCTTGATTGGCCAGCGAAGTCGCCTGACCTGAACCCCATAGAGAATCTATGGGGCATTGCCAAGAGAAAGATGAGAGACATGAGACCGAGCAATGCAGAAGAGCTGAAGGCCGCTATTGAAGCATCCTGGTCTTCCATAACACCTCAGCAGTGCCACAGGCTGATAGCTTCCATGCCACGCCGCATTGAGGCAGTAATTGCTGCAAAAGGGGCCCAAACCAAGTACTGAGCACATATGCATGCTTCTACTTTTCAGAGGTCCGATATTGTTCTATGTAGAATCCTTGTTTTATTGATTGCATGTAATATTCTAATTTTCTGAGATTGTGGATTTGGGGTTTTCATGAGCTGTGAGCCATAATCATCACAATGATGACAAATCACGGCTTGAACTATCTTGCTTTGCATGTAATGAGTCTATCTCATATATTAGTTTCACCTTTTAAGTTGCATTACTGAAATTAATGAACTTTTCCATGATATTCTAATTTTTCGAATATTACCTGTATATTACGTGTATCTAAGAAAGAATTCAGGCCTGTTTTGAAGCAATCCACTGAGCTGGCCAGAACCAGCTCTTGAGGGAGTCTATGCCACATTTTCACATCTCTTACTGTGATGAAACCTTTCTGTATTTGGAGATTAAATCTCTTTTCCTCCAGATGTAAAGAGCGCCCCCTTGTCCTCTGTAATGACCTCAGGGTGAATAACTCTACACCGAGTTCACTATATGAACCACTGATGTACTTATACATGGTGATCATATCCCCCATTATGTATTATACATGGAGATCATATCCCCCCTTATGTATTATACATGGAGATCATATCCCCCCTTATGTATTATACACGGAGATCATATCCCCCTTATGTATTATACATGGAGGTCATATCCCCCCTTATGTATTATACATGGAGATCATATCCCCCTTATGTATTATACATGGAGATCATATCCCCCCTTATGTATTATACATGGAGATCATATCCCCCCTTATGTATTATACATGGAGATCATATCCCCCCTTATGTATTATACATGGAGATCATATCCCCCCTTATGTATTATACATGGTGATCATATCCCCCTTATGTATTATACATGGAGATCATATCCCCCTTATGTATTATACATGGAGATCATATCCCCCCTTATGTATTATACATGGAGATCATATCCCCCCTTATGTATTATACAGGATGATCATATCCCCCCTTATGTATTATTCATGGAGATCATACCCCCCCTTATGTATTATACATGGTGATCATATCCCCCCCTTATGTATTATACATGGAGATCATATCCCCCTTATGTATTATACATGGAGATCATATCCCCCCTTATGTAACATACATGAAGATCATATCCCCCCCCCTTATGTATTATACATGGTGATCATATCCCCCTTATGTATTATACATAGTGATCATATCCCCCCTTATGTATTATACATGGAGATCATATCCCCCCTTATAAAATATACATGGTGATCATATCCCCCCTTATGTATTATACATGGTGATCATATCCCCCCTTATGTATTATACATGGAGATCATATCCCCCCTTATGTATTATACATGGAGATCATATCCCCCTTATGTATTATACATGGAGATCATATCCCCCCTTATATATTATACATGGTGATCATATCCCCCCTTATGTATTATACATGGAGATCATATCCCCCCTTATGTATTATACATGGAGATCATATCCCCCCTTATATATTATACATGGAGATCATATTCCCTTGTGTATTATACATGGAGATCATATCCCCCCTTATACATGGTGATCATATCCCCCTTATGTGTTATACATAGAGATCATATCTCCCCTTATGTATTATACATAGAGATCATATCCCCCTTATGTATTATACACGGTGATCATATCCCCCCTTATGTATTATACACGGTGATCATATCCCCCCTTATGTATTATACATGGAGATCATATCCCCCCTTATGTATTATACATGGAGATCATATCCTCCTTATGTATTATACATGGAGATCATATCCCCCCTTATGTATTATACATGGAGATCATATCCCCCCCTTATGTATTATACATGGTGATCATATCCCCCCCTTATGTATTATACATGGAGATCATATCCCCCTTATGTATTATACATGGTGATCATATCCCCCCTTATGTATTATACATGGAGATCATATCCCCCCTTATATAATATACATGGTGATCATACCCCCCCTTATGTATTATACATGGAGTTCATATCCCCCCTTATGTATTATACATGGAGATCATACCCCCCCCCTTATATATTATACATGGAGATCATATCCCCTTATGTATTATACATGGTGATCATATCCCCCCTTATGTATTATACATGGTGATCATATCCCCCCTTATGTATTATACATGGAGATCATATCCCCCCTTATGTATTATGCATGGAGATCATATCCCCCCTTATATATTATACATGGAGATCATATACCCCCTTATGTATTATACATGGTGATCATTTCCCCCTTATGTGTTATACATAGAGATCATATCCCCCCTTATGTGTTATACATAGAGATCATATCCCCCTTATGTATTATACACGGTGATCATATCCCCCCTTATGTATTATACACGGTGATCATATCCCCCCTTATGTATTATACATGGAGATCATATCCCCCCTTATGTATTATACATGGAGATCATATCCCCCCCTTATGTATTATACATGGAGATCATATCCCCCTTATGTATTATACATAGAGATCATATCCCCCCCTTATGTATTATACATGGAGATCATATCCCCCCTTATGTATTATACATGGAGATCATATCCCCCCTTATGTATTATACATGGAGATCATATCCCCCTTATGTATTATACATGGAGATCATATCCCCCTTATCTATTATACATGGTGATCATATCCCCCCTTATGTATTATACATGGAGATCATATCCCCCGTTATGTATTATACATGGAGATCATATCCCCCTTATGTATTATACATGGAGATCATATCCCCCCTTATATATTATACATGGAGATCATATCCCCCCTTATGTATTATACATGGAGATCATATCCCCCTTTATGTATTATACATGGAGATCATATCCCCCCTTATATATTATACATGGAGATCATATTCCCTTATGTATTATACATGGAGATCATATCCCCCCTTATACATGGTGATCATATCCCCCTTATGTGTTATACATAGAGATCATATCTCCCCTTATGTATTATACATAGAGATCATATCCCCCTTATGTATTATACATGGTGATCATATCCCCCCTTATGTATTATACACGGTGATCATATCCCCCCTTATGTATTATACATGGAGATCATATCCCCCCTTATGTATTATACATGGAGATCATATCCCCCCTTATGTATTATACATGGAGATCATATCCTCCTTATGTATTATACATGGAGATCATATCCCCCCTTATGTATTATACATGGAGATCATATCCCCCCCTTATGTATTATACATGGTGATCATATCCCCCCTTATGTATTATACATGGAGATCATATCCCCCTTATGTATTATACATGGTGATCATACCCCCCCTTATGTATTATACATGGAGTTCATACCCCCCCTTATGTATTATACATGGAGATCATACCCCCCCCTTATATATTATACATGGAGATCATATCCCCTTATGTATTATACATGGTGATCATATCCCCCCCTTATGTATTATACATGGTGATCATATCCCCCCTTATGTATTATACATGGAGATCATATCCCCCCTTATGTATTATGCATGGAGATCATATCCCCCCTTATATATTATACATGGAGATCATATACCCCCTTATGTATTATACATGGTGATCATTTCCCCCTTATGTGTTATACATAGAGATCATATCCCCCCTTATGTGTTATACATAGAGATCATATCCCCCTTATGTATTATACACGGTGATCATATCCCCCCTTATGTATTATACACGGTGATCATATCCCCCCTTATGTATTATACACAGTGATCATATCCCCCCTTATGTATTATACATGGAGATCATATCCCCCCTTATGTATTATACATGGAGATCATATCCCCCCTTATGTATTATACACAGTGATCATATCCCCCCTTATGCATTATACACGGTGATCATATCCCCCCTTATGTATTATACACTGTGATCATATCCCCCCTTATGTATTATACATGGAGATCATATCCCCCCCTCCCTTATGTATTATACATGGTGATCATATCCCCCCTTATGTATTATACATGGAGATCATATCCCCCTTATGTATTATACATGGAGATCATATCCCCCTTATATATTATACATGGTGATCATATCCCCCTTATGTATTATACATGGTGATCATATCCCCCCTTATGTATTATACATGGTGATCATATCCCCCCTTATGTATTATACATGGAGATCATATCCCCCCTTATGTATTATACATGGAGATCATATCCCCCTTATGTATTATATATGGTGATCATATCCCCCTTATGTATTATATATGGTGATCATATCCCCCCTTATGTATTATACACGGAGATCATATCCCCCCTTATGTATTATACATGGAGATCATATCCCCCCTTATGTATTATACATGGAGATCATATCCCCCCTTATGTATTATACATGGAGATCATATCCCCCCTTATGTATTATACGTGGTGATCATATCCCCCCTTATGTATTATACGTGGTGATCATATCCCCCCTCATGTATTATACATGGTGATCATATCCCCCTTATGTATTATACATGGAGATCATATCCCCCCCCCCCCCCTTATGGATTATACATGGTGATCATATCCCCCCTTATGTATTACACATGGAGATCATATCCCCCCTTATGTATTATACATGGTGATCATATCCCCCTTATGTATTATACATGGAGATCATATCCCCCCTTATGTATTATACATGGAGATCATATCCCCCCTTATGTATTATACATAGAGATCGTATCCCCCTTATGTATTATACATGGAGATCATATCCCCCTTATGTATTATACATGGAGATCATATCCCCCCTTATGTATTATACATGGTGATCATATCCCCCCTTATGTATTATACATGGCGATCATATCCCCCCTTATGTATTATACATGGAGATCATATCCCCCCCTCCCTTATGTATTATACACGGTGATCATATCCCCCTTATGTATTATACATGGAGATCATATCCCCCTTATGTATTATACATGGAGATCATATCCCCCCCTCCCTTATGTATTATACATGGAGATCATATCCCCCCTTATGTATTATACATGGAGATCATATCCCCCTTATGTATTATACATGGAGATCATATCCCTCCTTATGTATTATACATGGTGATCATATCCCCCCTTATGTATTATACATGGAGATCATATCCCCCCCTTATGTATTATACATGGAGATCATATCCCCCTTATGTATTATACATGGAGATCATATCCCCCCTTATGTATTATACATGGAGATCATATCCCCCCTTATGTATTATACATGGAGATCATATCCCTCCTTATGTATTATACATGGAAATCATATCCCCCTTATGTATTATACATGGAGATCATACCCCCCCATGTATTATACATGGAGATCATTTCCCCCCTTATGTATTATACATGGTGATCATATCCCCCTTATGTATTATACATGGAGATCATATCCCCCCTTATGTATTATACATGGAGATAATATCCCCCTTATGTATTATACATGGAGATCATATCCCCCTTATGTATTATACATGGAGATCATATCCCCCCTTATGTATTATACATGGAGATCATATCCCCCCTTATGTATTATACATGGAGATCATATCCCCCCTTATGTATTATATGGAGATCATATCCCCCCTTAATTTCCTCTTCTCAATAGAGAATAAATTCAGTTACTCTAATCTTTCCTCATAGCTGATCTCCTCCATGCCTCTTATCAGTTTGGTTTCCCTTCTCTGTACTTTCTCCAGTTCCCCAATGTTCTTTATGTGAATTGGTGCCCAAAACTGAACTGTATATTCCAGATGAGGTATTACTAATGATTTGTATCGGGGGGGGGGATGATATCTCTCTCTGGAGTCTATACCTCTCCTAATACAAGAGAGGATTTTGCTCGCTTTAAAATCCACAGCTTGGCATTGCTGCCATTATTAAAGTGGAGTTCCACCTAAAAAATATAAAAGTCAGCAGCTACAAAAACTGTAGTTACTGACTTTTAAAATACAGCCACTTACCTGTCCCTCAGTCCAGTGGTGTCCTCACCATGGCTGGTTTCACCGGCCGTCTTCTCTCCCTGGCACGGGCATCTTCAGTGTGGGCATCCGGCTGTGACAGCTTGCGGCTTCTTAGCCGGGTGCCCACTGCGCATGCTTGAGAAGCGCTGCGCTTTGTGAATGGTCTCGTAGTCTTGTGGGAGCTGTCACGTGTCCCAGAAGACTACGGCGAGGGAGGGGGGGAGGACAACTTTTGCTTCCAATCGTCTAGGCGATTGCAGTGGAAGTGGGAGCGGGTACCTGTCAAATTCCCGCTCCCCAAAGGTGCCAATCCTTAATGGGGAGCGGGGGACAAAGGCTTAAAGCTGAACTTCCCCTTTTGGGTGGAGCTCCGTTTTAAGCTTGAGATCTACCAGAACTCCCAGATCCTTCTCCACCATTGACCCCCCCAGTTGTACCCCCCCTCCCCTAGTATGTATGATGCATGCTTATTCTTAGCCCCCAAGTGCAGAAACTTACATTTATCAACATTAAACCTCATTTCCCACATAGTTGCCCAATTACGCAGAGCATTGAGGTCGGCTTGTAAATTGGAGACATCCTGTAAGGACGTTATTCCCCGGCACAGCTTGGTGTCATCTGCAAAGACTGAAATGGGATTTATAATCTCAGACCCCATATTGTTTATAAATATATTAAAAAGTAAGGGTCCCAACACTGAACCTTGGGGTACCCCACTGACAACACTGAACCTTGGGGTACCCCACTGACAACACTGAACCTTGGGGTACACCACTGACAACACTGAACCTTGGGGTACACCACTGACAACACTGAACCTTGAAGTACACCACTGACAACACTGAACCTTGGGGTACAACACTGAACCTTGAAGTACACCACTGACAACACTGAACCTTGGGGTACACCACTGACGACACTGAACCTTGGGGTACACCACTGACAACACTGAACCTTGGGGTACACCACTGACAACACTGAACCTTGAAGTACACCACTGACAACACTGAACCTTGGGGTACAACACTGAACCTTGAAGTACACCACTGACAACACTGAACCTTGGGGTACCCCACTGACAACACTGAACCTTGGGGTACACCACTGATAACACTGAACCTTGAAGTACACCACTGACAACACTGAACCTTGGGGTACACCATTGACAAAACTGAACCTTGGGGTACACCACTGACAACACTGAACCTTGAAGTATACCACTGACAACACTGAACCTTGGGGTACCCCACTGACACCCCTAGACCATTCAGAGTATGAATCATTAACCACTACTCTCTGAATACCATCTTTTAGCCAGTTTTCTAACCATTTACATACAGGGGAAAGCCAGGAGAACACAGTGATTATTACTAATAGCTATAGTCTCTGGCAATAATCGCATGAAAAATCCGACAGGCTGGTTGTACCCAAGTAATACGACAATCGATTTGGGTACAATCAGCCTGTCCATAGATGGTTCAAATCTGGGCCGGTCCCTGCTGAACCCACAAAGATTCAAATCATCTATGACCAGCTTTACATTCATCTGGTGGATGGATTTGAATTAAAATCTCCAGGATAAGATCCCAGTTCAAGCAATTGTGGGTGGAGATGTGGAGTTGTCCTCTATCTTCATATTACCTCTTTTACTTTCTTAAAGGTTAGTTCCAAGGTGAGCAGATTTGCTATCAGAGCACACTGGGGTGGTGGAGTTGATTCTCACTGCGTGAATAAGTCTGAAGAGCACATTTGGATGGTGTACGAATTTTTTTTTGAAGAATTTTGAATTGACTATTTTACACAATACAGTATATGGTTTCTGCACTTCTTTAAAAATTTTATTAACTTTTTTTATGTAATTGATTTTAAGCACAAGTTAATCAATTATTTTGCATTGATTGTTTTCATTATTATTTTGAGTGTTGCACTTTATTTATTATTTCATATCTATGTTAGCTGCCATTGTTTGACTAAGACAGCTGAGTTTTGAAGGACAAGGTTTATATATATGAATTTATTTGGATTCTAAAGGCAATCAAAACATTATCTTACAGGGTGCACAGTGTGTCCTGAACGCTGGTTGCGGCACAGAGAGAGCTGCTATTACTTCTCATCTGGCAAAGACTACAGAACATGGAATGAGAGCCGGGAAATGTGTGAAGGGATGGGAGCCCATCTACTGGTCATAGAGGACGGGGATCAGCAGGTATGGTATAACATGGCAATAGATGTGATATGTATTGTTTCATTTTATTTACTATTTCTTTCATATGTAGATTAAAGGAGTGCCCTTTGATCTGCATATGACATCAATTTACATAGTTAAAGTGGTTGTAAACCTCACTCATGAAATATGAACAAAGCATATCCCTCTATAGTGTTTGCTTGTCTTAATCCAAAGCACTGTCATTTCTGTCTGCTGTCTCATTCCTCTGCTATAAGCCTGAGTAACTTTGGACAAGTTTTCCTGACACCAAGAGATAAATGGTGACAGGAGGGCACAGTCTGTGACTGACAGCCTCAGTTCTGTTCCTGTGAGATGTGTGAAGGGACAGCCCTCAAAATTGCCACTCACCTGTTCGCATTTGGCAAGTGGAAATAACATGGGGGTGAGCAGGGCCAGGACTAGGGGCGGGTGGTGGGGGCAATTACGGCAATTATCTCCCGGTATGGCTTTCAATGAAGCGGCTGGAAGTCGCTTCTCCTTCTCCTCCCACGGCTTTCATCTGCTTCACTGAAGGCATATAGGGAGACCGGTGCTTGTAACTGTCCGCACTGCTGCACTGATCATCCCTGACCATCTGTCAGATTTCAGTTTCTTTCTGGGCCCCTGTGTGCTCCTCAGTGCCCAGCCCCTTCCCTGCATCCCCTGCACCAATAGGAGACGAGAGAGACTGGATCTGCTCTGCTTCCCCCTAAGTTCTCCCACACTCCAGTCCATGCAGCTTCTGAGAAGAAGATTTGTTGGCCAAAAATTATATACAGAGCCAGCCAGTAGCTCTGTGTTGCTTCTGACAGAGCATGTGAACCAGGAACCATCCATGTGAGTCCGATCTTCCCTGCCCTTCCCTTACTCTGCTTAAAACATTTAACAGTGCCATTTCATGAGATAATTTATGATGGTATGTTTAGGGGCGGGACAGGGTAGGGGTTGGGTGGGGCAACTGGTGGCGAGTAACTCTGAAAATCCTGGCTAGTAGCTCAGGACTTGAAATTTTGAGCCCTGTGAAAAAGGGGGGGGGGGGTGTTCCTTTCCTCCAATCAGCTCTCAGAGCTCTCCTCACTGATGTAATGTCAGATCCCCGCCCTCTTCTTTTCAGAGCTGAGAGATCCTGTATATTATGTACTTTAAAAAAAAAATCCATCCCCTACATTCATTCAACCACCTTCCATTCCGCCGTTGTATATAAACAGCCGGACGGTGGCACTGCAGGGTCGGGTGGCCATTTATAAACGGCCTCCCTGCACTCTGCTTATGCGCGCTCCCTGGGAGCGCGCAGCACCGCGATCCGAACACCGATCGTCGGACGGGACCTCTGTGCGAGGTCCTGATCATGTGATCACTGACTGGCCAATCAGTGATCACATGTAGAGTAGTAAGCAAGGTATCACTTGTGACATCATTGCTTACTATGTGTGAAATGTGTGAATGATCACAGAGGTCACATGTACAGAGCTATTCACAACAGCCTTGTACCATGTGACAAGCTGTGACCAATCACAGCTCACTCAGTAGTTCTCAATGGTTGCAAGAATGCAGCCAGAGAGGAGAAATTATTGCTTTTACAGCCTTTATGGGTATAAAAGCAATCAGTGTAAAAAAAAAAAAGAAATCTTCATCACCCCCCACAAGTAGTAAAGTGTCACTGCTAGGGTGACAGTATGTAAAAAAAAAAAATAATAATATAAAAAAAAAAAAATTAAAAAAGAAATGTTTAAAAATGATAATTTTTGGTTATAAACTAATTTAGGTTATTTTTTTTAACTAAAAATATAACGGAATAAATTTTGGCCAAGATTTATGATGAAATACTATTTATTTGCAAAATTTTATAAGAAAAACCCTTTTTTCAAAATTTTTGGACTTTTTAATTTACATAGCAAAAAAAAAAAAAATTCCAGTGGGGAATAAATACCACCAAAATAAAGCTTTATCTGTCTCAAAAAATGCTAAAAAATTCATATGGGTACAGTGTTGCATGACCGCGCAATTGTCATTCAAAGTGTGATAGCGCTGAAAGCTGAAAATTGGCCTGGACAGGAAGGGGGTGGAAGTGTCCGGACACTAAGTGGTTAATATTTATTTTTTTTTTACTTATTATTATTCCTTATTATTTGTTTGGTGGATTATTTTCTTTAGTGTCACAGAAAACAAATGTCAAAGAAAATTACCAAAATATAAAAGTGTTGCATTTTTCATTTGCAAATAATCTTGCCATGTTTTGTGCCAAATAATTCTAGTGTCAATTTCTGGGGGGAAAAGTGTATTCTTTTTAATTACAGTAAAGCTTCTATTTTAAACTAACACTGGTCAAAATAAAATAGAATGTTTTTTATCTTGTATGTATTACATTTTTGAAAATTTTTGCAAAACAATTATGACAAAGAAAGCATAATTTGTAAGAAGGGCTTCGTCCCTATCCCCGCTCCTGTCCTGCTAGAACACTATCCCTCCTGCTAATTTTGAACCCTCTGCCATGTTGTGTCCCACTCCTTGCCATAGGCCTCCACACAACATTCCTGGTCATAGACTTTCATGTCCCCAAAGAAGGAATGTCCACAAGTAGTTTGCTACCCTTTACTGGTGGTATTCAGGAAATGGTATAATAGTCACATCACAAAGACATACTGTACATTCTGGAGTCACTTGACATTACACATTACATCACATTTAGTGGACGGTTCACCGTAGTCAAAAGTGAAAGCATGTGAAGCACCTCAGAAGCCATCTCCCTTTATACAGTTGTGTTCAAAATAATAGCAGTCAGACATCACTAACCGGATCAATCACTGTTTTTGGTAGAAATCATATTTCTACATGGCAAATAATTTCCTAGCAGGTGTAGTAGAGTAATAGAAATCCAACAGACCCGACAATCATGACATGCATGCTGCTGATTCTGTGTCATTGAATCACTCATTGAAAGGGGCGTGTTCAAAATAATAGCAGTGTGGAGTTCTATTAGTGAGGTCATTCATTCTTTGAAAAACAGGTGGAAATTATTGCCCTTATTTAAGGAAGGAAGGCAGCAAATGTTGGACATGCTGGTTACAGTGCATTTCTCTCTGAAATTCTGAGGAAAATGGGTCGTTCCAGACATTGTTCAGAAGAACAGCGTACCTTGATTAAAAAGTTGATTGGAGAGGGGAAAACATATAATGAAGTACAGAAAATGATCGGCTGCTCAGCTAAAATGATCGCAAATGCTTTAAAATGGCAACCAAAACCTGAAAGACGTGGAAGAAAGCGAAAAACTACCATTGGAATGGATAGAAGAATAGCCAAAATGGCGCGGACTCAGCCAACAATCAGCTCCAGGAAGATGAAAGAAGGTGTGACGTTCCCTGTGAGGACTGTTACAATTAGAAGACCCCTATGTGAAGCCAAGCTATCTGCAAGAAGTCCCCGCAAAGTCCCACTGTTGGAAAAAAGACGTGTGCTGAAGAGGTTACAATCTGCCAAACAGCACATTGACTGGCCTAAAAAGAAATGGCGCAACATTTTGTGGACTGATGAAAGTAAGATTGTTCTTTTTGGGTCTAGTGGGCGGAGACAGTTTGTCAGACGACCCCCAAACACTGAATTCAAGCCACAGTACACTGTGAAGACAGTGAAGCATGGTGGTGCAAGCATCATGATATGGGGATGTTTCTCATACTACGGTGTTGTGCCTATTTATCGCATACCAGGGATCATGGATCAGTTTGAATACATCAGAATACTTGAAGAGGTCATGCTGCCTTATGCTGAAGAGGACAAGACAACAAGACAACGACCCCAAACACACCAGTAAACGTGCAACATTTTGGTTCCAGACCAACAAGATGGACGTTATGGAGTGACCAGCCCAATCCCCGGATCTTAATCCAATAGAAAACTTGTGGGGTGACATCAAAAATGCCGTTTCTGAGGCAAAACCAAGAAATAGAGAAGAACTGTGGAATGTGGTCCAATCATCCTGGGCTGGAATACCTGATCACAGGGGCCAGAAGTTGGGGGACTCCATGCAACACAGATGTACAGCAGTTCTCAGAAACAGTGCGACTACAACCAAATATTCATGAAGTGATTCAAAGGAAAGCAAAATCTTCAAACATTTCTCAGTTTATATAGTGAATGTTTGAGTTTGTAAAGAAGAATACAAACACTGCCATTTTTTTGAACCGTCTAATATTCACTTTTCTTCCATTTTTTTAGAGGAACAACACAAATTTGATGTATTTTTCTTCATGTTTTGATTTGGAATAGAATGTGTCGTGTTCCCAATGCATTTGAGTGTATGGAAATAAAAGCTATTAGAAGGATTTTCAGCTTTATTCGCTTTTCTCAACACACTGCTATTATTTTGAACACAACTGTAGGTGGGAATACAGGATTAGAAAATCAACTGATTGGTCATCCGACGACCGAGAGGCGTTCATTCATTGGTCGAAATCGTGGCCCACATTAACCAATCTAAAAAAATTGTTTGTGGGGTAATACGTAGTGTTGATGTCTTCCAAACAAGTGGAAGTGATGCAGTGTGCGTGTGACCTTGTAGCCACGCCCTTCTGGCCAGAACGAGCGATATACACACCATTAACAGCGATGAGTATAATATCGTTTATTACATTATCTATATACATAATAGTGATCTATCCATCCATTCAGTCATATCAGACCCTTGGTGATTGCATGAACCGTCACTCGCAAGCAACTTTTTCCATGAATTCTCTTAGCAATTATTTTACAGGGTAGGTTGC
Source organism: Staurois parvus (assembly GCF_062004578.1). Classification (NCBI taxonomy): domain Eukaryota; kingdom Metazoa; phylum Chordata; class Amphibia; order Anura; family Ranidae; genus Staurois; species Staurois parvus. The sequence goes on along the minus strand of NW_028318907.1, from coordinate 753,787 downwards.
CAGGTCTTTCCCCAACCCCCCACCATGCAGGAACTCCCGCATGGCCAGGGATGAAACTAGGACAATTTAGACAGGAGCCAATTAACCTACCAGAGAATGTCTTTGGAATGTGGGAGGAAACGGGAGCACCCGGAGGAAACCCACGCGAACACAGGGAGAATATGCAAACTCCATGCAGGAGGCACCATGGTTGGGAATTGAACCCATGACCCAATTACTGCAAGGGAGACGTGCTAACCACTAAGCCACTGTGCCGCCCCTATAAATAGTGATACATAAAATAGAATATACAGAATTCCGGTTCCATGATCTCATTGGGCCAATCTACTTTTAACATTTGGATTTTTCGTTCGTGTTTATGAAGATTCCTCGGACATAAACATCCGAGTCATCTTCTGTTTCCGCTCATGTGTGATAGCGCTTGATAGATTTTTTTCGTACGATCGTCATACCATCTCATAGAAAATCCGTCGTTCGTATGCGAAACAACAACATTTTTCACTGTTGTCCAACCGGATTTTTTTGTTCACAATATCATTATTGGTTAAAACATCCTGCTCACCAAGGAAGAGAAAATCGTTCCATCAGTGAATTTCCGTGAAATTTTTCGGACGATTTTCTTATCATGTGTATGGGGCATTAGTCTTTCCTCTGCCCAGGATCTCTGCAGTCACCTGCTCCTTACGTACATATCTCCTGGGACTCTTCAGGAAATCTCTCAGCCTTGCCTAAAAGGCCTTTTGCAATCCATCCCTAGTCCCTGGTGAGACTCTGTACTATAACCAGACACTATTCTGGTACAGAGCCACGTAGTGGCAAAGTAGCTAAATGTACCTGCCTTCAAGTTTGCCCCCCCCAGATGTATTTATTACTTTGTTATCTTGAATAATGACAACGTTATTGCTAAATAAACAGGCCCATGATGGAAATATAAAAATTGCTCTGGTCCATAGGGGGTATAAAAAGTACAATAGCTGGAATGATTATATTACATAGTTTGAGATAAATCTAGAGCTGATTGTACAAGCATTGTATAGTCAGACTGTAATGTGTATGGTGAGCTATAGTTTTTAACAAGGTAAACTTTAAAATGACCTGGGAGGACAGAATTCTTGTGTCAGGAGAACCTTTTTCTCTTTGACATTGTCGTCTATTCTGATTTAATTGCCATGTATTTGTCCAGCATTATGCCATTGGTCTAGCCATTTCTCCGATTGGGGGTTATTTACTAAAGCTGGAGCGCTCAGAATCTGGTGCAGCTCAGCGTGATAGCCAATCAGCTTCTAACTTCAGCTTGTTCACTTAGGCTTTGACATTAACTACTTCAGCTCCGGAAGATATACCCCCCTTCATGACCAGGTTATTTTTTTGTGATGTGGCAATGTGTTTCTTTAACCACTTACCATCCTGCCACTGTAGAAATACGGCGGCAGGGCGGCACGGGTAGGCAAAACCACGTTTTAAAACGTGTGTTTTGTAAACAGATAGGGGGCGCGCGCGAGGCGCGCCGCCGCCCTATCTGTCCCGCCGATCACCGCCACGGATGTCAGTCGCCGGGTCACAGCCGGTCCTTACCGTCTGTTTCCCGGCGATCGGCGGCAAACAGTGACAGACAGCACAGCTGCAGTAGCTGTGCTGTCTGTCATTTCCCTGACAGCTCGAGGACGAAAGAAAGAAGAGTTTCTCTCTCGATCAGCGGTGTCCCATGCAGCACACACCCCCGCCCCCTAGTAAAACACTCCCCCTCACTCCTATAACCCTTCCCTGCAAAATAAAGTTAACCCCTTCCTCCCCAGTGCCATTAGTACAGTGTCAGTGTTTTTTTTTTTTTGCCCTGATCACTGTATTAGTGTTTTTGGGGATGTCAGTGACCCCAAGTCAGTACCCCCCAATGTCAGAATGTCTGCCGCAGTCCCGCCATAAGTCGCTGGTCGCTGCCATAAGTCACTGATCGCCGCCATAATTTGCTGATCGCCGCCATTATTAGTATGAAAAAAAAACTAAAAATCCCGCCATTTGTAAACGCTATAACTTTCTCGTAAACCAATTAATTTACACGTATTTTTTTTTTTTTTTAGCAAAGATGTCGCAGAATGCATTTTGGCAGAAATTTATGACTAAATTTGATTTTTGCATTTTTTTTACTGGACATGTTTTATAGCAAAAAGTCCAAAATATTGTTTTTTTTCCTCAAAATTGTCAGCCTTTTTTTTTATAGCGCAAAAAATAATTGCACAGGCAATCAAATACCACCAAAAGAAAGCTCAATTTGTGGGGAAAAAAAGGATGTAAATTTCATTTATGTACCATATTGCATGACCGCGCAATTGTCTGTTAAACTAGCGCAGCGCTGTATAGCAGAAAAATGGTGTAAATTGCAGTATCTATACCATAGTTTGTAGACGCTATAACTTCCACACAAAGCAATCAATATACACTTATTGGGATTTTTTTTACCAAAAACATGGAGCAGAATACATTTTGGCCTAAATTTATAACCAACTTTGAGTTTACTATATATTTTATATAGCTGAAAGTAAAAAATATTGTTTTTCTTCAAAACTTTTGGCCTTTTTTTGTTTATAGCGTGAAAAATAAAAAGCGCACAAATGATCAGATACCACTGAAAGAAAGCTCTATTTGTGTGAAAAAAAGGACGTAAATTTCGTTTGGGTGCAGCATTGCATGACCGCGCAATTATCAGTTGAATTAGTGCAGCGCCGAGTAGCAAAAAGAGGCCTGGTCATTAAGGGGGGTAAATCCTCAGGAGCTCAAGTGGTTAACTGACAATTGCGTGGTTATGCAATGCTGTACATAAATTAAATTTATGTATTTTTTCCCCCATAAATAGAGATTTCTTTTGGTGGTGTTTGACCACCTCTGGGTTTTTTATTTTTTGCACTATAAACAAAAAAAGACAGAATTAAAAAAATAATAATAATATATATATATATATATATATATATATATATATATATATTCAATGACACTGTCACTGTGTTAATGACACTGGCTGGGAAGGGGTTAAACATCTAGGGCAACCAAAGGGTTAACTGTGTGCCTAGCTATGTGTTTTGTGTTGTGTGTGTGCTGTTTTTACTTGGCAATCTGCTAGATTTTATTCATTGCTTTGCAAGGAAAGAAAATCTAGCAGATCGCCGCTACCTTGTTTACATATGTAGAGTTGCGTCCTTTCAGTCTCCTTAGTGCTCAATGGGTGCCAGTGCTCATCCATTGGCCGGCACCTGTTGATCAGCTTCTGCTGTGTCCAATCACAGCAGAAACCGTGCCCGGTGGCGTGTGCGTGTCTCCTGCGGCTGAAGTGCAAAATCATGTATACTTTCGTGATTTTGCACGGAACATCTTCCCTGTAGCAGTAAATCTGATATAGGTTGGAGTTAAAGTGGTTTTAAATCCTGAAAGCTGATTGGTTTCTATGAAGAGCTGCACCACATTTTGCACAATACAATTTTAGTAAATAACCCTTAAAGTGTGCATATTCTCATGTTAGGGCATGCTGCCTGCTTCAAACCCTGACCACTGAACCCAGCTTCCAGGTTTTATTGGCAAAGCTTAATTGAACAAGCTGAAGTTAGAAGCTGATTGGCTATCATGCACAGCTGCACCAGATTCTGAGTGCTCCAGTTTTTATAATGCAGGCCATACCGAATTCCGAACAAATTTTCTATAGAAAATAATTTTCGTACATTTTGTAATTTGATGGCACCAACATTGGTTTCAAAATTCGACCAGCCAAGCTTTTAATTTCACCTCATGTTGCTACAGAAAAGAATTTTCCTGGCCAAGAATTTTCTTGTCTTTCCAGGTCAGCTCGCGCCCATTTCTTTTTCCCTTACAATGGATTTTTTTATAGACAACACAACAACAAAGAAACAGTCAAAAGCAAGATCACTGACACAAAAGAATAAGGTGTACAATTCTTCTGATGAGGGATAACAGCAAACCAATGAGCGAGTAGGCAAAGGCCAAGGATAATCACCAAAATCGCATACAGAGACTAGGAAAAGCTGAGCAGGGGGTCTCACTGGATGCACATTGATACTCTACACCAAGGACTCTCGAGAAAGTCCGGCAGGTATATAAAACATTACAGGCACGATTCTCTAGGAGTATTACAATCAGCGCAGGTAACATGGAGACTGACAAAAACAAAGGAAAGAAAGAAAAGAGAAAAGTGAAGAAGGGAGAAACAAGGATAGTAAATACAAAGAAAGGGTTCCAGGGGATCGCACCAGGAGAGTCTTATATCGACAGGAGGGTCTGGTCAAATCTAGACGGTTGAGCCACATCAATCCAAGGATGCCAGATCTGCAAAAACTTTGGGTGGGTGTCTAACAGCATGGCCTTTAGCTTCTCATTAACCATTATAAAATTCATCCAATTCTTAATTGCTTTGAAGCTAAGAAGAGGGGTTTTCCAAGCTCTCACAATCGTTAATTTGGTAGCCATAAATAGATGCGATGGCAGCTGCCGCTCAGGACGGAGTAGGCCTACTAATGGTTTAAATAATAGCGCCTCATATGGGTTGCGCTTAATATCTGTGTGTAACAAAGAAGAGCATAGACCATAATTCATAGTCTGCACACCTTGGGGCAAGTCCACCAAATATGAGCCCTGGTGCCTATTTGTTGACAAACCCGAAAGCAAGTGAATATGAGGGGATAAAACGAGCCAGCCGGACCTTTACCATCTGTAAAGGACCTTTTAGGCATTTTCTAAAATAATAACTTTCCTCGAGCATTTAGACAATACTTGAGTCATGATCCGCCAGTCTTGCTGATCTAGACAACCCCCGAGTTCCGATTGCCAATGCTGATGATAAGAGAAAACCAGGGGTGTCCTATAAGAAATAATAGCGGAGTAGACAAGAGAGATCAAGCCTGGCGCATGAGGCCTGATGCTCATTTCTTTTTCCATTACATTTCTTGCACAATTCTCCCATCATTGATATTTTTTTTTAAATTTCCAACATGCCCAATCACTTTAATTCGATGGTCGCTTGAAAATCGGGCATTGTGGGCCACTAATGGTGCCAAATTCAGACAAAAATTCTTAGAAAAGATTTTCGAAAGAAAATTATTTTGGAATTCGACCTGTGTATGGCCGGCTTAAATCTCCCCCATTATGGAAGGGTTCAAGACTTCTGCTTATGTGCCATAAAATCTAATTTCTCTTTTATGTAACAGGATTCTCTGCTACGTTCAGGTTACACATAGACAGCAGTCAGAAAAAGTCCTTTCCATAGACAGTAACAATTTTATCTACCAAAAAAGATCCTCCATTCTACATGTGATGGTGCTGGGTACTATTGGAATGATGCTTCCTGGGTGTGGTCTTTAATTACTTTAGTAAAAAAATAGACATATAAATGATTGTGTTACAAAAATAGTGATAAGTAGACTTAATTGAAACAAACCCATATACAGTATCAATACACCTACAATCAAATTAAAGTCAATTTAAGTCCAAAGAAAAATTCTTGCAGGTGATTTCACAATCATTGATATCCCCGAATAAGATTGATGGTATACTCCAGAAAATCTTCATATACCTCAAAAACAAAAAATTTTCGACATAGTGTATTATCCAAGGTAATCACGTGTCACATGCAACAAACTAAAGTGCCACAGCAATCATGAAATGTCAGAACTCCAACAACTCGATTAATGAATCCACTGCACACAATATAAGAAGTGCATAATTACCCTAACATAGACAAAATCAGCATAGGGTCCATAATACAGATGAAATGGCTTCCAAGCTTTAGTCTACCATCTTCTCCAAAGACTTTCCATAAACCTCAATGGATAGAGGTTTAGAGGGAGAGTGTGGTCCACATCAGAGCAAAGAGGAAGTAGCCCAACCATATTGGAATCCCACTTACAGGAGAGAGGGAGAGTATGGTCCACATCAGAGCAAAGAGGAAGTAGCCCAACCATATTGGAATCCCACTTACAGGAGAGAGGGAGAGTATGGTCCACATCAGAGCAAAGAGGAAGTAGCCCAACCATATTGTCTGAGGGCAGAGGATTGTTCCCCCCAGGAGGAGAATTCAAACAAAAGGAAAAGAAAAGAAATGTAGGGGAGGGGATTTATAATCTGAGCTCTGTAGATCTCACTGAAAATTAGATTAAATTATTAGACAAGGGTTTAAAGCTTGCACCTAAAGGAAATCTCAATAAGTGTGGAATATTTATAGATATTAATACATTTATTAGAAAATTAAATATTAAGAAATATTTTTCTTCTCTTCCTGGTCCCACCACTGCAGCCAATTATATGAGTAGGTCGATGTTTGCTCATAGTAATCTTAGGAATAGATCCACGTTTAACCCTGTTAACCTCCCTGGCGGTATGATTATGTCAGGAATTTTGTACCAAAAGCGGTACCATTTTTTTGCATGGAAATTTGGTGTTATGTATTGTAGGCCTGCAATTCTTAGTAATTACTTACTTAAACATTCCGGATATGATAAAACTTGAAACACGAAATCATAAATTATAATTTAATAAATAATCATAAAAAATAATAATATAATAATAATAAATTTAATTCAATAATATAATCAAACCAAAAACACTGAAATTTGAAATACAGAGGCAAATTCGCACATCACTGAGCAAAGTCGCAAAATCGTTTTCAGTGTCTGATGACGAATTTCCCCACAAATCATTATCACTCAATTCTGCAAGTGGTTCTGATTTACTATCGCTGTTCTAAAACTGCTTTTGACGTAAAGGGACGCTTTTTGGCCGCCATGGACTTTTCTAAGTTTCCAGGCAGAAAGAACAGTCAAAATGCAGGCAGGGCGCCGGACAAAGCAGTGGGGACAAAATGTATGTGAAATGCAGTGAAAAAGCAATGACAGCAAAAATGTCATTTTTTAAAAATTTCAAATTTCCCGCCGGTTCCGCCGCCCGAACGTTCCGACGTCACAGGGACCGGAACACGGAAGCCAGATGCCGGCATCCGCCGGAGGAGATGGACGGGGACGCTGCAGGGGACCCATCGTGGGAGCGAAGGACAAGGCAAGTGCTGCAGGGACCCCCAGAGAACGCTGCATGTTAAGCCCGAGTGTAGCTCGGGGTTACCGTTCTTGGTATAGAAATTCTACCCCGAGCTACACTCGGGAATACCGCCAAGGAGGTTAATTCTAGGAACCAATATATTGAGGTATTTAAACGTATGATTATTGATGATCTATATGAATTGGAATATAAGAAGGTAAAGGAAGAAAAATCACTGTATCAGGGTTTGAGTAGTCTGAAGAATAGGAAAGAAATTGTTATCAGACCGGTGGATAAGGGAGGTGGAGTGGTCGTGATGGATAGAAGACAGTATGAGGAGGAGATGTCAAATATCCTGAACGATTCAATCACATACTGTAAGATCCTAAAAAGTCCTACATTGAAATATAGAAAGGCGTTGAAGAAAATAAATAATACTGCTAGGGATGACCATATTTTGAATGATAAAGAAGCACAGTTTTTAGTTCCATCGTTTTGCCGTATTCCTTTTATTTATATCCTCCCGAAGATACATAAAAATCTTAAGAACCCTCCGGGTAGACCCATTATTAATGGGATCGGCTCTGTACATTCTAGGATAGGCCAATATGTGGATTTTTTTCTACAGCCCATTGTAAAACAGATGCCCTCGTATGTTAAAGATAGTCAGGATATACCGTATTTTTCGCTCCATAAGACGTACCTGACCATAAGACGCACCTAGGTTTTAGAGGCGAAAAACAAGAAAAAAAATATTCTGAACCAATGGACTGCAGACACAGTACAGGGGATGACCAGAGACTGCAGACACAGTACAGGGGATGACCAGAGACTGCGGACACAATACAGGAGATGACCAGAGACTGCGGACACAGTACAGGAGATGGACCAGAGACTGCAGACATAGTACAGGAGATGACCAGAGACTGCGGACATAGTACAGGAGATGACCAGAGACTGCGGATAGTACAAGGGATGACCAAGAGACTGCGGGCAGTATAGGGAATGACCAAGAGACTGTGGACAGTACAGGAGATGACCAGAGACTGCAGACAGTACAGGGGATGACCAAGGACTGCGGACACAGTACAGTAGATGACCAGAGACTGCGGACATAGTACAGGGAATGACCAGAGACTGCGGACACAGTACAGGGGATGACCAAAGACTGCGGACATAGTACAGGGAATGACCAGAGACTGCGGACACAGTACAGGAGATGACCAGAGACTGCGGACACAGTGCAGGAGATGACCAGAGACTGCGGACACAGTGCAGGAGATGACCAGAGACTGCGGACACAGTGCACGAGATGACCAGAGACTGCGGACAGTGCAGGGAATGACCAGAGACTGCGGACAGTGCAGGGAATGACCAGAGACTGCAGACAGTGCAGGGAATGACCAGAGACTGCAGACAATATAGGGGATGACCAGAGACTGTAGACAGTGCAGGGAATGACCAGAGACTGCTGACCTTTGGGGAGGGAGGGGGAGCGGGTACCTGAATTTGACAGGTACCCGCTCCCACTTCCGCGGAGTTGTCCTTCCCTCATCTTTTCCGGACCGGCTTCTGTGACAGCCGGGTGCCCACTGTGCATGCGCGAGAAGCGCTGCGCTTTGTGAATGGCCTGGCGCCTTCTGGGACCTGTCATGTGTCCCAGAAGACACCGGATCATTCACAAAGCGCAGCACATGCGCAGTGGGCACCCGGCTGTCACAGAAGCCAGCGCGGGAAGACTGTGCAGCGCTGGAGCGAAGAACAGGTAAGGCCCTGCAGGAGAGAACAGCTGAGCGGCCAGCACGGTATTCTGACATGGTGGCGGCAGAAATACCGGACCGGCCGCTTTATATTCGCTCCATAAGACGCACTGACATTTTCCCCCCTTTTTTGGGGGGAAAAAAGTGCGTCTTATGGAGCGAAAAATACGGTAATAGATCTATTAGAGGGAATAGAGGTTACTGGAGATACCTTGTTGGTTACCATTGACATTAATTCCCTTTATACCAATATCAAACATTCAGATGGCCTGGAGGCCATTAAATGGGGTTTGCAGAAGTTTTCTGAACTCCATGGAAAACAAAGGAAACTTATTATGCAGTTATTAGATTTTAGTATGAGGAATAATTATTTTTGGTATAAAGGAGAATTCTTTATCCAGCAGAGGGGTGTAGCAATGGGTGCCAAATATGCCCCCAGTTTGAAAATCTATATAAATTAGTGTAGCGCTTAAAAAATAACATAATTAATAGACTATAAAAATAATAAATGTGACCAGTGCTGTAATCTTCACAGTGCTCTTATGCCACTAATAGCACTTAAACATAAACCAAAACCATCAATATCAGAATATAATATGATAATAAATGTGACAAGTGCTGTAATCTTCTCAGTGCTAAAATACTACTGAGTAAGAAATGAGACCATAAAACATTAAAAATTAGTGATAGTGTCACTCCAAACAATAAATAAATCAATAAATAACAGGTGACGGTGCCACTTCAACTTCATTCAATGTCCAGTATTCATATTGACATTCATCTATTCGAAGTGTTCTTGATAACCATGCATAGTGTGTATAGATAGTGCCACACGTGAACCAACACACTCCTTATCCACTTTGGCTGCAATGCCTGCTCACCTCCTTCCTGCGACCCCAAGGGGCCCACAAGCCTTTAGGATCACCCTGGATCCTCAAGATTCCTGGTATTGGCACCTTCCTGATATTCCTCCTATCAGGTCTCCTCCACTCCTTCACTGCTATGCCTCCCAGGCTCCTCACCACCGATTGTCTGCAAGCTCTCTCTCACAAAGACAGTGAGTGAAAAAACAAATCCTCCATTGTGTAGTATTTCCAATCAGTAGGGTTTATTCTTAAATAGCAACAACAGGTGACTTACATTCGGTTGTACAGTCTCAGTGCGTTCCTCTCAAGGTAAACTACAACCTCTGATAGTGACTTCCTGATAACCAGGAAAATGGCGTCCCACACCGGAAGTGCGACACTCCGGATACCGGAAGTAGCGTCTACGTATTGCCTACGCGTTACGTCACGTACCTCGTGACTTCTTCTGGGTATCGCTATGGAGACGCTGCCTTCTTTTATAGTGCGGTGGAACCAACTATCCCGCCCTTTAATCCCATTCTAATTGCGGCCGCCATTTTCTTGGAGCCTATTTTTCAGGGACATACATGGTAATCCTCTACTACTATGAAAAACCTCTTGTTAATCCTACGATCGTGAACTGACACATATACAGGCTATCTACTTAAGACTGGCCACTAAATCACAAGGGTCTTGAACTAGTCATGTTCTTACTAAAAAGGAAACAAAGGAAATTAAGAACTTTAGATAAACAAATAGGTGAGATAAAAGAAAAAACTCTACCATTTAAAGAGACAGTAGAAATGCAAAATCTAACCAATCGACTTAATAAAGATCTAGAAAGGGTGGACCAAGAGGTGAAGTACAGAAAAACTAAAAAATATCAGAGAGATCTAAATGATATGAAAAGAAACCAAGTATTTAAATGGCAATCAGAGGAAAATGAGATTGAACTAGCATCGGCTAACACAACCCCAGTTAAAGAAAAAGTGGTAAACAAAAGCGATCCCACACCCACTTACAAGAATCAGGTTAGAGATTCTAATCAAGTGCGATATAACACTCAGAATTATAGGACACCAAAAAATGGATACAAACCTAAGCCAAATGGAAACGGTGGATATAGGGGACCCAACAATAAGAAAGGCCCACCATATAATAATAGACCTTATTATCCAAATAATAGACCATATTACCAACCAGGGCCTAACCCTAACAACTATCAGCCCAGACCTTATGTGCCTAGACCCTATGGACCAAGATATGAGGGCCCGGATACATATGGACAATGGGACTATCCAAGATTTGAATATAGGAGTCCCATATACACCTATAACAGATTTGAGCCATTAAGGCAGGAGCCCAGACAAGGGGATTTTTTAGAGAGACACCCAGAAGAGAGGAGCCCAGAGAGAGAAAAGAGGAAAAGCCCAGGAAAAGGAGGGGATGCAGGGCAGGATATAAAAAACAAAAGAAAAAGAGAACAATAGGAGAAGGAGTGTTTAACATCAGTGGCTCCACATTAACGAAAGAGGAACTCATGGCATTAGATAGAGGTTTGAAGTATGCTCCCCCTGCGTCCATGAATAAATTTAAAGTATATATAGATGCTCAGAAATTCATTAGGAGATTAAATGTAAAAAAGTATTTTTTAGGACTACCGGGGGCAAAGAGTTGTTTAAATAGTGCCCCGAGTAGCAGTTTTACCCATACTGATCTTAGAAATAAATCAGTTTTTAATCCACAGATTAGTAACAACAGTCATATTGAAGTTTTTAAAAAATTAGTTAATCAAGATCTAGAGAAATTGAGTGTACCCAAAGTTAAGAAGAACATAGGAGTAGAAATTGGGATTAAGAGGCTTTCTAAACGGGAGGATATTGTTGTAAGACCAGCAGATAAAGGGGGTGGAATAGTGGTGTTGTCCAAAGACTACTATGTTAAAGAACTTTCCACTCAGCTTAACGACATATCCACTTACCAAATTTTAATGAAAGATCCGACAATTGCATATAAAAAGGAATTAGTATCATTGGTAAAGAAAGGAGTAGATAAGAAGATCCTAAACAAGAAAGAATCTAAATATTTAGTACCGGACCTATGTAGGATACCAATAATCTACACTGTCCCGAAAATACATAAAAATATGGAGAACCCACCGGGCAGACCCATTGTTAATGGGATAGAATCAGTATTAGCAAGGATGGGGGAATATATTGAAGAATTCCTACAGCCAGTGGTTAAGAATACCAAAGCATATCTGAGGGACACCAAGCATTTACTACAAATTTTAGATACATATAAGGGAAATAACAGAACATATATAGCCAGTGCTGATGTTACATCACTATATACTATCATAGGGCATGATGATGCCATGAAAGCAGTGGATTGGGGACTCAGAGAATATAGTGGTTTGACATGGACTCAAAGGAAATATCTATTAGAATGTTTGGACTTTTCCCTTGATCATAACTATTTTTGGTATAGTGGTACATATTACAAACAAATAAGGGGTGTGGCTATGGGGGCACGATACGCACCAAGTGTGGCGAATATTTTCATGTCATGTTGGGAAGAAATGGAAGTGTTTAATAATTGTCCAGAAGAGCTGAAAGTTTACAAAAGGTTTATTGATGACGTTATAGTGATATGGGAAGGAGAGGAAAAATCATTAATAAGGTTTCTGGATAAACTTAATGTGAATAATAAAAATATAAAGTTTACATGGGAACACAGCAAGGATCAGATTAACTTTTTGGATGTCAATATAGCAATAGTAGAAGGCAAATTTATTACGAAAACATTTTTTAAAAACGTTGATAGGAATGGATATATACCAATTGGAAGTTGCCATTACCCGCCCTGGTTGTACAATATACCAAAAGGGCAGATGGTAAGAGTTAGGAGAAATTGTACAAAATATGAGGATTATTTGGAACAAGCGGGAGGATTGGCAACTAGATTTGTAGAAAAGGGTTATTCAGAAAGTATGATAACACAAAAAATTATAGAGGTAGGTAATATGGACAGAGATATACTTCTGGAGGAAAAAAAGAGAGAAGTAACCCAGGAGGATAACATACCTATTATTATGGACTATAATGTCCATCACAAAAAAATTGAGCTAATATTCAATAAACATTGGAATATCCTGAAATTGGACCCTATGCTAACAACGGTATTACCAGAACATCCTAGGTTCATCTATCGAAAAGCTTCTACTATTAAATCTAGAGTGGTAAAAAGTGTATTGGACCCCCCACAAATGAACAAAGTAACTTTTTTGAGTGAAGAAGGTTTTTACCCATGTAAAAAGTGTGTTGGATGTAGGACCACGAAAAGCGGTAGACGAAAAAAGTTCTTAGTTAACACTACTGGACAGGAACACAATATTAAAGACTTCATCACGTGTAAAACTATGGGAGTGGTGTACTGCTTACAGTGCGAGTGCGGTTACCAATATATTGGGAGGACAAAAAGACCGCTTTGGAAGAGGATAGGAGAACATGTGAGAAATGTTCTAAAGGGATTCCCAAAGCATAATGTCTCAAAACATTTCTCTAAGTATCATAATAAGGACCCCACCAAAATGCAGTTTTGGGGTATAGAGAAATATAAAAAGCACTGGAGAGGCAGCAACAAGATAAAACAACTAAGTCAAGCTGAGTCACGCTGGATACATGACATGAGAACGCTAGTCCCGAGAGGCCTAAATGTTGAGTTTGATCTTAATTCCTTTATCAATGATTATTAAATTGACTAGGTTGTCGGATTTTAAGGCATGACTGTTTATTTTTATATGTATATACTTTTTATTGTAATTTATGGGGAAACTGCATACTCAGGTAGTTCGTATATGTTTGATTAGCTGTTTAGTGAAAAGAGCATATTGTGCATTAATATCATTTTTATATATAATTTTTTAGATGTTCCTATTATATTTAGCACTTGTATCTACTCACTACTTATTTTATCAACTATATGATATGTAGAGAGATGGGCTGATTGTTTACCATCTTTATATATTCTCAATATCTTGAGCTTTTAGTATAGGAGTTACTCTTTAATATAGAGCTGGGCAATGCACAGGATAGGGAGACCAGGGTGGATTATGGGTCTCTCATTCAGTTTTATGATAATGGGGGTTTCTTTTAATATTTCTTTTAATATTTTTATAAAAATTATTTTTATTATGTATTGTGAATAAAGTTAGTTGTAATAGATTTGTGATTTAGTGGCCAGTCTTAAGTAGATAGCCTGTATATGTGTCAGTTCACGATCGTAGGATTAACAAGAGGTTTTTCATAGTAGTAGAGGATTACCATGTATGTCCCTGAAAAATAGGCTCCAAGAAAATGGCGGCCGCAATTAGAATGGGATTAAAGGGCGGGATAGTTGGTTCCACCGCACTATAAAAGAAGGCAGCGTCTCCATAGCGATACCCAGAAGAAGTCACGAGGTACGTGACGTAACGCGTAGGCAATACGTAGACGCTACTTCCGGTATCCGGAGTGTCGCACTTTCGGTGTGGGACGCCATTTTCCTGGTTATCAGGAAGTCACTATCAGAGGTTGTAGTTTACCTTGAGAGGAACGTACTGAGACTGTACAACCGAATGTAAGTCACCTGTTGTTGCTATTTAAGAATAAACCCTACTGATTGGAAATACTACACAATGGAGGATTTGTTTTTTCACTCACTGTCTTTGTGAGAGAGAGCTTGCAGACAATCGGTGGTGAGGAGCCTGGGAGGCATAGCAGTGAAGGAGTGGAGGAGACCTGATAGGAGGAATATCAGGAAGGTGCCAATACCAGGAATCTTGAGGATCCAGGGTGATCCTAAAGGCTTGTGGGCCCCTTGGGGTCGCAGGAAGGAGGTGAGCAGGCATTGCAGCCAAAGTGGATAAGGAGTGTGTTGGTTCACGTGTGGCACTATCTATACACACTATGCATGGTTATCAAGAACACTTCGAATAGATGAATGTCAATATGAATACTGGACATTGAATGAAGTTGAAGTGGCACCGTCACCTGTTATTTATTGATTTATTTATTGTTTGGAGTGACACTATCACTAATTTTTAATGTTTTATGGTCTCATTTCTTACTCAGTAGTATTTTAGCACTGAGAAGATTACAGCACTTGTCACATTTATTATCATATTATATTCTGATATTGATGGTTTTGGTTTATGTTTAAGTGCTATTAGTGGCATAAGAGCACTGTGAAGATTACAGCACTGGTCACATTTATTATTTTTATAGTCTATTAATTATGTTATTTTTTAAGCGCTACACTAATTTATATAGATTTTTACACTGATTAGGTTATTGGTTTGAGTGTCAGCAGCTTACTTACTAGGAGGGGGGATTGTCCATAGAAGCGCAGGAGGATTCATAATCATCATGCCCCCAGTTTGGCCAATATTTTTTGGCCAAATGGGGGGATTCTGAAATTTTTGGAAAGAACTGGGTTGGCTTAAAAGTCTGGAGGCGTTTTATTGATGATATTTTGATAGTATGGGATGGAACTGATTTGGATCTTAGGATTTTTTTAGACCATATCCGTATGAATAAATATGATTTAGGTTTTACCTTTAATATGACTACGGAATGGATAAATTTCTTGGATCTACATATTTTCAAATTTGAGAATAAACTGTGTTTCAAAACTTTCTTTAAGGAAACCGATAGGAATGGGTACATTCCAACTAGCAGCTGTCACCATCCCTTGTGGATTCGGGGGATCCCAAAAGGCCAGTTTACCCGCATTATGAGGAACTGTTCCAGATTGGATGATTGTATTGTGCAATCTGAGTTGATAAAAAAACGGTTTGTTTCCAAAGGCTATGACCCTATGCAATTGGAAAAAATTAGATATAAAGTAAGTCTGAATTATTTAGGGGATGGGAAGAAGAAGAGAAATAGTAGAAAAAAACATTTGGAGGTTGAGGTGAATAATATGGTGGAATTTGCCTTTATTTCCAAATGTAGCTGCCAGTACAAGGGAGTGGAAAATATCATTAGTAAACATTGGTCCCTATTACAGAAAGATGTCATCTTAGCAAAGAGTCTACCTAAAAAACCTCGTTTTATATATAGGAAAAGTGAAAATTTGCAGAACTTGTTGGTGAAGGGAGTTATTTCCCCCCCCCCCCCCAGTAAATTAAAAATGTTTGGATTTCAGGGTTTTTTTCCTTGCAAAAAATGTAAGATATGTAAAATTACAGGTATGAAAGAGAGGAAGATTACAGCGTTTAAATCTTCTGTTACGGGGGAGACATTTGTAATAAAGAAATGTATTACTGGTAATATGAAATATGTGACCTATTTACTAGAATGCCCTTGTAATATTCAATATGTTGGTAGAACAAAAAGGGACTTAAAAGTCAGACTTAAAGAACATGTTGAAAATGTAAAAAAAGGAAAGAAAGAGCATAGTCTAAACATTTCTGTGACTTTCATAATTTAGATCCGAGCTTATTGAGATTTTGTGGCATTGATGTATTGGATTTCCATTGGAGGGGGTGCAATAGGGTACAGGTGATATCTAAGAATGAGACCTTCTGGATTTACAGGTTGAATACCCTGCAACCCAGGGATCTCAATATTGAGCTAGATCTTAACTGTTTCATTTCTGATCAGTAGAGTAGTCTAATTTGTGAGAAGAGTTCTTTACTGTTTTTTTTTGTTGTATGGGAATTTAGTAATATGTAAGGAGGTTTTCCTTCTATGTAAAAATATTCTTGTTAAAATTTTTTTATAATTTGTATTATTTTTATTATTTGATATTTTTTATGTTTTTTTATATATATATATATATATATATATATATATATATTTTTTTTTTTTTATTTTTTTATTTTTATATTTTTAAAAAACATTTTTTATTTTATGTTTTATTTTTATTTTCATTTTTATTATTTTTATTTTGGTATTTATTTTTTATTTTTGTTTTGAATTTAAATAATTTTTTGACTAGATTTTAGTATGAATTGGGTGGTCATATTGTATAAAGTATTTTAGGTATTTTATATTGTAATAGGGGAGATGGGTTGGAGATGGAAGTATAAGGTGGAGTAATGCTCTGATCCCTTATTTAATGTAATATTTTATTGATGCTTTTTCTATTAAATTTATATGTCAGTCTGTTATGAATGGCCATTATCGACGTGTCACCTTTACCATAGACAGGTTATGTTTTTAAAATATACGTTTGTGGCCAGGGCATATAGGGTGGCTAATGTGGATAGATTGCCTGTTCGCTAGCCGAGTGGATCCTGGGACATAAGGGTATATATATCTGGTTTCCAGAATGTAAGATGGCCGCGGCTTGGGTTTCTCCAGTCAGTGGGTATTTATAGCGAGTTAGCACACACGTAAGTATCCCTGTTGAAAAAGTCCGGATGTGACGAAACGCGTCCGGGGCACGTGACGTGGTGACGTATTGACGTTTTTCCGGAAGTATCGTGGTGGCCATTTTTGGGTTCCGGACACGCCGTTGTTCTCACCCTGGAAACTTCCATCTACCACCCGGCTCTCCTTCAGAGTGGTATGGATTTGACCATATAGCTACCGCTGAGGAATCTTGACATGTTGTGCTCATTATATGGAAGCTGTTCTCATCGAATTTTAATGTAAGTTGCTACAATAAAAATTATTGGTTATTTAATATATATATTGATCCCTGGTCTATCCATTGAGGTTTATTGGAAGTCTTTGGAGAAGATGGTAGACTAAAGCTTGGAAGCCATTTCATCTGTATTATGGACCCTATGCTGATTTTGTCTATGTTAGGGTAATTATGCACTTCTTATATTGTGTGCAGTGCATTCATTAATCGAGTTGTTGGAGTTCTGACATTTCACGATTGCTGTGGCACTTTAGTTTCATGTGACACGTGTGGCACTATATTATAATACCTTGGATAATACACTATGTCGAGAATGTTTTGTTTTTGAGGTATATGAAGATTTTCTGGAGTATACCATCAATCTTATTCGGGGATATCAATGATTGTGAAATCACCTGCAAGAATTTTTCTTTGGACTTAAATTGACTTTAATTTGATTGTAGGTGTATTGATACTGTATATGGGTTTGTTTCAATTAAGACTACTTATCACTATTTTTGTAACATTTTTGTGTACTTCAGGGAAAGGACTGTTAAGTGATTTCTTTGGGTTGTTGGGAAAGGTAGGTGAGTGCTATTCTGTTTATTATAATATAAATGATTGTGTTTCCAATAGAATATAAGGAAACTGATGAATAATTCCTGTTCATGGATCACTTTCTGGTGACATTTGTCCACAATAGAGCTTTTATACGAAGTCTTCAGACTTCTATCCAATGTGTGTGTCTGATGTCTGTTACTGGATTGTGACAGATGATGTTCTGTTTTCCCAGGACTTTATAAATAGATTCAGCAAAGCATCACCATATAAATTGTTCAGGATCGGTCTGTACAGAGATGGAGATGGATGGAGATGGGTGGATGGTCAGCTCTATACCAGCCTGTAAGTAACTCTTCATCTATGTAGCACTAAAGGAGCCACTGTTTGAGCAAAGTTCTTTTGCCCAGATGAGTGCAAAGGCACACAGCAACAGTCACTCCTCCTGGCTCAATGAACAGTCGAGGGGCTGTTGTCTTTTTATGCTTTATTGCAAGTTAAACTTGGATGGGGTGTAGTAAAGTATGGGGTACTCCAGTAACACCATGTAGTAACAGAAAGACACTCTTCACTATGTATATGCAGCCCAGAGCATTTTTTTACAGCATGGCCAGCACCTGGTTACTGGTAGGAAATTTCCCAGTCAGAGTAACCACTGGCACTTGTGCACAAAGGAAAACAGCAAACAGTCACTAGGATCCTAGACTCAGGTCTGTACTCAAAATGTACCTGGATAACTGAAGGCTTCCTTCCAATAAGAGAGAGATAGTCACCTGTGAGCTCTCCAGACCAGATTCCCAGTGAAATCCCTCAATTAGTTCAAAAGTTGACCTAGCTGGGACCTCGATGAGCATATGTAGAACTTCAACTAGGCTGGACACTTCTCTTACTGCAGGAGGACAGGGTTGTTTGGGCCCCAGGCTATCTATGTACCCCACCCAGACACCTACTGGGCACACCCTACCCCTGGAGATTGGCTGAGACAACATTCAGGCTGCTGATTTGCCAACTACAGTCAGGTCCATAAACAATGGGACATCGACACAATTGTAACATTTTTGGCTCTATACACCAACACAATGGATTTGAAATGAAACAAACAAGATGTGCTTTAACTGCAGACTGTCAGCTTTAATTTGAGGGTATTTACATCCAAATTAGGTGAACGGTGTAGGAATTACAACAGTTTGCATATGTGCCTCCCACTTGTTAAGGGACCAAACGTAATGGGACAATTGGCTTCTCAACTGTTCCATGGCCAGGTGTGTGTTATTCCCTCATTATCCCAATTACAATGAGCAGATAAAAGGTCCAGAGTTCATTTCAAGTGTGCTATTTGCATTTGGAATCTGTTGCTGTCAACTCTCAAGATGAGATCCAAAGAGCTGTCACTATCAGTGAAGCAAGCCATCATTAGGCTGAAAAAACAAAACAAACACATCAGAGAGATAGCAAAAACATTAGTCGTGGCCAAAACAACTGTTTGGAACATTCTTAAATAGAAGGAACGCATCGGTGAGCTCAGCAACACCACAAGACCCGGAAGACCAAGGAAAACAACTGTGGTGGGTGACCGAAGAATTCTTTCCCTGGTGAAGAAAACACCCTTCACAACAGTTGGCCAGATCAAGAACACTCTCCAGGAGGTAGGTGTATGTGTGTCAAAGTCAACAATCAAGAGAAGACTTCACCAGAGTGAATACAGAGGGTTCACCACAAGATAAAAACCATTGGTGAGCCTCAAAAACAGGAAGGCCAGATTAGAGTTTGCCAAAAAACATCTAAAAAAGCCTTCACAGTTCTGGAACAATATCCTATGAGACCAAGATCAACTTGTACCAGAGTGATGGGAAGAGAAGAGTATGGAGAAGGAAAGGAACTGCTCATGATCCTAAGCATACCACCTCATCAGTGAAGCATGGTGGTGGTAGTGTCATGGCGTGGGCATGTATGGCTGCCAATGGAACTGGTTCTCTTGTATTTATTGATGATGTGACTGCTGACAAAAGCAGCAGGATTAATTCTGAAGTGTTTCGGGCAATATCTGCTCATATTCAGCCAAATGCTTCACAACTCATTGGACGCCGCTTCACAGTGCAGATGGACAATGACCCAAAGCATACTGCAAAAGCAACCAAAGCGTTTTTTTAAGGGAAATAAGTGGAATGTTATGCAATGGCCAAGTCAATCACCTGACCTGAATCCGATTGAGCATGCATTTCACTTGCTGAAGACAAAACTGAAGGGAAAATGCCCCAAGAACAAGCAGGAACTGAAGACAGTTGCAGTAGAGGCCTGGCAGAGCATCACCAGGGATGAAACCCAGCATCTGGTGATGTCTATGCGTTCCAGACTTCAGGCTGTAATTGACTGCAAAGGATTTGCAACCAAGTATTAAAAAGTGAAAGTTTGATTTATGATTATTAATCTGTCCCATTACTTTTGGTCCCTTAACAAGTGGGAGGCACATATGCAAACTGTTGTAATTCCTACACCGTTCACCTGAGTTGGATGTAAATACCCTCAAATTTAAGCTGACAGTCTGCATTAAAACACATCTTGTTTGTTTCATTTCAAATCCATTGTGGTGGTGTATAGAGCCAAAAATGTTAGAATTGTCTCAATGTCCCAATATTTATCGACCTGACTGTACATTCTAGAATCCACCAGTAGATAGGGGGCACAATCAAACCTACAGAGCCAAAATAGCTAAATTTTCCTAATACCTAGCAACCTATCTAGGAGGGTGCTACAGCTACACTATAAATATGAAGGTTTGTCATCCAGAAAACAATAGATCCTCATAATTACTTATTGTTTTTTATTACTCAGATTTCAGCTATTAGGATCTTCAGGAAACTGTGTATGGCGGGAAGCGAAGTCTGGATATAATAAGGATCTCTGTAAATCCCAACACGGCTGGATTTGTCAGAAGAGAGCCCTGAAGATCTGACAGATACCTTCAAACATACAGACACGCTGTTCAGACCACAGATCATCCCCAATACAAAGTAATACAGGATTATTAAAGCCGTGTTCTTTATTATCATCCGTGTATCTATATGTTATTAATCCATTTCTGCACTGGCAAGTCCCGGTTTCTTCAATGTTTTAATTAAAGTTGTTGTAAACCTCAGACATGGAATATGAACAAAGCATATCCTTTCACATTGTGTACTTGTCCCTTAATCCAGAGCACTAAGTGTCATTTCTGTCTGCTGCTTCGTTCCTCTGCTATCAGCATCAGTCATGAGTCACAAGTTTTCCTGACACCAAGAGAAAAATGCTTACAGGGGATTGACCACGAGCAGATTGACAGCCTCAGCTGTCTTCCTGTGAGCTGTGTGAGGAGGGGTGTGTCTCTTCCCTCCAATCAGCTCTCAGAGCTCTCCTAACTGAGCTCTGCAGTGTGTTATTTTTGCTCTCCGCCCCCTTTTTTTTTAACTCTCAGACAAGCTGTACAATTTCAGCACTTTGAACGTATGTAGAGAAGAGAATACTGCAGATAAACAGGTACAACTTATGTAGATGGATTTGTTTAATCTCTGTGTATCACCTGCTGCCAGTTACTTGACTGTACATATGTAGGGGTTTACAACAACTTTAAACATTAAGGGAAAGTTACAGTAGTGGTACATGTGCACCTGCAGATACATTTGGGTACAGTAGTATTTTATATATATAATGCAGTAAAGTATACCATTGCTAACATGAGAATGTGCAAACATTGAGTTAAATGAGCAAGGAGAACCAGAGGAGAGGGGAAGAAAAAGTGAAAAATTAGACAGGGGATAGGGCATGGG
Organism: Staurois parvus; assembly: GCF_062004578.1. Classification (NCBI taxonomy): domain Eukaryota; kingdom Metazoa; phylum Chordata; class Amphibia; order Anura; family Ranidae; genus Staurois; species Staurois parvus. Next base: position 732,178 of record NW_028318907.1, on the reverse strand, counting down.
AGGGTAGGGAAGTCCTGGAGGTTTGGGGTAGTGGGAGGCCATAGTAGTGCAGTGGACATAGGAGCCCATACAGCATAACTCCCAACTTTATGAAATGATAAAGAGAGACATCTTTTAGTACACAGTATTGACACAAAGGACACGTCTCTGCCACAGATCCAGTTACATGGACCACAAAGATCTCATATGTAGAAAATGATTGGATAAACCATACAAGAGCTTTTTTTACCTAATTTTTTCCCTTTATACTAACTTTGGCAAATGCAATAATATAGAGGTTGGCTAAAACCTTTAGTGTAGCATAACATGTTTGGTAGTAAAATAGTACATTTATATATAGAGATGCACAGTATACGTTAGAACAAAAAGGGACAACTGAGACTCTACGGGGGATAGAGGGATTTGGTCTCATAGGAGGGACAGTTGGGTGCTATGCCTACAGGGTAGTAAAAGTGGGGGCACTATGGTTTCAGGAGAATATAATCGAAGCCAGGTGGCAGTGCTTGTCTATTTCGGGCTGCCACACTTTGGTGCTATTCTCTTTTTTCATGGAGCATGGTTTGGGGGGTTCCATTGCTAGTTTCAGACCTTGGCTATTATTTGTTTGGTGGCAGTAGTAGCTTGTAACAGGAAATGCCACAGTTGGGTCTGGAAGTATGAATTTGTCTGATGTGACCTCTACCCATAACATCCACACTAAAACATTCAGCTAATTATGGGTTTATTCTCTTGTGTCTTGTGGAGACCAACTTGATCATTTAAAGAGGAACTAAACTCTAGAAGCTGTGGCCAAAAAAAGGCAGGTAGAGAGTGAAGAACTAGTCATTAGTATTGGATGTGGTCTCCCAGCAGCTGATCTTTCTACCATTACTGACTCACCATGCCCTGTTCTGCACTGTATCTCTAGGTGAAGGCTTCCTGTTGCAGGGCTTTGCTTCCTCATGTTGGAGCCTCCAGCAAAGAGAACAAAGAGCTGCACAGGAGTGATATCACTAAATCCGACTCCAAATCACCTAAAACTAGCAGTAAGAGGCAGCAGTAAAATAGTACATTTTATATAGAGATGCACAGTATACATTAGAACAAAAAGGGACAACTGAGACTGCACGGGGGATAGAGGGATTGGTCTCATAGGAAGGACAGTTGGCTGCTATGCCTACAGTGTAGAAAAAGTGGGGGCACTATGGTTTCAGGAGAATATAATCGAAGCCAGGTGGCAGTGCTTGTCTATTTTGGGCTGCCACACTTTGGTGCTATCCTCTTTTTTCATGGAGCATGGTTTGGGGGGTTCCATTGCTAGTTTCAGACCTTGGCTATTATTTGTTTGGTGGCAGTAGTAGCTTGTAACAGGAAATGCCACAGTTGGGTCTGGAGGTATGAATTTGTCTGATGTGACCTCTACCCATAACATCCACACTAAAACATTCAGCTAATTATGGGTTTATTCTCTTGTGTCTTGTGGAGGAAATCAACTCTAGAAGCTGTGCTCAAAAAAAGGCAGGTAGAGGGTGAAGAACTAGTCATTAGTATTGGATGTGGTCTCCCAGCAGCTGATCTTTCCATCATTACTGACTCACCATGCCCTGTTCTGCACTGTATCTTTAGGTGAAGGCTTTCATGTTGCAGGGCTTTGCTTCCTCATGTTGGAGCCTTAGAGCTCCCACTGCAGATATATGTGTATGAGGCTACAGAACAGGTGTGAGACGGTGAAAAAAATGTTCCATATAATACTGTCCAAGAGTGTTAAATACAATTAAAAAAGTTCTCAATAGATCAATAGTGAGTGCAGAGATGCAGAGCATCTTCATAGATAATAGTAGACACCTGTGTTTGAAAAGGACCATTGGAAATCATAACTCACGATCCACAGGAAAATAATTAGTGCCCCAGCCATAGGATTATGCAGCTCCTTACCAGATTATGAGACTATTATGAGACAACAGATGGTCAAAATAGCATTTACAGAGGTTAGGATCTTTCTTACATCAGTACTCCTCTCCGCCAGGGCATGATTACAGAATAGCAGCTTGATGGCTCAAAAATAGAATGCAAAAAAACTCTTCCATAGTGTAAAACAGTATTTGCCAAACATTAATTAAAAATGTATGTACTACACTCACATGAAAGCAATCTCAACAGGCTTCACAAACAAAGCAAAAATAAATTGGGAGCTTTTAAGCCTGTCCCCCAGATGACATCATCTCTGCCAAAACGTGTAGGGTAGGGCCTACAAAGGTGACATTAACACACATGCAGATCTTTGATTTGGCAGCTGGGTCCATTTCAAGGAAGCCCAGAGGAACGCTATTTGAATTTTGCTTTCTTTGTGAAGGGGGGTTATATGAATTGGATTTAGCTATTCTATGTATTTATTGGATATTAATTTATGATTTATTAATGTAAGAATGCAGATTTATTCTGTCATGTTTAGCACTGCATACTTATTTATTTTATTGTTAGAGTTGGAATATCAAAACTGTCCTTGCTGGATGCTTCTATACTATTTTAGCCCAAGCACGGTGTTCACCTTTTCACTTTTTGACTTTACAGAACAGGTGTGCCTAGGCACCTTCGCATACTAGGAAGTGCATTGCTGCTTTCCAAAAGTAATTCCAGACAATATTTTCATGGTGATGCTTAGGCACAATTAAAATTTCGAAATTTCCTCTTTCAACTAGGGTACCTTCAGGTTTCTTCAGGGGTGCCTGGAAAAAAATGCCTAAAAATTGCCCAAAAATTGTATACAAGCCAGCGGGTGGATGAAACATGCCTTATAGTTACATGTAAACCACAGGTTTTCATTGTGCACCATTACAACTTTCTAGCGGCCGGCGACATAACAACCAATGATGTCATCAGTTGATAAGAAGGACATCAGGGACCTGCACAGCATGCTAGCTTGCCCCTTCCCTGCCCCTCTCCGTGAGCACTGGGGTCACTCTAGCTGAGTGAGAGAAACTGAGGAATAAGAGAAACAATGGAATACTAGTCTGTACCAGTGTGCAAAAGTGTGCTTGCTTTGGAAGAATAAATCACCTCTACCACCTTTGAGATTCCTACACGGGCAAATGTTGCTGCGTTCTGTAAAACTATTAGTTTAGTTTTTTTACATTTTGTAATGGGTGGCTTAAGATTGTGCCAAATTTTAACCACATCCTTACCGTGCTATAGCCGAATGACAGCTACAGCGCGGTTGTGCAGTTCTGGGGGGCGTCATATGACGTTCTCCCAGAACATGCCCTCCCGTGCGCCCCCAGTGGCACGCACCCGGCGATCTCTGTGATCGTTGTGTCCTACGGACACAGCTGATCACATGATGAGGTAAAAGGCCAATCACAACGGTCTTTTACCACGAGATAAGCCGTGTCCAATGACACAGCAGATCACCGAGTAAATACAGTTGCCCATTATTGCGGGTGCATGCTGCTAAGGGCGCGTTCAGGGAGGACGTCATGTGACATCCACCCAGAACTGGACAACTGCGCTGTAGCCGTCATTCGGCTATAGCACAGTTGTAAAGTGGTTAAACACGCCCTTCACCCATCAACTATTTTTTCCCAGCATCCCCGGCATCTTTCCACACGTGCTTCTGCCTGGCTACCCCAGCATCCCTTCAGACGGGCTAAGGCCACATTCAGCCCACAGGATACCCCTGATGTAGTGCAAGGGCCTGCTAGATTGGATACGGAGTGATTGGATAGATGGTGTGTCATCCTATTGGAAAATCCAAAGGAGATTGTATAGTGTATGGCCAGATTTTATACACCTAAAATGACCTAGTTGTACTTTCAGTGTCATTAATTCTTAGCAGCACACCAAACACAGAAACAAACACATTATGCCACATGAAAAAATGGGTGACAAATGCAGCAAATCGTGCAGTAAAAACCACGCAACTCGCACCATGACAAAATGTCCCATGAGCTACTTTGCCACGTGTAGCGTAGCCCACTGAAATCAATGATCTGCCCTATGTGTGTCACTGGAAAAAAACATGCGCTAGATGTGAATGGCCCCTGAAAGTGAAATCAGTTTGTTTACACAGAACAATGAGGCTCCATTCACATCTGTGTGTTTCCAAACGAATAGCAATCTGCACAGAAATTGCACGATTTGCCATGTATTTCAGAAACACGCTGCAAATGTGCACCGTGTTTGTGTTGTCCGTAAATGTTAAAGGCACCCCAAGTGCAGCAAACACACCAAAAACTGCAGTACCAAAGTTCTGCAACTTTTCTGGGGCGATTGTTGTGTGAATGGGCCGCCCTATGCAAGATGAGTGAAAGTGCTCCAAAGCATCCAAAACAAACACATGCAGGAATGTGTGTTTTTGCTACATGGAGATGTGAACGGGGCCTGGCAACTGAGTGTCTCCGTCCACTCCCTCCTATGTACTTGTATAAAGATCACCATACACTATGCAAACTGATTGTACAATATTCTCTAGATTTACCAGAACTATGGAATAGGAGGACACACCTGAACAATCTATTCAGTTTGTATCAAATCAGACAGGCCCTTGTACTACATAACTGATGGGAGATCTAAAGCAGATTGTACAATCAGATGGTATAGGAAGTTGGTGGAAGGTAGTATTGTAATGAGGGGGGTGTGATCCAGAGTGGGGAACACACCCTACCATGCCCTGTTCTGTGATACAACAAGGAAATGAAGGCTTCTGGAAGGAGGCCTACAGGAAGTGAGTGCTGAGAGACCATCGACAGGAAATAATGGAATTTGAAAAGCAATTCAAAATCTCAAATAAACTGACAAACAATTAAACCTCCTGTGGATAAGGTGAGAGAAAAGCACATTGGGATGGCTAGAATAGGCATTGGAAAACTTCTATTTATTATGAAAAGTGAAATTCTGCCCGAAAAGGTGAACTTATCCTTCAACTACAGTAAACTACACTAAAACCCTCACACAAACCTTTTTATTATCACATTATTGTTGTTTTAAAAGGCCAGTTTAAAGAAAACAGCAATGAAAAATGTACTTTTTGGTTTAGCCAATCATTTTTTACTTATTCATTTTTCATAGGCCACCGAACTTGGGGCATGGTGGGGTGGGGGGTCCTTTGCATACATGCTTTGAGCTAAATTTGTACCTCTTTCCCCTCTTAGAAAGTTGGGAAGTATGAATGCCTATTAGAAAATATATGAAATGTATATGTGTTTACTATGTGATGTGTGTATAAATATATATATATACACGGCTCAAAAATATTAAAGGAACACTTTGAAAACAAATCAGATCTCAATGAGGAGAAATCTCCTGCTGGATCTCTATACTGATGTGGACGGGATAATGTGTTAGGAACGTAAGGATGGCCCATCGTTTGATGGAAATGAAAATGATCAACCTACAGATGACTGAATTCGAAGACACCCCAAAAATCAAAGTGAAAAAATGATGCAGCAGGCTCATCCATTTTGCTGAAATTTCATTGCAGCAACTCAGAATGGTCCTCAATAGTTTGTATGGCCCCCACGTGCTTGTATGCATGCCTGACAACATTGGGGCATACTCCTAATGAGGCAACGGATGGTGTCCTGGGGTATTTCCTCCCAGATCTGGACCAGGGCATCACTGAGCTCCTGGATAGTCTGAGGTGCGACCTGGCGGCGTTGGATGGACCGAAACATGACATCCCAGAGGTGTTCTATTGGATTTATGTCAGGCGAGCGTGGGGGCCATTCAATGGTATCAATTCCTTCATCCTCCAGGAACTGCCTGCATACTCTCACCACATGAGGCTGGGCATTGTTGTGCACCAGGAGAAACCAAGGACCCACTGCACCAGCGTAGGGTCTGACAATGGGTCCAAGGCTTTCATCCTGATACCTAATGGCAGTCAGGGTGCCATTGTCTAGCCTATAGAGGTCTGTGTGTCCCTCCATGGATATGCCTCCCCAGACCATCACTGACCCAAGACCAAAACAGTCATGCTGAACGATGTTACAGGCAACATAACATTTTCCAAGCCTTCTCCAGACCCTTTCACGTCTGTCACATGTGCTCAGGGTGAACCTGCTCTCACCTGTGGAAAGCACAGGGTGCCAGTGGCGGACCTGCCAATTCTGGTGTTCAATGGCAAATGCCAATCCAGCTCTATGGTACTGGGCAGTGAGCACAGGGCCCACTAGAGGATGTCAGCCATCAGGCCACCCTCATGAAGTCTGTTTCTCATTTTTTGGTCAGAGACATTGACACCAGTGGCCTGCTGGAGGTCATTTTGTAGGGCTCTGGCAGTGCTCATCCTGTTCCTCCTTGCACAAAGGAGCAGATACCAGTCCTGCTGATGGGTTGAGGACCTTCTATGGCCCTGTCCAGCTCTCCTAGAGTAACTGCCTGTCTCCTGGAATCTCCTCCATGCTCTTGAGACTGGTGGGAGACACAGCAAGACTTCTGGCAATGGCATGTATTGATGTGCCATCCTGGAGGAGTTGGACTGCCTGTGCGACCTCTGTAGGGTCCAGGTATTGCCTCATGCTACCAGTAGTGACAGTGACCCTAGCCAAATGCAAAATTAGTGAAAAACAGTCATAAAAGACGAGTAGGGAAAAACATGTCAGTGGCCTCCACCTATAAATCCATTCCAGTTTTGGGGGTTGCCTCATTGTTTCCCAACTAGTGCACCTGTTGTTAATTTCATTAACACCAAAGCAGCTGAAACAGATTAACAACCCCCTCTGCGACTTACCTGACCAGATTAATATCCCAGGAGTTTAATTGACTTGATTATAGACTCTGATTAAAAAGTGTTCCTTTAATTCTTTTGAGCAGTGTATATATAAATGGAACACCTGTCACCCCGATTGGGCGATTCCATCAGAGAACTGCTTCCTTGCCGCTGGTACCCAGGATCAAGGCATTATAGCTGGGCATTGCACCCAAGACCTAGACGACACTAGCTTAGATGCCAAACTGGAACTGCTTTATTGAACAGAAATACCGATTTTTATACACTTCAGGAAAAGGGGCAGTCCCCTTCTGGGAAGGCTATCCGCAAGGTTTAGGAGTGTGTTTACGGGATTGTTTGACCATTCTTCCAGAAGTGCATTTGTCAGGTCAGGCACTGATGTCGGGGGAGGAGGCCTGGCTTGCAGTCTCCGCTCTAATTCATCCCAAAGGTGTTCCATCGGGCTGAGGTCAGGACTCTGTGCAGGACAGTCAAGTTCCTCCATCCCAAACTCGCTCATCCATGTCTTTATGGACCTTGTTTTGTGCACTAGTGTGCAGTCATGTTAAAAAAGGAAGGGGCCATCCCCAAACTGTTCCCACAAAGTTGGGAGCTTGAAATTGTACAAAATGTCTTGGTATATTGATGCTTTAGGAGTTCCCTTCACTGGAACTTGGGGACCAAGCCCAGCCCCTGAAAAACAACCCCGCACCATAATCCCCCCTCCACCAAACTTTACACTTGGCACAATGCAGTCAGGCAAGTACCATGCTCCTGGCAACTGTCAAACCCAGACACATCGATCGGATTTCCAGAAGGAGAAGCATGATCGGTCACTCCAGAGAGCATTCCACTGCTATAGAGTTCAAGGGTGCATGCTTTACACCACGACATCCAATGCTTTGCATTGCACTTGGTGATGTAAGGCTTGCAGTTGCTAGGCTTTTTGCAATATAGTGTATATATAGTATATATATCAGTGCAAACATAAATTAATGGTCATATTTTTGTGAATTTTTAATGTATAGCCTTACTATTATACTTACAAAATAGAAACATCTGGAAGTCTCCACCAAAATTTCCTGTGGCCTTAATCTTCGAAAATCCTTAAAGTTGAAATCCAGTCTAATCCTGTCTAACCTGCCTAAACCTTCTCCCACCCCCATTCTAAGTCCTATACTTACTACCCTGTAGAGGTAAGATGTCTGTACTTACCTTTTTGCTATGCGCTCCACTCCGCTGTGGTCCAGCCAGAGGGTGGCTTCAGGAAAGGGTTTGCCAACATTGTCAGCTGTTCCTCCACTCCCCTGAAGCTGGTGCTGGGAGCCGGTCGTATGACTAGACTGGAGCACCTAGCCAATAGGTAAGCACGAGGGGCATTCAAGTTAAACCAGGACTTTAATTTTCCAGGTATAAAAAGGAATGCTAACATGGCGGTACAACACGCAGTAGTAAGTGACAAGTGTGTCCTATTACTGATAGGCGGTGCACAAGTTGTGGGCCAGTCCAGAGGCCTGTAATCAAGATGGCAGACAACTGTGTTAGTGCATGCATGGAACAGCGTGTGGTGATGAAGTTTTTTTGTGAATGAAAGTGTAAAACCCGCTAATATGTACAGAAGACTTCAAACACAGTACGGTGATGGGACACTCAACCACAGTAAGACATTTGAAGGGTGTAAATATTTCAAAGATGACCTACGTCCGTCAGTGATGATCCCGGCCGCAGTGGTTCCCAACCCAAAGCAGTCATTCCTGTGAACATTCAGCGCGTGGAACACCTGATTCTGGATAATTCTAGAGTAATTTCCACCTGTTTTGACCCCTCCTCGGAGGTCAGCAATTCAGCACTGATGACGAAGTGGAGCCGGCTGTCCTAGGATGGTTCAGACGTACTGAACCTGACTATCTGTGCCGAAACTCTCCAAGCATTAGTTAAATGCTGGGATAAGAGTATAACTGTAGAAGGGAAATATGTTGAAAAATAAATGCAGTTTCCACTCCTTGAAATTGGTTCTTTTATTATATAAACTCAAAAGCTCCAGTTTGACTTGAACGCCCCTCATATATAAAAAGAGAAACAAAGTAGCAAGAGCGCAAAGATTAGGATACTTGTAGTATTGGCAAAACAGCATCACTTACATGGAGAATGACTGTGTACAGCGCAGGGTGCAGAGAGGTAACATGGCCAGAAGGATTCACAGAGATTGGTAAGCCACAGGGTGAAGCACTGGACCTGACAATAAACATGGTAACTTGATGCACTCCACACAGGTCACAGATCTGACAAACCCCAAAATGTGTGGAAAGCATTGGGAAATCATACTGAACACGGTGCAACCCTTTCTCCAAAAGGTTGGTACCAAAAACATTTAAATTTCATGTCTATTGTGGGCAGCCCAAGAAGGTAACGGATTTCATAAATCACAATCCAGTTTAAAGTACATTTAACAGGCCAGGTAAAAACATATGGAACAGGTAATAAACCTCCCCTAGCAGGGTCTGTAAGAGACTTCTAATTAGGCTCTTGTAAATGGCCTGTCAAAAACAGTGTAGGAGTAATACACATATCGTATTTGGTCTCTAACAAATTGTAGTTTCATTTTGTTACTGATCTGTTGGTTGCCAGATTGTAATACCTTGTTATATACTGTAGAAATGTGAATATATTTAGGATTATTTGCATTTAGAGTGTGTCCGCTGGAACCTGATAAAATACCACAGCTTACCTATTGACACAACCTTCAAGCCCTTTGATTGGACCCTCTCCACGCACAACAAGAAAACCGTTGCATTTGGAAACTACTACAAATACTGAAAGGAACTTTTTCTAAGGGCCAGCGACTCTGACAAACATCAGATTGGATTTTCTCTGAACCAAAGACCCGGTAAACCTTACTTAAGTACTTTCTCTCTTATTCCCATTTTATTACTGTTGCTTATACGTAGCTGTTTGGTAATACTTTCCTGTAAATACTTTCTTGCACCGTCTTTTTTTATTTTCATGAAAACAATATTTAAAAATTAGCATATAAGCAATAACCGAAAAAAAAAAACTGCGCTAAAATGCATGATAGAGTATTTAAATGAATTAAATATAATCTACTGCTGCCACCTCTAAAATATTAAGTAAACAATGTATCCTTTGATTCAGTGATTCAGTAGCGCAAAATATCATATATCATACATACATTTCAAAGTGAAAACTCATACAAGTGAAAAGAATCCAAAGAAAAGTCCTTTTTTTTTATCCCAAGATGATTCAGATTCTTCAAGTACAATCACCACGTGAGTAAAATATATAGTGTCCCCCTCTAGGGTGTGCACTCACCACATGCATATCCCTCCCATTCTCATGGTTGGCTTAATCGCTTAAGAGTTGTTATCCACAAGATGATCAACTTATATACTTAATGACAAACACCTCCTCCAATCATCATAATATCTCTTATTCCAGGGTATCCAAATGACATAACATAGATATAGATAAATGGTTGGTATACAGGTGCTGATGAATGGTAAGCAGCCACCTTCCCTCCCTCCCTCCTGTGTGATCGTCTCTCAAATGGTTATGTAAAAGACAAAAAAAACGACATACAACGCTCAAGGTGACTATACTTCACCTTGAGTATTGTATGGCTATTTACCATTCATTAGCACCTGTATACCAACCATTTATCCATATCTATGTTATGTCATTTGGATATCCTGGAATAAGAGATATTGATTGATGATTGGAGGAGGTGTTTGTCATCCAGTATATAAGTTGATCATCTTGTGGATAACAACTCTTAAGCGATTAAGCCAACCATGAGAATGGGAGGCATATCCACGTGGTGAGTGCACACCCAAGAGGGGGACACTATATATTTTACTCACGTGGTGATTGTATTTGAAGAATCTGATTCATCTTGGGATAAAACAAGGACTTTTCTTTGGACTCTTCACTTGATAAGCTCCCAGGGCTTCAATTACCATCTCTATGCTGTTGACACGCAAATCTATCTGTCTACCCCTCACCTCTCCCCTTCAGTTTCCACCCGCATCGCTAGCCTACTAAGCGACATATCGGCTTGGATGTCACTCCACTTCCTCAAACTCAACCTTTCCAAAACTGAGCTCCTAGTATTCCCCCCTGCCCGCGCCACCCCCACTGACTTCACCATAAACATTGCTAACACCATCCTCAGTCCAGCCCCTCATGCCAGGGTACGAGGTGTAATCCTAGACTCCCATATGTCCTTCCAGCCCCAGATCCAATCACTGTCCAAATCTTGTAGACTTCACCTCCGCAACATCTCCAAGATACGCCCGTTCCTAACCTCGGAAACCACTAAGCAACTTATTCACTCCCTTGTCATATCACGCCTCGACTACTGTAACTCCCTCCTCACTGGCCTACCTCATCGCAGGCTATCCCCCCTCCAGTCTATCATGAACGCTGCTGCCAGACTCATCCACCTTACTAATCGTTCTGTATCTGCCACCCCTCTCTGCCAATCCCTCCACTGGCTTCCAGTTGCCCAACGGATAAAATTCAAAACTCTAACAATGACATATAAAGCCATCCACAACACCGCCCCAATTTACATAACCGATCTTATCTCTAAATATCACCCAAACCGTACTCTCCGCTCCTCGCAAGACCTCCTACTCTCTAGCTCCCTTATCTTCTCCTCCCATGCTTGTCTCCAAGACTTCTCCAGGGCGTCACCCATCCTCTGGAACACCCTACCCCAATCTATCAGACAATCACCTACTCTACTTGCCTTTCGGCGATCACTGAAAACCTTTCTCTTCAGGGAAGCCTATCCCGCCCTCTGCTAATTCTGTAATCCTCTACTCTTCCAACCACTCCATCCCCCACAGTGACTCCCTACTGTACCATTCACCCCTCCCTCCTAGATTGTAAGCTCCAAGGAGCAGGGCCCTCAAATCCCTCTTGTATTGAACTGTATTGTTACCGTATTGTCTCCCACTATAATGCAAAGCGCTGATGTAAGAGGTGTAGAAAATAGGCAGCCCCATAAAATTTAAATCCAAAGCCTAATACTTAATATAACAGTAATCTATCTTTGTCAATAGAAGATACTAGTGATTGCATTTTTATTGTACCATCACAAGAGGGCAGAACTACTTCCTGTGATAATAGGAAGACACAGAAGTAGGAACAAAAAGTCTAACACTTTGTTTCCTACAAGACAGTGATTACAGTGAACATATCCAGTCACATGTAATTAAGGGTTTTCTGTGTTTGTTACAGGTAAGCAGGAGGCTGTTTAACATGATAAATAGGACCAAAATGACTTAACATGTGCCCTGGTGGTTAATAAATGTCGCTGTTACTATTATGCAATCAGATTACTTGTAGAAATGTGAATATATATTGCAGCTATGCGATTTGGCGCTAAGATACAGGGAATGTGATTTCTCTATTGTAATACGCTATTGTTATGCAGAATAGGTCACTAGCATATCTGCAGAGGTCTAGATATTCAGTATTGCAATTAAAGATATTAATGTATATGAAAATACTTATTAATGTATATGGAAATATTTAGTAATGTATAGAGGACAGTGATTACAGTGAACATATCCAGTCACATGTAATTAAGGGTTTTCTGTGTTAGTTACAGCCATTCCTAATAAAACACTTCTGGTTTCACCCGACCCATCCTTCGCACAGTTGAATTATTTACAGTATGTGCAACAAAATTGGCGCCCAACGTGGGGCCGGGTGAAAGGAACGCCAAAAGGTCCGGAAGTGAAAAGGAGTGACTACACTGTCTGTGGTGAAGTTAAAGAAAAACATTAGGAGTATGGATATCGAAAAGTTGCAAGATGAAATCAGTGAACACCTGATTCACATGACAGTCGATGATCTCATGGAGACTTGCCAGTTTATAAAGGCCTCCAAAGCAAGTATGGCAAAAGGAAAAACCCGGCGCCATTACATGCGAATAGTGAATGAGGTGTTAGATGAACTGGTAGAGACTGAAAGTGAAGAAGTGGTGACAGAATTTCTGCAGGCAACTAAGAAATTCATTGGTGAGTTAGAGAAGAGAGATAACATGGAAGCACCAAGCGATAGTGGCAAAGACCCTCAAGCAGAACAACAGTTAAAGGATTTAAAACAGCAATACTACAGTATCCAGGAAAAACTTCAAGAAACGCCCAAGATGATAGAGGGACAGATGAAAGAACTTAGCACTAAAGACAAAGACTCAAAAGGAAGTCCTGCAAATCAAGACCCTAATCTAGTTGCTCAGAGACTTTCCCATACTAACTTGCCAGAAGTTACAATCAGAAAGGACTTTAAAATTGCTGGTCAGATAGGCGAAAAGGAACAGAAAGATAAGCTGTCCTATACTAACCTCATGCACCAGAGTGACATGGGACTGCAAAAGGGATATCCCGAGTCAGAGCTTGTGGAAGCTGTGGTGAAAGCCATTAGTCCTGGGTCAAGTCTCAGAGGCATGCTAGAGCTGAAGAGTGGACTGACCCTAGTGCCACTCAAGAGAATCCTAAAAAGCCATTATAAAGAGGAAAATGCTTCCGAACTATACCAACAATTGATCAATATATCACAGAATAGTAAAGAGACTCCCCAGAACTTCCTATTTAGGGCCATTGCATTGAAGGACCGTTTGCTGTTCGTTTCACAAGGGGAAGGTTCAGATGAACACTTTGGCACTGAATTTATACAAAAGAAATTCTTAAGGTCAGTGGGCACTGGACTGAGAAGTGACCATATCAAGTTTCAACTAAAACAACACTTGGACGATCCTACAGTCTCAGATGAGTTGCTTATAGAGAAGATGAATGAGGCTACAAACATGGAGATGGAAAGGGAGCAGAAACAAAAGAAATCTGAGCACAGTCACCTGACGAAGGGAAGAGAGTGCCAGGCCAACATCCTCCATTGTTCTCAGGTACCAGGCACCCTCCCTTTGCTTCCATCACAAACAAGTAGTCTGGCAATCCAACAGCCTTCAAAGAGTAACTCTGACCTTGAAAAGATAGTAATACAGTTGCAACAAGAAATATTCTATATGAAAACACTTCTCCAAGATTCGAGAACTCGACAAGAGCATGGCTTTGGAGGACCTAGAACAACTGTTGGACGAAGGACAGGGACTTGTCAATCTTGTGAAAAGACTGATCAGAGAACTGCATGTGACCATTGCTTTAACTGTGGTCGAGCTGGACATAGGGCGAGACAATGCAGAGCGGCCAAACAAAATCAGTTAAACGGGAGAAGGTTGCTGTTAAGGGACCGACAGTAACCTGTGCCAGAACCAAACCTGCGTCCCAAAGTGCAAATCATGTCAGTAGTAAAGAAACCAGTCCCCATCCTGCCATCAGAGCCCTAGCTGGAAAGTTAAACGCAGACTACTGGAGGAAAACGCCAACCTGCCCTGCTCAAAGACTATCCCCGACAGCTGAAAAATTGCCAACCAATGTGAATGGCATCACTTTGAAAAAGCACAACAAGCTACTGGGTCTTATTGGAAAGAGATGCCTTGTGAACTGTGAAATAGACAACACTCCTGTCCAGGCCTTATGGGATACTGGCTCTCAGGTTAGCATTATCAATGAGGGCTGGAGACAGCGAGTACTGCCACACACTGTGCTCCGATCGTTTGAAGAACTGCTGGGACCAGGGGTACTCCAAGGGAAAGCAGCCAATGAGACAGAGATTCCGTTCTCAGGTTGGATTGAGGTAACCTTTCAGCTTACATCGAGCAGTAATACTACCAAACAGTTATTAGTACCACTAGTAGTCTCTGAGGATGAGAAAGTGGCTGAGAAGCCAATTATCGGCTATAATATAATTGAAGAAACATTCAAAGAGACAGTTGCTGATGGGAAGAAAGTTATCCCAGGTTTTGTGGACATATTAAGAACACCTTTTGGAACTGCCAACCCCTAAAGCAGAAGTCCTTGTAAGCTTACTACAAGCCAACTGTAGGGAAACCAGTGGTGCTATCGTAAAGACTGGTACTAAGAACCAAAGAATCCATGCAAATACTGTAACATACATCTGGTGTAGTGCTCACACCAAACCGTCCTTGCAGGCTCAGACAGTTTTTTTTACTGTCTGAGCCTGCAACTGTTTTTACTGTTTTTACTGAGTGAGGCTTATCACCTGCCGGATGGACTGCATATTGGTGAGACACTAGTCTCAATTCAAAGAGGACAATTCTCCAAACTGACCATTCCAGTTTTGAATACAACTAAACGGGACATTGTGTTACCAGGTCAAACAAAGATTGGAGGTGTAGAGCCCATAAAAACAACATATCCGGCTCAAGTACAATTGAAACAATCAGCAAATGTGTTTACTAATTCGGTGACCTCTGAACCACAGACACTCAGAGTAGGACCAAAAGGGGAAATTGGAAATCCAAATGAGACTTATCCGCGGGTGGGGGATGACAATCAGGAGTGCTGGGACCCACCAGTGCCTTTGAAACACCTCCCTCCTGAAGATCAACAAATCGTCAAAGAAATGCTAAGGGAAGAATGCAATGCTTTTGCCAAAGATTAATCTGATGTAGGATGTATTCCTTCTTTACAGTTACAGATTCGTCTCAAAAACAGTAAACCGGTCACGAGAACTTACATGTCTGTGCCGAAACCACTGCACCAAGAAGTTAAGGAATATCTGCAGGATCTGATAAATCGAGGATGGATTGCAGAATCAAAATCATCATATTCCTCACCCATTGTGTGCGTAAGAAAGAAAGATGGCAGTTTAAGACTGTGTTGCGATTATAGAGAGTTGAACCAGAAGTCCATTCCTGACCGTCATCCAATTCCTAGAATCCAAGACATGCTGGACAGTCTAGGAGGAAGTTCATGGTTTTCTGTGCTAGACCAGGGGAAAGCATACCATCAAGGATTTATGGAAGAAGCCAGTCGACCATTGACAGCATTCATTACACCTTGGGGTTTGTATGAATGGATCCGAATACCCTTTGGTCTGAACTCTGCACCAGCCGAATTCCAACGCAGTATGGAGACATGTTTAATAGGACTGAGAGATGAGATTTGCCTGCCATACTTAGATGACAACCTTGTCCATAGTAAATCATTCCAGGAGCATGTGGAGCATGTCCGGTCAGTACTCCAACGTTACCAACAACATGGAATCAAGTTAACAGCCAGGAAGTGTGAACTTTTTCAAAATAAAGTCAGATTCCTAGGCAAGATTGTGTCAAAAGAAGGCCACTCTATGGACCCGGCCGACACGGCACCTGTTCTTGCCTTAAGAAACAACCAACCAAAGACTGTCGGAGAACTCAGGAAACTATTAGGATTTATTTCCTACTATCGCCCTTACGTTCAAAACTTCTCCAGAATTGCCAAACCTCTCTATGAACTATTGTCAGTAGGTTTGACACCTACCGCAACCTCAACACCAGATAACCAGACAAAGAGGAGGAGGAAACCAATCCCAAAGTCAAAAGGTCAACTTCCATCCTATCAATCTATAGCCTGGACTGACCATCATCAGATAGTACTGAACCAGCTCATTGAAGTGTTAACTCATCCTCCAGTTATGGGTTACCCCGATTATTCCAAACCCTTTGTTCTTCACTGTGATGCCTCACAAGAAGGACTAGGAGCCGTATTATACCAAGAGCAAGAGGAGAAACTAAAGGTGATTGCTTATGGGTCTAGAACTCTCACACCTGCTGAGAAAAACTACCACATGCATTCAGGGAAGCTCGAGTTTCTAGCAATGAAGTGGGCAATATGTGATAGATTCCGAGATTACCTATATTACTGTCCATCATTTGCTGTATATACTGACAACAATCCACTAACCTATGTCCTCACTACAGCAAAATTGAATGCTACAGGACATCAATGGGTTGCAGAACTAGCTGACTTCAACTTCACTATTAAATATCGTCCTGGGAGAAGGAATGCTGATGCAGATGTACTTTCTCGTATGCCATTGAGTCCTGAACAATACATGCAACAATGTTCACAAGCAGTAGACCCCAAAGTCATCACTTCCATAACCCAAGCAATTCAAGCACATCAAAAAGAAAGGATACCTTGGCTATGTCCAATGACGATTGCCAATACAACCGATGCAACACCAAAGAAGGTAACTCAAATACCAAAAGAGACAATAAGAACCGCACAGAAGGAAGACTCTGTGATTGGAAAAGTATGGAAGTACAAAAGCCAAAACAAGTTTCCATCCAAACAGGAACGACAAGGTGAACCTGTTGATCTTTTCATACTTATGAAACAATGGACCAAACTCTACCTCGACGACAATAAAATTTTGAGACGGAAAACATCATCTGGTTCTCAACTAGTGTTGCCCAAGTTGTACCATCACTTAGTATGGAAAGAGTTACATGAAGAGATGGGACACTTAGGAGTAGAAAGGACTGTAAATTTAATCAGAGAAAGATTCTTTTGGCCACATATGCAAAGGGACACTGAGCATTATATCACACGTCAATGTACTTGTCTGAAAGACAAACAGCCAAATAAGCTTGTTCGAGCCCCGTTGAACAATATTGTGACAACTTATCCTTTTGAGATGGTCTCCATTGACTTTCTTCATCTCGAGAAATGTAAAGGTGGATATGAGTATATCTTAGTGGTAATAGATCATTTTACAAGATTTGCTCAGGCATATGCAACCAAGAACAAGTCTGCAAAAACTGTTGCTGACAAAATATTCAATGATTTTGTCTTGAAATTCAGATTTCCTACCAGAATTCACCATGATATGGGTAGAGAGTTTGAAAATCACTTGTTTTTGACATTAGGGAAGCACTGCCACATCCAAAATTCTCACACAACGCCATATCACCCAGAAGGTAATGGGCAAGTTGAAAGATTTAATCGTACCCTGCTATCTATGCTTCGTACCCTGTCACCAGATTCCAAAAAGGACTGGAAAAATTCATTAGCAAAGGTAGTCCATGCATGTAATTGTACTCGAAGTGAAGCTACAGGACAATCTCCATTCTTTCTACTGTTTGGAAGGTCTCCAAGATTACCCATTGATAGTATGTTTGACACTCCAGTAACTGAAAAATACAAGACCTACTCTGAATATGTGAACACATGGACAGATAGAATGTCTGAGGCCTATAAGGTTGCTTCAAAAATAGCTACTCAAGCTGCACAGAGAGGAAAAGAACACTATGACAAGAAAATTCATGGAGCTGAACTTCTACCAGGTAGCAAAGTTCTAGTCAGAAATCTTACCGAAAGAGGAGGTCCAGGAAAATTGAGATCATTTTGGGAAGATACCATACATGTTGTTATTAAAAAGAAGTGTGCAGACAGTCCAGTGTATGAAATCAAACCAGAAACTGGAAAAGGCCGAACAAGGATTTTACATCACAACTTACTATTGCCATGTGATTATCTACCTAGCGACCAAGGTCAACAAATACCCAAAAGAACCAGTGCAAGAAAGCAAGTGAAGGATCGAAATACAACCCAGCAACCTACACAGATATCTGAGGGAGAATCAGAAAATGAATCAGATCACGAACAAAGAAACTGGAGATCTTTCATCCCAGTCACCCAGCATGACCACCCAGAGGAAAGTACAGAGCTAAATCCAGAAGCTAATGAGTTCTACCCACGTCAGCTGGAAGTAAGTGAGTATGATTTACAAGGAGTCAGAGAGACTGAGCCTATAGATCAAATTGAACAAACTGAGTATGCCTTTGGAGGTATAGAAGAAGAATGCCCAGCAACAGAGAACACAGAACAACTTGTTGAAAGTGATGTAGAGGAGAATGAGGACCTTTCAGATTCACTTCCTCAACATAGAATACAACCCTACAGGAACAGGAGACAACCAAAGATTTTGACATATGAAACTTTAGGTCAACCCAGTAGTGTTACCAGAGTTTCATCTATACAGGTTATAGACAGTATTCCTACATTACCTGTTGACTCTAGCTGGTATTTCAGTTCAGAATGTTTTGCTGAAGACTATAGAAGTTGGTAGAAGTGATTATGTTTATTGATCCACTGTTTACTATTTGGGACACTATACCAAAGTTAATTACCAAAACCAGAATAATTATATGTTACTTTTCTGTTGGTTCAATAAGGAAAAATGTAATTGCATTTGTATTGCAGATATTGTAGGTCAAGCAGAAACAGTTTTAGGTGAGGGAACTAGATGTTACAAAGAGACAGAGTCGGCCGATAAAAGTACAGAGCAGTTGATGGCAACGTTATGCTGCATTGTTGATGTACAATGGGTATTCCGCCATTATGATAAAAAGGTATAAAAGTAATAAGATGTTCCCTAGTTTCTCATCACGTTTGTCTAAACTTAGTAACCTATACAAATATGTATAGAAAGGGGTTTTACTAAATAGTTGGTTACACGCAACTATATCTTGCCAGGTACTATAGCGCTGTGGGCCTGGTGGGAAGCTGTGATGTATTAGGGAGTAGATGTCACAGGGAGGATGTTTCCTCAAGTAACTTGGTTACTACTTACCATTGGCTTCCTATGGTTACTACTAGACAAGTAAAGGAATGTTTTCTTAAAAAAATTCTGCGTATGTCAGGGATGACATAACAAATTTGTGGGGGAGAGTGTAAGAGGTGTAGAAAATAGGCAACCCCATAAAATTAAAATCCAAAGCCTAATACCTAATATAACAGTAATCTATCTTTGTCAATAGAAGATACTAGTGATTGCATTTTTATTGTACCATCACAAGAGGGCAGAACTACATCCTGTGATAATAGGAAGACACAGAAGTAGGAACAAAAAGTCTAACACTTTGTTTCCTACAAGACAGTGATTACAGTGAACATATCCAGTCACATGTAATTAAGGGTTTTCTGTGTTTGTTACAGGTAAGCAGGAGGCTGTTTAACATGATAAATAGGACAAATGACTTAACATGTCCTGGTGGTTACTAAATGTCGCTGTTACTATTATACAATCAGATTACTTGTAGCATTAATGTGAATATATATTGCAGCTATGTGATTTGGCGCTAAGATACAGGGAATGTGATTTCTCTATTGTAATACGCTATTGTTATGCAGAATAGGTCACTAGCATATCTGCAGAGGTCTAGATATTCAGTATTGCAATTAAAGATATTAATGTATATGAAAATACTTATTAATGTATATGGAAATATTTAGTAATGTATAGAGGACAGTGATTACAGTGAACATATCCGGTCACATGTAATTAAGGGTTTTCTGTGTTTGTTACAGCCATTCCTAATAAAACACTTCTGGTTTCACCCGACCCATCCTTCGCACAGTTGAGGTATTTACCGTATGTGAGAAAACCGTTGGCGCCATATAAATCCTGTATAATAATAACTTGTATGAGTTTTCACTTTGACATTTATGTTGGATATTTTCGCTACTGAAACACTTAGAGGATACATTGAATATTTAAAAATTGGTCAATTTAACCTCTGAATGCTTTAATTAGAAATTAAAAAACTAAGGACTTGTTTACACTGGCGGGGGGGGGGGGGGGTAATAATGTGCAGCTGAGCCAAGGTTTTACGGCTCCCTATCTTCGCCTAACATGACAGCCATATGGGGTGGTACACATGCAAAATGTATACGAAAGCCAAACACAACTAATTGAATGAAGCCTTGCTGTAACCACATCTAATGCACACAGTTGTGCAGTGGGCTTTCAGTGTCTAAAACGGGTCCAGGAGGCAACATGTCAACTGCCCTCTAAAAAAGCGGTCACTTCAGATCAGTATTCAGAGGGCACCACACATTTAAATGAGTCCTTAGCCTCTGTAAGGAGCCACCGCGGTGTAATATTCTTCATTCCTGTGTGGGCATGGTAGCAAGTGATATAGATATTTTTTAAGGTCAGAAGGGCAACAACAGATGCAGAGAACAGCGCAAGCTTCAGCTTAAAGCACTTTTACAAGAACACAGGCCAGCTAAGAAGATATGCAACAGGCCATAAACCTCCAATACCAGTGTCTTCAAGAGATTCTAATTGGGCTCTGACATAAGTTCCCTGTCGTAAAAAGTCTAGGAGCAATAAACATATCATATCTGGTCTATAAGAAATTGTCATTTCATTTTGTTAATACGTTGGTTGTCAGATTGTGAAACTTTACAGTATGTGCAACAGCAGATGCTGTGAAGAGTGCATGTTTCTGTTACTGTATATTGAGGCCACCATGTTTGTGTGCAAAAGGTGAACTACCAGGTGACTTGCCCCACCGATGACCACTCTCGGTCTGCTGGTGTGTAGAACTGTAGATTATTGTGTCAGAGCAGGAAAATCTCAGCACACGGTGAGGAGGAATGTATCCTTACATAAAAATTGTTACACTCATTTCAGATATGTATTTTAAGAACGTTCTTGCAGTGTGGTATCAGTTTGTGTAGCACCTTGAAGGTCTTCTCCATCTCCGTGTGGTCATTGTGTGACATCACATACTAGGTTCCAGTGGTTTGGTTTCCTCTTTCCTTCCACAGAAACGTCTCTTCAGAAAAAATGAAACTTCTCTTGCTCCATTTTATTAACCAATCTGAATTGAGTACATCCGTCTCTTTTTCATTGCCATTCTGATGTTTTTTCAGATAGACTGAACCCCTCCATGACCCCCCCACTGTAACTTAACATCCTCCCGACATGTTCCCTTTACCAGGAGGGCAATAATTAAAGGATAAGTTCACCTTTTGACAAAAAAATAATAATAATGCACTTTTTTTATTTATTTCAGGTACTTATATAGCGCCATCAATTTACGCAGCACTTTTACATATATATTGTACATTCACATCAGTCCCTAACCCTCAAGGGGCGTACAATCTAAGGTCCCTAACTCACATTCATACATACACATACTAGGGACAATTTAGACAGGATCCAATTAACCTACCAGCATGTCTTTGGAGTGTGGGAGGAAACTGAAGTACCCGGAGGAAACCCAAGCAGGCACAGGGAGAACATGCAAACTCCAGGCAGGTGGTGCCATGGTTGGGATTTGAACCAAAGACTGTAGTACTGCCCGGAGGAAGTGCTAACCATTTAACCAATTTGCTGCCCCAAGTAAAAACAAAGTTAATTTAATATTTTTGGTTGCAGGAGCCGGTAAAGCATTGCACCAGTGATCAGCAGATCACAGATATAGTGACAGGAAGATTCAGTGAACTACCACGGTGCCGTGGTAATGCATTGAGAACTACAAGCCTAGTTCAGGGGTGGGCAACTGTGGCCCTCCAGCTGTTTTAGAACTACAAGTCCCATGAGGCATTGCAAAACTGACCGTTACAAGCATGACTCCCAAAGGCAGAGGCATGATGGGACTTGTAGTTCACCAACAGCTGGAGGGCCACAGTTGCTCACCCCTGGCCTAGTTCATTCATTCATAGAACCCTGTGAATGAAAGATGCGGCCGTATGGGTGGAGCTCCACCTGGCCACGCTGTTTTTAAAAAGTAACAGCTAGTACGGGAAACTTCTCCCCATACTTCTGTCATTAGGGACAGGGGGGCAGTAGGTGGCGGCTGCAGCATTGGGAACATGTTACATTTTCCACCCTAAAAACAGGTAGAACATGTAACATGTTCCCAAAGGTGAACTTATCCTTGAAAGTCCTGTCAGTTTCAGCTGCAGCAGGCTGTCAAGAAGATGCTTGCCATGGTGCAGCTGAAGTAAATGCGATATCTCCTGCGCTCCGGGACCCAGACCGGTGGTGAGTAGATGGAATCAAACTCCAAAAAGGAAGGAAGGAACCACCGGAATAGACAAGGTCGTGCAGCTCCACACCAAGGCTGGGGAAGCCCAAACAGAACTGTGAAGAGGAACAACAAAAAGAAGCGCACCAACCTTGCGCATTACCTCAGTAACCAAAATTTATTTAGTAAAAGAATGGTACTCACAAACAGCAAATAAAAACAGGCATGTAAGTCCTCAAAGGGACTTTAAAGGCAAGATGCCAGTGCGAATCCCATCATGGAGGAAGCCACTCAGTACAGCTGACGCGTTTCGAAGGACGTGCCTTCTTCCTCAGAGCTCCATTAATTTACGCAGCACTTTACATATATTGTACATTCACATCAGTCCCTAACCCTCAAGGAGTGTACAATCTAAGGTCCCTAACTCACATTCATACACATACTAGGGACAGGGGCGCAGATGTGCAAGGGCCCGTTCTGTGCATAGTCGTGCGCATTTGCGTTCGCGCAAACGCATGCATGTACCCGCAACTGACCGTTGCTAATGTTGGCGCCAATTTACACTATTTAAACCCAGCAGCACTATTAGCCTGTCTGACCTGCGGCTCCACCTCATGTATTCCTGTGCCTGTCCTTGTGATTGACTTGCTTCTTGGACTGCCTCTGCCTTCTGTCTCTGCTTGATCTGCTCCCACCATTACTGACTTTGGCTTGTGACCCGACCATTATTCTGCCTGCCATTTATGCCTGATCTGTTTATCTGTGCTACCCTGCTCTGCAACCGACCTGTCCTGCTGTGACGTCTGCCTGCTACCAGCCAGCTCTGTTGCCAGCCAGTCCAGCTGTCCCATTTACCAGCGAAGTGCCAACAATTCCTGCACAAACTACAGGACTGACCAGGCACTCATATCTCACTGTGCTCTTGTGGTTGCTGTTCCACCTTCAGTGGCCCTCGAACTGGAGCTGTACGAGAGGCCTTCCTCTGCCGACAGGCTCACAAGCAAGGTACCTGACACAGGCTTTGGGGATGGCTTTGGACTTTTGTAGACCACTGCACAGTCCCGCTGGAGACCCCACCGATCTGCAACCATTCTGAGTGATTAATGAATCTTGGTGATCAAAGGAAAGCTTGTGCTCAGCATCAAACATTTTAGTAGCTTCTCTTTGCTCACAGCAGCTTCATCAGTGAGAAGAATAGGAGAGCTTTGTGACAGGCAGTGCAGTGTGAACAAAAAATTCAATTTTGAGCACAGAGCACAGAAATGGAACAGGCCCAGGGGCGGACTGACAACTCATGGGGCCCCCGGGCAATAGAGGATCATGGGGCCCCTGTGTCCTTGCCCACACTCAAAGCACACCCAAAAAAGTCTACAAAAGGTACCGGGGGCATTTCATGGGGCCCCCTACTGACCCCGGGCCTCGGGCAGTGCCCGAGTGCTTGAATGGTCAGTCCGCCCCTGAACAGGCCTAAACTATTTAAAACTATTAGGGGAAAAAATTTGTGAAAATATTTTAAAAACTATTATTTATACAAAGAATGTTATGTATTGAGCTAACCAAAACTTTATTTTGTATGCATTTGTGTCTACAGTGCCTTGAAAAAGTCTTCCTCCCCCTTGAAATTTTCCACATTTTGTCATGTTACAACCAAAAACGTAAATGTATTTTATTGGGATTTTATGTGATAGACCAACACAAAGTGGCATATAATTGTGAAGTGGAAGCAGAATGAGAAATGGTTTTCAACATTTTTTACAAATAAATCTGTGAAAAGTGTGTATTTGTATTCAGCCCCCCCTGAGTCAATACTTTGTAGGACCCCCTTTGGCTGCAATTCCAGCTGCAAGTCTTTTTGGGGATGTCTCTCCCAGCTTTGTACATCTAGAGAGGGACATTTCTGCACATTCTTCTTTGCAGAATCGCTCAAGTTCTGTCAGATTGGATGGCAAGCATCTGGGAACAGCAATTTTCAAGTCTTGCTACAGATTCTCCATTGGATTTAGGCCTGAACTGTGACTGGGCCATTCTGACACATGAAGATGCTTTGATCTAAACCATTCCATTGTAGCTCTGGGTGGATGTTTTGGGTCGTTGTCCTGCTGGAAGGTGAACCTCCACCTCGGTCTCAAGTCTTTTGCAGACTAACAGGTTTTCTTCTAAGATTGCCCTGTATTTGGCTCCATCCATCTTCCCATCAACTCTGACCAGCTTCCCTGTCCCTGCTGAAGAAAAGCATCCCCACAACATGATCCTGCCACCACCATGTTTCAAAAACTGTGTCTGTCTTTATTTCAGGCTGCAAAGCACAAAATGTGATTATTTTAAAGGGGGGGGGGGAGGTGATTCTTTCTATACCCACTGTATGTCTGGTTTTACAACCGATTTGTATTTAAATCTAGCCTTTTCTTCATTTCCTTTTAATGTGGTTCTAAAGGCTCAAAGTTTTTTACATTAATGCATGAGGTAATAAACCTTATGGGTGGATCTCCCTGCCAGCCCCCCCCCTTTTACTTACCTGAGCCCCATCTTGATCCAGCAATGTGCACAAGAGCAGTCACTCTCTGGGGTCTTTCTCTTCTCATTGGCAAACACAGCAGTGGGAGCAATTGGCTTCTGCTGCGGTCAATCACAGCCTGCGAGCCAATGAGGAGAGAGTGGGGGCAGGGCTTATCTGCGCTCCATATGTGAATGAACACACAGAGCAGCATGGTTTGTAAGTGAGTCTTCTTGAGTGCCCACATAGCAATAGGCTTACTATTGGGGGCACTTGGCAGTGGGGAGGAGCCAGGATTGCCAGCAGGGGACCTTAGGCGTGTATTTCTTGCACTAAATGAGCTCATATACTCACCCACATAGTGCTAATCTGCACTGGGTTACTGAGAGAGCAGAGGAGACTCCTGGTCTGTAAAGGAGGTCATGGGAGGCAGGGCAGACCAGGAGTCTCCTGTTTGTCTAATGACGCACGCATCAGTGGGCTGACCAGACCGGGTGTCTGAGAGTCCTGAGTCTGCCCACTTCAGCGAGCAGGGAACAGGGACGGAATTTCATCACTGCTCGCTGTAAGAACCTACAGCATGACTGAGACAAGACCGGTGGCTGTGGGAATACAAGGCTTTGCGATCACTGGTCTTACAAAATGGATGTCATAGGCAAGGAAGCCAGTGATTCATATAATGCACCTCAATTTTCTTGGAGAAGATGGGGAGAAAATTAACAAGATCTTTACTGAATGTATGAAACCACCAGAACGAACACAGAAAAATGTTTCTGCCCAAGTTCTTCTTTAAGTGATGTCCATGGAGAATGTAAGTGACACGATACTTAAACATCACATAATTTGGATGTGCTTTTGATTTTTTTTACTTTAATATTTATCATGGCTTAACTACAGCAGCATCAGAACCCCAATCTGATTACAACTTGAAAAAGAGCTTTTTGAGTAGTTTTGGTTGTGACACTTGATTCTTCCTAAGTACCAATAGACCTAATTGACCGGGGCAAACAGCAGCCACAACTGATCAGAAAAAGCTAAAGGAAATTTAGCTAAAGCCCTCAATTTTGTACAAATTGGCCTGTGGCAAAACAGTGTAATAGTATATTTTATGAGGTTATTTTTTAACAATACCACACTGTATGTTTTTAAAAGCTCAATATAATTTCAAAGTAGAGTGCTCAAAAACACTTCACAACCTCACATTTCCCAAACCTTCTCCCATTTCTGTATTCCCAGTTGTGCCAAAAATATTTAAAATATAGACTTCAGGTATGTGTTTGTTAGAAATTGGCAAGTGTCAGGACATATGCAAACATTTGAATAGGCAGCAAATATAAAGAGACAGAGTAGGTTTTATCTTGAAATAAAATGAAAGAGTATTATCTAAGAGTACTGAGCCAAAAAGATTCTTCAGTGGCTGACTAGTATGTAAGCAGCTTGGTTAGGCTGCAATATAGGAGGGAGAGACCAGGCAAGTTTTGTGTTAAAAGAGGATTTAGCCTGGTTTATCTAAGAGACAATAAATATGAATACTGCTCAGTAGCTGAACAGTATGTAAACAGCTTCATTAGGCCTCAGTCAATAAAAGAGGGAGAGATGAGACATGTTCTATCTTCAAATAGAAATTAGAGTGTATTATTTGAGTGACAATGGCCACGAATATTGTTCAGTGACTAGACGGTATGTAAGCAACTAGGTTAGACTGCAATATAAGAAGAAAAGACAAGACAGGTTTTATCTTGAAATAAACATTAGAGTGTGTTTTTTTCTGAAACAATAGCCATAAATATTGTTCAGTGGCCAGACAAATGTAAGCAGATTGGTTAGGCCGCATTTGGAGAGATGAGACAGGTTTTATCTTGCAATAAAAAAAATACAGTGTATTAATTATCTAAGAAGAAGATAATCAAAAATATTGCTGACTTCTAGAGCACCAGAATAGGCCACAGACTTTGAGGAACAACACAGGATTTACCCTGCTGAAAACAATACACCTTAATAGTGCCTGGACAATGAATAGTTTGAGACACAAAGCACGAATTACCCTGCAGCAAATATTTGATATTTTGGCAGCTGAGGTCCACCTGTAGAAAAAAAAAACAACTCCAGCACTGGAATAGGACACAAATTTCGAGACCGATTACACCTAGTAAATGATCATCAATAGCAACAACCCAGCAACAATCACAGTACCAAAATTAACTGAGTTAGTAAATTTAGAAAAAGAAACACAATCAGAAATACTAGAAATACTTTATAACAAAATGTTGATATAAACACAAGCCCCTGTGTCAGTAATCCAAACACAGAAATATCATCATGTACGATCAGGATATCATTATGCCTTGCTCTGCAAATTCGGCCACTTTTATACCAAATGAAAGACCAGTAAGCAGAGGACTCCATACTCCAATAGCAGCTTCAAAAACCTGAGCCACCGTGGCATTAAATAGACATGATTGTCTGTACATCAGCTTCCAGTTCTACCTCAGCAACCTATTCATTTTAATACAGAATTCACATCCAGGCCAAGAAACTAAATAACAACCATGCTAAATATAGTTAAATATTTCTTCCTATACATAAATTATGTTATATCACTAACTTCTGTGATTGTGTTCTACAATTGTTTTACATTGTATTCTTGCAACCCAGATCTTTCTCCAATGAGAGAACATAAAGGATGACTTGGTGTGGACATTTTCTTCTGCATCTCTGTGTGGTCATCGTGTGATATCACAGTTTCCTCTCTACAGCTCATCTTTCCATGCACAGAAACCTCCCTTTTCAAAATAAATGAAGCTTCTTGACATTCACGTCTAGCTGACTAGCACTTGCTGTTATCTTCTTGTGGGTGCACGGGTGTAAGATAAATATGCAAACCTTCCATGCACTGAGATACAAGGTTATAATTTTGCTTCAAAATTGGGATATCAAATATCTGGGAACCCTATATCCAGCCATTCTATAAGACACTTTTGCCCTGAACTTTTCACTATTACAGAAAATCAGGTGCTTGCTCCTAGAATGGGATTCTGGACCATTTTCTTTGTTTGGCCAGTGCAAAATTATGTCAATCCTACTTAAATTCCTCTATCTACTACTCTACATACCTATCTACACCCCCTTTCCCATACCTCAAACATGGGAATACCATGTTAACTGATTTTGTGTAGTACCACAAATGCCCAAGACTCAAATGCCAACTTCACTGCCTTATGAAATGTCCTGTGGGCCTGGCCTTTCAGGACCTAACCAGATACCACTCAGCTTGTTAGACTGTTAGATTGATTCAGACATGATCACCTTGAGCAAAATAACTCTGGCTTCCCTTTATACAGATCACCATGGTATGTATCCCATATTCCTTCATATGTGAAGGCCCCCACTTCTATCCCTCTCAGCTCACTAATGAAATACAACCTCTCACCCACTTATTCAGTCCTATACCTCATCCATTGACCATCCAGAGTTCACCCTAGGCTTCCCAGAATCCCCATTTCAAAACCTGTTCTCCAAAAACAGATCTCCAACCCTTCAGTTTCTTATCTTGGAACAATAGTCATCAGTAGGTGTTTTAACAAACCCTAAGGGTCCCTACAGCCTGGATCTCTGGAAGATCTCACAACTCTACTACCCTACTATATCAACTCCTTTGGCTTTCTGCAGCCCTCTAACTACTGTTGAAAAGCACCATGTGGATGTTGGCTCCCTCTGACAATCCATGTCCTTCCAATTCTTACATCTCTCCCAATCAAACCTTTGCCACACAATTTCCCTTCTATGACAGTGAGAGACTGACCTAAACAGAACAATGCCAAAAAAATCCTACTTTAATGAAATTATAGACATATGTTTTAATAGTAACTTTCTTATAATGACAAGTTCAACCTTTTCTTTTTCAGTGCTTATTTTATATTATTTTAGCTAGACCTAATCCCTCCATGATCTCCCATTGCAAATGAATGTTCTTCCTGGCAAATTTCCTGAGTCAGGAGGGTGTTAATTAAAGTCCTATCAGTTTCAGTTGTTTTCCCTTTTCTAAATCATTTATAGCTTTCAGCTGCTAAGCTCAGTTCACAGTAATGAAGGCCTAATATGTTGAAAACAGAAATATTCACACCTGTTTATCAACCATTCAGTCAGGGCCATATCTACCATGAGGCAAACAAGGTGTTTGCCTAGGGCGGCAATTTTTAGGGGGGGCGGCACCGCCCCCCGGAAGAAGGGATCTGGTGAGCAGCGGTGGACAGAGCCATGCAGGGCCGCTATCAGAGGGGTACCACCGGTATGCTGTAGATGGCCCGGACAGCAGGAGCATCGGTGTGGTGGGGGAGAGCAGTTGCAGAGGATGCAATGTGTATCTCCCTCCAGCAGCTGAAAGCCGGTTTGAGGTTTCTCCCCCTCTCCCTCCCGTTGGCTTTCTGCTGCTGGAGGAAGAGACAGACCTGGCCAGATGGAGGATGTGCCCTGGTGTTCCTGAGTGGCCACTCTCCGCTGAGCTCCTTCCCCCGCCCGCACTCAGAGCCAGGACCAGGGAACAGCCTGGAGCAGGGAGCAGGGAGGAGGTGAGCTGTGTTGTGTTCTCTGGGCTCTCCCTCCTGTCGTCCATGCATCACGGATAGATTGTATGGGACTGCACACACACAGTATGATTACCACCCCCTGCCCACATTTCCTGCTGCCTGGAGAACAGCCGCCCTTGGAGGAGGTGGGGGGGGGTAATCATACTGTGTGTGTGTGCAGTCCCATACGATCTGAGAGAGAGAGAAGGAAGGAGAGAGAGAGGGAAGAGGGAGAGAGAGAAGGAAAGGAGAGAGAGACAGGGAAGGAGAGAGAGAGAAGGAAAGGAGAGAGAGAGAGGGAAGGAGAGAGAGAAGGAAGAGGGAGAGAGAGAAGGAAAGGAGAGAGAGAATAATATATACATACACACACTTATTGAACTCCCTCGCTCTCTCAACACAAAATTTAAATACACCACTGCATACAGAGCTGGCGTGTGTTTCAAAACCTACACATATTTTATGCCCCTGTACTTAGGACAAATAGAAAAAAAGTTATTTAGTGAACAACAAAATAAATAATGTTATAAATGTAGCACTACCTCCTTAGGAGTTGCTGTAGATTTGGGTCCCTCTATAGTCTTGCACAGCCAGGAAATTTTTCCACAGACTTGCATCCAGGAGTCAGTAACCAGTCCTTGAGCTTGGGTTTTTGGATTTTAAAAGGGGGAATTTCAACTTGGATTGGGTAAGGGGTGTATGGAATGCCCAATGGAACCAAGAAATCGAGGACAGATTCCTGTCCTGGAACTATTTACAAGTCTCTACAGCAAAACAGTCTCTTTTGGAGAGCTAGCCAGCATCACCTGTAGTACCATCACAGACCCAAGATAAAGCTTCTTTACACAGCTTTTGGGAGAAGTCCCTAAGCAGGGGATCCAGTGCCTGTCACTTTAAGAAATAAGACAGTCCAGGGATGTGGCTAATCTGGTTTCCCACAACAGTGCTCCTTCCCCTATCTGGCCCAGGGGGTGCAGGTCTACTCACTCAGTCCTTCTGTGCTGCTGATGGGATGGTGACTGCTACCAGGTCTTCTAGCTGGGCCACCACTTCCCTGCTACACAGGTGGTCAGAGGGGTGGTGAAAGTCTGAACTTTCTTCCTTCCAAACTCCACTGCCTTTAGGTGAGTCCCTCTTCATCTGGGCCCCCTCCCAGGTTCCTGACCTCAGCCTCACATCCTCTCTGTCTTCCACCCCAACTCTCCTGCTGCTGAGCAGGCTCTCTCGCTTTTAAGGGTTGTCCTGGCCCATTGCTAAGCCTCCTGTTGGAGATTGTCCAGGATCCCTCAAAGTTGTAGATCAGCCACTCCTCAGATCCACCCACTGCTTCTAAACCTTTCTTCAAAGTTCTAGAGCAGGGGAAAATTCCAGAGGGCTGATCTGCAGAAACTCTCAGCTATCACATCCAGGCTGATACTCAGCCCTCCTCACTAACAATTGGAGTCTAGCTTCCCCTAGCTGACTATGAGGGTGCTACATAACATAAATAGTTGTTTAATTTTTCATTTTTAATGCAATTAGGAAGGAGTCTTTGGTTGTTCTTAAAGGCACAATTTATAACTAGGATCACCCTCAGACCGGCCACACCGTCTCAATTATGTCACCAAACTCAGACATTCCCATTTTTCCCCAGAGGGCCTACTTCCTGGGAGAACCACCATTAACCAAGCAAGTGAAAGCATCATACCTCACATGGATTGACAGTTTTCTAAAATAAAATCAACAATTTACTGATCCCCCTAAAGACCCGCTGACTCACCAAGCTGCCAAGAAAATCATGACAATTTTTTTATTGTTTCCCTTGATGTATTACTACCCTAACTTACTAAACTAAGAATGGTGGGTGGGAAAAACATCCCTCTTCTCTAGCTCTTTCTGAATTGAGTACCCAACAACTCTCAAAAGAACAACTCTTGTGGCTCCTCCATTCCCATCTAACCTTCATCCACCAGTATGGTAAGACCTCCACTCTTCCTGCACTAAACTCACATCTTAACCCTTCTCAGACCTATTCCACAGTCATGTATTGTAGATCATCTGCCCATTTCTTTCTTCTCTGGGTCTCACTTCTTTCTTGGTTATGCAACAGGTAGTGAGAGGAACTCTTTTCAAAGTGGAGGAAGCTCCCTCCTTAATGCCCTTTGGACCATTTTCCATCACCTTCTGTTCTGGTGACACCTAAAACCACTGAATTTTCCATTTTTAAGTTTACACTTTGACATGGTCTTCTGGCATGTGTATCCTCATCTGAACAAAGAAAAAGCTGAAAACTATCTATTGTTATCTATAGGCAACAACTCAGATATAATATATCCCCTCCAATTATATTGTCTAGCCCAGTGGTTTCCTAACTGTAGCCTGAACGTGGCCCTTTGCTTGCCTTTGTATGGCCCTCGAGGCACTATTCCTCCCACTGACATCAATGATGGAGCATTATTCCTCCCACTGATTCCAATGATGGGATGCTATTCCTTCCACTGATACCAATGATGGGGCACTATTCCTCCCACTGACACCAATGATGGGGCACTATTCCTCCCACTGACACCAATGATGGGGCACTATTCCTCCCACTGACACCAATGATGGGGCACTATTCCCCCCACTGATACCAATGATGGGTCACTATTCCTCCCACTGACACTAATGATGGGGCACTATTCCTCCCACTGACACTAATGAAGGGTCACTATTCCTTCCACTGACACCAATGAAGATGCACTATTCCTCTCACAGACAACAATGATGGAGCACTATTCCTCCCACTGACACCAATAATGGAGCACTATTCCTTCCACCGACACCAATGAAGGAGCATTATTCCTCTCACCGACATCAATGATGGAGCATTATTCCTCCCACTGACACTAATGAAGAGGCACTATTCCTTCCACTGACACCAATGATGATGCACTATTCCTCTCACAGACAACAATGATGGAGCGCTATTCCTTCCACTGACACCAATAATGGAGCACTATTACTTCCACTAACACCAATAATGGAGCACTATTCCTCCCACTGATACCAATGATGGGGCACTATTCCTTCCACCGACACCAATGATGGAGCATTATTCCTCCCACTGACACCAATGATGGAGCATTATTCCTCCCACTGACACTAATGAAGGGACACTCTTCCTTCCACTGACTCCAATGATGAGGCACTATTCATCTCACAGACAACAATGATGGAGGGCTATTCCTTCCACTGACACCAAGAATGGAGCACTATTCGTCCCACTGACACCAATAATGGAGCACTATTCCTTCCGCTGACACCAATGATGGAGCACTATTCCTCCCACTGACACCAATGATGGAGCACTATTCCTCCCACTGACACCAATAATGGAGCACTATTCCTCCCACTGGCATCAGTGATGGGACACTATTCCTCCCACTGACACCAATAATGGAGCACTATTCCTCCCACTGGCATCAGTGATGGGGCACTATTCCTCCCACGGTTAACAATGTTGGAACACTGTTCCTCTCACTAGGACCAATGATGGAGTACTATTCTCCTCCTAGTCACTACAAGGTTTATGATTTTAAATGACTCCAACTGGCATATTGATTCTTGGCCATTTTCTAATCCCACTGGTCACATTCTGTCCCCCCTAAAGTCTAAAGGAGAGTACACTGGCCTCTTGCCTGGAAAGTTTGGAGACCCCTGGTCTAGCAAAAAAAAAAATTTTTATAAACCCTTTATAATGTGGAAAGCAGCAATGATATTATAGCCACATATAAAACCAGTAGTACAATGGGCTGTGACAACAACCCGTCATTTCCCCTGGTCAGCTGTTGGAAGTGAACATGATTTTGTTTAAAGGATAAGGTCACCTTTTGCACAAAAATAATAAATGCACATATTTTTGCAGTTAAATTTTTTGTCTGCAGGAGCCTGCAAAGCATTGCACCTGCGATCAGCAGATCTCTGGTGCCATGCAGGTCTCCTGCAGATCTGTCAGTATGTCTGCAGGATGTACGGTCAAGCAGATATTCTGACAGGAAGCTTCAATGAACTACCATGGTGCTCTACAGTGTTGTGGTAGTTCATTGAGAACTACAAGCCAACAGCCGCAATAGGCTGGAGGGACATGCAGTTAATTTATTCATGGAAGTCCGTGAATGAGTTACGCGGCCGTGTGGACAGAGCCCTGCATGGCCACGCTGTATTCAAATCTGACAGATTGTACAGGGGGAACTTCTCCCCATATTATCTGTCGGAGGAGGGCGGCAGGTGGCGGCTGCATGATTGGGAACATGTTACTGGAATATGCAGTTCAGTTTTGGGCACCAATTCACAAAAAGAACATTGGGGAACTGGAGAAAGTACAGAGAAGGGCAACCAAACTGATAAGAGGCATGGAGGAGATCAGCTATGAGGAAAGATTAGAGGAACTGAATGTATTCTCTACTGAGAAGAGGAGATTAAGGGGGGATATGATCTCCATGTATAATACATAAAGGGGATATAATCTCCATGTATAATACATAAGGGGGATATGATCTCCATGTATAATACATAAGGGGGGATATGATCTCCATGTATAATACATAAGGGGGGGTATGATCTCCATGTATAATACATAAGGGGGATATGATCACCATGTATAATACATAAGGGGGGGTATGATCACCATGTATAATACATAAGGGGGGATATGATCTCCATGTATAATACATAAGGGGGGGTATGATCACCATGTATAATACATAAGGGGGGATATGATCTCCATGTATAATACATAAGGGGGGGTATGATCTCCATGTATAATACATAAGGGGGGATATGATCTCCATGTATAATACATAAGGGGGGATATGATCACCATGTATAATACATAAGGGGGATATGAACTCCATGTATAGTACATAAGGGGGATATGATCTCCATGTATAATACATAAGGGGGGATATGATCTCCATGTATAATACATAAGGGGGGATATGATCTCCATGTATAATACATAAGGGGGGATATGATCTCCATGTATAATACATAAGGGAGATATGATCTCCATGTATAATACATAAGGGGGGATATGATCTCCATGTATAATACATAAGGGGGATATGATCTCCATGTATAATACATAAGGGAGGATATGATCTCCATGTATAATACATAAGGGGGGATATGATCCCATGTATAATACATAAGGGGGGATATGATCTCCATGTATAATACATAAGGGGGGATATGATCTCCATGTATAATACATAAGGGGGGATATGATCTCCATTTATAATACATAAGGGGGGATATGATCTCCATGTATAATACATAAGGGGGGATATGATCTCCATGTATAATACATAAGGGGGATATGATCTCCATGTATAATACATAAGGGAGGATATGATCTCCATGTATAATACATAAGGGGGGATATGATCCCATGTATAATACATAAGGGGGGATATGATCTCCATGTATAATACATAAGGGGGGGTATGATCACCATGTATAATACATAAGGGGGGATATGATCTCCATTTATAATACATAAGGGGGGGATATGATCTCCATGTATAATACATAAGGGGGGATATGATCTCCATGTATAACACATAAGGGGGGATATGATCACCATGTATAATACATAAGGGGGATATGAACTCCATGTATAATACATAAGGGGGATATGATCTCCATGTATAATACATAAGGGGGGATATGATCTCCATGTATAATACATAAGGGGGGATATGATCTCCATGTATAATACATAAGGGGGGATATGATCTCCATGTATAATACATAAGGGAGATATGATCTCCATGTATAATACATAAGGGGGGATATGATCTCCATGTATAATACATAAGGGGGATATGATCTCCATGTATAATACATAAGGGAGGATATGATCTCCATGTATAATACATAAGGGGGGATATGATCCCATGTATAATACATAAGGGGGGATATGATCTCCATGTATAATACATAAGGGGGGATATGATCTCCATGTATAATACATAAGGGGGGATATGATCTCCATGTATAATACATAAGGGGGGATATGATCTCCATTTATAATACATAAGGGGGGATATGATCTCCATGTATAATACATAAGGGGGGATATGATCTCCATGTATAATACATAAGGGAGGATATGATCTCCATGTATAATACATAAGGGGGGATATGATCTCCATGTATAATACATAAGGGGGGATATGATCTCCATGTACAAATACATTGGTGGTTCATATAGTGAACTCGGTGTAGAGTTATTCTCCCTGAGGTCATCACAGAGGACAAGGGGGCGCTCTTTACGTCTGGAGGAAAAGAAATTTAGTCTCCAAATACGGAAAGGTTTCTTCACAGTGAGAGCTGTAAAAATGTAGAATAGACTCCCTCAAAAGTTGGTTCTGGCCAGCTCAGGCCTAAAAAAGTCCTGGATTCTTTCTTGGATACACAGAATAAAACTGGATATAACATTTATAGGTAAAGTTGATCCGGGGAATATCTGGTTGCCTCTCGGGGGTCAGGAAGGAATTTTTTCCCTGCAGAAGCAAATTGGATCGTGCTTTGCTGGGTTTTTTTTTGCCTTCCTCTGGATCAGCTGTGGGTGGAGGATTATAACCTTTTTTTTTAATGGTTGAACTGGATGGACTTTTTTCTTTTTTCAGCCAGACTAACTATGTAACTATGTTACATGTTCCACCCTAGGAACGAGTGGAACATGTAACATGTTCCCAAAGGTGAGCCTATCCTTTATTTAATCAAGTTTTTTTGGAAATCTCCTCTTTTCACATTATAGCTGTGCTGCAATTCCAACATAAGAGTGGTAATAATAACCAGAAAAGCTACAATTTCTGGGGAAATT
The DNA here is from genome assembly GCF_062004578.1 of Staurois parvus. NCBI lineage: Eukaryota > Metazoa > Chordata > Amphibia > Anura > Ranidae > Staurois > Staurois parvus. The sequence continues at coordinate 695,890 of NW_028318907.1, read as the reverse complement.
GTGTGAAGTGTTCTTGCCTCCACCAGTAGTCTACAACTGGAGAGGTGCGGAGTAGCTTTTGTCACTCTGCTGCCTGCTCACACACCTGGGTTCCTATGGCAACTCACTCTACAGCAAGGGCAGAGGAGCGGTTAAAAACAAACTGCTCCAACTTGCTCACTTCACTGGCGGTTGCCATCTTCAAACAGTTGTAGTTTTAAAATTGTAAATCCTACACGGAAGAGCTTTATATTGTGAGAATCACAAGACCCAGACCTACATTTTGATGCATAATATGTTTCTGAAATATTAAAAATAAAGGTACAGTCGCAGTTTAGAAATTGACCTTCAGATTTCAGGTGGCTAGAGTGGAGTTTCAATGAATGTCAATGGGCGGCGTGAGTTGCAAACAAATGGTCATATTGTGAAAACTATCAGGACTATGGCTTAGCCGTGGACATTTGTAGTGGCAGCAGGGATAGCTGAACGTTTTGATATAAGATTTGTGTGGGTGGGCTTGAAAATGAGGGAGTGATGGCAGTTTAGAAATCATGTCCTGATTTTTCAGCTCACACTCTAGCTTTTGTCAGCTCCCACTCTAGTTTTGAACATTCCACCACTCATTCCTATGGGACCAATTTCACCATAAAAACCGCAATATTTCGTGAACCATTCGGCGAAACGTTCCACAAAGTAATAGCACACCAATCGGGAACAATCCGCACGTTTCCGTATATTACTGTCTATGTAGTGTAAAAACTGTGGGAGGAGTTAGGGGGGGTAAATTTGGCTATAATAATAAGAATGTATATGTGAGATAACAGGAAGTGGTCGCCATGCAGGAACACTTAACAAATGTGTTTAACATCTGAGACAGATATATGTGCAAACTTGCTAAACATACATACTGCATGTGGTTTCTTCTTCCTAACGTTCAAAAATAAAAAACAGCATTTTTGCTTCCAAATGATTGGATGATGGAAGTCAGCAGAGCTTCCCCTCATTTACTAAGCTCTGGAGCAGCTGCACTTGCAGAGTGCACAGTATTTGCTTTTAGTAAATTAACCTTAGAAAGTCTGTTTCTAATGGGGTTCTGGTGGCAGTTCGCTTTCACAAGGTGCCATCATTTCGGTCCCCAAGATTAACTCTTGTTGTGTAGTAACCATTTAATCATCTATTCCCAAATTTTCCTCTTTTTAGATATAAAATTACATTTCTGCTCTCCTTCTTCCCGTATTGCAGCCACATGGCTGTTCTTTATGTATTTTTCTATGTATGTTTTCTTCTATTGCTCCAAAGTATTTGAAATTGGGAAAGTTGTCTATGTAGAAGTTTAAAGTGTTACTAAACCCACAACGGTACAATCAGTCTGTAGATGCAGTAAAGCATGCTTGTTATACTCACTGTGGGACCTAAAGGGTTAATCCTCCGCATTGTGTAAAAAGGCTGTTTGATCCTGTCTTTTCTGATCCTCCCCTTGGTGAAATTACCACCTTATACTGACTGAATCCGTAGTCACATGCACATGCTCAGTTTAGTGTGTATTGCTAGAGATGTTTTTTTTTTTCTTGGGAGAGTGCATGTGATCAGCAAAGAGCCAAACAGCACTGTCCAGGCAGAAGGTCAGTGGTTCTGCATCCTCCTAGAGCAGAAAGAAAACTCCTCCTACAAGAGTAACCAGTGCTGTTCTGGACACTGATAGACGTCACAAGACCGCTCTAACTGCTGGTGAGAAAAGGTATTTAGCAGTTTATATTTACTAAAATAATTGCATTTCCATGTTCTGTGTACTGTGGGAGATATAGTGAATGCCGGGTGCGGGGAGACCGGATATAGTGAATGCAGGGTCCAGGGAGACCGGATATAGTGAATGCAGGGTCCGGGGAGAGCGGATATAGTGAATGCAGGGTCCGGGGAGAGCAGATATAGTGAATGCAGGGTCCGGGGAGAGCGGATATAGTGAATGCAGTGTCCGAGGAGAGCGGATATAGTGAATGCAGGGTCCGGGGAGACCGGATATAGTGAATGCAGGGTCCGGGGAGACCGGATATAGTGAATGCAGGGTCAGAGGAGACCGGATATAGTGAATGCAGGGTCCGGGGAGAGCAGATATAGTGAATGCAGGGTCCGGGGAGAGCAGATATAGTGAATGCAGGGTCTGGGGAGAGCAGATATAGTGAATGCAGGGTCTGGGGAGAGCGGATATAGTGAATGCAGGGTCTGAGGAGAGCGGATATAGTGAATGCAGGGTCCGGGGAGAGCGGATATAGTGAATGCAGGGTCCGGGAAGACCAGATATAGTGAATGCAGGGTCCAGGGACACCAGATATAGTGAATTCAGGGTCCGGGGAGACAGGATATAGTGAATGCAGGGTCCAGGGACACCAGATATAGTGAATTCAGGGTCCGGGGAGACCGGATATAGTGAATGCAGGGTCCAGGGACACCAGATATAGTGAATTCAGGGTCCAGGGAGACAGGATATAGTGAATGCTGGGTCCGGGGAGACCAGATATAGTCAATACGGGGTCCGGCGAGAGCGGATATAGTGAATGCAGGGTCCGGGGAGAGTGGATATAGTGAATGCAGGGTCTGGGGAGACCGGATATAGTGAATACAGGGTCTGGGGAGAGCGGATATAGTGAATGCAGGGTCCGGGGAGACCGGATATAGTGAATGCGGGGTCCGGGGAGAGCGGATATAGTGAATGCAGGGTCCGGGGAGACCCGATATAGTAAATGCAGGGTCCGGGGAGACCGGATATAGTGAATGCAGGGTCTGGGGAGAGCGGATATAGTGAATGCAGGGTCCGGGGAGACCGGATATAGTGAATGCGGGGTCCGGGGAGAGCGGATATAGTGAATGCAGGGTCCGGGGAGACCCGATATAGTGAATGCAGGGTCCGGGGAGACCCGATATAGTGAATGCAGGGTCCGCGGTTTAGTAACACTTTAAGGTTCGGCTCACACTATTTTGGGCCCGTGTTTGCTCGGGCATGGCAGCCCATTCATTTGAATGGGCTGTTGTGCCCAAGTTTCCCGCACAAATAAGGTACATGCACCTTCTTTTATAAACACGGACTCAGGGAAACCTCAAGGTCTTTTTGAACATAAAATTTCCCTGCGGTTCCTGCACTCACAAACGCATTGTGGGCTGAGATGCATGGGGTTGCCATTCAAATTGAATGGCAGCCCCCTGCGAGTCTCATAAGAGCAGAGCGATTTGGCTGTTGGTGGTTGCGGGAATAGATGCGATTCCCGCACCTGCAACCAGCCCACCAAGTGTGAACCAGGGCTAAAAACTTGCCACAGGCTCAAATTTACCCTCAATGCGGAGTTCCAGTTGCACTGTAAAAAAATAAAAGTCAGCAGCTGCAAAAACTGTAGCTGCTGACTTTTAAAAAACAGCCACTTACCTGTCCCATGACCCCGTGGTGTCCTCCCCGCAGCCCGTTTCACTGTCCGTCCGATGTTCCTGACGCCAGCATCTTCAGTGTGGGCACCCGGCTGTGACAGCTTGTGGCTTCAGAGCCGGGTGCCCACTGCACATATGCGAGTAGCGCTGCGCTTTGTGAATGGCCCCGTAGTCTGTCAGTTTTAGGTACCCGCTCCCCAAAGGTGCCAATCATTAACGGTGAGCGGAGGATCAGTCTTTAAAGCGAAAAGTCCCCTTTAGGTGGAGCTCCGCTTTAAATGCTTAATATACTTATATGATGTTATACACACAACACCAACACTGTATATTTATGTATATTAAAATATATTTTTCATTTTATTTTATAAATCACAGACATTTAGAATCCTTTGATTTTTGTTTTTCACATTTCGTTCAGAAGATTTGCTTTTAACATCTCAGTATTGTCAAACTTAATTTTCCAAGTTATTTGAAATCATTATCTTTCATCTTTTCATAGTGGTATAAAATTACAACCATTATATTTTTGGGGCCTATTTACACCAACTCAGTCCGCTGCCTTGTGTCCAATGCTTCCATGTTAAATCCTATTGGTTTCTGTGTTCATGTGCACCCGTTTTTTAATGGACTGTCCAACGCACAACAACAATCAAAAACCCACAGACAACATTTTCAACAGCTCTTTGCAATGTAGAGAATGAAAATGGCTCTAAGACTGGGTTCACACTAATGCGGTGAGGGACACTGCATGTCATTTGCACAGGAATCGCACCTGTGAGCAGGTTCTTAACACCCTGGTCGCACCGATCAGACTTTGAAATTGTGCAACTTCCAGAAAAGTCGCGCGATTTTAAAGTCAGATGTAATTCTGGCTTGAAGTGCGACTTGTAAGATGACTTGCAGGACATGGATGTCAATGCAAGTCGCACCTGAAGTTGTGCATGCACTACTTTAGAAATTGGGGTGGCTCCGACCAAGTCGAAATTGCACCGGTATGACCTCTTTAATTGCAGACAATAGGGTGCAACTTGCTGTGCGATTTGCAACTCATATGGCATGGCAAATCACATGGCAAGTCACACCAGTTGTGACCGGGGTGTTATGTTTGTTTTTATCATCCCCTGGGCGAATTTGTCACAGTTCTTCATTCTTGGGTTATTTTCCAGTAACATGGTCAGGGCTACTGTTAGAAACCACAGGGCACCATACAACCAACCTGACAGGACCCACCCCCCCAAAAAAATAAACAGTTTACTATGCTTTAGTTATGAATGAACACTGAGTGATAGGTACCGATCACTCATTGTGTTCATTCAGGTAAGGAAGGGACTGGTAAATGTGACATATTTACAGGACCTTTCCCCCACCCTCAATCCTGAAGGATCCTGTTGTGTGCTTGCTTTTGACGGTGGAAAGGAGAGGATGGAAGCCAGAAGCACTGCGGGGTTGGGGGGCACACAAGGGGGCCAGGGCAGCAGGAGGAAATGTATGGTGCACAGGGAGGGTGATCAGTGCAGTGTGAGGGAGGGGCAATTACTGGAACCAATTCCCTGTATGACGCTCTCTTCAGCAGCTTGAAAGCCATCAGAGAGAGCCATACAGGGGAGCGGTTCCAATAATTGCCCCCCCACACCGCACTGCTCACCCTCCCTGCCCACATCGGTTTCACCTAGCTTCTTGGGCCCCCCTGCTGGCTTGGGCCCCATACAGGAGGACTGATGGTACCCCCTTATCCATGGCCCTGAACATGGTATTATAATTTCCATTTTATTGCTTTTGTAATCCAGTTTGCAATTTGTTTTTTATATTCCATCCTTTGTTCTTATTTCCACTCCAAACCCTCACCCCTGCAATGTATTTAGCACCAATGCCTCTTTTCCAGCAGGTATGGAAGGCGGAGGTAATGAATTTTATGGCATTTCCACAAGTCTATTTCAATGCTGTAGTGGTGAATACTCGGGGATGACAGCCAATACTCATCCGGCTCTTGCTATCTCCATATAGTCCATTTGAACACGTTTATTATGTAGCGTGTTCTTTGATGTTTTATATCTAGTTGGGTATATCTGCAAATTACGCCTATACTTGTTTTTTTTGTTTTGCTGTTATCTATAACCTTCTGCTGTTATGTGTTTGTAGCCATTTTATATCCAATACACATTGCAATCATATCTCATACAGGATTATTTACGTGATTTACAATTTCTGGAATTATTCTCAAAGGACAAAGAAAGAGGAGCGGCCGTTTTCCCGTCAGAAACTTTTTCTCTGGAATTCAGTCTGGAGACCCAAACCTACTGATTATTACAGTGCTAAAGGTTTAGAGACCTGGAAATCTCAATCTCTTGCTCTCCACACTGGAGGGGGTTGCTATTTACAGTCCTGGTTTTTGGAATTCCGCATAGCAGTTAAAATGGTCTGAGGGTGTAATTGGGCCTTTTTACAAATCATCTCTATGTGTACTGGGGGGAATGACCTTAAAACTTCTTACTGCAAATCCATTTCTTTATGTTTTTTCCAGGTCCACTTTTAAAACCATCCTCGTTCAGGTAAACATGCTCTGATTCACCAGGACCTGATGGCTTTCTATGAATATCAAATCTGGAATACAGAACACAATGTAACATTGCATAAAACGTTTGCAGTTATTACATATTGATCACATAGCATACAGTGATTTTCTGTCTATTTTCGATCTATGCCTTTTAAAGTCAGGACTAAAAAAATATACAGTGGGGATCGAAAGTTTGGGCACCCCAGCTAAAAATTTGTATTAATGTGCATAAAGAAGCCAAGGAAAGATGGAAAAATCTCCAAAAGGCATCAAATTACAGATTAGACATTCTTATAATATGTCAACAAAAGTTAGATTTTATTTCCATCATTTACACTTTCAAAATAACAGAAAACAAAAAAATGGCGTCTGCAAAAGTTTGGGCACCCTGCAGAGTTAATATCTTGTACTGCCCCCTTTGGCAAGTATCACAGCTTGTAAACGCTTTTTGTAGCCAGCCAAGAGTCTTTCAATTCTTGGTTGAGGTATCTTTGCCCATTCTTCCTTACAAAAATCTTCCAGTTCTTTGAGATTTCTGGGCTGTCTGTCACGCACTGCTCTTTTAAGGTCTATCCATAGATTTTCAATTATGTTGAGGTCAGGAGATTGTGAAGGCCATGGCAAAACATTCAGTTTAAGCCTCTTGATGTAATCCCCTGTGGATTTCGAGGTGTGTTTAGGATCATTATCCATTTGTAGAAGCCATCCTCTCTTTAACTTCAGCTTTTTCACAGATGGCATCAAGTTACCATCCCAAATTTGCTGAAATTTTATTGAATCCATTTTTCCTTCTACTCGTGAGATGTTCCCTGTGCCACTGGCTGCAACACAACCCCAAAGCATGATTGATCCAACCCCATGCTTAACAGTTGGACAGAGGTTCTTTTCATTAAATTCTGTGCCCCTTCTTCTCCAAACGTACCTTTGCTCATTCCGGCCAAAAAGTTCAATTTTAACCTCATCGGTCCACAGAACTTGTTTCCAAAATGCATCAGGCTTGTCTATATGTTAATTTGCAAAGTTCAAACAATGATTTTTGTGGTGAGGACGTAGAAGAGGTTTTCTTCTGATGACTCTTCCATGAAGACCATATTTGTACAAGTATCTCTTTATAGTGGAATAGTGTACCACAACTCCAGTGTCTGCCAGATCTTTCTGGAGGGATCGTGCAGTCAAACGTGGGTTTTGAATTGTTTTTCTCACAATCCTGCGAGCTGTTCTGTCTGATATTTTTCTTGGTCTTCCAGATCTTGCTTTAACTTCCACTGTTCCTGATGACTGCCATTTCTTAATTACATTCCGAACAGAGGATATTGACATCTGAAAACGCTTTGCTATCTTCTTATAGCCTTCTCCAGCTTTGTGAGCGTCAACTATTTTCAGTTTCAGTTTTCTAGACAACTGCTTAGAAGAACCCATGGTGCTGATTGTTGGGGCAAGGTCAGATGAGTCTGGGCATTTAAAACCTTTGAGATTGACATCACCTGGTCTTCCCGGACAATGATTGAGAACAATCCATGACACTGGCAGGTCTCAGCTTTGCAAAGGGGGCAGTGCATGCTATAAATTCTGCAGGGTGCCCAAACTTTTGCAGACGCCATTTTTTTGTTTTCTGTTATTTTGAAAGTGTAAATGATGGAAATAAAATCTAACTTTTGTTGACATATTATAAGAATGTCTAATCTGTAATTTGATGCCTTTTGGAGATTTTTCCATCTTTCCTTGGCTTCTTTATGCACATTAATACAAATTTTTAGCTGGGGTGCCCAAACTTTCGATCCCCACTGTAAATGAAAAAAAAAATCCACCCCTCAATGTCACCTAATCTCGAGGTTGCATGCTTTGCTTTTTGCTGATCAACCTTCCAATAGTAGTATGGCCTGCAAGGCGTGGGAAGAAGATTTAGCAATAAACGTGAGAGAAGAAGACTGGGACTGCATTCACCAGAATATCCACAAAGGCTCCATGAATGTCTCCACTCAGGAGAATAACTAGAACGTCACACATTTTTTTTTCCTGAGACCCCTGATGTTTGCTGGAGATGCAAGCCTGAGCTGGGAACTCTCTTGCATATATGGTGGACTTGTCCACATCTTCAACCATATTGGTCAGAAGTACACAGACTTATCTCCTGGGTTACCACATTTGATCTTGATTTTGCCCCGGCACAATTTCTTCTTCACCATTCCCCTCTTTCCCACAAGGCCTACTTTAAATAGTTAGCAATGCACATGGTGAATGCAGCCAAGCTATGTATTCCACTTCAATGGGGAAGACCAGTAAAAAAAAAAACTGTAGAGAAAAAAAATCCATATAGCCTGGGATTCACTCTACAAATGTTTGGACGAGTGAGCTTGCTGGCTCTACCTTCAAACGACTGAGGAATACAAATGACTAGTGGACACCTCTCCTTGATTTTAGAGCTGTGAGGATATTTTCCTACCTGTACTTTTCCTTTTGGATAAAGATTTACCTCCATGACCCTCACTACTTGTAGGGGTCAAGCATGGAGAAGACACGCAGGAGAGGTATATAAGGCTGTTCCCTAGTTTCCTTACCCCTCTCCTCTTTTTTCTTAAGATCAATAGGGAGCTTCCTTCCTTAGTCTTCACTCCTCTACTTACACTTTTCTATATACTCCACACTCCCCCCTCCCCCCCCCACCTATTTTTTCCCCTTCTTTCTCTTCCTTGTATTTCATATGAGAGACATATCCCTCCTTAGATGGCCTTTCATCCAGCAGCTGGCCACTGGGTCTCTATGAAAGTCACTTCGGAACACCTACCCACTTAGGATTGTTAATATTTACTTTTGCCTCCTGAAGTCTGGCTCTCGACACCCGTGTAGGCGTGTCCACGGATAGCTGTTTAATTACAAAATGTTATGTAATTTGCGACATGTTTCTGTCCATTTGTTGCCTTTCCTTTTATTGTTTACCTTAAAGTAGATGTCACGATCAGGGGTCAGGTTTGAAGACCAGTTGCTATAGCAGTGGAAAGACTCACACCGAAACCAGCAGGATAGGCACACAGGCAGGTCACCCTGGCAGAGAAGTCGGCTAACCTGAGGTGCGGAGTCTAAGCACTAATCAGTGTGCTCCTGATGGTGGAGATGGGTTTTGCTGCATGTTAGCACCATGTCGCGGTCCTCAGGATCACCCCACCAGGAGGTGAGCAAGCGGAGGTCCAGTAGAGTATTAAGCAGGTTAGGATCAAATAGAAGCATGGTCAGTAGACAAGCCAAAGGTCAGTAATAAGCAGTCGCAAGTTGGAATCAGGCAGGAGTTTGGTTGAAGAACAAGCCAAGGGTCAATATCGTGTGATAGCAAAATGTGGATGACAGCAGAGAAGGCAAGGAATGAGATTCTGGCTGACATCATTGCTGATATCATTGCTTACAACTAGTGAATTCTGTGAATGATCACAGAGGTCACATGGTACAAGGCTATTCGCAACAGCCTTGTACCATGTGACAAGCTGTGACCAATCACAGCTCTCACAGTATTTCTCAATGGCTGCAAGAATGCAGCCAGAGAGAAGGAGAAATTATTGCTTTTACAGCCTTTATGTGTAAAAGCAATTAGTGTAAAAAAAAAATCTTCATCACCCACCATAAGTAGTACAGTGTCACTACTGCTAGGGTGACAGTATGTAAAAAAAACAAAACAAATAATAAAAAAAGTAAAATAAAAATGTAAAATAAATTTAGAAAAATTATAATTTTTGGTTATAAACTAATTTGGGTTATTTGTTTTTACTGAAAAGATAGCTGAATACATTTTGGCCAAGATTTATGAAGAAAGATTATTTATTTGCTAAATTTTATAAGAAAAACACTTTTTTTGCAAAATGTTTGGACTTTTTCATTTATATAGCAAAAAAATAAAAATCCCAGTGGTGAATAAATACCACCAAAATAAAGTTTTATCTGTCTCAAAAAAATGCTAAAGAATTCATATGGGTGCAGTGTTGCATGACTGCGCAATTGTCATTCAAAGTGTGATAGTACTGAAAGCAGAAAATTGGCCTGGACAGGAAGGGGGTGAAAGTGTCCAGACTGGAAGTGGTTAACCTCCCTGGCAGTATTCCCGAGTGTAGCTCAGAGTAAAGTTTCAGTACCACGAGCTACACTCGGGCTTACAATGCGGCGCTGCTCCGGGATCCCTCGATCACTTACCTTGTCCTGCGCTCCCGCGATGTCCCTCCTGCAGTGTCCCCGGAAATGTAATCCGGCGGATGCCGGCATCTGTCATCTGGGTACGTTCTGCGAGCGTCGGGACGTACGGGGGACGGAACTGGCGGGAAATTTGAAAATGACAAAAAGTGACATTCACTAAATACACTAAAATCACATAGTATAACATTCCTGTATCAAACCATTTCACATACATTCTGTCCCGAGTGCTTTGTCCGGCGCCCTGCCTGCATTTTTACTGTTCTTTCTGCCTGGAAACTGAGAAACGTCCATGGCGTCCAAAAAGTGTCCCTTTAGGTCAAAAGCGGTTTTAGACCGGCTAGAGAACAGCGATAGTAAATCAGAACCACTTGCAGAATTGAGTGATAATGATTCGTGGGGGAAATTCGTCATCAGATGCTGAAAACGATTTTGCGACTTTGCTCAGTGATGTGCGAACTTGGCGCTCTATTTCAAATTTCAGTGTTTTTGGTTTGATTATAATATTGAATTAAATTTAATATTATTATATTATTATTTTTTATGATTATTTATTAAATTATAATTTATGATTTCGTGTTTCAAGTTTTATCATACCCGGGATGTTTAGTAAACTCTTGTACGGACAGATTTCAGTGAATTATTCCTAAAAATGAGAGACCTACAATAAAAAAAATACATATTTCCATGCAAAAAAATTTACCGCTTTGAGCACAGAAATATGGACATAATCAGACCGCTAGGGAGGTTAAGCAAAGACTTGGCACACATTCCAAACTACTGCATTTTTTGTTTGAGATCTTCATGAAAAAAAAAGGAGGAATGATTCAACAGACTAATGTACAACCAAACCTGAAATATTGGATTTAGCTGTAGCTGACCTTTACATTGTCAGACTTACGTTGTTTCTGAACAGAACGTTCCATCGGTCCAGACCCAGCCTGAATCATTTGGTACCCTGCTCAGTCCAATCCAGTAATTAGATTTCAGGAGATTTAAGAAGCTCTGCAAGACAGAAAGACAATCAAGTGAAATAACAGAGACAGAAAGAAAATGATGTGAAATACTGCTTAGAATGTAGATCTGAACTGGGATCATTTCCTGGGGTGCTTTACACATAGGGGTTATTTATACATTATGGTTATCCATAAGACTTCAACACTAACCTCCAGCCTAATGCTGGTCATAAATTGGTAGTCTATTTTTGTTCCGCCACAAATTAAGTGGATGAAGGAATAATCCTGGCAGGACATTGTATTCTTACCACGGAACTCACCTCTGTCAGAATATACTGATCGAAAAAGGCTTTCTAACTTGCCCATTTGACAGAAATTGATTAAACGAATAAATTCAGTTAAGTAGGGTCAGCCAAACACTGACTGAAATTTGGCAGTTTCCTTACATCTATCTATGGCCTGCTTTTCCTTATGTACACAGTCCTGTCCTCCGTCCATAGATAGTGCTTTCTCCTATCACTGTACAGTGGAGAAAATAATTATTTGATCCCCTGCAGATTTTGAAAATTTGCCCACTGGCCACAGACTGGCTATGTGCTCATGTGGTACACATATTAGTCCTGTCAATTTAAGAAGGTGATCCTAACGATAACTCGTTATGTGTGAAAAAGACACACAGAATCTCTTTTTTTCATTCCAACCTCACCACCATCATTGGCAAGACCAAAGAGTTGTCTAAGGACGTCAGGGACAAGATTGTAGACCTGCACAAGGCTGGAATGGGCTACAAGACCATCAGCAAGAAGCTTGGTGAGAAGGAGAGAAGGTAACAACTGTTGGAGCGATTATTTGCAAACGGAAGAAATAGAAAATAACCATCAATCACCCCCGGTCTGGAGCTCCATGCAGTATTTCACCTCATGGGGTTAGGATGATTATGAGAAAAGTGAGGGATCAGCCCAGAGCTACATGGCAGTGGCTTGTGAATGATCTCACACAATACGCCTCCGTGGATTGAAATCATGCAGCGCCCGCAAGGTTGAGGCACAAGAAGGTACATGTACAGGCCCGTCAGGTTTGCCAATGAACATCTACATGATTCAGAGAAGGATTGGGAGAAAGTGCTGTGCTCAGATTAGACCAAAATTGAGCTCTTTGGCATTAACTCGACTCGCCATGTTTGGAGGAAGAAAAATGCTGACTATGATCCTAAGAACAAAATCCCTACAGTCAAGCATGAAGGTGGAAACCTTATGCTTTGGGGCTGTTTCTCTGCTAAAGGTACAGGCAGACTTTTCCGCATTGAGGGGCAAATGGACAGAGCCGTGTATTGTAAAATCTTGGATGAGAACTTTCTTCCCTCAGCCAGAACACTGAAGATGGGTCATGGATGGGTCTTCCAGCATGACAAAGACCCAAAACCATACCTTCAAGGCAACAAAGAAGTTGCTCAAGAAGAAGCTCATTAAGGTCATGAAGTGGCCTAGCCAGTCTCCAGATCTTAGTCCTATAGAAAATTTATGGAGGGAGCTAAAACTTTGAGTTGCTAAGCGAGAGCCAAGAAAGCTAGAGTTAGAGAAGATCTGTAAAGAAGAGTGGACCAAAATCCCTCCTGAGATGTGTGCAAACCTGGTAACCAACTACAAGAAACATCTTACCTCTGGGCTTGCCAACAAGGCTTTCTCCACCAAGTACTAAGTCATGTTTTGCTTGGGGATCAAATATTATTTTACTCACTGAACTGCAACTCCATTTATAACATTTGTATCATGGTTTTTTTCTGGATTTTTTGTTGATATTCTTTCTCTATCGTTTAAAATACACCTATGATAAAAATTATAAACCCTTTATTTCTTTGTAAGTAGGCAAACTTACAAACTCTGCAGGGGATCAGATAATTACTTTTCCCACCGTATGCTTTGGATTTCACATTATGTTCTTAAGAAGAGACGGCAGCTACCCTAAGACCCATCCAACTTCCTGAGTGAACGACCTCCATTGATTATGAAGAGCTCACATTGAACATTGTTCTGATGATGGCCTACCTCTTACAACCATTAATTGTATGTTGCCTGGCATGTATGGATATGGTTTACATGCCATGTGTTACATATAGGAGTGTTTTTTTTAAGTAGATTTCACTGTGGGGGCTATCTTGGAAAGGATGAATGAAAATACAATCCAACAATAACCTCCCCCTGCTCCTAGATGTAAATAATCTGAGAAGAATACTTTCACCGGCCATTTTATTAGGTACACCTGTTCAACCATCTCTAGGGTATACAGAGAATGGTCCAAAAAAGAGAAAATATCCAGTGAGCGGCAGTTGTGTGGAGGAAAATGCCTTGTTGATGTCAGAGGAGAATGGGCAGACTGGTTCCAAATTATAGAAAGGCAACAGTAACTCAAATAACCACTTGTTACTACCAAGGTATGCAGAATACCATCTCTGAATGCACAACATGTCGGACCTTAAAGTAGATGGGCTACAGCAGCAGAGGACCACAGCGGGTATCACTCCTGTCAGGTTAGAACAGGAAACGGAGGCTACAGTTCGCAAAATCTCAGAATGGAAAAACGTTTCCTGGTCTGATGAGTCTCCATATCTCTAGAAATGGTTTGTGTGTGAAAATTCAAGTAGATCAGCAGTTTTTGAAATACCCGTCTGGCACCAACAACCATGCTTCATTCAAAGTCACTTAAATCCCCTTTCTTCTCCATTCTGATGCTCGGTTTGAACTTTAGCAAGTCGCCTTCATGTCTTGATGCCTAAATGCATTGAGTTGCTGCCATCTGATTGGCTGATTAGCAATTGAACAGGTGTAACTAATGTCCATGTCCAGTGGAGGGTCTATGTATAGAGTGTAATAGAAATGTATTATTATGTCCAGTGGTGGGTCATGTTGGGGGTGTAGTGTTCTATGTATAGAGTGTAATAGAATTGTATTATTATGTCCAGTGGTGGGTCATGTTGGGGGTGTAGTGTTCTATGTATAGAGTGTAATAGAATTGTATTATTATGTCCAGTGGCGGGTCATGTTGGGGGTGTAGTGTTCTATGTATAGAGTGTAATAGAATTGTATTATGATGTCCAGTGGTGGGTCATGTTGGGGGTGTAGTGTTCTATGTATACTGTAATAGAATTGTATTATTATGTCCAGTGGCGGGTCATGTTGGGGGTGTAGTGTTCTATGTATACTGTAATAGAATTGTATTATTACGTCCAGTGGTGGGTCATGTTGGGGGTGTAGTGTTCTATGTATAGAGTGTAATAGAATTGTATTATTATGTCCAGTGGTGGGTCATGTTGGGGGTGTAGTGTTCTATGTATACTGTAATAGAATTGTATTATTACGTCCAGTGGTGGGTCATGTTGGGGGTGTAGTGTTCTATGTATAGAGTGTAATAGAATTGTATTATTATGTCCAGTGGCGGGTCATGTTGGGGGTGTAGTGCTCTATGTATAGAGTGTAATAGAATTGTATTATTATGTCCAGTGGTGGGTCATGTTGGGGGTGTAGTGTTCTATGTATAGAGTGTAATAGAATTGTATTATTATGTCCAGTGGTGGGTCATGTTGGGGGTGTAGTGTTCTATGTATAGAGTGTAGAATTGTATTATGGTCATGTCCAGCAGTGGGTCATGTTGGGGGTGTAGTGTTCTATGTATAGAGTGTAATAGAAATGTATTATTATGTCCAGTGGTGGGTCATGTTGGGGGTGTAGTGTTCTATGTATAGTGTAATAGAATTGTATTATTATGTCCAGTGGTGGGTCATGTTGGGGGTGTAGTGTTCTATGTATAGAGTGTAATAGAATTGTATTATTATGTCCAGTGGCGGGTCATGCTGGGGGTGTAGTGTTCTATGTATAGAGTTTAATAGAATTGTATTATTATGTCCAGTGGTGGGTCATGTTGGGGGTGTAGTGTTCTATGTATAGAGTGTAATAGAATTGTATTATTATGTCCAGTGGTGGGTTATGTTGGGGGTGTAGTGTTCTATGTATAGAGTGTAATAGAATTGTATTATTATGTCCAGTGGCGGGTCATGCTGGGGGTGTAGTGTTCTATGTATAGAGTGTAATAGAATTGTATTATTATGTCCAGCGGTGGGTCATGTTGGGGGTGTAGTGTTCTATGTATAGAGTGTAATAGAATTGTATTATTATGTCCAGTGGTGGGTCATGTTGGGGGTGTAGTGTTCTATGTATAGAGTGTAATAGAATTATATTTTGATCATGTCCAGTGGTCATATATATTAGGAGTGTAATGTTCTATTCTGGTATAATGCATAAATAAATTGTATGCTGAGTGTCAGGTCACAGGTGGAGATGCGTTTATTATTACTCACCATTTCTTTTTCATTATCAATAATTGTCAGGGCTGAATTGTGTAATTTGCAGAAATTTTGGCTGTTGTTCCATGTATCAGGCTGGACTGAGAAATAGTAACATTTTCCCCTGTATTGGATCCAATCATCCATACACTGAAAAACTGTAGATCCCTTTACCAATTTTGTTCCAAATGCATCTCCTACAAATAGATGAGATTTATTTTAGCAAATGTTTTACTAATTAGCTATTACCCAAAAAAATTAGTAGAAAATTACAAAACTATTGAAAGAAAATAAGATATATTACAAGAATACTTTTATTATTAGTATACAGGATTTATATAGCGCCAACAGTTTACTCAGCACTTTACAACATAAGAGCAGACAGTAGAGTTACAATACAAATTAAAACAGGAGGATTCAGAAGGCTTTGTTCGTTAGAGCTTGCCATCTAAGATGGAGGGTCGAGAGATACAAAAGGTAATAACTGTTGAGGGATGGGCTGATGGACAAAATACATATACAGTTGTTAGGTGGGGGCCAAGTCTTTATTGAGTCTCACCATGTGTGTTTGTCCTGCTGACATTGTTATGGGGACAGAAAGTTTTTGGGAAATGCATAAAATTGTTGAGTTGTAGGTGTGTGGGGGGAATCTCACAATGGCAATGCCTGTTCTGTCTATAAGGGGAGTCCCCCTCACTTCGGAGAGATTTCCTCTCATTTCCTTTTGTGTCTCTGTTGACAAGAACTGAGGGGAAATGTTCCTTTTTTTTTATTTCCTTCTTCTCTTCTTTATCCATCTTTTCTCTTCCACTCCCAGACTGGATAACATCTAAGTGCTTATATGTTTTTCAAGTATGACTACAGATGTTCTGAAGAAGAGATAGCTACTGTGAAACGCATTGACTTTCTGGATAGACGACAATTGCCATTTGCTACTTCTATAGCTAAAAAATATTTATAAACGGTGATACCATTTTGGATCCGTAATTTAGATGACTTTTTGTAATAAAATATACATGTTTTTATAAATCCAGAGTAATTTTGATACTGATGGGTCATCCTTGAACAAGCTTCATTTTCCTTTTTTCTCAATGTTATAGAACAGACTGGGTTGGTGACCTATCAGTATAGGGTTTGGTTATCCCTTTCTACTAGTGATGAGCCGAACACCCCCTTTTTCAGTTCGCTGAGAGCTGAATGTAAAAAGAAGCACCGGCATTTCCCGGCAATTGAAAAGTTAGAAAAAAAGTGTGGGGTCCTTCCTCCATATATACCAAGCCCTTTGGGTCTGGTATGGATTTTGAGGGAAACCCCTGCACCAAAATAAAAAAAAAATGGCGTGGGGGTCCCCCCCAAAATCCATACTAGACCTATATCCAAGCATGCAGCCCAGCAGATCAGAAAAGGGGGGGGACAAGCGAGCGCATAATAGGTCACATGCCCTCAACATGGGGGTGCTTTTGGGCAGGGGGGCTCCGCCCCAAAGCACTTTGTTCCCATATTGATGGGGACAAGGGCCTCTTCCCCAAAACCATGGTCAGTGGTTGTAGGGGTCTATGGGCTGGGAGCTTATTGGAGTCTGGAAGCCCCCTTTAACAGCGAGGCCCCAAGATCCCACCCCCCCATTTAAATGAGTATGGGGTACATGGTACCACTACCCATTCATAAAAGAAAAAAGTGTAGTGTAAAAAATGACAGTAGACAGTCTTTGACAAATCTTTTATTAAAAACAAAAATCCAAACAAAAAGTCCCCTGAAATAGATCCATCGTTAATCAGGAAGCCCGCCGCCACCGACCCAAAAAAAGAAAAAAAAAAGAATGCTCAACATTGGCTCCCAGGCTGTCTGACAGCTGCGCTGCGAGGACAGTTCTTAAATACAGTGATGATGGCACAAGCGGGCGGTGTTGTCCCCGCCCCCTTGTGACGTCATCATGCGCTGTGATTGGCAAAAGCATTGCACCTGTGGCATTGCTTTGGCCAATCACAACACAATGCCCTTAATGTTCGTGTGTTTGCTGAACACAGGAATGGCTGATGTTTGAGTCGAACTTACGTTTTCTAGCCCAACACTACTTTCGACCATATAATCCTCCCACACCTCTATGTGCAAAAGAAGGGAAATCTCCCCTATAGGTGGAAGAAAATGAAACCAACGGGGGTTTTAACTCTTTCCATCTAACACTGGAAAATAAATAAATAAATAGCTATACATACACTTTAAAGTCAACAATCAAGAATGGGCATATGTAAGAGTCTGAATCTCCATTCTGAATTCGCTCTACTAGTGCAGCCTGAACTCTCAGCGGTGGGTGTTTGTGCTGGGTTCGAGTATTCTTTCCCTGCTACATAAGACATGTCAACCCAGGGTCAGACTGTAAGGTCCCTTCAACGCTGACCCTTCTCCTGACATTGGAGGACGATAAAACTCAATTAATTAAAGTGGAACAGCACGGCATCTGAGCACCACAAACCAAAAATGCTATTTAAATAATTGTTAAAGTGGTTCTAAAGGCTCAAGGTTTTTTTACCTTCATGCATTCTATGCATGAAAGTAAAACACTTTCTGTGTGCAGCATCCCCCATCACCCGTTAATACTCACCTAAGATCCATCTCAATTCAGAAATGTGCACTGGAGTCTTGGCTATCCTGGGACTCCCTCTTCTCATTGGCTGAGACAGAAGTGGGAGCCATTGGCATTACTTAGGCATTACTCATCTTTCTTAAAATATACAAAGAATCACAGACATCGTACTATTATCAGTAGTGATTTTGTAAGGATTGGAACTGTTCTTTGAAATAATGGGGGAGATTTACTAAACCTGGAGCACTCAGAATCCGGTGTAGCTGTACAAGGGAGCCAATCAGTTTCCACCTTCAGCTTGTTCAGTTAAGTTTTGACAATAAAACCTGGAAGATGATTGGTTTCTATGCAGAGCTGCACCAGATTTTGCACTCTCCAAAAGCTCCCATTACTTTTTATTTTTTCAGATTCTGCCTTGTTTTCCTATTGATGTGCTATGGGCAGCACAGTGGCTAAATGGTTAGCATTTCTGCCCAGCAGTACTAGGGTCGTCGGTTTGAATCCCAACCACGGCACCACCACCTTGAGCAGTGCTGTAGATAATTTTTTCTTTTGGGGGGGGGGTGAGCTCGCAGCTGAGCTGCATTTTTACCACACCCCCCTTAACTTCTCCCCCTTGAAGGAATGAAGGAAGGAAGAGGTGGGTGGAAGGCAGGAAGGGGTGGATGGAAGGAAGTGGTGGGTGGAAGGAAGGAAGGGGTGGGTGGGTGGATGGAAGGAAGGGAGGAGTGGGTGGAAGGAATGAGTGAGTAGAAAGAATGAGTGGAAGGAAGGGGTGGGTGGAAGGTAGGAAGGGGTGGGTGGAAGGTAGGAAGGGGTGGGTGGGAGGAAGGAAGGGGTGAGTGGAAGGAAGAACGGGGTGGGTGAAAGGAGGGAAGGAGGGGGTGGGTGGAAGAAAGGAAGGGGTGAGTGGAAGGAAGGAAGGGGTGGGTGGGAGGAAGGAAGGAAGGAAGGGGTGGGTGGAAGGAAGGAAAGGGTAGGTGGAAGGAAGGGGCGGGTGGAAGGAAGGAAGGGGTTTGTGGAAGGAAGGAAGGGATGAGTGGAAGGAATGAAGGGGGTGAGTGTAAGGAAGAGGTGGGTGGAAGGAAAGGGTGGGTGGAAGGAAGGAAGGAAAGAAGAGGTGGATGGAAGTAGGGGTGGAAGGAAGGGAGGGGTGAGTGGGTGGGTGGAAGGGAGGGGGGAGGTGGAAGGATGGAAGGGAGGGGGGGGGTGGAAGGATGGAAGGGGGGGTGGAAGGATGGAAGGGAGGGGCTGGGCTGCTGGGCAGTGAGAGGAACACAGCAGTGATGGGAGGGAGAGGCGAAAGAAAACCTTTTTGTGCAGCAGTGGAGGCGACAAGCTGCACAAAACGGTTTTCTTTCTGCCACTCCCTCCCACCGCTGCTGTATTCTCACCGCTGTGTTCTTCATACTGCCCAGCCCAAATTTTGAGGGCTGCAGCCTGCAGCAAGGGATGGTTGGCAACTCTCCTCTGGGGGGCTTCAGACCCCCCTGACCCCCCTTTATCTACGCCCCTGACTTTGAGCCTACATGTTCTCCCTGTGCCTGCGTGGGTTTCCTCCGGGTACTCTGGTTTCCTCCCACACACCAAAGACATGCTGGTAGGATAATTGGATTCTGTCTAATTGGTCCTAGTATGTGTATGTATGAATGTGACTTAGGGGCCTTAGATTGTACGCCCCTTGAGAGCTAGAGACTGATGTGAATGTACAATATATATATGTAAAGTGCTGAGTAAATGGATGGCGCTATAGAAGTACCTGAAATAAATAAATTGATAAAAAATCTGTTCATTGCAATACAAACTCACGTGGTAGACACACACTGATGAAGGTTATAATTAATGTTGTTGTTGTTATACATGAAATATAGATCAAAAAACCCGAGGGTGACAAATCTTTCGGCCTAGTTCCTAAAACAATACAGAGAGCAGACATTAGAGGGACATAAAATCTGATATTTCTCATTATTGGTATAAAAATCAGAGAGAGAGAACATAATGGTGTCACAGATGAACACAACACATCATATGGTTCTTGTAGAAGAGCTCAGAGTGAATGGAAGTCCACTGGTTGTATGTTATATGGAGAACATCAACAAAAACAGCCTGGATGGGAGAACCCACTGTGCTGCCCACCCCCTCCTAAAGCCTGCAACCCCCCACGCACATACCATGTTACTACTGGTTTCTAGTGATGAGTCGAACACCCCCGTTTGGTTCGCAGTTGAACATTCGAACCTCATGAGGGTTCGACCGCAAACTTCAAACTGGGACAATTCACTAAGCGGTATCTTACCGCATCTGAGTGTGTAGTAAGACACCGCACAGCTACTAAAATATGGCAGGAGATATATTAAGTCATACAGTATTTTAGTAGTGAAAACATTCTGTGTTTACAGCTGAATGTAAAAAGAATTTCCAGCAGTTCAATTTCCTTTTTTTAAATGGCGTGGGGTCCCCCCCCCATTAATACTAAGCCCTTCGGGTCTGGTGTGGATTTTGAGGGGAAATCCCACGCCAATTTTTTTAAAAGAATGGCGTGGGAATCCCCCCCAAAATCCACACCAGGCCCTTATCTGAGTATGCAGCCTGGCAGATCAGGAAAGTGGGGGAATGAGCAAACGCCCCCCCCTCCTGAACCATACCAAGCCACAAACCCTCAACATGGGGGGTGCTTTGGGGCAGGGGGGCTCCCTTCCCAAAGCACTTTGTCCCCATGTTGATGGGGACAAGGGCCTCTTCCCCACAACCGTGGATGGTGGCTGTGGGGGTCTGTGGGTGGAGGGCTTATTGGAATCTGGAAGCCCCATTTAACAAAGGGGATCCCAGCCCCCCCCATGTGAATGAGTATGGGGTACATGGTACCACTAACTCATTCACAAAAAAAAGTGTAGTGTAAAAAAATGACAGTAGACAGTTTTTATTAAAAACAAAATCCTTTATTAAAAACAAAAATTTTAAAAATATCCCTCGAAGTAGATCCGATGTTAATCACAATCCCCGCCACCAACCCCAAAAAAGAAAAAAAAAAACATTCTCGTCGCTGGCTCCCCCCGTCTGATAGCTGCACCAGCCTGACAGTTCCTAAATATCTAAGGGGGGCGGGCACCCGGTGATGTCACCCGGTGACACCAACCCTTGTGACATCATCATGCTTTGTGATTGGCCAAAGCATTGCACCAGACCTGTGGTCAGGTGTATTGCTTTGGCCAATCACAATGCATTGTCAGGGCGCAGTGCATAGTGGGTCGCAACGGGCGAACAGCTGAACGTTACATCAAGCCCAACTCTACTGGTTTCTTGTTGGCATATGAGCACAACTGATTGGGCTTCTTGTGTTGCTTCTCCCTATCAAAGCCTGAGCTCTGCTGTATGAGGCTGATACCAGGTCTAATTCTGGTATGCACATTGCTTGCATTAAAAATAAATTAACTTAATAATGTATGAATGAATAGAAATCTGCATAATTGGTGTCTTTTATGTATTCTGGCTTTTAGCCATATAGTGATGCTAAAAGGTAGAATTTAGTTTTTTAATTATTGTTATTAATAAACAGGATTTATACAGCGCCAGTTTGCACAGCGATTTACAATCGAAAGGGAGACAGTACAGGTACAATACAATAAAAGAGGGTTTAGAGTGCCCTGCTCACAAGAGGGAAAAGGGGGAAAGGTACAAAAAGTGATAACTGTGGGGGATGAGCTGACGGAAGAAATAAAAGTTCAGTTAGTTGGAGGTGTGATAGAACATGCTATACTTCCCTGCTTTGTGTAATGGTTTTGCACAGAGCAGGCCCCAATCCTCCCCATCTCAGGACCCCGGATAGCTCCTCCTCCCTGCTGAGTTCCCCCTTAGCAAGCCATTTGAAAGGGGGGGGGGTGGTTCATGTGTGCTCGCTCCTGAGCCCTGCTCTGTGAGTCCATTGACACAGAGTGCAGCTCGGCCCTGCCCCACTCTATCCTCACTAGCTGTGATTGACAGCAGAAGGAGTCAGTGACCCTCTGCTGTGTCAATGAAGAGGGAGAGAGCCGGGATAGGTCCTGCTCTCATGCACATCACTGGAACAAGAAGGGCTCAGGTAAGTATTGGGGGGGCTTGAAGGGGAGCTGCACACTGAAGGTTTTTACCTCCATACATTAAATGCATGAAGGTAAAAAACTTCAGCCTTTACAACCTTCCCACTAAGGAAACTTAGGATTAGACAAAGAAGCATTCCTGAGGTCCGAAATATATTACCACCCATCTGTTACTGACGTCATTACGTGCGATGTCCCTTTCAGTTCTGGTTCAGGAGCCGGCTTGTGCTCCAGTGTTGTTTGGCTCATGCCTGTGTATCCACCTCTGCAAACGATTAAGGACTGATGATGTGCCTGTGACTACTTTGTGAGTGTGTTTTTACCTCTTCCTTTTTACTGGTTTTAATAAACTGATACACTTAGATGGTGGTGCCTTCTGTTTTTTTTGTTGTTTCAGTGCACAGAAATTATCCAATACTTTGCTGGAAGAGCTTCAGCCATCGAACAAGTGGTCTTTTTAATACTTGGACCCTTGTTTTTCCAATCCCATAGTGACTTTTCTTTGCTTCTGGGGCTCTACCACTCTCCAATTGCACTGGCTTGTGCTTCAGCATGGTTATGGCTCCGTTCTGTGTATCCAATCCTGCTAGGCCAAACTGTGCATTGCTGCCCGGCCGTCTCCCTGCCGAGCTCTGCAAGCGATTACCGACTGATGGTATGCCTGTAACGTTCTACCTTTGAGAGCGTATTTTAACCCTTTTTTTTACTGGTTTTAATAAATTACACTTAGATGGTGGGGCCTTCTGTCTTGTTGCTACATCATACAATGCTGCTTTGTTTTTTGGGTTTGTCCCTACAATTGCAGCCAAATTGCTTGTATACTCCTACATTAACTCTTGGAGCTTTGTTTTCTTGCTTTATAGAAATCTTCACTGAAAGAAATACAGGTGTAAATGCTCTGTTTTATATACCCTACCCTACCTCGATCCATGGTGCCACACTCCAAGGACAGCTTTAGGTGGAGTACATTGGCCTCTTGGTTGTGGCATTAGGACAGGACAATAGTTTTCACCTGGAATGGTTGTTTTATCTTGCCACATCTGGAGGATAGGGGTTTTTGTCCTGGATGTAGATTTCTATAGCACAGTTAGAACAGCAACCAGATTCCATCTGCCAGTGTTTTCAAGGCTAGAAAGTCTGCCATGCAGTTTCTATAGTAAGCCTGCATTGAAAAAAATGACAGCTGAGGGTTGTAACAGTCAAAACCTCCTCTTCTGTCTATATAGTGCACATATACACTCACCGGCCACTTCATTAGGTCCACCTGTACAATTGCTTGGTAACACAAATTGCTAATCAACCAATCACATGGCAGCAACTCAATGCATTTAGGCATCTAGACGTGCTGAAGATGACTTACTGAAGTTCAAACCGAGCTTTAGAATGGGGAAAAAGGGAATTTAAACATGGTGGTTGGTGTCAGACAGGTTGCTCTGAGCATTTCAAAAACTGATCTACTGGGATTTTCACGTACAACCATCTCTAAGGTTTACAGAGAATGGTCCAAAAAAGAGAAAATATGTAGTGAGCGGCAGTTGTGTGGAGGAAAATGCTTTGTTGCGGTCAGAGGAGTATGGGCAGACTGGTTCAAGATGATAGAAAGGCAACAGTAACTCAAATAACCACTCGTTACAACCAAGGTATGCAGAATACCACCTCTGAACGCACATGTCGAACCTTCAACCAGCTATAGCAGCAGAAGACCACACCGGGCGCCACTCCTGTCAGCTAAGAACAGGAAATGGAGGCTACAATTCACACAGGCTCACCAAAATTGGACAATAGAAAACTGGAAAAGCGTTTCCTTGTCTGATGAGTCTTCATTTCAGCTGCGACATTCAGATGGCAGGGTCAGAATTTGGCGTAAACAACACAAAAGCATGGATCCATCCTGCCTTGTATCAACAGTTCATGGATGTGCCGCCAACAAATCTGCAGCAACTGCATGAAACTATTATGTCAATATGGACCAAAATCTCTGAGGAATGTTTCCAACACCTTGCTGAATCTATGCCATGAAGAATTAAGGCATTTCTGAATACAAAAGTGGGTCCTAGCGGTACCTAATAAAGCGGCTGGTGAGTGTATGTGTACAGAGTGTTTACATGGACCAAGGTCTATCAAACCATGTTCAGTTTTCCAGGCAGAAACATTAAAAAAATTAAGCAAGTACCCCAGCTCTATTGTTATGCTGCTGCTTTAATAAGGCACCTGCTTCATCACCCCCAAATTATCACTCAAATCATCAGGAGATGCTGTCTGCTAACTGTTCGACTTTACGAAGCTAGCTATACATTTGGGTGGTTGCCATGTTTGTATAGCTTGCTCACTGGAATTGGCATGGAGACACATTGGACTCCTTCAGCTGCCATTGTGCTTTCGCTGGGCTTCCAATGTGTCTCAGCACCTTTAAGAAGGAATGGGCTCCCTCCAGGCATACCTGCCCTTAATATATCCATTGCTATACATGTTCCAGTATGGAGACTCTCACATTTAAGGGTCAGGACTATACAGAGGGGCCTTAACAAGACAGTGAGACATCCACCATATATTTGCAAAAACGTGCAACTAAATCCTCTGTTTTTAATGAAAATTGTTAGGTGCCAATTTGTTGTTGTTGATTTTTTTTTTTTTTTTGTTTGCAGGCTAACTGGTAAATGTGCTGGGAAACTTTTTGTATGTGCAGTGCAAAACCTTTCCAGCTAGTTATAAATTGGGATGGATGCCATTTTTTTGTATAGCTTGCTCAATGAAAATACTTCAAACAAAGCCATCCCAAGATTTAAAACATTCAGCAAAGGAACATCAATACAGCTCAGTACAATACACAATCTTTGTACATACATACACTTTTTCATACCTTGTTTATGGTAATATGCAGCATTTTTGGGGTCTTTGATTTTGAAAGGTTTTAAATATTCTGTTCAGAGAAAAAAAACATAACTTTTCTTACATCTACTTTTAGGACAATATATCAATATATAGTATAAGAGCAACAGCAAATAATGTACACAACAGTGTAGGCAGGGGTCTGTACTCCCCTCTGTAGGTGGTGCTAGGTTTTAGCAGCAGTGCAGAAGGAGAAGGATGGTGTGAGGAACTTAGCTCCTCTTTGACTTCCTTCTGCAATCGTGGCAGCTGCCTTATTGGACGCTGGTGCCCTGGTTGACCCCGTGGCCATCTTGGGTGAATGCAGTGCTGATTTAAGGAATTTTGGCTCCCTGATTTGGCACATATTTTGTGAGTGGTTAGTGTAGGAATAGTTTCCCTGTCAGGGAAAGTATATAGAGTTAGGAAAAGGTTCCGGAGGAGTAATACCAGTGCAGGGACCACAGTCTCCTCTGCTTTAGGAAGCCTCCCAGCCAGGCCATATTCCCGCTCCTCATTGCAGAAGTTGTTGGCATCAGTTAACAGACTGCTGCTACAGGTTCCATAAGTGACCACAGATGGCTGTGCATACCCACTGGACCTTATTGTACCTTGTTGGAACTTTCTACAATAAACACTTTACATTAGGAACTACTGTCAGGAACTATGAACCGGGCAGAGACAGAAAGTGCAGTTAAAATTACACCTTTAATGAAATAGCAAATATAACATGGATCAGGAACATAGTCAAAACAGAAGCCAGGGTTTGGGTGCCAGAGCAGGTTATCAGATGCGCCAGGGTCAGGAAACCAGAAGTCAGCATAGTCAGGAGCCAAAAATCATGAACAGGAATCAGAAGAGAAGTCAGACAGACTGAGTTGTACCCAGGAACCTAGGCAGGAAGACACGGGGGATCAGAGACCACGCAAGGGCAAGGAGGAAATGAGCTAAGCTGCTAAAATAGCAGAAAGGGCTGGCTGTAGGCTGGACTAATGAGGAGGGTAATGGTATCCAGGTGAGTCACTGTGGAAACAAGTGGCTGGTAATTAACTGACAGATGAGCAGTTTCTAAGCACTGAAAGAAAAGGGCTGCTCATTAAGTAGCAGGAGCCCAGCCCTGACAGCTGCACCCTGCTCACACTTATGCAGGCCATACATTGGTTGAATTCTGAACGAATTTTATTTAGAAAATCGTAAATTTTGTAACCTGATGGTGCCACCAATAATTTCAAAATTCGACCAACCCAGCCTTCAATTTCATCTCATGTTATTACAGAAAATAATTTTTGTGGCCAAGAGTTTTTCTTTCTCTAGAAATTTGTTAGTTTTTCAAAATATTTCCAACATGCCCGACCACTCAAATTCATGGGTCGCACGAAAATCGGCAATATCTGTAGCCCACTAATGGTGCAAAATTTGAACAAAAATTCTTAGAAAACATTTTCAAAAGAAAATTATTTTGGAATTCGACCCACGTATGGCCGGCTTTACACTATATAGCAAAATATTTATGGATATTCCTCCAAATGACTGAGTTCAGGTGTATATAGTGAAGAATATGGTTACTGCTGACACATACATTATAGGCAATTGTGCTTTTCGAGGCTTGCGACAACATTTTGGTGAAGGCCATTTTCTGTATGACTGTGGTCCTGTGTACAAAACCAGCTGCATAAAGTCATGGTCTGACCAGTTTGGTGTGGTGGAACTCAAGTGTCCTCTACAGAGCCCTGACCTCAACTCTACTGAACACCTCTGAATAAAGACACCCCTTGGTACTGCCTTATAAGCACACCATTTTCGGTTTGGAATCTGAATTAACATTCAGATCAAAGTATTCCTGTAGCGCTTGTTGAACCTTTAAGATGAGGTCTGAGTTTCTCAGAAGGGAGTTGTTGAAGGCCCATCTACCGTCCTTTGGTTGTTTGTACATGGAGTGTAAAGAGAGGCAAACTGCATCATGCTTCAACCAAGGTATGGGCTGAACATCACAGGAGATTATTTGGGGTAACATAACACTTGTCTTGGTCCAATGATGTCATCCATCTTGGACCATAGCTGGCGAGGATGTGAAAAATATATATAGTCCTGAGTCTTTTAGTGAATTTCCAACCAGACGTCTGCTATAAAGCATAAGATCTAAGTAATTTGAGAAGTGGACCTGGTGTTGGGTTTAACAATGTTGAAGAGGTCGTTGAATAGAAATGTTTCCTGTCCAAAGTCAGATGTATGATTGAGTTGGAGTCTTCACACAGGAGTAGGGCGTCCTTTGGTGTGTTTGTAGTTTTGTCAAAAGCTCAAAGGAAAAAATAATCTGCTCACCATTTGGAGTGCAATAGGACACTATTGTTACATATGTGTCACTACATTGGCCCACTAAAATGAGTTAACTTCCCTCACAATCCACTATTTGGAGATCACAACTAAAAGGGGTCAAACGTTTGTCATTTGTCTGCTGGGGCCATTTTGTTTTTGACGATCTCAAATTCCCAAAGGGAT
Source organism: Staurois parvus (assembly GCF_062004578.1). NCBI lineage: Eukaryota > Metazoa > Chordata > Amphibia > Anura > Ranidae > Staurois > Staurois parvus. Next base: position 668,451 of record NW_028318907.1, on the reverse strand, counting down.
GCGTTAAGTAAACAATCATAGAAATATAGTTTGCATAGCAACTCAATGGACATCAACAGAAATAAAAACATATGGTGAACAAAAAGTAGTTATGGATTCCTGAAAACCCCTATTCGGGTATTTAGTCTATTATATCTGGAGTTACATAAAAACATTACTTGTAAATACCGGAATTAGTACCATCCCCCTAGGTGTGTGCTGAATTGAATCATGAGCGTATTGGGGGGGGGGGGGGAGTATATAATAGGAACAGGGAATATACATTCTACCATTATCCATAATACAGAAGCTTTATATAAGATCTGAGAGCAAGCTTTTCCAGCAAACCTCTAAAGGATATTATCATCTAATCTATAAAGCTCTTTAACAGTGCAAAGTACAAGCTAATGTGGCTTAACGATGTAATCATCTATAAGTTACCAAGGTCAAAGTGGTAATTTGGGGGGGAAGGGGGGCGGGGGTTAGGGGAAAGAAAGAGATGTGGGAAAGAGAATAAGGGGGTGGGGGGTGGGAAAGAGAATAAGGGGAGGGGGGGTGGGAGAGTTAAGTCAGGAATGATAAAACCTTAAAGATCAAGGCCCAATGTTGACTTCAAGCACCTTATTACAAAAATAAAAACAAGTAAACATTATTATACTGAGAATATTCAAAGGAATGTGGTGTTCTCCCTGTTAATCTTTAAATAAGGATCATCTAACGTTCAGAGCAAAGGTCGATCTCCGGATCGTTAAAAACTAAAATCAGAAATCTTGTCTTTAAGAGATCAAAAACACAGAAAGTCATAAAAGCTAAGTAGTGACAGTCAAAAAGCAGGATGCATTCGCAAAGCCATAGTCCCACACATTGGGGAATAGAGTGGGAGATAAACAATGTACCCGTTTGTGTAGGATATTGTAATTATATATGTATTATCTCACAGAAGTGAGTACGCCCCTCACATCTTTGCAAATATTTGATTCTATCTTTTCATGTGACAACACTGAAGAAATGACACTTTGCTACAATGTGACGTAGTCAGTGTACAGCTTGTATAACATGTAAATTTGCTGTCCCCTCAAAATAACTCAACACACCGCCATTAATGTCTAAACCGCTGGCAACAAAAGTGAGTCCACCCCTAAGTGAAAATGTCCAAATTGGGCCCAATTAGCCATTTTACCTCCCTGGTGTCATGTGACTTGTTAGTATTACAAGGTCTCAGGTGTGAATGGGGAGCAGGTGTGTTAAATTTGGTGTTCTCGCTCTCACTCTCTCATACTGGTCACTGGAAGTTCAACATGGCACCACATGGCAAAGAACTCTCTGAGGATCTGAAAACAAGAATTGTTGCTCTACATAAAGATAGCCTAGGCTATAAGAAGATTGCCAAGACCCTGTAACTGAGCTGCAGCACGGTGGCCAAGACCATACAGCAGTTTAACAGGACAGGTTCCACTGAGAACAGGCTTTGCCATGGTCGACCAAAGATGTTGAGTGCACATGCTCAGCGTCATATCCAGAGGTTGTCTTTGGGAAATAGACTTATTAGTGCTGCCAGCATTGCTACAGAGGTTGAAGGGGGTGGGGGTCAGCCTGTCAGTGCTCAGATCATACGCCGCACACTGCATCAAATTGGTCTGCATTGCTGTCATCTCAGAAGGAAGCCTCTTCTAAAGATGATGCACAATAAAGCCCACAAACAGTTTGCTGAAGACAAGCAGACTAAGGACATGGATTACTGGAACCATGTCCTGTGGTCTGATAAGACCAAGATAAACTGATTTGGTTCAGATGGTGTCAAGCGTGTGTGGCAGCAACCAGGTGAGGAGTACAAAGACAAGTGTGTCTTGCCTACAGGCAAGCATGGTGGTGGGAGTGTCATGCTCTGGGGCTACATGAGTGCTGCCGGCACTGGGGAGCAACAGTTCATTGAGGGAACCATGAATGCCAACATGTACTGTGACATACTGAAGCAGAGTATGATCCCCTCCCTTTGGAGACTTGGCCACAGGGCAGTATTCCAACATGATAACGACCCCAAACACTCCTCCAAGATGACCACTGCCTTGCTAAAGAAGCTCAGGGTAAAGGTGATGGACTGGCCAAGCATGTCTCCAGACCTAAACTCTATTGAGCATCTGTGGGGCATCCTCAAAACGGAAGGTGGAGGAGCGTAAGGTCTCTAACATCCACCAGCTCCATGATGTCTTCATGGAGGAGTGGAAGAGGACTCCAGTGGCAATCTGTGAAGCTCTGGTGAACTCCATGCCCAAGAGGGTTAAGGCAGTGCTGGAAAATAATGGTGGCCACACAAAATATTGACATTTTGGGGACAATTTGGACATTTGCACTTAGGAGTGTACTCACTTTTGTTGCCAGCGGTTTAGACATTAATGGCGGTGTGTTGAGTTATTTTGAGGGGACAGCAAATTTACATGTTATACAAGCTGTACACCCACTACGTCACATTGTAGCAAAGTGTCATTTCTTCAGTGTTGTCACATGAAAAGATACATGCTGTATAGATAACTCCACCCTTTTGTTCTTTTCCCAGTAATGCACCTTAGCTTCAAGCCTCATGTCATGAAGTAGATCACATTATGATCTTTTGACCTTTCCGATGTTCATTGTTTTAAGTTTCTGTCAGTTTATGGAATAAACTTCACAAGATCTACAAGGTGTCGTCTGGATCGAGTCACTGCCTGTGATATTCAACTAAGATTGGAGTTATCGCTATCTCATCAGAACTGTAAGTTACAGAGATCACACTTTCAATGCTTAGATTGGAGAGACAGAACACTCACATTATTGACCAGGCCAGAATATGACCTGGGCTAGATGTATTTTACACAACAAAAGGATAGCCAAGGACTCTTTGGTATGTTACTTGAAAGGACTTGGCCAGCATCTACTATCTAATAACATGAAAAGGGGCATTAAGTATGGTAAACAGCATTCTTGTTTATCTAATTAATAGTAAAAGAATGATGCAGTTTAGGAAATATCTGGACAATTTTGATTAGAATTATAACTGCAAGCTGTCCAAGCCCAAAAGGCATTACCTGTCATCCAGAAGATCAAAGGGGCCAGTCAGAGTGCTTGTCATTGTACTGAGTTGAAAAATGTGTATATTAGGGAAGGTTCTTTTGGTTAAGAGTGGCAGGAGAAAGTGGGCCCTCTGAAGGTTTCTGATGATTGCATGAATATTCCAAGTACCCTGTCATCTGCCTTATCTGTACCCAGGGGCGTATTTACCACAAGGCAAACAAAGCATTTGCCTAGGGCGGCATTTTTCAGGGGGGGCACATGCTGCATGGGGACCAGGTGAGATCCCTAAGAGGCTGTGGGCTGCTTGATAGTGTATGCCGAGCCCAACTGTCATTCCTGGGGATGGCCAGAGACACTGGAGGGGGGGGGGTGGCGTTGTTAGTGGAAGGCTCTCTCGGATAGAAGGGATGGGGCAATGGGGAGGTGGTGTTGTTGGTTACTGTTAGGCTCTCTTCACCAGAGGTAGGTGGGGGCGTCCAATTTTTGTGTTGCCTAGGGCAGCACAAAACCTAAATACACCACTGTCTGTACCTCTGTCTTATGGATTGCCTCTGAGCTGATTAAATGCATCTCTCTGGAGAAGAACTGTTGGACTAGTTGCTGCAGGAAAATACATTTATAAATACACACATCAGCCGTCCTAATTGATAGATGACAACAGATTCATAAATATACACTTGTCATCCTCCCAGTGATATATGACAACAGTATGGTGGGGTCCAAGACACAGAGAAAATAAGGCAGTTCTCCAGCCTTCTAAAGGCTATAAACATAATTAGTGGTACCCTCCACAACCCATAGCTTAAAGGAAGATTTTCAAAAACATAAACAAATGAAAAATATGTAAACATAGCAAGATAAAATAATGAAAAAAATGACCATAAAAAAAAATATTTTTTAAAACATAAACAAATGAAAAATATGTAAACATAGCAAGATAAAATAATGAAAAAAATGTGGACCATAAAAAACACATGTGGCTAAGCTGCCACTATTCAAATGTAGAAGAGGCAGCCATCAGCAAGGACATCCCATCAGGACCATCTTGTGTATTGCACCAAGTCAAACCAGGACTTATCATTTTGCAGGTATAAAAAGGGATGCTGGCGTAGAGGCACTACACACAGTAGTAAATGGCAAGTGTGTTCTAATACTGTGCGGCGCACATGTCACGGGCCAGTCCAGAGACCTTTAATCAAGATGGTAGACATCAGTGTTAGTGCGTGAATGGAACAGCGTGTGGTGATGAAGTTTCTTGTGAACGAAGGCGTAAAACCCGCGGATATCTACAGAAGAGTTCAAGCACAAAACGGTGATGAGACGCTCAGCTGCAGTAAGATATTTGAATGGTGTAAACGTTTCAAAGATGGCGGTACATCCATCAGTGATGATCCTGGCCTTGGTGGCTCCCAGCCCACAGCAGCCATTCCTGTGAACATTCAGCACGTGGAACGCCTGATACTGGATAATCGATGCATAACCTGTCCTGAAATTGCACAAGAGACGAATCTTTCTTTGGAAATGATGAGCACAATGATGATGAAGTGAAACCAGCTGTCCTAGGATGGTTCAGGCGTACTGACAAATCTTTCTCTACTGAAGCTTTCCGGGCATTACTTAAACGCTGGGAAAAGCGTATAAATGTAGCAGGGGAATATGTAAAAAAATAAATGCAGTTTCCACTCCTCGAAAATGGTTCTTTTATTAACTAAAATTCTATGTCAAGTTCTGCTATATAAACTCAAAAGTCCTTGTTTGACTTGAACGCAGACAAGCTCATTCTATTGGCAGAGCTGTTGTTTGTTCAAATATTTCATGAAAAACAGGTCAAAAGAAAAAAAAAAAATTGTACTACACAATGACTGTGATTTGTGCCTAAAGTGGAACTAAAGCAGCGTCTTTTTTTTTTTCTCATTTTTTTATTGCAACTAGGAAAGTAGAGACTTAAGATGTCTCTTCTGCAATAAAAGCTTCTTATCTTCCTTCTTATCTTGCAATCTTCCATTTTTTGTTCACTAAGCTGTGCATTCGCAAATCAGTGTACAATCCTGGCAGACCAGCTAATGAAGACCACCAAACCTGGAAAAATCCAAGTAAAAGGCAGATATCGGCACCAGCGAGGGAACTCACAGACGTCACTTCGCTGGAGCAGAGTTGAGTATAATTCTGCTATAACTGTATCAGAATGTATTGAAAACACTGCAGGTAATAACCAAATTCCATATCATTGAAGGTAATTTTTTGTGGTTTTATATATAGATTCCCTCGTTTTTTATAGTCCGGACTAAATTTTTTTTTATAAAATATTTTATTTTTTGAACATTAATATAAAATATTATAAATTAGTTTTATATAATTTCAAGCTAGCAGTTGGAGCTCCTTGCTCCTTTCCACATCTTCCTGGCTCAGCTATGCTGAAAAAAAAGCCCTTTTTTCACAAAGCCCAATAGCTAAAGCTTAAATTTACACCTACAACAGAATGAGTCAGAGCAGTGACACCTTCCCCTCTCCTCCAGCTCTGCTCATTAAAGTTCCATCTGAAGTTTCAATCAGAGGGAGGGAACCTGAAGGCGTATTGTACCATCCTCCCATCAGTGAAGACTCCTTTTCAATAAGTCCTCATGCACACGAGATGTTTTTACAGCTGTTTTTGGCTTTGGCATTTTTTTCTACAGCTAGTAAACTCCCCAGCATGTTATCCTATGTGTCCATAGGCTTTAATCAGCGTTTTTCAGCACGGAAAAAAAAACAGAACTAGTGAGTTTCTATAGGAGTTTTTTAGCTGTAAAAATGCTCTAATAAGGAAAAACGCGGGTAAACGCTAATGCAAAAATGCTGAAAAACTTGCGTTTTTAAACGCGACTTTGCACAGCATTATTAAAATGCCACGTGTGCACGGAGCCTAAATCTCAAGGACCTTTCAAGGGGTGAAGCCACCTACCAAGCAATCCTTGTTTGGGTTTGTGTGAATGCTGTTAAAATGGTTGAATTTCACGATTATGCAGTTATTTCTACATTTTAATAAACAGAAATACAAACATTTTTTCATCATTATATCTTTTAAGTGTGCAATTGACTTTAAATGGTTCTTGAGGGTTATAGAAGCTACCTTGGACCTGTGGCAAAAAGTAACCCCCCTGCCCCTTCCTCATTATTTTATGATTTTTTTTCATGGAAATAAAAACAATAATAAAACATTCAGAGCAACAGAACACAAACAACAAGCAATTACATGATAAAGGAAAAAACCCCACAAATACAAAAACTTAGACTAGTGTGTTGGTTCCAAAGTTCACAAATGAAACAATGGGTTACCTCAGAGAAAGATATTCTGCCTTTAAATTTGACCTCATTGCCTTGGGTGTTACCCCACTTCTTTCTAAAATTAAAACATATGCTACAACGATAGCTTGAGCTAGACTATGGAAATATAGGACTACTTTCTTAGTAAAGGAACTCTCTCTACCTACATAGGTTCTACGACTCCTCTGTTCTCTAACCCTGAATTCCCTCCAGCACTACCTTCTCAATTCTTTCCAGCTGGGAATAAATTGGACAATACTTGGATTGTCCAAACATTGGTTATTGGAGAATGTACCTCTCTACAGTCCTTGCTTCCTGCCCTGGTACCTGGAATATCCCTATGCAGGGGTGTATTTACCACAAAGCATTTGCCTAGGACGGCATTTTTCAAGGGGGGGGGGCAGCATTGCCCCTAGGAAGAAGGAATGGAAAAAGGGACACACGCGGCATGGGGACCTGGTGGGTTCTGAGAGAGGCTGTGAGTTTCATGGCGGTGTATGCACAGCCCGACTCTTGTTCCCGGGGATGTGCATAGCTGTGAAGGTGAGTGTCTTTCTCCGTCCTGCCATGGCTGGTGTATGGGGGGCAGTTGTTGGTCAATATCAGGCTCTTTCTGTGGGGGGGGCCGACAATTTTTGTGTTGCCTAGGGCAGCACATATCCTAAATACACCACTGTCCCTATGGTTACGACGGCATCAGCTTTATGTGTTTATTCATTGTCTTATATTAATTTCTCCCATACGAAGATCAGTTATTGGATTCAAGAGTCTTCTCTTAGTGGAGCAAAGTCCAACCCATGTACTATTTATAACAAAGAACCAACCATATATGGGATTTTTTAGGGTGCGAAAGGATATATACAACAGTTAAATTCCAAAAGTGTATTCCATTTCTTCAGAACAATAAAAATGCATACCATTCTAGCCATAGTAACTTATTTGCAAATGAAAAAAAAATATTTGTTTTACAGAACACCACTGACCTCCTGACTCTTTAATAAAGTGCTTATGCCGTTTCTAAGCCAGATGGTTTCCAAGGTTTTGGATAGTGATGTAAGAGATTTCAGTGGTCATTACACAACGTATTTTGTGGGTCCCAAGCATCTCACTTTAGGCTCTGTGAAATATTTAGGAGAACCTCAATCCTCCTTGGTTGGTTCTTTGTTTTCTGTGATTTGGGGGATGTTGGGGCCCATCTGTGCGGTTTTGGCAGTATATATCAATTTGGTCCCATGTACTGTCTATATAATATAAATTGCTTATTCAAGATCTTTATCTCCAGGCCCCACACTTCTTATCTAAATGGGAAGAAGAAGAGTCACCCATCTCCCCATCTGACTGGAACCCTTGCTGTTAACCCAGAAACTCTCAATTTCTGCTAAACACCAAGAATAGAATTCTAAAATCATATCTTGATAAAATAAATGTACTGGTGACCTGCGGACCCTGCATTCACTATATCCGCTCTCCCTGGACCCTGCATTCACTATATCTGGTCTCCCCGGACCCCGCATTCACTATATCCGCTCTCCCTGGACCCTGCATTCACTATATCTGGTCTCCCCGGACCCTGCATTCACTATATCTGATCTCCCCGGACCCTGCATTCCATTCACTATATCCGCTCTTCTCAGACCCTGCGTTCACTATATCCGCTCTTCTCGGACCCTGCGTTCACTATATCCGCTCTTCCTGGACTCTGCATTCACTATATCCGCTCTCCCCGGACCCCGCATTCACTATATCTGGTCTCCCCGGACCCTGCATTCACTATATCCGCTCTTCCCAGACCCTGCATTCACTATATCCTCTCCCCCGGACCCTGCATTCATTATATCCGGTCTCCCCGGACCCTGCATTCACTATATCCGCTCTCCCCGGACCCTGCATTCACTATATCCGCTCTCCCCGGACCCTGCATTCACTATATCCACTCTCCTCGGATGCTGCATTCACTATATCCACTCTCTCCGGACCCTGCATTCACTATATCCACTCTCCCCGGACCCTGTATTCACTATATCTGGTCTCCCCGGACCCTGCATTCACTATATCCACTCTCCCCGGACCCTGTATTCACTATATCCGCTTCCCCCGGACCCTGCATTCACTATATCTGCTCTTCCCGGACTCTGCATTCACTATATCCGCTCTCCCCGGACCCCGCATTCACTATATCTGGTCTCCCCGGACCCTGCATTCACTATATCCGCTCTTCCCAGACCCTGCATTCACTATATCCTCTCTCCCCGGACCCTGCATTCACTATATCCGGTCTCCCCGGACCCTGCATTCACTATATCCAGTCTCCCTGGACCCTGCATTCACTATATCCACTCTCCCCGGATGCTGCATTCACTATATCCACTCTCTCCGGACCCTGCATTCACTATATCCACTCTCCCCGGACCCTGCATTCACTATATCTGCTCTCCCCAGACCCTGCATTCACTATATCCACTCTCTCCGGACCCTGCATTCACTATATCCACTCTCCCCGGACCCTGCATTCACTATATCTGCTCTCCCTGGACCCTTCATTTACTATATCCACTCTCCCCGGACCCTGTATTCACTATATCCGCTTCCCCCGGACCCCGCATTTACTATATCTGGTCTCCCCGGACCCTATATTCACTATATCTGGTCTCCCTGGACCCTGTATTCACTATATCCGCTTCCCCCTGACCCTGCATTTACTATATCCTCTCTCCCCAGACCCTGCATTCACTATATCTGGTCTCTCACAGTACACAGAACATGGAAATGCAATTATTTTAGTAAATATAAACTGCTAAATACCTTTTCTCATCAGCAGTATATAGCAGTCTTATGACTTCTATCAGTGTCCAGCAGAGCACTGATAAAGCTTGTAGGAGGAGTTTTCATTCTGCTCTGACTGTCCTTTGACAGGACCCCTGACCCTCTGTCTGGACAGTGCTGATTGGCCCTGTACTGATCACATGCTCCCTCCCAAGAGAAAAAAAAACTCTCTAGCAACACACACCAGACTAAGCATGTGCAGCCTGCCCCCAAGGCTCTGTTCTGTCAGCAGATGGATTTGGGACAGCAGAAGAAGAGGAGGATCAGAGAAGACAGGATCAAACAGCCTTTTTACACAATGCACCCCTTAGGTTCCACAGTGAGTATTACAATCATGCTTTACTGCATATACAGACTGATTGTACTGTTGTGGGTTTAGTAACACTTTAAGCCCAACCCATCTCCCTCTTATTGATCTTACCTGGATAACCTAAATCTCTCAGGAAAGACCTTTTACACCATATTCTCTCTGCTGCCCGTACCACCATAGCAAGATGCTAGCAAAAAACTGATACCCCCAGTATGACAGAATGAGTATGTGAAATGAACAAGATGAAATCTATGGAGGAAATGATACACAGAGGGGAACAGGTTTTGGAACCAATTAAGGTGTCCTGGTTCCAATGGGAATATTTTCGGACCTTCAATGTATTTTCTAATTTTCTATCATTCTAGTATATTGTAAATCCATACTGAGTCTTGTAGTTCCCTGGAATGTTTCCACGAGCCGGGCCCTCCTATTCCTTCTGTACTGAAATGTATTGTAATTGTATTGTCTCCCTTGTATTGTAAAGCGCTGTGCAAACTGTTGGCGCGATATAAATCCTGAATAATATATTATATTAATAATAATGATTCAGTGGTCCAGAATGGGCAACAATACCTTTAACCACTTCCCTTCCGGCCCATGTGTATAAATGGCCGGACGGGAGCAGTGCAGGAGCAGGTTGCCGTTCATAAACGGCATCCGCCATTTAAGACTGTGAGTGCTCCCTGGGAGCGTTCCGGTGCCCACTGTGTCCGCACACCGATCGCTGTACAGGACCTCTGTGCCAGGTCCCGATCATGTGATCACTGATTGGCCAATCAGTGATCACATGAACAGTAGTAAGCAAGATGTCACTTCTGACATCATTGCTTACTACTAGTGAAATCTGTGAATGATCACAGAGATCACATGGTACAGCGCTATTCACACCACCCTTGTACCATGTGACAAGCTGTGACCAATCACAGCTCACACAGTATGTCTCAATGACTGCAGGAATGCAGTTAGAGAGAAGGAGAAATGATTGCTTTTACAGCCTTTATGGGTGTAAAAGCAATCAGTGTAAAAAAAGCAAAAAAAAAAAATCTTCATCACCCCCCACAAGTAGTACATTGTCACTATGGTGATACTGTACTGCTAGGGTGACAGTATGTAAAAAAAAAAAAAAACAATAATATAAAAAAAACCCACAAATGTAAAATACATTTTTGAAAAATTATAATTTTTGGTTATGAAATCGTTTGGGTTATTTTTTTTTTACTAAAAAGATAGCTGAATATATTTTGGGCACGATTTATGAAGAAATATTATTTATTTGCAAACTTTTATAAGAAAAATACTTTTATTCAAAATTTTTGGACTTTTTCATTTATATAGCAAAAAAAAAAAAAAAATCCCAATGGTGAATAAATACCAGCAAAATAAAGTTTTATCTGTCTCAAAAAATGCTAAAAAATTCATAAGGGTACAGTGTTGCACGACCGTGCAATTGTCATTCAAAGTGTGACAGCGCTGAAAGCTGAAAATTGGCCTGGGCAGGAAGGGGATGAAAGTGTCCAGACTTGAAGTGGTTAACTAATTGCCACCCGTCTCTTTTTTTCTTCTCCTTCTCCCCTCTTCTTGCCTTTTGCACTATTTTTGTTTTTATAAACTATCATTTGGGCAGGGGTGGACTGATCAATTGGAAACTTGGGCACTGCCGAAGGGCCCGGGTCAGTAGGGGGCCCCTTGAGATGCCCCTGGTACCTTTTTTTATAGGCTTTTTTAAGTTTGGGCAAGGACACAGGGGCCCCATGATCCCCTATTGCCCGGGGGCCCCATGAGTTGTCAGTCTGCCCCTGCATTTGGGTGATCCTGCTGCACATTATAGGATATTACCTAATCCTTTGACCAAACGGCAGAAACAAACAATGTATACTGTGACTAGTTTATCATCATATTACATGCTGTTAAAATAATAGACTATGCTTATCTCAGTGTACCTTGCTTTGTATATTATGCCACATCTACCTTATTTTTACTCCTTTACTTTTCTTTAACCCTGAAACGTCTTATTTGTTGTGTCCAGTAAAAATAGATTATAGCTCTATTATGGATCTATAGATAACTGAAAAAAACGGCATTGATAATCCAGTTCATTTTTTTTTTAAATAGCAACAGAACAAAAAAAATATCAAATACAAAGAGGAAGAAAAACACAAATAAAAAAAAAATAAATAATAATAATAAAACACAAAAACAAAAAAATAACACTGATAATCCAGTTAAACATTTGAAGCCCTTTAGTCTATATGTTAGAGTCATTTTTTGTATTAATTTGAGATAAAATTCAGTAGAAACAGCTTCAGCTTGGCTCTGTGTAATGGCAATGTGTCTCTGAGTGCAGGAAAAAGACAAGTCTTACCCTCCTCGACTGCCTTGTAGTTCGGCTCTCGTTTTCCATTCCCCATCTGGAGCTGGGTATACAGTATACAAATGATGTACAGAGAAGGATACAAATGCTGTACAGAGAAGGATACAAATGCTGTACAGAGAAGGATACAAATGCTGTACAGAGAAGGATACAAATGCTGTACAGAGAAGGATATAAATGCTGTACAGAGAAGGATATAAATGCTGTAGAAAGAGGAATGCACCTCCCAATCTCTACCTGTAAGGGTGGAGACAGATGAAAAAAAAAAAAAGTGGAAATTCACAAGAGAAACAAGCAAAAAGTAAGAAAAATAGATCTTTTAAAATGTTTAAATTTTTTTTTGTTTCACACAATGAAGGACAATGCTTTCATCCGCACATTTAATTTGATTTGAAACAAAATCTGGGTGAAAATATTCTGCCGAACCACAAGCTCTCAATTTCCTTCGCAGAGCTAGAAGATTTGCTTTTAAAAAAAAAAATCTCCTTTTTCTTTATTTTGTATATTTGATTGTTATCCACTTGAAGGACAAGCATTTTCTGGCACTTTTTGTTTACAAGTTTAAATCAGTATTTGTTGCTTGAAAATTACTTATATATATATATATATATCTATATATATACAGTGAGGAACAGAAGTATTTGAACCCCCTTCGATTTTGCAAGCTCTCCCACTTAGAAATCATGGAGGGGTCTGACATTCACATTGTAGGTGCATTCCCACTCTGAGAGACAGAATTTAAAAAAAAATTCAGGAAATCACATTGTATGATTTTTAAAGAATTTATTTGTCTTGCACTGCTGAACAGAAGTATTTGAACACCTAAGAAACAGCAAGAATTCTGGCTCTCAAAGACCTGTTACTGCGCCTTTAAAAAATCCCCCTCTACTCCACTCATTAATCTAACTTAGTAGCACCTGTCTGAGCTGTTTAAAGACACCTGTCCACCCCACAGTCAGTCAGACGCCAACTACTACCATGGGCAAGACCAAAGAGCTGTCAAAAGACACCAGAGACAAAATTGTGGACCTCCACAAGGCTGGAAAGGGCTACGGGGCAATTGCCAAGCAGCTTGGTGAAAATAGATCAATGGTTGGAGCAATTGTTAGAAACAAGGGCGAAGATGTTTCTCATACAATACCAGACCATACAATTTTCGTTTAATCAGTGCAGTAACTACAATCAGTCTGAAAATACAATACAAATACTTTACTTCACTTTCAAAATGTTATTATTTCGTACGAGAATTTTACGTAAGTTTAATACCCTTTTCATTTTCAATATGGAGACTAGCATGGGAAAAAAAACAAAACGGATGATCATTCTTACGACATTCTTATTGCGTGTAGGGGGTATTAATAACTTGTCCTCCAGAGGATTTCCCCCCCTTCCTGACCAGGCCATTTTTTGTGTTGCGGCTCTGTGTTACTTTAACTGACAATTACGCGGTCATGCAACGCCGCACCCAAATGAAATTTACATCCTTTTTTTCCCACAAATTTAGCTTTTGTTCAGTGATATTTGATCTCCTGTGCGGTTTTTATTTTTTGCGCTATAAACAAACAGAGGCTGACAATTTTGAGAAAAAAAACAATATTTTTGACTTTTTGCTATTAAACATGTCCAGTAAAAAAAATTTATAATTCAAATTTTGTCATAAATTTAGGCCAAAATGTATTCTGCTCCATGTCTTTGCTAAAAAAAATAATACTAATAATAGTGGCGATCAGTGACTTATGGTGGCAATCAGCGACTTATGGCGGCGAACAGTGACTTATGGTGGGACTGTGGGACTGCAGCGGACATTTTGACACTGGGTGGGAACTGACTTGGTTGTCACTGACATCCCCAGTGACACCAATACAGTGATCAGTGCAAAAAAAAAAAAACACTGACACTGTAATAATGGCACTGGGGAGGAAGTGGTTAACAATTAAAGGCAATCAAAGGGTTACCTGTGTGAGGGGAGTGTTTTATTAGGGGGCGGGGGTGTGTACCTCTCTGTTACACACTGTTCTGGAAGGCTGTGCCCAGCAATCCGGAACAGTGTGCTGAAAACTGACGGGGAGGAGAGCTCCATTGAAAACAATGAAGCCTTCCTCCCCATCAGTGTTTGCCGGGTAATCACTGGCCCGGTGATTGACACCCACGGTCGCGATCGATGCTGCGGGTAAGGCGGTCACCTGCACACGCCCCCTACCCCGAAATGCAGGATCACGTTTACATACGTGATCCTGCGCACAGGGGCCGCCTTGTAGCAGTATATGTACTGTGGGCTATCCCCTAGTGGTTAAGAATACAATTTATTGTGTTTTTTTTTTTTTACAACAGCATGCAAACACATACATTCATTGTGATTGAGTGAAATATGTAATTTTTGTTTTGTTTTTGTTTTTTTGTGTGTGGGGGGGGGTTTGAAAGCCACTGTTTACTGACATTAACCGCTTTCCGACCGCCCTATAGCAGAACTACTGCTACAGGGCGACAGGGCTGCGCAAAATCATATATATATGTGTGTGTGTGTGTGTGTGATTTTGAATTTCCAGGCAGGGCTACCTGTGATGCTGATGTAATGGGCTAAGCCAAAACATTCCAAAAAACTCTTACGGAGCACTGCTGATTCAGAGGATAATTCAGCAGAAGAGGCCATACAGGAAGAGGAGGGGGTGGAGCAGACAGATGTGGCAGAATCACCACCAGTTTATTGGAGTTGTGGTGGACAAGCTCCAGCACTGAACTCTGTCCTGCATCCTTCCCAGCTGCCAGAAGAGTTACCCAGAGCGTCATGAAGGAAATGTAATGCCCCTGACCATGCCTACTGTCAGTAATGTGGACCTTGCTGCTGACTGCCCTGTCCAACAAGGCCAAAACATTGCCTTCCACATGATGGCACAGAGCTGGAATGGCCTTACGTGAAAAGAAATTTCTTTTTGGAACCTGCCACTGTGGTACAGCACATTCCGCTAATTCATGGAAGGGGGCAGAGTCCACCAGATGGAAAGGCAGCAGTTGTAACGCTAGCAATCTGACCAAGCTAGCATTTAGACGCTGCGCATGTGCATGGGCATTTTTTTTATGGTTCAGCAACTGGGGTAGCAAAATTGGCCTGGTGAAATCAACAGGTGGTGTACTGCTGGCAGATTAGGTGCAAGGACCTGTGGCACCCATTGCTATTCCATCGTCCCTCTCGGTAGAGGTTGTTGAAAAGACTTGACGTTTTATAGAAGGGGTAGAGATCCCAGATGAGGAGCAAGGAGAAGTCTGCACTTTGGTATGATGTGGGTCTTTCAGGCGCTGTTGCCAACGGGCTGCATGGCAGGTTGTCATACGTCTTGTCAAGCATGTGGTGCCCAAGCGTGTGTTTTGGCCACGCTTGATCTGCTTCTAACAGATATTGCAAGCAGCAACTCTGTGGTCTGCGGCACGTGTTGAAAAAAGCCCACTCTAATGAATTTTTGGAAGTCAGCGGAGAGTCAGTAATGCCCTGCACCTGTGAAGCTCTGTTATGTAATGCAATAGGGTGGTTGCACTTATGCCTGCCCCTGGAGGACATCCTGCCTCGTTGGAGTTGTCTCTCCTCCTCACTTTCCTCCTCTGTTATCTCAGGCACTCAAGTACAGTCAGTGACCTCATCATCATCCCCCTCCTCATCGCTGGAGCCAACTTGGCAGTGTGCTGCCGCTGAAAATGGACATCATTCAGAGATTTTTAGATTTCTTTTAAACTGTTCCAGTTCATGTTCTTGTCTTCTTTATAGGAATAAGGGACAAGTAGGGGTTGGGTAATGGGAAGAAAAAAAGACTGGAAATGAAAACTGTAAGTTTAACAATGTGAAGGTCATATTATAGTGTAACACTTTCCCAGTTACACTAAGCGGAATTAGATCTCAATCTGGTTATGCAGGAATTACTAGGCAGCTCAGGAGGAATAGCCAGTGGGATCAGATTTGGGGCAGGTCTGAGAAGCTCTGCAGATCAGCCTCTCTGGAATTTCATCCTGCTCTGAGGTTCTGTGGGTGGGCCTTAGAGGCAGTGGGTGGATCTGAAGAGCAGCTGGCTACGCCCCTTTAGGGACTCTAGCCAATCTCCAACAGGAGGTTGGAAGGGGCTAGACTCCTTTAACCACTTGCCAACCTCGCTATAGCTGAATGACGGCTACAGCGCTGTTGTCGAGTTCTGGGAGGGCGACATATGGCGTCCTTCCAGAACACGCCCTCCCACGCACCCCGGGAGTGCACACCCGGTGATCTCCGTGATCGCTGTGTCCTACAGACACAGCCGATCATGTGATGTGGTAAAAGGCTAATCACAGCAGCTTGTTACTACGTGATCTGCTGTGTTCAATCACTCAGCAGATCACTGGGTAAATACAGTTGCCGGTTATGGGCTGCACTTTCCTCACGCTGTCACAGCGTGAGGAAAGTACTGCCGATAATTGGCAATTGTCAGAGGACGGATCGGTGCCCTGAAGATCAGTGCCCAGAAGTGCCACCCATCAGTGCTGCCCACCTGTGCCCAGCAGTGCCACCCATCAGTGCCCAGCAGTGCCACCAGTCAGTGCCACCCATCAGTGTTGCCCATCAGTGCCGCCTATCAGTGGCCATCATTGTTGCCTATCAGTGCTGCATCATCAGTGCCGCCCATCAGTGCCACCTATCAGTGCCCATCAGTGCTGCCTACCAGTGCAGCCTCATCAACGCACATCAGTAAAGGAGAAAAATTACCTGTTTGCAAAATTTTATAATAGAAACAAAGAAAAACTTTTTTTTTTAATCAATTTTTTTGCTCTTTTTATGTTTATAATGCAAAAAAAATAAAAATAAAAAAATTAAATACCACCAAAAGAAAGCTCTATTTGTATGAAAAAAATTACAAAAATGTCATATGGGTACAATGTTGCATGACCGCGCAATTGTCATTCAAAGTGAAGCAGCGCTGAAAGCTGAAAATTGGCCTGGGCAGGAATGGGGTATAAGTGCCCGGTAGGCATGTGGTTAAAAGGGGGATGGAGCTTGCTCAGCCTGGAGGAATACGAGGAGAGGAGGAGGAGTTGGTGGAGGAGATGCTGCTGGACTTGGTCGGATGGAAGGAGAGAGCAGAGTGCTGTGAGGCTGTCTGCTGGGGTGGGACCTGCCTGCAAGCCTGAAGTCAGAGAGGAGAAAGCTCAGACCTCAAGGGACTCTCTTTAGAGGAACACTTGTGGAGCAGAAGAGATCCGTTCAGCTCACAAGCCTGGCCGCTGCAACTATCCATATGCCATACAGGAGAACACTCTGAGTAAGTACACTTGCAACCCCTGGGTGATTGAAGAGGGAGCACTCTGGTGGAAAGCCAGATTTACCCCTTTTTCTAGAGACTGTGTACCTTTTCCAAAGAAACAGGATCTGGATCTCCAGCTCAGGACTAAAGAGACATTGTCAACTGGAGTTGCTGGCTAGCATTCCAACCAATTTTTGAGCCCTTAAAGAGGAAGATGTTAATAGTTTAGGAGAGCTGTCCTCAAGTTTTAATTTAATGGGCATCCTGTACACCCCTAAACCCTATCTAAGTTAATATCCCCCAATAATAATCAACAAAACAAATGCTCATGGACTGGATTCCTGACTATGTGTGCATGTTCATATGGGGGGTGCTGAAGGTCTGGTGAAGCAGGAGTATAGGGGGACACACATTAAATAAATGTTCTTGAGCGGTTCCTACGGGTGTAGTGCTACAATAAGATCAATTTGGAAGAATGGCTGTCGTGGAGACTTTTTGCACAGGCTTCTATGGTAGTGTTGGATATTTCCCTGTACCGGTCACCTAATGCTCCCCTTTGGTGGAAGGGGGTCATCGATGGGCACAATATGTTATTAAGTATGCACAACAACTGTAATGTTATTGTTTCTTTTCATGATTTGCACTTTGAAAGGTCCTTCCAATACAATTAACTGACATATGGTGGGTGACTGCTCAGTTTGGTAGGGGGGTGCTCTTACAAAACAATAGGGTAGAACAACTGCTGTTATCCTCTGATCATTTTAAGCTAATTTCCCAATATTACACCCTCCTGTCGCATCCTGGAGGGGGCAGAGGTAAACTTGCATGGGAACGATGGGCGGGAGTTCTGAGGAATTATGGACAGAAATTCTTGACAGTTACTTAGCTACAGTTATCTCATCTAAAGATAAAATGATTCTCCACCAAACGTACTACACCGCTCTGTGACTATCTAAGATGGAGAGGAGAGAGAGTCTATTATGCCATAAATGTAATACTGTTGAGGGGTCGTTTATACAAATGGTCAGGTATTGTGACAAAGTGAGGCCCTTCTGGTCCCAGGTTATATATTTATAGCATACAGTTTTGGCCTGCCCAATATTTGCAGCCCGGAGAGATGTTTATTGGGACTAATAGATGATGAGTAACTGGAAACTTCAACAAAGCTCTTTCTTCATCTTCTATGCACACAAGGTAAGCGCAACCCAGTGGATCCACTCTCACCGGATTGGTACTGAGGCATGAAAAAACTAAATGAGTTGGACCTGTTTGTATGGAATGACCTATGAGGCCTGGGGTTGTCCCAAAAAATTTAATAAAATTTGGTCTAGGTAGATAGATTCACAGAATACTCTGGAAGACAACTGAGAACACTGAGCTTGGGGGGGGGGAGAGGTTGACCGGAATAACCCGGGAGGTAGGAGGAGGGAAACTAGATCTTGGGGTAATTTGGTTCGGCTGTTTTCTGGATATGCTGGACAGGGGTTCTATACCACAGGGATCATACCACATACTGCCTTTGCTCACCAAACTTTATTTTTTTTTTCGTTTTTATGGTATTCTTTATTTTTTTTAATCTTTATGGTATTTTTTTTTTCATTGACTAAGGTTTACTAAAAAAAAAATATATGATCACTGTACTCTTTATATATCAGGTTGCCATAAGAGTAGGTCATGCATTGACATTTTCTATGTCCTCAAATGTGTGGAATCCAGTTGGAAGAGTGTAGTTGTGTTCCTGTATAACCTCTTTTATGTACGATTCTGGGGACCTGAATGTAATATACTCTTTCTGTGAGGTGCAATTATGGTATGTTCTTATTCAGTTATGGCAATGGCGGTTTTTGATACGTGAATGGCAAATAAAAACCTTTTTTTAAGAAAAATATGGAAGAATGATACAAATCATAATTACAGTAGAAATACTACAAATTTACATACCTGGCAAAAGTGGTGAAGTTACTATTGACTACTCAAGAATATTACATAAGAAAAAAAGAAAAAAAGAGACAAGAAAAACTTTTCCTAGAAAAGGTATTAGTCTGGAAGTTTACATTTAGTGTCCATCAGCCAGTAAGCCCCATTGGCTTGGAATTTGGGCCATATATAGAGGATATGGGAAAACATGCTTTCGAAGGAGGTGTGTACTGTATGTTAAATATGTTGACTTTTAAGACCAATGAGGGGGGTTTCCTTTTGTTTCCAAGAACTTGCCAGTAACAGTCTTGCTGCTATCAAAGTATGTAGAAAGAAATATCTTGAATGTGAAGGCAATGTGTTGATCCTTATGCTAAATAGTGCCATATCTGGTGTAGTTAAACCAAAGAAAGTTTCTTTGGTTGAACTACATTAGTTTTGGTAGGATGTGGCACTTGGGAGCCTTTCTTACATCCACACAGTCATCACTCTGTGTTGGATACTTCTTACTCTTTTAGTGCCATAGCTGGGTTGGGGATACAGGAGATGTGGGTACAGAAGCTATGAAATGATAGATTTATTTCCAGAAAAGGGATAATCCTGGGAAGTTCCACCATATATGGTAATAAGGATATGCTTAGGGAGAGTGCATGCGTGGGTGGCCAGACCAGACATGTCCTTGAACCGCTCCGCACACTCCCGGCACCTCGAGCTACATAGAGCGCATCCTCTGCCTTTCCACCCTGGCTCCTTGGACCAGACACCTGCTGTGGTGGCAGCAACCCTCCACATGCCCACCTGGCTACCTGGGAAGGCTCCTACAATAGTTGTGTACCGGGCAGGAGAGGGAATATGGTAACCCACGTGTTTCTCCGACCATGGAGAATGGGAAACCTCACCCGCAGTGGACCAAAATGAAATACTCTGGTTCAGGGGACCACAGCCTGGGCTCTTCCACCACTCCTACAGGTGAACAGGCTGATCACAGCAATTCCACCCTCGGCCCCGCTGGATCCCCCTCACAGGCTGCAACCCTGTCACCAGATCATGCATCTTATGCATCTTCAGGCCTTGACAGAGAAATGGTAGATATCTTTCTGAGTCAGTCCAGCGGCCTAGAACTTGACCCTGAACCTGCCAGCCATGGAGATTCTTCTGCCTCCCCATCTGCACAGCCATCGTACTCAGGGGACTCAATTCTCACTGCAGGTTTTGCTGATCTATTGCAAAGGGAATTAGACAAGGCTACCACTAAATTGTCTTCTGACCTGAAACAGGATTTTCGGGAATTGGACCATCATTTGGAAAGTATTGAATCTAAAGTTTGCAGGGTGTCCCAAAATTCCAGCATGATTACCGAACTCCAAGATTATCTAGAGGAAGCTTACGCTAAAATTGACGATCTTGAGAACCATGCAATGCGGTATAATTTCCGTATCAGGGGCCTTCCTGAAACCGTGAAGAATATCACTTCCATCGCTGTTTCTCTTATGCAATCTGCAGTGCCCGACATTGATGAGGTCCATTTGGAAATCGATCGTATCCACAGAGCATTGGTTCCTTTGAAACCGGAGGGGCCTCCTAGAGACATGATTGTGAAACCTCACTTCTTTAAAGTTAAAGAGGCAGTCATGCACTATGCCAGAGAAAATCCTGGCCTGGAAGTCGATGGTTATAAAATCCAAATCTTCAAGGACAGTTACCAAGCTACCATTCAAAAGAAAAGGGCTTTTAAGCCCCTACTATCCCTTTTGGTCCAACGGGATATCCACTACAGATGGAACTACCCTTTCCATTTGCAATTCACTTTCAATGGTAAATCTTATTCCTTTTCCACATTCCTTGAGGGAGAAAAGATCCTGCTGAAATTGGACTTTATTTTCCAAAGTCCCTCGTCTCGGAGCCAATCAAGAGCTAGTTGTTTTTCCTCCTCCGCTTTCACCTCTTTGGTTTGTTTCACTGATGAAGAAATCTATCACCTCTCATCATGTACTTGAGAACTTACTGTACTGCTGGTTGATTTTTCCCCTTTTGTTTTTTGCAGTGGCTTCTCAGTAGTTCCTTTTCTAGGACTCCTTCACCTTGCTCAGTCCTGGCGACGACTCCTCCACTCCCAGAATTCATACTCTGAGACAATTGTTTGTTACTTACTTTAAGTCTTCTAATACAATTGTGCTATTACTTAACATTGGGCATATCTCAGCCCATTTGTCTTTTTCTCTTTTTTGTCTTTTACTTTCCTCTTTTCTCACTTTTATATTTTTTTTTCTGAGGGTCGTCCTGGGAATTATTAGGTTTGGCTGGACCCCATTTTGTCTGGGTGAGTTTCTATTTTTATCATTTATTCTATTGTTTCCCATGTCCAGGTTAATGCACACATCAAATACCAATCGACTGCTATCCCATAATGTTCATGGGTTAGGTTCCCCTTCAAAATGATTTAAAGTGTTTGCTCATCATAAATCCCTAGGGGCTGATGATTTATTGTAGCTCTCCAAGAAACACACTTTGTTACTGCCTTTACTCCTCGTTATATACATACGGATTTCCCAACTTGTTTTCTCGCTAATGCCTAAGAGAAAAAACATGGATGGCACTCTCTCTTTCCAGACGGCTTTCCTTTGTTGAATCTAAAATTATTAGGAACAAGGAAGGGCAATATATCTTGAGGAAGGGACATTTGGGTGGAAGCTTTGTGACCTTTCTAGTCTATTATGCCTCAAACACGAATCAATTGGAATTTTTTCGTTCCCTACTTCGTTCTATGTCTTCTGAATTTGAAGGAGCCGTCATCTTAGCAGGTGACTCTAATCTTGCCTTGGACCATGTTTTGGATAAATCAGACACGGCTAAATTTAAATCTCGCCCAAGGCTAAGTCACATATTTGCACAGTCAATATGACCTGATTGACGCGTGGAGAGAGGCTAACCCCACCTCTAGAGACTATTCCCATTTATCTAGAGCACATAACCATTACTCTCGCTGTTAGGAATGGACTGGCCAGCAATGGTGGGACTCGCCTGCCTTTTGATCTGCAGTACCAGGGCTGGCCAGCGGGTGTTCCCAGCAATCAGAGACTCAACTCTGCAGCCAGCTAACACCTGTAACTGATGATGCTGGGGTATTTAAGGGATGGCCAGACCCACAGACTCTGCCTTGGTGTTGTGTTTGTCCTGGGCCCTGTATCTGTCCTGCATCCTGTTTCTGTTCCTTTGCTGACTTCTCCTGCTCTGATCCTGGCTTGTGACCCTGACCATCCCTCTGTCTGACCCTCTGTACTACGCTGCTTGCTACCTGTTCTGATCCCTGGCTTGTGACCCGGACCATCCCTCTGCCTGACCCTCTGTACTATGCTGCTTGCTACCTGCTGAACCTGGCCTGTGACCCCGACCATTCTCCGCTTGCTCCCCCTGTACCTACCTGCCCAATTGATATTGACCCGGCCTGCCTGACGACGCTTGCTTGTATGTACTGTTATCTGTGGGTGGTTTGGTTTGGTTTGTTTGCACTGTATTATGTTTTAGTATTGCACTGCGTTTATGTGTGTACTGTTAGTGTTAATAAATTATATTGTTTATCACATATCTGAAGTCTGCGTTTCCCTGCTTCAGTCACACACCTCTGGTCATACCTGGGAGCCCTGACATTACACCAAGGCCAATCCTGACCAGAAGTGGCTGCACAGGGAAGCCATCTTGGCTTGTTGATGGGAAGGATGGATCTTGATGAGGTTGAGTATTTATATCTGCTAGTGTTTGATGACAGGGAGTATGCTTATCAAACTCTGAAGGAGTATACCCGGGATGAATTGCTAGAATGTATACGGCTCGCTCATGTTCTAGTAGATCAGGGCACAGTGTTCTCTGAGGTGCAGCCATTGATTGAGGTTTGTGCAGAGTTGGTTTCATCTGGTTCCCCCGAATGCAGGGATGAATTTTTGCCACCATTTAGTGCAGACCAGGTAGAGTCCCTGGTGTGGTTATTAGAGGATGATGTGGGTTACTTTCTGGAGCGTTATTCCACATGTTCACCACAGACACTAAGAGATTGTATAAACGCAGTGCAGTCATTGACCAGACAGACTTTGTGTAAGCTCAGCTTTGTTCAACCCATACTGCAGACATGGACAGATTTGTTGCACCCAGCCTCAGTCAGCTTACAAAGACCCAGTCCTGCTTCTAACTCTACTCCTGTATTCCCACCAGCTCCTCCAGTTACAGCCCAGTATACTTGGCTATCTACCGCATGTCAGTACCCTGTTCCCACTCGCTGCACCTATCCTGCCTTTAACCCTGTAAAAAAGCCCTCTGTAGCAACTGCTCCCTCTCCTGTTCCATCCTCCAGTTCTTCTCTGTCTCCAGCTGCTCCATTCGTTTGCAGACCTGCGTTTACTTGCAGTGCTCCAGTAGTTAAAACCAGAAAAAAGCGAAAATTCTTTCCAACCAGTACCATCCTGCCAGTATCCAAACTGGTGAACCTGCCTTCCGTGGTTCAGACTGATGCCTGTACGCAGCCTGATGCCTCTACTCGGCCTGAAGCCTCTACTCGGCCTGAAGCCTCTACGCGGCCTGATGCCTGTACTCGGCCTGATGCCTGTACTCGGCCTGATGCCTCTCTTCAGCCTAAAGCCTCTACTCGGCCTGATGCCTCTACTCGGCCTGATGCCTCTACTCGGCCTAATGCCTCTACCCAGCATGATGAACTGATCCAGCCTGACGATCCTATTAGGCCAGTTGACTCGATGCCCGCTGTTGATCCAGATGATCCGGTACCTGATCCGGTGCCCGCTGTCGTGCCAATTGACTCAGAGCCCGCTGTCGTACCTGGTGACTTGGTGCCCACTGCCTTGCCAGATGACGCGGTGCCCGCTGGCAAGCCAAATGACCTGATGCCTGGTGACCTAGTGTCCGCTGTCATACCTGATGACCCGATGCCCGCTGTCGAGCCAGACAATCCGGTACCTGATGACCCGATGCCCGCTGTCCAGCCAGACAATTCAATGTCTGCCCCAGTGCCCGCGGTCATGCCAGTTGACTCGGAGCCCACTGCCTTGCCAGATGACGCGGTGCTCGCTGTCGAGCCAAATGACTTGATGCCTGGTGACCCGATGCCCGCTGTCCAGTCAGACGATCCAATGTCTGACCCAGTGCCCGCGGTCATACCAGTTGACTCGGAGCCCACTGCCTTGCCAGATGACGCGGTGCCCGCGGTCGAGCCAAATGACCTGATGCCTGGTGACCCGATGCCCGCTGTCCGGTCAGACGATCCAATGTCTGACCCAGTGCCCGCGGTCATACCAGTTGACTCGGAGCCCACTGCCTTGCCAGATGACGCGGTGCCCGCTGTCGAGCCAAATGACCTGATGCCTGGTGACCCGATGCCCGCTGTCCAGCCAGACCATACAATGTCTGACCCAGTGCCTGCGGTCATACCAGTTGACTCGGAGCCCACTGTCGTGCCTGGTGACTCGGTGCCCGCCGCTCCGCCTGGGGGCCCGAGACCTGGTGCTCCGCTTGGGGGTCCAGCGCCCGCCGCTCCGCCTGGGGATCCGGCGCCCGCCGCCCCGCCTGGGGGCCCGAGACCTGTCGCTCCATCTGGAGGTCCGGCGCCCGCCGCTCCGCCTGAGGGCCCGAGACCTGTCGCTCCGCCTGGGGGTCCGGCGCCCGCCGCTCCGCCTGGGGGCACGATGCCTGTCGCCCCGCCTGGGGGCACGATGCCTGTCGCCCCGCCTGGGGGCACGATGCCTGTCGCCCCGCCTGGGGGCCCGGTGCCTGTCGCCCCGCCTGGGGGCCCGGTGCCTGTCGCCCCGCCTGGGGGCCCGGTGCCTGTCGCCCCGCCTGGGGGCCTGAGACCTGTCGCTCCGCCTGAGGGCCCGAGACCTGTCGCTCCGCCTGGGGGTCCGGCGCCTGCCGCTCCGCCTGAGGGCCCGAGACCTGTCGCTCCACCTGGAGGTCCGGCGCCCGCCGCTCCGCCTGAGGGCCCGAGACCTGTCGCTCCGCCTGGAGGTCCGGCGCCCGCCGCTCCGCCTGAGGGCCCGAGGCCTGTCGCTCCGCCTGGGGGTCCGGCGCCCGCCGCTCCGCCTGAGGGCCCGAGACCTGTCGCTCCGCCTGGGGGTCCGGCGCCCGCCGCTCCGCCTGGGGGCACGATGCCTGTCGCCCCGCCTGGGGGCACGATGCCTGTCGCCCCGCCTGGGGGCACGATGCCTGTCGCCCCTCCTGGGGGCCCGATGCCTGTCGCCCCGCCTGGGGGCACGGTGCCTGTCGCCCCGCCTGGGGGCCCGGTGCCTGTCGCCCCGCCTGGGGGCCCGGTGCCTGTCGCCCCGCCTGGGGGCCCGGTGCCTGTCGCCCCGCCTGGGGGCCCGGTGCCTGTCGCCCCGCCCGGGGGCCCGGTGCCTGCTGCTCCGCCCGGGGGCCCGGTGCCTGTAGCCCCGCCCGGGGGCCTGGTGCCTGTAGCCCCGCCCGGGGGCCCGGTGCCTGCTGATCCGCCTGGGGTCCCGGTGCCTGCTGCTCCGCCTGGTGGCCCGCTGCCTGCTGCTTTGCCTGGTAATCCGATGTGCCTCTGCCCGGAGTCCTGCCCGATGTGCCTCTGCCCGGAGTCCTGCCCGATGTGCCTCTGCCCGGAATCCTGCCCGATGTGCCTCTGCCCGGAGTCCTGCCCGATGTGCCTCTGCCCGGTGTGCCTCTGCCCGGAGTCCTGCCCGATGTGCCTCTGCCCGGAGTCCTGCCCGATGTGCCTCTGCCCGATGTGCCTCTGCCCGGAGTCCTGCCCGATGTGCCTCTGCCCGGTGTGCCTCTGCCCGGTGTGCCTCTGCTCGATGTGCCTCTGCCCGGAGTCCAGCCCGGTGTGCCGCTGCCCGAAGTCCTGCCCGGTGTGCCAGTCTTTGATATCCCGCCAGTTGCCAGACCCGGGCAGTGGAACATTTTGCCCAGCTAGGACTGTTTGGAGCGTCCTGAGGCCGCTCCTTGAGGGGGGGGTACTGTTAGGAATGGACTGGCCAGCAATGGTGGGACTCGCCTGCCTTTTGATCTGCAGTACCAGGGCTGGCCAGCGGGTGTTCCCAGCAATCAGAGACTCAACTCTGCAGCCAGCTAACACCTGTAACTGATGATGCTGGGGTATTTAAGGGATGGCCAGACCCACAGACTCTGCCTTGGTGTTGTGTTTGTCCTGGGCCCTGTATCTGTCCTGCATCCTGTTTCTGTTCCTTTGCTGACTTCTCCTGCTCTGATCCTGGCTTGTGACCCTGACCATCCCTCTGCCTGACCCTCTGTACTATGCTGCTTGCTACCTGCTGAACCTGGCCTGTGACCCCGACCATTCTCCGCTTGCTCCCCCTGTACCTACCTGCCCAATTGATATTGACCCGGCCTGCCTGACGACGCTTGCTTGTATGTACTGTTATCTGTGGGTGGTTTGGTTTGGTTTGTTTGCACTGTATTATGTTTTAGTATTGCACTGCGTTTATGTTTGTACTGTTAGTGTTAATAAATTATATTGTTTATAACATATCTGAGGTCTGCGTTTCCCTGCTTCAGTCACACACCTCTGGTCATACCTGGGAGCCCTGACACTCGCATTGATCGTGTGTTTCTTATTTCGGGACTTTTATTGAAAATGCTTTCAGCCAAAAATTGTTTCCACACCCTGGTCTGATCATGACCCTGTGATGTTGACATTTTCCAATCTAATGGTTAAACTTACCAAGCCACATTGGCATTTGAACAAGTCTCTCCTTACTAATGAGTCCTATCGATTATATATTACAACTCACTTGAAATCTTATTTTGAACTCAACATAAGGACACTACACCTGCTATCAATTGGGCAGCTCACAAGGCTTCAGTTAGAGGATTCTTTATCCAATTTTCATCCAGACTTAAAAAGGCCAGAGAAAAAGTCATTTCTGCCAAGCTCGAGACATATGAGGCTTTTGTTATACAGCATAAAACGTCTCCCTCACCTGATTTACTGCATAAACTTGAGCAAGCCCACTTAGAACTTAACATCTGTCTAACCACGCACACTTTAAAACAACTACGATGGACTAACCATAAGTTTTTTGTTTTTGTGGCAGGATAGGCCGGGTTCTCTGTTGGCACACAAACTTACCCCTAAACACTCTCATTTAGACCTTCCAAAAGTTAGACTTTCAGGGGGCCATATTTCCAAAGACCCTCAAAAGTTTCTTCAAGATTTTCAAAATTTTTATGCCGCCTTATATAACCATTCTCCAGCTGATGGTTCCACTTCAACACATGCTTTTTTAAATGCTTTACCTCTCCCGTCTATTGCGGAAGCCTACAGAGAGCTTATGGAACAATCTTTCACCCATTAAGAGATCGTACAGACTATTAAAACATTGTCCTCACATAAATCACCTGGCCCCTCGTGTCTCCCTAACAACTACTATAAAGTGTTCTCTGAATATCTTGTTCCACACAAGGCTCTTTATTTCAACTCCTTGAGAGATGGTGGAGCGGTTCCTTTAGATGAGAATAAGGCCTATATCAGCATAATTCCCAAGCCCAACAAAGACTCAACTGATGTCCTTTAGTATCCTCTGAACTCGCTTATCAATTGTGATCTGAAAGTTCTTAGTAAGCTCTTAGGCTTGCACCTCCATACATTTTTAGAATTATACATTCATAAGGACCAATCTGGCTTTATACCTGGGCGACAAACTTTAAATCACATCTGCCGGTCCATTACATTGATTTAAGCGGTACAAGTACGATGGGATGCTCCTTTCCCCAGGGAACTTTTGCTTGGATCTTCACAAGGCTTTTGACAGCTTACAATGGAATTACTTGTTTATTACCTTGCAGGCCTTTGGGTTTGGTTCTACTTTTCTTTCCCTATTGCATGCTTTATATAGCACTCCCTTGGCTCAGGTTTCCATCAGGGGATATAGGTCTTCTACATTTCCTATTCATCATGGCACAAGACAAGGCTGTACTCTCTTTCCCCTACTGTTTCATTGGCCATTGAACCCTTAGCTATAGCGATTCATTCCCATCCTGATATTCAGGGCGTTACATGTAGACAGCAGGAACATAAATGCGCTTTATTTGCCGATGACATCCTCATGCTTATTACTGACCCTCTGGTAACTTTGCCTAGTTTATTATCTCTTCTACGCCAATCCTCTCAAATCTCAGGGCTCTCTCTGAATCCCCAGAAAACAATAGCTGTTAATGTTTCTTTGCCTCCACCAACAATACACCTCCTTCGGGAAACTCCCATATCTGTGGGTTCTTCTGACACTATCTATTACCTCACTATATCGAGCTAATTACCCTGCACTCTTTAAGAAACCTCAAGACGATCTCCACCTCTGGGCGGATTTTCCATTAATCTGGTTTGGCAGAATTAATTTGATTAACATGACATTTTTACCCAGGCTTCTTTATTATTTTAGGACTCTACCGATTGCTATCCCGAGAAGGGAACTACAACGCTTACAAACTGATGTCCTCTGCGTTGTTTGGGGAAATGGCAGATGCCGTATGCACAAACTAACATTGTATACCTCAAAACTACAAGGTGGGTTTGGCCTTCCTAATTTACATGCTTATTTTCAAGCTGCGCAGATTGCTCAACTCACCTACACTACCGCTAAGGGGCCTACACCCCTTTGGGTCTCCATTGAAGCCCTCTCCTGCAATCCTTTTGCTATTGGATCATTATTATGGCTTCCTAGCTGTTTATGCCCTCCTATACTATACCCATCTCTATCACATTCTATAGCTGTTTGCGACAGAGTGCAACACCGTAAATCTCTATCATCCTTGCACACGCCATTGGCCCCTATTTTTGACAACCCGTAATTTCCTCCTGGTTTGGTACCGGTTTCCTTTCAATGGTGGATTAATAAAGGCCTACTTAGAATAGGAGATTATCCTTAAAAAATTGCAGGGAATAAATCTGATTACCCTTTAGATAAACTATAGATGAATTTTTTAGATATAACCAAATATTGTGTCTTTCATACAATCTAAACTTAATTTGCTAACTAGTTCCCTCACTGTCACACCTTTTGAATTTTCTTGCCGATTCCAGAACTTTGCGAGGGGGCGGGTATCTGTACTACAGTTGCAAGAAAAAGTATGTGAACCCCTTGGGATTACGTGGAGTTTTGCATGAATTGGGCATAAAATGTGCTCTGAACGTCATTTAAGTCACAACAATAGAAGAACACAGTCTGCTGAACATAATACTACACAAACATTAGATGTTGCCATGGTTTAATTGCACATAACATGTAAACATTCACAGTGCAGGGAGGAAAAAGTATGTGAGGCCCTAGCTTAATGACTTCTCCCAGAGCTAATTGGAGCCAGGAGTGAGCCAACCTTGACTCCAATCAGTGTGATGATATTGGATGTGTTGCTGACAGCTGTCCTGCCCTTAAAAAACACACACCTGTTTTGGGTTTACTGGTTTCAAGAAGCACTGTCTGATGTGAACAATGCCTCGCAGAAAAGAGCTCTCAGAAGACCTACGATCAAGAATTGTTGACTTGCATGAAGCTGGAAAGGGTTACAAAAGTATCTCCAAAAGCCTTGATGTTCATGTGTCCACGATAAGACAGACTGTCTACAAATGGAGAAAGTTTAGCACTGTTGCTACTCTCCCTAGGCGTGGTCGTCCTGTAAAAATGACTGCAAGAGCACAGCGCAGAATGCTGCATGAGGTAAAGAAGAATCCTAGAGTGTCAGCTAAAGACCTACAGAAATCTCTGGCACATGCTAACATTTTTGTTGACACATCTACAATAAGGAAAACATGAAACAAGAATGGAGTACATGGGAGGACACCACGGAGGAAGCCATTGCTGTCCAAAAAGAATATTGCAGCACGTTTGAAGTTTGCAAAAGAGCACCTGGATGTTCCACAGCACTACTGGCAGAATATACTGTGGACAGATGAAACCAAGTTTGAGTTGTTTGGGAAGAACACACAACACTATGTGTGGAGAAAAAAAGGCACAGCACACTAACATCAAAACCTCATCCCAACTGTAAAACATGGCGGAGGGAGCATCATGGTTTGGGGCTGCTTTGTTGCCTCAGGGCCTGGACGGATTGTTGCCATTGATGGGAAAATGAATTCCAGAGTTTATCAAGACATTTTGCAGGAAAACGTACGACCATCTGTCCGCCAACTGAAGCTCCGCAGAGGATGGGTGATGCAACAGGACAATGACCCAAAGCATACAAGTCATTCAACAAAACAATGGCTGCAACAGCACAGAATACGCCTTCTGGAGTGGCCCAGTCAGAGTACTGACTTCAACCCGATTGAAATGCTGTGGCATGACCTTAAGAGAGCGATTCACACCAGACATCCCAAGAATATTGCTACACTGAAACAGTTTTGTGAAGAGGAGTGGTCCAAAATGACTCCAGATCGTTGTGCAGGTCTGATCTGCAACTACAGGAAACGTTTGGTTGAGGTTATTGCTGTCAAAGGAGGGTCAACCAGTTATTAAGTCCAAAGGTTCACATACTTTTTCCTCCCTGCACTGTGAATGTTTACATGTTATGTGCAATTAAACCATGGCAACATCTAATGTTTGTGTAGTATTATGTTCAGCAGACTGTGTTCTTCTAATGTTGTGACTTAGATGATGTTCAGAGCACATTTGATGCCCAATTCATGCAAAACTCCACGTAATCCCAAGGGGTTCACATACTTTTTCTTGCAACTGTATATGCTTCCCTCACTGATTTGACTTCAAAGCTTCCTTAAATGTGTCAATGGGAAAGGGACCTGAACCTTACTTTTGAATTGTCTGAGTGGCAAGATATTGCTTATTCTCTATCTAAAGTGTCTATTAATTCGGCTTTGATAGGGGCTAATTATAAAATGTTATTACGGTGGTATTTGAAAAATGCAGCCGTCCGCATCCCCTACCTGTTTCCGACGTTGCGGTCAGGTGGGAACTGTGTGCCATATATGGTGGCAGTGCCCTATCATGGCCAGATTCTGGATTGAGATATTTACCTTGATCTACTCAGTGATGAGAGTGAATATTCGCAGATGCCCTGAAACCGCTTTATTCCATAAATCCCCTGACAATGTTCCCAGAGGGTCTGTGGGCCTAATTACATGTATGCTCCTAGCGGCAAGAATTACTATAGTCAAATATTGGGAGCAGTGGATGGTTCCTCTTGAGTATGCTAAAACCAAACTTAACTGGACTATGGTTAACGATAAACTCACCTGCATTCTTCACCGTACTACCCAGAAATTCAACAAAACCAGGGATCTATGGATCCGGTATATTTCAGTTCCCTAATAGATCCCAGTATGACCCCCCCCTTCTGGTTTCTTATATTCTTCCTTGTTTCCTTTTTCTCTTCTTTCCTTCTTTTTCTCCCTGCTTAACTTACTTTTTTTTATTTTAAAACATTTGTAGGGCCTTTTCAAGCCCTGAAGATGTCTCTCCTCTCAGACGTGTGGTAAATAGGGGTTCCCCCACCCCTCCCTTTTTTTTTAACTTCTCTTCCCCACTCCCCTCCCCCCATGTGTTTTTTTTTTTTTTCTTGAGTGCTGCATATGATATATTCCTATTTATGATAACGTTTGGTTACTTAGGTCATTTTCACTACTTGGGATTACAATGTGTTAGATTCTCTGTGATTTGAACTTCTGTTTCCCAGTTTTATATAGCGTTGTCAATTTACACAGCACTTTACATATATATTGTACATTCGCATCAGTCCCTCACCCTCAAGGGGCAAACAATCTAAGGTCCCTAACTCACATTCATACATACACATACTAGGGACAATTTAGACAGGATCCAAATAACCTATCAGCATGTCTTTGGAGTGTGGGAGGAAACCGGAGTACCCAGAGGAAACCCACACAGGCACAGAGAGAACATGCAAACTCCAGGCAGGTGATGCTGTGATTGGGATATGAACCAATGACCCGAGTACTGCCAGGCGGAAGTGCTAACCATTTAGCCACTGTGCTGCCCAATAATTCTTTGTCTGAGAATACTCCACATATGTCTGAGCTGCTCGTTAGGAAATACTCTACACCATCTGGTTGTTTATTGTGACCCCATATCTCGTTTGCTTTTCCCAAGAAAATAATGTTTATTGGAGACGTAATCTATGTTTTGTTATACCATTATTCCTTTCATTCTTTTCAATAAAAAATATTGGAATATAAAAGGGATCCACTTTATCCACAGTCTCATCAACAAAGTAGGCAGTGTTTTAGGGAAAAGCACAGTGCTAGCTTTTGAGGTGTAAAGTAAAATGTGCTCATTTTTATCTTGTACTTGTGTGAAAGATTTTTCCATTTTTTTTGGCCTCCAGTCCATAGAACAAATACATGTTGCATCCTTAGATCAAAAAACCTGGGAACAAATAACAGTTATCTGGTCATGCTCTGACCTTCCTCTTCCCACCCTCTTTCTGTCAGGAATGGACTCGCCACTGGTGGTGGGACTCACCTGCCATGTGGGCTGCAGTACCAGGGATGGCCAGCGGGTGTTCTCAGCAGCCAGAAACTCACTCCTGCAATCAATTCATCACCTGAGGCTGATTGCAGGAGGTTTATTTAAGGAGTGGCAAGGCCTGCAGTCAGTGCCTTGGTGTATGTTCCCATGAGCCCCTGTACCTGCATCCTGTCTGCTTCCTGCCTGATCCTAATTCTGCTTTGATCCTGACTCTGAACAAACTCCGCCTGTCCTGACCTTGGCTATTCCTGACCACTCTTCCGCTCGCTCCTGATACCCTGTTTGCCCGTTTGCTACCGACCCGGCCTGCCCGACTACGTTTGATTTGTATATATGGTTATCTGTTGGAGGTTGGGTTGTTTGCACTGTGTTATGTTTACCTTGCACTGCGTTTGTGTTGTTTAGTCTTTAATAAATTGTCTTGTTTACTCTATACCTGAAGCCTGCATTTCCCTGTGTCAGTCCACACACCTCTGGTCATACCCGGAGCCCTGACACTTTCCTTTTTGGCAGTGAAGACAGCCACCATGTTTGGTGACCTGCTATGATAACACTGCATACATATAGAGAGTCATGTAATACTTAGAAAATACTGCATAACAGCAAATATATAATGACATAATTAAATATTAATTATATTAATGAACACTCTCCTATTGATGTTTCAGCCCTCATGTCTCATGGTCACATAGTGACTAAAATCTCTACTCTGGTGATTTGACAACAATTTACACTATCAGCCATCTATTCCCATCCCCACTCCACAGAGGAGGCAGCCAAGAGCATGACCAAGTGTCTGGTTGCTATTTACACCTCAGGTTTTTGAAATCCAGCAAAGCAGTTCAGATGTTCTGAAGATGTAACTAGATCTTTTCTAAATGACTTCTGTGTACTAGGGAGGATGACCTAAAAAATTCTTGCTGCAAATCCATTTCTTTTTATATCTTCCACTTTCACTTTGAAAACCGTCACCAGTCAGGTAAACATTCTCTGATTCACCAGGGAGCACTGGCTTTCTATGAATATTAAATCTGGAAAAAAAAGAACAAAACATAACATTACGTATAAAGCTTGCTGTTTAGATAATGATCACATACAGTATATAGTGGTTTTCCATACATTTTCTATCTATGCCTTTTATAGTCAGGACTAAAAAATACAATACAAACACAAAAAAAAATTATTTCTGTCAGGTGAGTATAAAATATAACGTGAATATTTTGTATGCTCATATGGAACCACCAGGGGGTGCTGTACCCTCTTTTTCACATTTACCTGTTCATTCTTCTGTACTTTGCTGGAAGAAGTCTGTTTACAGAGCTCAGATCTCTAACAACAATGATAGATTCAGCCCTGAAAATGCAGATCTAATTGATGTTCTTCACAACATATTTTGATTAATCTATCTGTAGTCTTGATATTATGATCTCTGAACAATCAATTAAGCTCTTTGGACATACTATACAGGTCCAGAGAGCAAAGGGTTTCAAGCAAGCTATAGGAACAATGCAGTAGCAGCCATGAGCTTGTATTTTTTTCTGTTCAGCCAGCACCTGACTTCATGTAAAAGTGATGAGGATAGCAAGTGAGAAGAGTTCCCCTATCTCCTCTACTGTCTATGAAGCCAGAAGTGCTCAGCTCTGTGCATTTCTGGTGTTAGAGCTGTCACTCCTCAGCTGCTACAATCAGGGGAGCAGCTAATTAAGCGGGATCTGCGCTTGATTAGCTTTGTTGGAGGACAGGAGAGATATTAGATCTATTAAACCCCTGATATCTCCATAAAGAGGTCACCTGCCCATGCTATCACATATGGGGCTTATTAGCCCCCTTGTGACAACAAAAAAGGTAAATGAAAAAAAATGTAATTACAATAAAAGTATAATTAATAAAATGAAGTAGCTATGTCGCCCTGCACTCCCCTGCAAATATGTGTATAGGTTGCACACATGTATGTAAACAGCGATTGCTCCACACACGTTATATATCACTGGGAATGTTAAAGTGAGAGCAATAATTCTAGAACCATCATTCACAGTTGATTCTAAATAGATAATCTGTAAAGGTTTTTAAAGTGTCTTCTATTGATAATTTTGGGTCCCATCATGTTTTGTCATTTTGCAGGCGCACACAGTTTTGAGGCTTGACACCTTTGGTATCTATTCACTCTAAACCACCTCAAATTGTGGATTAAATTGTGTCTGGGTACAATAAAACTCATTTCAGTGTATTATCTTCTTAATATAAAACAGTTGCTCAAATACTATATTTGACAGGATTTATATGGCGCCTACAGTTTGCTCAGCGCTTTACAATATAACGGGAGTTAATACAGCAACAATACAGTTCAATACAAGAGGGATAGGAGGGCCCTGATCCTTGGAGCTTACAATCTAGCAGGGAGGGGCTAGTGGTACAATAGGTAGTAACTGTGGGGGATGGACTGGTTGGAGGAGTAGAAGATTCCATTATTAGCTGAGGGCAGGATAGGCTTCTCTGAAGAGATAGGTTTTAAGAGATCGCCTAAAAGTGAGCAGAGTAGGCGACAGTCTGATAGATTGGGGTAGAGAGTTCCAGAGGATGGGGGAAGCTCTGGAGAAGTCCTGGAGATGAGCATGAGAGGAGGAGACAAGGGAGCTAGAGAGTAGGAGGTCTTGTGAGGAGCAGAGAGGACGGTTTGGGTGATATTTGGAGACAAGATTGGTGATGTAATTTGGGGCGGAGTTATAAATTGCTTTATATGTGATTGTTAATGTTTTGAATTTTATCCGTTGAGAAATGGGAAGCCAGTGGAGGGATTGGCAGAGAGAGATGGAGGACACCGAGTGGAGGCCAGTGGAGGGATTGGCAGAGAGAGATGGAGGACACTGAGTGGAGGCCAGTGGAGGGATAGGCAGAGAGAGATGGAGGACACTGAGTGGAGGCCAGTGGAGGGATTGGCTGAGAGGGTGGCTGATACAGGACAGTTAGTAAGGTAGACGAGTCTGGCAGCAGCATTCATGATAGACTGAAGAGGGGATAGCCTGCGATTCGGTAGGCCAATGAGGAGGGAGTTACAATAGTCAAGGCGAGATATAACAAGGGAGTGAATAAGTTGCTTAGTGGTTTCCGAGGTTAGGAATGGATGTATCTTGGAGATATTGTGGAGGTGAAGTCTGCAAGATTTGGACAGTGATTGGATTTGGGGCTGAAAGGACAGATGGGAGTCCAGGATTACACCTCGTACCCTGGCATGAAGGGAGGGACCGATGATTGTGTTATTTCAGATAACATATAATGTTCTGGAGGTTGGAAGTATAGCCAAAATTGCTGTTACATGTGTGCAAAAAATGAAAAACATTGCTGTAGAAAGAGAGCTAGTGAATAGCAGCCCTGTTCTCAGGAGGCGTATGAAGCAGCTCTCTCTTTAGCAGAGGAGATACAGGGGTGGATTTACTAAAAATGGAGAGCGCAAAATCTGGATCAGCTGTGCATGGTAGCCAATCGGCTTCTAACTTCAGCTTGTTCCATTATGCTATGACAATAAAACCTGGAAGCTGATTGGTTTCTATGTAAAGCTGCACCAGATTTTGCACTCTCCAGTTTTAGTAAATCAGTACAATGTGTCCCCCACCAGTGCCAGACTGGGACCAGTAGGTGTAATAATAATGACTGCGTATTGGTTTCACTGCTGAATTAGCAATGCACTGGGGAGGATAAGCAAAGACTTGCCCCAACTCTAAACTGAAACAGAATATTGAATCCCCCCCCCCCCCTGCAGGATAAAGCGACAGTGCAATCCACAAAGTAAACTGTGCAACCACCTAATAAAGACCCAAAACCACTGCTGCAAAAAAAAACATTATAACGCAATCCTAAAATAAATTAGAACTGATTGCAAGTCTGTGCCATATTAGTAATTATTTATTGCACAGCGCTGTGGCTACGGGTCTTCATGAAATATGTTGTACAAGGAGAACTGATTCAATCGGCTAATGTAGAACAACACCTGAAATATTGGTTTTAGGTGAAGCTGATCTTACATTTGAGGAGTGGAACTTACATTGGTTCTGGGTAGAGTGTTCCATCAGTCCAGACCCAGCCTGAATCATTTTGTGTCCTGATCAGTCCAATCCAGTAATTGTTAGACTTCAGGAGATTTAAAAAGTTCTGCAAGACAGAAAGACGAATAATTGAAATAAATTACATTTTTCACTCGAAAAACTGCCTAGAACATTGCACTGAACTGGACTCGATTCCCATGGTGCTTTACACTTATCTATACAGTACATAATAGTTATCCATAAAACATTAAAAGCTGAACTGCAGCCTAAAGGCGTTTTTCTTCAATCAGTGGGATGAACAAAAAAAAAACCTGGCAAATTCCTCCATAAACAAAATGAGATGGATGGAGGAATCCGCTCATCAATACATTGTATTTTGAGGGGCAAGACTTGCTACTGTCAGAATACATTGATCAACAACTGCAGCAAATCAACAAAAGTTTTATAACTTGCTCATTTGACAGGTGTCAATCAAACAAATGACTTCTGCCAAGCAGTGGCAACCACACACTGATTGAAATTCAGTCAGTTCCTGCCATCTATCTGTGAACATTTTCACCTTGTCCCTTCTCCCCATGTACATAGTCCTCTCCTCTATCCACAGGTGGCGCTCTCCTATCCCTGCACACACTGGGTTCCACGATATGTTCCTAAGAAGGGGTGTCAACTAAACTAAGAACCATCCAACTTCCTGTGTGAATGACCTTCAATGATAATGAATTCGTATTTAGCATAGTCCCGGCAATGGCCCGCCCCATACCATTGGTTGTTATGATGAACCCATCATGGCTGAATGGCATCATGTATGGACATGGGTTGCATAACTCATATTGCACATGGCAGTATTTTATTTTTTAAATTAGATTGAACTGTAGGAGTGATCTTGGGCAGACTGAATGAAAATATAATCCATCCTGGACCTCCCACTTCTACTTGTAAATAGTCTGTGTGAACTCTGAGAAGACCAATAGGTGTGAGCACAGCAATATGTGAACAATGACAACAGGAATACACTATACTGGCAAAGTATTGGGCCAGCCCTCCAAATCATCAGGTTCAGGTGTTCCAATCCCCTCCATGGACACAGGTGTATACAATCAAGCCCCTAGGCATGCAGATTGCGTCTACAAACATTGGTGAAAGAATGGGTCGCTCTCAGGAGATCAGTGACTCCAAGCGTGGTTCCGTGATAGGTTGTCACCTGTGCAATAAGCCCATCCGTGACATTTCCTGGCTACTAAATATTCCACGCTCAACTGTTAGTGGGATTATAACAAAGTGGAAGCCACTGGGAACAACAGCAACTCAGCCACCAAGTGGTAGGCCACGTAACATGATAGAGCAGGGTCAGCGCATGCTGTAGCGCAGAAGTCGCCAACTGTCTGCAGAGTCAATAGCTAAAGACCTCCAAACTTGGTGTGGCCTTCAGATTAGCACAACAGTGCATAGAGAGCTTCATGGAATGGGTTTCCATGGCCGAGCAGCTGCATCCAAGCCTTCCATCACCAAGTGCAATGCAAAGTGTCGGATGCCATGGTGTAAAGCACGCCACCACTGGACTCTAGAGTAGTGGAGACTTGTTCTCTGGAGTGATGAATCATGCTTCTCTGTCTGGCAATCAAATGGACATGTCTGGGTTTGGTGGTTGCCAGGAGAACAGTACTTGCTGCATTGTGCCAAGTGTAAAGTTTGGAGGGAGGATTATGGTGTGGGTTTGTTTTTCAGG
This sequence comes from Staurois parvus, assembly GCF_062004578.1. Taxonomy (NCBI): domain Eukaryota; kingdom Metazoa; phylum Chordata; class Amphibia; order Anura; family Ranidae; genus Staurois; species Staurois parvus. Next base: position 630,198 of record NW_028318907.1, on the reverse strand, counting down.
ACTTGGTCTTGGCCCCTTAGTTTCAGTTAAGGCAACTCTTAAGGCATCAGCATACCAAGACATTTTGGCCAATTTAATGCTCCCAACATTTTTGGGAAGAGTTTGGGGATGGCCCCTTCCTGTTCCAACATGACGGCGCACCAGTGCACAAAGCAAGGTCCATAAAGACATGGAGGAGCCAGTTTGGGGTGGAGGAACTTGACTGGCCTGCACAGAGTCCTGACCTCAACCCCATAGAACACCTTTTGGGATGAATTAGAGCAGAGACTGCAAGCCAGGCCTCCTCCCCCGACATCAGTGCCTGACCTGACAAATGCAGTCTTCTTTAACCCCTTCACTTCCAAGGGTAAAACAAGTCTAAATGCCTAAGCACAATTTTGCAACATTTTTTTTTTTTTTTTACCTAAAACACTTGACACCAATTTTTTTTTTTTAACCATGACCTTTGGCCCTGACCTTGACCCAAACACTTACCCTGGCACTTAACTAGATCAAACCTTGGTCTAGGTATTTTTTCTTTTATTTTTTAATATTTATTTATCTTTTTTTTTCTTTTTTTAACAAACATTTTTTTCCCCTCTATGCCAGGAGTTAGAGATACAATGTATCTCTCTCTTCCATTCATAGAGAGAAAAAAAACAAGGGGGCCAGGCCATTCAGTGACTGATCACTGTGATAGACAATCAAAGGCTATCACAGCGATCATATGACCCGGAATCAGGAGTCCCGGGTCCCGGTCATTAGAACTGGACCCGGGGCTCTCAGTGACACCACAGTCTTTGTGCTGGGAGCATGCTGTGCGGCGCGCTCCCAGCAGATAGACAGGTATGAAAATATGCGCCCCCACGGAAAAAAGCCCAGTTCTGTGAGGCCGCATATTTGTGTGACGTCGGCATCAAGGGGTTAAAATGATGGTTGCGCAGGATATGGTACTAGGCTCTGCAGGCAATGATGTCTATCAAAGTTTGTACATGTAGCACTGCCAGTAGGGGGTACAGGCAGCCCCCCCCCCATAGCAGGCCCCATCGAAGCAGTAATACAACCTTTGTACATAGGCTGAAGTTTTAAGCTCCTTCCACTGTTAGCACAATTAATCCACACTCACAATTCATCATAGTGTGCCATGTGTGCTGCCTAATTTTTTTCCTTTCAGTTTTTTTCTTTCTCCAGTGGTGACCCCATATATTTAAGCCCCTGTGGGGCGAGCCCTGTCAGGTACAATGTACAAGGCCCCATGATTACCTTTGTACATGTGCAATCAGCCATGTCTGCTATCTCAACAAAACACTGGCCACTTAATAAATGACCGAGTGCATTCTCTACTGTCCATTACCTTTGTCAGCACCTCCATTTTGGAAAAGTGTAATAGAACTGTATTATGATCATGTGCGGTGGTGGGTCATGTTGGGGGTGTAGTGTTCTATGTATAGAGTGTAATAGAATTGTATTATTATGTCCAGTGGTGGGTCATGTTGGAGGTGTAGTGTTCTATGTATAGAGTGTAATAGAATTGTATTATTATGTCCAGTGGTGGGTCATGTTGGGGGTGTAGTGTTCTATGTATAGAGTGTAATAGAATTGTATTATTATGTCCAGTGGTGGGTCATGTTGGGGGTGTAGCGTTCTATGTATAGTGTAATAGAATTGTATTATTATGTCCAGTGGTGGGTCATGTTGGGGGTGTAGTGTTCTATGTATAGAGTGTAATAGAATTGTATTATTATGTCCAGTGGTGGGTCATGTTGGGGGTGTAGTGTTCTATGTATAGAGTGTAATAGAATTGTATTATGTCCAGTGGTGGGTCATGTTGGAGGTGTAGTGTTCTATGTATAGTGTAATAGAATTGTATTATTATGTCCAGTGGTGGGTCATGTTGGGGGTGTAGTGTTCTATGTATAGAGTGTAATAGATTTGTATTATTATGTCCAGTGGTGGGTCATGTTGGGGGTGTAGTGTTCTATGTATAGAGTGTAATAGAATTGTATTATGTCCAGTGGTGGGTCATGTTGGGGGTGTAGTGTTCCATGTATAGAGTGTAATAGAATTATATTATTATGTCCAGTGGTGGGTCATGTTGGGGGTGTAGTGTTCTATGTATAGAGTGTAATAGAATTGTATTATTATGTCCAGTGGTGGGTCATGTTGGGGGTGTAGTGTTCTATGTATAGAGTGTAATAGAATTGTATTATGATGTCCAGTGGTGGGTCATGTTGGGGGTGTAGTGTTCCATGTATAGAGTGTAATAGAATTGTATTATGATGTCCAGTGGTGGGTCATGTCGGGGGTGTAGTGTTCTATGTATAGAGTGTAATAGATTTGTATTATGATGTCCAGTGGTGGGTCATGTTGGGGGTGTAGTGTTCCATGTATAGAGTGTAATAGAATTGTATTATGATGTCCAGTGGTGGGTCATGTCGGGGGTGTAGTGTTCTATGTATAGAGTGTAATAGATTTGTATTATGATGTCCAGTGGTGGGTCATGTTGGGGGTGTAGTGTTCTATGTATAGAGTGTAATAGAATTGTATTATGATGTCCAGTGGTCAGTTGTATTCTAGTATAATGGATAACATTCTATATTGTGATCATGTTGAGGTGGGTGGAGATGAGATTATTATTACTCACCATTTCGCCTTCATTATGAATAATGGCCAGGGATGAATTGTGTGATTGGCAGAAGTTCTGGCTGTTGTTCCATATATCAGTCTTGTCTGAGAAATAGTAACATTTTCTCCTGTATATGACCCAGTCATCCCCACAGTCTGCAGCTGGTGAACCCTTTACCACTTTTGGTTGAGTTGTCTCTCCTACAAATAGATTTTGTTTATTTTAGCCATTTTGTTTACTTATTAACAGACAAATGTTATTAGAAAATTACAATACTATCAGAAGAAAACAAGATATTACAAAAATACAAACAGAAATATCAAACAACTAATCATTTGTATAACTAAATGTCAGCAAAGCGGGGCTTGTTTAGTATATAGAGGCGAAAGGTCCTATCAGAAAGTAGGAACAGCAATACTGATAAAGGGCTGCGTCACCTCCAGTAAACTTTAAAGTATATATATATATATACACACAGTTGTGTTCAAAATAATAGCAGTGTGTTGAAAAAAGTGAATAAAGCTGAAAATCCTTCTAATAGCTTTTATTTCCATCCACACAAATGCATTGGGAACACGACACATTCTATTCCAAATCACAACATGAAGAAAAATACATCAAATTTGTGTTGTTCCTCTAAAAAAATGGAAGAAAAGTGAATATTAGACGGTTCAAAAAAATCGCAATGTTTGTATTCTTCTTTACAAACTCAAACATTCACTATATAAACTGAAAAATGTTCGAAGATTTTGCTTTCCTTTGAATCACTTAATGAATATTTGGTTGTAGTCGCACTGTTTCTGAGAACTGCTGTACATCTGTGTTGCATGGAGTCCCCCAACTTCTGGCCCCTGTGATCAGGTATTCCAGCCCAGGATGATTGGACCACATTCCACAGTTCTTCTCTATTTCTTGGTTTTGCCTCAGAAACTGCATTTTTGATGTCACCCCACAAGTTTTCTATTGGATTAAGATCCGGGGATTGGGCTGGCCACTCCATAACGTCCATCTTGTTGGTCTGGAACCAAGATGTTGCACGATTACTGGTGTGTTTGGGGTCGTTGTCTTGTTGGAACACCCATTTCAAGGGCATTTCCTCTTCAGCATAAGGCAGCATGACCTCTTCAAGTATTCTGATGGATTCAAACTGATCCATGATCCCTGGTATGCGATAAATAGGCCCAACACCGTAGTATGAGAAACATCCCCATATCATGATGCTTGCACAACCATGCTTCACGGTCTTCACAGTGTACTGTGGCTTGAATTCAGTGTTTGGGGGTCATCTGACAAACTGTCTCCGCCCACTAGACCCAAAAAAGAACAATCTTACTTTCATCAGTCCACAAAATGTTGCGCCATTTCTCTTTAGGCCAGTCAATGTGCTCTTTGGCAGATTGTAACCTCTTCAGCACACGTCTTTTTTCCAACAGCGGGACTTTGCGGGGACTTCTTGCAGATAACTTGACTTCACATAGGCGTCTTCTAATTGTAACAGTCCTCACAGGGAACGTCACACCTTCCTTCATCTTCCTGGAGCTGATTGTTGGCTGAGTCCACGCCATTTTGGCTATTCTTCTATCCATTCCAATGGTAGTTTTTCGCTTTCTTCCACGTCTTTCAGGTTTTGGTTGCCATTTTAAAGCATTTGCGATCATTTTAGCTGAGCAGCCGATCATTTTCTGCACTTTTTTATATGTTTTCCCCTCTCCAATCCACTTTTTAATCAAGGTACGCTGTTCTTCTGAACAATGTCTGGAACGACCCATTTTCCTCATAATTTCAGAGAGAAATGCACTGTAACCAGCATGTACAACATTTGCTGCCTTCCTTCCTTAAATAAGGGCAATAATTGCCACCTGTTTATCAAAGAATGAATGACCTCACTAATAGAACTCCACACTGCTATTATTTTGAACACGCCCCTTTCAATTAGTGATTCAATGACACAGAATCAGCAGCATGCATGTCATGACTGTTGGGTCTGTTGGATTTCTATTACTCTACTACACCTGCTAGTAAATGATTTGCCATGTAGAAATATAATTTCTACCAAAAACAGTGATTGATCCGGTTAGTGATGTCTGACTGCTATTATTTTGAACATAACTGTATATATATATATATATATATATATATATATTATAAAAAGTCAATGTTCTTTTTTTTACTTTTTTTGTGGATAGAGTGGCAAGGGGTTAGAACATCTTCCAAGTCTTTATTGCTAAAGTAAAGAAATAAGTGAGCGCTTTTTTAGGAATTAAAGCAGCTAGGCACACAGGATAACCAACAAAAATCCTCACAAGAAATTATATATAGAAGTGCACTTCTATATATAGTCTTTATTGCTGTCTATCACATCCCCTATGGGGTGATTCACCCTATCCATTTGTCTTGGGACAGAAAGTTCTGGGAATGTGTCATTGTTGAGCTGTCTCACTTTGGAGAGATTTCCTCTCTCATTTCCTTCTGCATCTCTGTTAACAGGAACTGAAGGGAAATGGGACACAGGTGGAAAAAAAAGTAAACTGACAGAGGTTTTAACTCTTTTCTTCTCTGCCTCTAAAAATATGTCTATATATACACTTTACAATAAAACAACAACCAAAAACTGGTATATATATATATATGTACCTGAATCTCCATTCCTATTTAGTTATACTGCTCTCAGTAATAGGTGCGTGTGCTGAGTTCTGTTATTCCCCCCCTGTAAGGTCCCCATAGAGACTGCCAGAGCTCAGAGGTAATAACTGACACTGCCTGGGCTGCTGGGGGGTGTGGGTGGGAGGGGGGTAACCTGTTAATTAATAAAGGCTTTACACCCCGTTCACATTGGTGCGACTTGGCATGCGATTTGCATGACCTATGACTTACAAATCGCGTGCCAAGTCGCACCCTATTGTCCGCAATTAGAGCGGTCATATTGGTGCGGTCCCGACTTGGTTGGAGCCGCCCCGATTTCAAAAGTAATGCATGCACTACTTTTGGTGCGATTTGCATAGACATCTGTATCAGATGTCTTACAAATCGCACCTGAAATCGGCGGGTCCCCTAACTTTGAAATCGTGCAGCTTCACTGTAAGTCGCACAATTTCAAAGTCAGGCTTGATGTGAACGGGGGGGTAAGTTCTACATTCATGAAATCCTGACATTACTTTTGTTATATAAGGTTTTCTCAGCTTTGACATCTATCAATGAGCTCAGGAAAGAGAAGGACAACCTCTAGTGGGGTCTTACATCTGAACCTCCTGCCATGGCAGGGAGAGAATACAAGTAATCTAAAATAAAGGACTCCCCAATCCAAGAGTGAAAATTCATATTATTACAAATACATTGCCGATTGGTGAATGGCTCTGTTAAGGGAATCCTCAATACTCTTCATTGTGTTCAGGATTTTTATGGGGACACATTAAATGGTCAGTCCACCTAAAACTAATATTTCATCTGAGAATAGATACAGACATGCCGCATCATCCATTGGGGAGCCATCAAATCATGTTCAAGCAGAAATCGATTTTCTTTCAATTTTCTTTGTTCACTGACATAAGTAAAAACCCCCTTTAAAGGTGAGTATGCTCTACTCCTTTAGTAAATTGGGGTCACTGTGTATCTGTTTTGAATTCCAGTGGTACAAATTGTGAAAATACCTTTTGACCTTTCTGAATATTCAGAGTCCTTGTCATTTACTTTAGAAGCTGTTAAAAAAAAGCACAAAGAACCGTATATCTATTGTGTAAACTACTAATCCATCAACCCACTATGTAGTGGAGATGAACAAAGGCACACATGATTATGGTCCAACCTGTGTGACAACCATGGCTCCCTCAATAGATACCATGGAGAAATGAGTGTAGACATGAAGGGACAGCAGGAGGTGTGTTATTTGCAGGATCACCATGGGAAAATAAAGGTAAAAAAACTGGACAAAGGAAACTGATGTAGCCACCACATCTAAGGGCTGGTAAGCTGCAATAAATATATATATATATATATATATATTTATTTTTTTATTTTTTTTGGGGGGGGGGATTAGATATCACTTAAAATCAACAACAAGAAGACCAAGCAAAGCATACACTTGTAGACATGACTTTTTTTTTTTTTAAGAATGTTGGTACGATTTTCAAAGCATTAATGGGGTCAAATCAATGTTTGTTTTCAACCTAAGTGACAAGAAAATCTGGAGGTGTAAGATGGAAAATTCTTGAATGAACAAATCTCTAACAGGGAATGTGGTTTCTGTTTGGAAACTCCACTCATTCCAATACAGAATGGTAAAAGCAAGCAACATTTTGAAGTACTTTCGAACAACATTTATCAAGTCATCGAATGTTCTGAGAATTTTCATATGAATGTCTTTGGGAATATTTGTTCAAGAATCTACTAGTGTATGGCCAGCTTAAGAACTCCAAGACAGGACAAATGAAAATGGTGACACAATCTGCCGGCTTCTATACACACTAGAGGCAATTTTTTTGGATGTAGCCTTTCCTCATCCTTCTTAGAATATACAAGAATACACACACATTGTACTATTAGCAGCAGAAATTTTGTAGGATTGGAATTGTTCTTTGAAATATTGATTTTCCTTTTGTCAAATTCTGCCTTGTTTTCTTATTGATCGAAATTCTGTAGAGTTGGTAGAAAATCAGACTTACCACATGCAGCCAGAAGAGCACTAAGGATGATGATCGGAGTTACTAATATTGCTGCTCCAATTACAACATAGAGCACAGGAACTTTGGTTGACCTGAATTTCTGGCAAACTCCTAAAAACAATACAGAGATCAGACATTAGAGATAAAGAAAAAATCTGATATGTATTCTTATTGGTGTAGAAATCAGAAAGAACATAATGGAGTCACAGATGAACACAACACATCACATGGTTCTTGTAGAAGAGCTCAGAGTGAATGGAAGTCATTGTATGCGGCTTGTATGTTATATGGAGAACATCAACACACACAGCAGCTATATAAAGGGCCTGAAAGATGGGGGCTCCCAGTGAGCCACCCCCTCCTGAGGCCTGCAACCCCCACCAGCAAGATTTTCTGGCTCCCCACAATGTTACTTCTTTTCCTCCAGGGCAAACATGGACTCATTGCTCTCTAGTGCCAGGACATCGGACTTGTGCTAGCCCTTACAGGTCTTGTCTTTCCCACAGCTTGTGAAAGGTCAATAAAAGAAGAAGCAGTAGGCCTAAGATCTCATCTCTCACTTTTTTCTCTCCTCCTATCAGCATGCTTCTTGTCAGCACATGAGACAACAAATTGGCTTCCTGTGTTGCGTCTCCCTGTCCCTGTCCCAGGCTGAGCTCCGCTGTAAAGGGAGTACCAGAGGCTGATACCAGGCCAAATTCAGGTATTTACATTTACTCAATGACGTATAAATGAGTAGAAATCTTCATTAGTTGGTGTCTTTTAAATATTTCTGGAGTTTAGCCTTTAAGGAGGTTAGAGGAAAGGAAAATGTCAGAGACAAGCATGTATACGTGCCCCAGAGCGGATGTTGGCAAAATAATCCCACAATGCTTCTTTGTCTCCTGGGCATTCCTCTAACGGCTTGTATACTCCTACAGTAACTGCCAGAGCTTGATTTTCATACTTAATAGAAACCTGCACTGAGATAAGTACAGAGGTGTCATTGCTGACCAACATCTGAAAATGCTGGTTTCCTGGCTCTCAATATACTTTTGAGGCAAGTATGCGGTCAGTGAGGTCATATCTGGTCTGCGCACTTCTTCATATCTGGTCTGCGCACTTCTTCATATCTGGTCTGCGCACTTCTTCGTTGTTCTGGAATGAAGACAAAAGATCTGCAGAACACCATTTTTATAAGGAGATTAGCAATGGCAGCCTCCTCTGTGTCTGCTCAGGTTACAGAGTTACAGTCAGAGAGTCTGAAGGTATACAGCTTCTGCTGTGCTGTCCCTTTAGAAACCCATCAGGGTCGCTGAATCCTTAGTCACGGCTGCCTCTGTAATAGATGTTTACTTTTAAAACAAATATTTAATACAAAGAGTAATTGATATACTACAGGTGTTTATTTACAGAGATCTCAGTACTCCCCTGACAATGCCTTCATCTGCTTCTCTCTCCCAATAAGGATGGAGCCATGTTTGTTCAGCCATCACCCAGGGCCTGGACTGAGATGCAGGCTCAGAAATGACACCATCATGTAAATCTTGTCTCCAGTGTCTAAGCAAATCTTCTCCTGCTGCAGCCTCTCACCTTGTGACTTTCTACAGTTACAATGTTGTGGTCTGATCACTGGAGGGGGGAGAGACTGAGGAAATGCTTCCTCCTGTCTGCAGCAGACTGATGACATCATGTCAGCCTGAGGAAAATCAGTGGACTGGAGCTCAAGAACAGATTTTAAATGAAAAAGATGGAGATTTGTCTGAAATAATATATAGTGGTGACAGTATTATATATTTGGTGACATTTCAGAAATGTATCCATGCAAGGTCCACTTCAAATGATCAGATCAACCTGTGGAAATGTTTTGTTATATACACTGCATATTAATCAGGTCATAGATTGTACAGTTTTACAATAACAACAATTCATATTGTAGATGTTTTTTCTCAGTTGTAATCAAGCTCACTTCAAACCCTGGTGCCGCACTCCAAGGACAGCTTTGGGTGGTGCACATTGGCCTCTTGGTTGGGGCAATAGGATGGGGCATGGTCTGTTTGAAATTGTTTCTTCCTTGAATGGTCTTCCTTTACCCCACCCCATCTGGAGGATAGGGGGTTTTATCCTGGATGTAGATTTCTATAGTACAGGGTAAAACAGCAACCATATTCCAGCTGCCATTGTTCTGAAGGCTAGAAAGTCTGCCAGCAAACAGTTCCTGTAGTAAACTCTTAGTCTGCATTAGAAAAATTACAGTTGAAATCTGACAAGTTTTAACAGGCAAATCCTCCTTTTCCCTACACAGTGTGTGTACATGGACCATAGAAATGATTAAAGAATATATATAGATGGGTTGCTTGCTTCAAACAGCCACGCACTCTTTTCACACCCATCAGGAAATGCCATCTGTAAACTGTTGCATCCAAAGTATTTCCCAGCTGGCTATCTGTGAGCTGGATGACCAGTTTCCTCTGCTCCACCCACCAGGTTTTGCAGGGTGCACCTATGTGACATTGGCCCTACAGCCTTCTCCACCCTGCACCACTGGAGGAAAACAGATCCTGAAGAGCTTGATGATGACTTCATCAAGAATTAAAAAACAAACAATTGAGGGTTCTCTGAAGGGTGGAGAGGGACAAGTCAAAAATGCGGACTTCCAGAAATCAGAGAATCACTTGCTGATACAATAGGGCTGAAGAGAACCACCTCAGAGATCCAGTAATGGTAAAAGTGAGTTAGGATGCTTACCAGAATTAATTGGCTTTCAAATAAATCAAAAGCCAACAGTGCTTTAGGGGTTAGCACCAAACAGATCCGCGATAGATGATGAAACAATGCTCTGACCCTCGTCTCTGTTCTGACTTCACTTCTAATCAGTATGGACCTCCCCTGACAGAGGTGCCTGGGCACTAACTAAGGTGCAGAAGCGGGAGTTCTCGTGTTGAGCGTGCAGAGGTATCCACATCTCTTCGTTAGATGATGATGGCACACTGAAGACTGGGATCTGGGAAATGCCTTATGATGGTAACCTTCATCAGTTGAGTTGGCTTTGTACTGTTTCCATTCTTAGCACCTAACTTCTTGTCAGCTGCAAACTGGAGCTAGGTAAAGGAATCTCCTAAGTCAAATCATGCAATGTCGACCACCTAGTGCTGCCTTTGGAAGGCAACACAGATACCGATAGCAGATTTTATTTGTTAACATAAACTAGTCAAATACTTCTTGTAAAGGTGATAACATGTGAAAAAATAACCAAAAACCATTACAGAATTCCTTTAGGGCAATAACCAAGGATCTGAGTTTCCCATCGATGTTCTTCCAAAGTTGCTATAAATTGCCATTATTTTAGACATTATTATTATGCTACACAGTCTACGTTTAAATTAATGTGGAGGCTCCCTGGGACTGCAAACCATCCAGAGAAGGAAGGATCTCACATTCTATTGTGGGAATAGGCAATGAATCTTGGCCAACACTGAGTGATAAATCCACCCACACAGATTTGCCATCTTGATATGTGATGAGGTTATCTGATGGCAGGCTAGTGTAGGTGCACTTCAGGTAAGGAGAGATTTGCCTTCTGCTTTTTTTAGGTGGGAGGCGGAACTGGAAAGCAGCAAAAAAAGCATCCTCTTTCACTTGTGTCTACACATGAAGAAGCAAAAGCGGACATAGAGAGCCAGAGACAGAAAATCTTGTGAGTTGACCAAAGCGAGAGTGACCAACTGTTGCCCTCCTTGTATGTAAAATTACAGAATAAGAGACATTTCTTTACAGCAAGGAGATCAAAACAAAAGACAAGCGGCTGACTGACAGCCATAAGAAGTATTCAAGAACTGCATCAACTCGGCTTTCTACATTGTGCTACTTAACAAACCAAGGCAACAAGCAATGAGGAAAACGCTAATTCAAAACAATGATGCAGATGAAAATGGCTGAGAAGCAGGTCACAATTGTTTACATTGTATTCAGTTGGAGAGTGCTTGGTTATGGCTAAATGCCATAAATTCTGTTTATTTTTATGAGTTAGAAACATTTACATCTGTCAGTCATTAGGAGAGATCAATACCGAATTACCAATTACACATTGTGCAATAGGCAATATTCTCCATGATCCTTTTAGCACAGTACATATGGCTTACTTGATACACTATTCTGTGTTTGGCTTTTTTCAATCAATGTCCTAGGACAACGATGGACTTTACCAGTACCACACCGTAGTCCAAAGTTGACACCCTAGGTTTGTGAAAATTCCAGACCCAGTCATAGATTATAGTACAGCTAGATGGCTAATCTGATCCTGAATCAAAGTAAATATTTCTTTGGCCAATTTTCAATAAAGAATAAAAATGTTCTACGATATTTTCCACCAACTTAACAAACATCCAAATTTTTCACTGTATCTTAACCCCTTCACGCCTGAGGGTAAAACAAATCTTAATGCCTAAGCACAATTTTGCAACGTTGACCTGTGTTAGCAAAACCGTACATATCATCACAACTACTTTGTACATCTATGTGAATTATACCGCGTTTTTTTCAGGACAAATTGGGCTTTCATTTGGTGGTAAATGGTAATGGATATTGTCACAATCATGCACACAGGGAGAGGCACGGTTCTCCATTTTTCTCCAAACTTCTGCATTTTGGTATTTCTCTTAAATTCCAAATCAGTCTCCCTCCTCCGATTTTCCCCCTCCCTCAAAATGCGATCAATGTATGATGCTGAGCTCCCTGCCTAACAATCCTTTTACCAAATAAGGCAATTGGGTTCTGTTGTAAGAGACACCCTGTTGATTTTGGGTAGAAAAATAAGCTTTTATGTTTTGTGTGGAGACAGAAGTGAGGACCTTCTGCGTTTTAACATCTAGCAGACAGAGAGCAAAGGAGAATCTCGCTGTAACAATGGAACTGAGTGCGACACCAGAAATCCCTGTTTAGCTCATCAGACTTGAAACTGCTTAACCCCAGGCATCTATTTGGCAAGTACTTATTTACCTAAATTTCTTTCTGTTATCTCTTTGCTGTGCTGTTGTGCTCTCTATATTTATATACAGTATATATATATATTGGTTACATCTTTTTTCTGTAAATATTTCTACTGCACCCTTTTGACCTTTTAGTAATAAATCTTACTTTCTGAAAGTGCTGAACTGTTTCTATAGCTCTTTAATGTGACTTATGAATCCATGCCGCTGATGAGCGCTACTATGAGTGTTTAACCCTCTGTATAACCTGTCCGCGGAGATAGCGGTATACCGATGATTATCCAATCATCCTAGTGTATTGCTGAGTTTCCTCTTTCTCTATACAAAAAGGAGGTGGTGGCAGTGTGAAGGGTTAATTGCGTAATTAACCTGACTCAGTAACAAATGCTCCCAGGCTGCAGGTATGTCGATTGTGGTCCAATTAGCTGGAAAATCGGTGTGCAGGGTGCAGCTGGGTGTGGTATTGTTACGCACATGACATCACGGTGTTAGATTGGCTAGTCCTTCGGTCACGAGTTGGTGAGAGGGTCTGGGGTCTGATGCCGTGCCCGTCACAGATATCTCCTGATTTTTTTTATTATCAAAGGCCCAAAATAGTAAAAAAAAAATACTTTTTTTTATTTAGCTGTGTGTTTCTTGTTACTACCATAACCTACCACCAAAGAACAACCCAAAATAAATTCTCCAGCTCCTGACAATCACAGTGATACCATATATGTGTATGTTATTTGTTGTTTGTACCCGTAATACAGCCCAGAAACAACAGTGCACATTTTATTTTCGTCTTTTTTTTTTTTACCTAAAACACACTGACACTGAAACTAACTGACACCAATTTTTTTAAAATCCTGACCTTTGACCTCGACCTTTTGACCTTGACATTTGGCCCTGACCTTGATCCAAACACTAACCCTGGCACTGAACTAGATCAAACCTTGATCTAGGTATTTTTACTTTATTTTGTATTTTATTTTTGTTTATATTTATTTATTTACCTTTATTTATACAAACATTTATTTTTCTCTTTATGCCAGGAATTAGAGAGATACAATGTATCTCTCTTCTCCATTCATAGAGATAGAAAAAAACAAGGGGGCCGGGCTGCACAGTGACTGATAACTGTGATAGCCAATCAGAGGCTATCACAGCGATCATGTGACCTGGAATCGGGAATCCCGGGTCCCGATCGTTAGAACACCGCGGTCTTTGTGCTGGGATTTTTTATTGCACTCCACCAGCTTTGCACTCTCAAAGCCAGTGAGGGGCAATGCACATTTGTGAAGAACACCTCTGCGTTGCAGCAGTATGCTGTTACACAGTTAATATTTATGTTAATGTACAAGAGTATTCATATAGTTTATTTTTTGTACCATTTCCTATGGACATTTCTATAGTTAGTTATGCTGCCATCCAGTGGCCTTATTTGGTAATGCATTTGTTTTATATTACCTCCCTGTGATCTATGACACAGTTCCTTTGTATATGAAGCTCCTCCCTTCTTCTTGAGTACAGCACTTCCTGTGTCATGGAGGCAGCTAACAGACCACATGTAACAGGGACACATGAATTCTGCATAGTACGCTACAGAAAGTATCATCTTTTGACCGCATAATACTGGAAACCATTCATTCTGCTGTATCCTGTTTCACATGTACAGAATAAAGCAACTTCTGGATGAACACAGTATTGGTGAGTTCAGCTATCTGATAAGGATTGTCCACAGTGATTATATCTGCTTATACAGGCTAGGCAGAGAGGTCTCACAAGGGATAAATCGCTATCACAACAATCTGAGTCAGAATAAGCAGAGAGAGTCATAAATGTGACATTGACAGACCATGCAACCAGGCTTTCCTCCAGGTATTCTTTTCCCACTCCACCATTCATTTGTTACACTCCACAGGCTTTGTACTCTCAAAACCAGTGAAGGGCAATGCAGAGTTGCAAGGCACACCACTATGCTTTATGAAAGTGTGACTTTTTTTTTGGGGGGGGGGGTTATTTTTAAGCTGTACTGCTTAAAAATACGCGCATATCTGGTATCCCGACACCTCAAATATGTTTTTGTTTTTTCATGCCAGTGAACCAAATTATCCACTTGCTGTATTTTTCGGTGTGGCTTCCGTGAGGCTTAAGGCCCAACTGAAGCTATGTCTGCTCTCATTGTTATGTAGTCAGACTGCATACCAAGTGTGTCTGCCATGTCACCTGCACAGTGCTCCAATCAACAATGGTCCATATTGCTGGGTGATCCCCTTTAAGGTCTATTGTTACCTATAAGACAGTTGAATAGTAGACAGTACACCGATCATGTCATTTTATAATTGCTCCACAGAATTTATAATTTGTAGCCTTTCATTTCACTGTGGCTTACCAGGACGTACCATCAGAGCTTCAGAGGACAAAGGCGATTTATAGAAAAAGGCAAGAATGATCACAACGTTACCAGACATTTCTTGTAAATGCATGGCAGCTCCTCTTTGGGTCCTATAGTATGGATCATAGAAGTCATACCAAGCAGTCCTGGAAATGCATGGCAGCTCCACTTTGGGTCCTATAGTATGGATCATAGAAGTCATACCAAGAAGTCTTGGAAATGCATGGCAGCTCCTCTTTGGGTCCTATAGTATGGATCATAGAAGCCATACCAAGCAGTCTTGGAAATGCATGGCAGCTCCACTTTGGGTCCTATAGTATGGATCATAGAAGTCATACCAAGCAGTTTCCCCCCTGAAGAATGTTTTTGCAAAAGGGAGACGTTCTGGATTTACAAGCTTGATGCAATATCTCCAAAAGGTCTCTGTGAGAGTTTTGAGCTGAACACAGTATTGTGAAAAAAGTTTTCTATCTCTTATTTTATTGTGATTATTATTACATTAATTTAATATTCAGTTATATTTATCATTTTACTCACATCCGTCAGTTTTTTTCCCCTGTGTGCTATTTATTGTTTATCACTTACTATTTTATTTTGATTGCACTTTCTTTTTATTGTGGCTCCACTTTATTATATTTTTCCCCATGCTAAATATTTCCACTTTAATTTTTTTCTTTTAGTAAAAGTTTCTTGACGCAATGTACCTACAATGCAGATTGCTGTCGATGTACTTGCACTTTCTCTGCTGGTTAACTTGTGTTAGTGCAGATTGTATTGGTATACCATCTTAGTTTGATGTTTATTAACATAAGTTCCATTTTACACCAATCATTGCTTTTTTATTCTTTTTTACATATTTATTTTACAAAATTTTTTTTGCCGCATTGGTGATATGGCTGCCAATTCTCCAGGTTTTCCTGCTATTTAGAGTCTAAATCGTCTCCTGCACTGGTGGTTCCCAGGCTTAAGAAAGGGTCTTGATGACTGGAAACATGTTGTTGTTGTTTCCTGTTACTGCTGACACTTCTCTCTGTTTTTGTACTGTGCCCCTGTCCTGCAGCTTCCTAGCTCTGCCTCTGAGTGCTGCATACTGTGTGTTGCTATTGATGGCTGCACACTTACATGGGTTCAAGGCTGGGCAGCTGAGATGGTTTGTATCCTGGACCTTTCCTAATTCACCTGTTTCCATGTATGTGACATCAGTGGTGTATTTAGGTTTTCTGCTGCCCTAGGCAACAGAAAAATAATCTGCCCCATAGACACCAACCAACACCACTCCCCCTTCCCCCTCCCATGGATAGAGCTGGACATTGACCAACTACACTCCTGCCCCCCCATATATAGATAGAAAGAAAGACACTCATCTTCACACCTCTGGACATCCCTGGGAACGAGAGTCAGGCTCTACTTACACCATCAAGCAGCCTCTCTCAGATCCCACCTGGCTCCCATCACACATGTCCCTTCTTACATCTCTTCTGAGAGGAGGTGCTGCCCCCCTGAAAAATGCCACCCTAGGCAAGTGCCTTGTTTGCCTTGTGGTAAATATACCCTTGTGTGACATCTGGTTCTTATTCCCGTTCATCATGGTGCTGGTTACCCTGGTCTTTGATGAGAATAGATGCATTATTTTAAGCAAGAAAAGTGATATTCTGGCTGCCATCTTTTTGCTCTCTGCTCCTTATGTCCACTGCGATCCACAATGCTCATGTCTCCCTGAGCAGCGCCTATTGGAGCAGAACTACCATGAGTAGCCTACTGTGCAATAAGGCACTAGACTTCATAGATGAATTATTCCACATAAAATCCTTCCATTCCAACCTGTTGATGCGGTCTTCCCTTTCTGAGGTGCAGGCTGAGCTGTTGTACAGAAGTTTCCAATGACCAGTCGGAAATGTGCAATATTAAGTGATGCCATGAGCCATAACGTCAAATACTAATTATTTGCCAATTGCTTTTCTATGCGATCGCGATCACAAGATATTGTGCTTTACATGACTCTTGGGCTGGTTCAAACACCAACCAAAGCTGTAAAACATCCAGCAAAGGAACAACAATACAGCTAAATACAGTACACAGTCCTTGTACATATGTGTGATATTTCATACCTTGGTCATGATTATCTGCAGACTTCTCAAGGTCTTCGTTTGTGAGCGGTTTTAAACATCCTGTAAATAGAGAAAAAAAAATCCCATAACTTTTCATACATCATTAGGACAGCAATATATCAATATACAATATAGGAGCAGCAGCAAATAAAGTGCACAGCTACACTGTATGGCCAAATGTTTGTAGACTCCAAATGGGTTCTGGTGCTTTTGGTGAAGTGGTCAATGCTGACACATACAAAGACATTTTAGACAATTGAGCACTTCCAACCTTGTGGTAACACTTTGGGGAAAGTTCTTTTCCATTCCAGTAAGACTGTCCCCCTGTGTACAAAGCCAGCTTCATAAAGACATAGTTTGACCAGTTTGATGTGGAGGAACTTAAGTGTCCTTCTGAGAGCCCCGACCTCAACCCTACTGAACAACTTTGGGATGAATTGGAATGGGTGTAAATTCCCAAAGGTGGACCCCAATATCTTATTGAATGTTGTACCAGAAGAGTAGAGGATGTTAGAGGCACAAAGAAGGGGCAACTCCAAATTAATGGCCATTGCTTTGGAATGGGATTTCCAACAAACTCATGATGGTCATGGGTCCACAGTCATTTGGCCATATAGCGTATCTAAAGCAGTGTTTCTCAAGCTTTTTTCAGGCACTCTTTATAATTATGGACAGTCCCGAGGTACACTTTAAATGCTGGTAGGAGAATTGGCTCCTGTCTAAATTGGCCCTAGTGTGTATATGTAGGAATGTGAGTTGAGACCTTAGTTTGTATGCCTCTTGAGTGTTAAAGACTGATGTGAATGTACAATATATATGTGAAGCGTTGTGTAAATTGACGGCACTATATAAGTACCTGTAATAAAATAAATAAATAAATTATGGACCGTCTTGAGACACCCCATTTTAAAATGGGTTGACTCTAGACCAGTGATGGCGAACCTTTTTGAGCCCGAGTGCCCAAACTGCAACCCAAAACCAACTTATTTCTTTCAAAGTGCCAACACTGCAATGAAACCTGAATATCGAGCTTTTGGTTTAGAAAAAACAACTCGTACAGTAGTGCAAACTAATTAACAGTACAGGGATGACCAGAGACTGCAGACAGTACAGGGATGACCAGAGACTGCGGACACAGTACAGGGATGACCAGAGACTGCGGACAGTACAGGGATGACCAGAGACTGCGGACACAGTACAGGGATGACCAGAGACTGCGGACAGTACAGGGATGACCAGAGACTGCGGACAGTACAGGGATGACCAGAGACTGCGGACACAGTACAGGGGATGACCAGAGACTGCGGACACAGTACAGGGATGACCAGAGACTGCGGACAGTACAGGGATGACCAGAGACTGCGGACACAGTACAGGGGATGACCAGAGACTGCGGACACAGTACAGGGATGACCAGAGACTGCGGACAGTACAGGGATGACCAGAGACTGCGGACACAGTACAGGGGATGACCAGAGACTGCGGACATAGTACAGGGATGACCAGAGACTGCGGACACAGTACAGGGGTGACCAGAGACTGCGGACATAGTACAGGGATGACCAGAGACTGCGGACATAGTACAGGGATGACCAGAGACTGCGGACACAGTACAGGGGTGACCAGAGACTGCGGACATAGTACAGGGATGACCAGAGACTGCGGACAGTACAGGGATGACCAGAGACTGCGGACACAGTACAGGGGTGACCAGAGACTGCGGACATAGTACAGGGATGACCAGAGACTGCGGACACAGTACAGGGATGACCAGAGACTGCGGACACAGTACAGGAGATGACCAGAGACTGCGGACAGTACAGGGATGACCAGAGACTGCGGACAGTACAGGGATGACCAGAGACTGCGGACACAGTACAGGGATGACCAGAGACTGCAGACACAGTACAGGGATGACCAGAGACTGCGGACAGTACAGGGATGACCAGAGACTGCGGACACAGTACAGGGATGACCAGAGACTGCGGACACAGTACAGGAGATGACCAGAGACTGCGGACAGTACAGGGATGACCAGAGACTGCGGACACAGTACAGGAGATGACCAGAGACTGCGGACACAGTACAGGGATGACCAGAGACTGCGGACACAGTACAGGGATGGCCAGAGACTGCGGACAGTACAGGGATGACCAGAGACTGCGGACAGTACAGGAGATGACCAGAGACTGCGGACACAGTACAGGAGATGACCAGAGACTGCGGACACAGTACAGGAGATGACCAGAGACTGCGGACACAGTACAGGAGATGACCAGAGACTGCGAACAGTACAGGAGATGACCAGAGACTGCGGACAGTACAGGAGATGACCAGAGACTGCGGACAGTACAGGGATGACCAGAGACTGCGGACACAGTACAGGGATGACCAGAGACTGCGGACAGTACAGGGATGACCAGAGACTGCGGACACAGTACAGGAGATGACCAGAGACTGCGAACAGTACAGGAGATGACCAGAGACTGCAGACAGTACAGGGATGACCAGAGACTGCGGACACAGTACAGGGATGACCAGAGACTGCGGACAGTACAGGGATGACCAGAGACTGCGGACACAGTACAGGAGATGACCAGAGACTGCGGACACAGTACAGGGATGACCAGTGACTGCGGACAGTACAGGGATGACCAGAGACTGCGGAAAGTACAGGAGATGACCAGAGACTGCGGACAGTACAGGGATGACCAGAGACTGCGGACAGTACAGGGATGACCAGAGACTGCGGACACAGTACAGGGATGACCAGAGATTGCAGACACAGTACAGGAGATGACCAGAGACTGCGGACAGTACAGGGATGACCAGAGACTGCGTACACAGTACAGGAGATGACCAGAGACTGCGGACAGTACAGGGATGACCAGAGACTGCGGACAGTACAGGGATGACCAGAGACTGCGGACACAGTACAGGAGATGACCAGAGACTGCGGACAGTACAGGGATGACCAGAGACTGCGGACAGTACAGGGATGACCAGAGACTGCGGACAGTACAGATGACTGCTGACCTTTGGGGAGGGAGGGGGAGCGGGTACCTGAATTTGACAGGTACCCGCTCTTACTTCCGCAGAGTTTTTTTTTTATCTTACCTGTTCCTTTATCCAGCCGCACGCTGTCTTCCCGGCTTCTGTAGTGTGGGCGCTCGTCGGACAGCCGGATGCCCAGTGCGCATGCGCGAGAAGCGCTGCGCTTTGTGAGTGGTCCGGCGGCTTCTGGGATCTGTCATGTGTCCCAGGTACCGCCTTACCATTCACAAAGAGCACTGCTTCTTGTGCATGCGCACTTGGGACCCGGCTGTCACGCACACTACAGCCGGGAAGACAGCGCGCCGCTGGATTCTCCTGGCGTGCCCACAGATAAGGCTCGGCGTGCCGGCTGTGGCACGCGTGCCACGGGTTCGCCATCACTGCTCTAGACTGTCCATAATTTTAAAAGCGCACTCCAGTCTAAAATGTGAAAAACTATTCTAATAGTTTTATATAATGCAGCAAAATCCACACATGTAGGACACCGAACATTAGAGGTGATGTATTATTCCAAAGCAAATACCCGTTTGCACACTGGTTCAATGTTTCTCCTCTCCCTCGGTTTTTCTCCATCACTGAGCTAATGTGACCCCAGTGCTGATGGAGAGGGGCAGGGGAAGGTCAAGCTAGGATGCTGTGCAGGCAGCTGACATCATCCTTATCAACTGATGATGTCATTGGTTGTCAAGATGCCGATGTCTAGAAGGTCATAATGTTG
Organism: Staurois parvus; assembly: GCF_062004578.1. NCBI lineage: Eukaryota > Metazoa > Chordata > Amphibia > Anura > Ranidae > Staurois > Staurois parvus. Next base: position 609,711 of record NW_028318907.1, on the reverse strand, counting down.
CACAATGAAAACCTGTGGCTTTGTGAAACTAGAAGGCAGGCTTGTTCCACCTGCTGACTTGTTAACAAGTGTTGAGCAATTTTTAGACATTTTGGCAAGGCACCCCTGAAGAAACCTCAAGGCACCCCAGGTTGTCTGAGCACCCCGGTCGAGAGGCTGATCTAGAGCAACCTTTCTCAAACTCTTTAATACAGAAGAACCCTTAAAATAACTTCGGTCTCTGGTAACCCCTGCTAATAATTAGTCGATCTACAGCTCATGGTGTTTGAGTGTGAAGGCCAGCATTATAAATCCCCCATACATCTGAGATCAGTAGGAAAAACCCTCCCTTTACGGATAGCTAATGTTATTATTGGTGTCAGTGGTCAGTTATTTGAGAGGCAGAAGTTGCTCATTACTCAAGAAACCCCAAATAACCTCCGGAGTCTATACCTGTCAGGAATGGACTGGCCAGCAATGGTGGGACTCACCTGCCTTTTGATCTGCAGTACCAGGGCTGGCCAGCGGGTGCTCCCAGCAATCAGAGACTCAACTTTGCAGCCAGCTAACACCTGGAACTGATTATGCTGGGGTATTTAAGGGATGGACAGACCCGCAGACTCTGCCTTGGTGTTGTGTTTTTCCTGGGCCCTGTATCGTGTTCCTGCATCCTGTCCCTGTCCGGTTGCTGACCCGGCTTGATTCTGACCTCTGCTGACTTCTCCTGTTCTGATCCCTGGCTTGTGACCCCGACCATTCTCTGCCTACCCCCTGTACTTACCTGCCTGTTAGTTGCTGTACCCTGCTCGTGACCTGACTATTCTCCGCTTACTCCCCCTGTACCACACTGCCCGCACGATATTGACCCGGCCTGCCTGACGACGCTTGCACTGTATGTACTGTTATCTGTGGGTGGTTTGGTTTGTTTGCACTGTATTATGTTTAGTATTGCACTGCGTTTTTGTTTGTATTGTTAGTGTCAATAAATTACATTGTTTATAACATATCTGAAGTCTGCGTTTCCCTGCATCAGTCACACACCTCTGGTCATACCCGGGAGCCCTGACATTACACCAAGGCCAATCCTGACCAGAAGTGGCTGCACAGGGAAGCCATCTTGGCTTGTTGCTGGGAAGGATGGATCTGGATGAGGTTGCGTATTTATATCTGCTAGTGTTTGATGACAGGGAGTATACTTATCAGACTCTGAAGGAGTATCCCCGGGATGAACTGCTAGAATGTATACGGCTCGCTCATGTTCTAGTAGATCAGGGCACAGAGTTCTCTGAGGTGCAGCCAATGATTGAGGTTTGTGCTGAGTTGGTTTCATCTGGTTCCCCCGAATGCAGGGATGAATTTTTGCCCCCATTTAGTGCAGACCAGGTAGAGTCCCTGGTGTGGTTATTAGAGGATGATGTGGATTACTTTCTGGAGCGTTAATCCACATGTTCACCACAGACACTAAGAGATTGTATAAACGCAGTGCAGTCTTTGGTCAGACAGGCTTTGTGTAAGCTCAGCTTTGTTCAACCCATACTGCAGACATGGACAGACTTGTTGCACCCAGCCTCAGTCAGCCTACAAAGACCCAGTCCTGCTTCTAACTCTACTCCTGTATTCCCACCAGCTCCTCCAGTTACAGCCCAGTATACTTGGCTATCTACCTATCTATCTATCATGTCAGTACCCTGTTCCCACTCGCTGCACCTATCCTGCCTTTAACCCTGTAAAAAAGCCCTCTGTAGCAACTGCTCCCTCTCCTGTTCCATCCTCCAGTTCTTCTCTGTCTCCAGCTGCTCCATTCGTTTGCAGACCTGCGTTTACTTGCAGTGCTCCAGTAGTTAAAACCAGAAAAAAGCGAAAATTCTTTCCAACCAATACCATCCTGCCAGTATCCAAACCGGTGAACCTGCCTTCCGTGGTTCAGCCTGAAGCCCCTACTCAGCCTGAAGCCCCTACTCAGCCTGATGCCCCTACTCAGCCTGATGCCCCTACTCAGCCGGATGCCTGCATTCAGCCTGATGCCTCTACCCAGCATGATGAACTGATCCAGCCTGACGATCCTATTAGGCCTGGTGACCTGATGCCCGCTGTCGAGCCAGACAATCCGGTACCTGATGACCTGGTGCCCGCTGTCATACCTGGTGACCCGATACCCGCGGTCGAGCCAGACAATCCGGTACCTGATGACCCGGTGCCCGCTGTCGTGCCAATTGACTCAGAGCCCGCTGTCGTACCTGGTGACTCGGTGCCCACTGCCTTGCCAGATGACGCGGTGCCCGCTGGCGAGCCAAATGACCTGATGCCTGGTGACCCAGTGCCCGCTGTCATACCTGGTGACCCGATGCCCGCTGTCGAGCCAGACGATCCAATGCCTGGTGACCCGGTGCCCACTGCCTTGCCAGATGACGCGGTGCCCGCTGGCAAGCCAAATGACCTGATGCCTGGTGACCCAGTGCCCGCTGTCATACCTGGTGACCCGACGCCCGCTGTCGAGCCAGACAATCCGGTACCTGATGACCCGGTGCCCGCTGTCGAGCCAAATAACCTGATGCCTGGTGACCCGATGCCCGCTGTCCAGCCAGACGATTCAATGTCTGCCCCAGTGCCCGCGGTCATGCCAGTTGACTCGGAGCCCACTGCCTTGCCAGATGACGCGGTGCTCGCTGCCGAGCCAAATGACTTGATGCCTGGTGACCCGATGCCCGCTGTCGAGCCAAATGACCTGATGCCTGGTGACCCGATGCCCGCTGTCCAGCCAGACGATCCAATGTCTGACCCAGTGCCAGCGGTCATGCCAGTTGACTCGGAGCCCACTGTCGTGCCTGGTGACTCGGTGCCCGCCGCTTCGCCTGGGGGCCCGAGACCTGTTGCCCCATCTGGGGGTCCGGCGCCCGCCGCTCCGCCTGAGGGCCCGAGACCTGTCGCTCCACCTGGGGGTCCGGCGCCCGCCGCTCCGCCTGGGGGCCCAAGACCTGTCGCTCCGCCTGGGGGCCCGAGACCTGTCGCTCCACCTGGGGTTCCGGCGCCCGCCGCTCCACCTGAGGGCCCGAGACCTGTCGCTCTACCTGGGGGTCCGGCGCCCGCCGCTCCGCCTGAGGGCCCGAGACCTGTCGCTCCACCTGGGGGTCCGGCGCCCCCCGCTCCACCTGAGGGCCCGAGACCTGTCGCTCCGCCTGGGGGCCCGAGACCTGTCGCTCCACCTGGGGGTCCGGCGCCCGCCGCTCCGCCTGAGGGCCCGAGACCTGTCGCTCCACCTGGGGGTCCGGCGCCCGCCGCTCCGCCTGGGGGCCCGAGACCTGTCACTCTGCCTGGGGGCCCGATGCCTGTCACTCTGCCCGGGGGCCCGGTGCCTGTCGCCCCGCCCGGGGGCCCGGTGCCTGTCGCCCCGCCCGGGGGCCGGTGCCTGTCGCCCCGCCCGGGGGCCCGGTGCCTGTCGCCCCGCCCGGGGGCCCGGTGCCTGTCGCCCCGCCCGGGGCCTGTCGCCCCGCCTGGTGGCCCGCTGCCTGCTGCTTCGCCTGGTAATCCGATGTGCCTCTGCCCGGAGTCCAGCCCGATGTGCCTCTGCCCGGAGTCCAGCCCGATGTGCCTCTGCCCGGAGTCCAGCCCGATGTGCCTCTGCCCGGAGTCCAGCCCGATGTGCCTCTGCCCGGAGTCCAGCCCGATGTGCCTCTGCCCGGAGTCCAGCCCGATGTGCCTCTGCCCGGAGTCCAGCCCGATGTGCCTCTGCCCGATGTGCCTTTGCCCAATGTGCCTCTGCCCAGAGTGCCCCTGCCCGGTGTGCCGCTGCCCGGAGTCTTGCCCGGTGTGCCGCTGCCCGGAGTCCTGCCCGGTGTGCCAGTCTTTGATATCCCGCCAGTTACCAGACCCGGGCGGTGGAACATTTTGCCCAGCTAGGACTGTTTGGAGCGTCCTGAGGCCGCTCCTTGAGGGGGGGGGTACTGTCAGGAATGGACTGGCCAGCAATGGTGGGACTCACCTGCCTTTTGATCTGCAGTACCAGGGCTGGCCAGCGGGTGCTCCCAGCAATCAGAGACTCAACTTTGCAGCCAGCTAACACCTGGAACTGATTATGCTGGGGTATTTAAGGGATGGACAGACCCGCAGACTCTGCCTTGGTGTTGTGTTTTTCCTGGGCCCTGTATCTTGTTCTGCATCCTGTTCCTGTCCCTGTCCCTGTTCCTGTCTGGTTGCTGACCCGGCTTGATTCTGACCTCTGCTGACTTCTCCTGTTCTGATCCCTGGCTTGTGACCCCAACCATTCTCTGCCTACCCCCTGTACTTACCTGCCTGTTAGTTGCTGTACCCTGCTCGTGACCTGACTATTCTCCGCTTACTCCCCCTGTACCACGCTGCCCGCACGATATTGACCCGGCCTGCCTGACGACGCTTGCACTGTATGTACTGTTATCTGTGGGTGGTTTGGTTTGGTTTGTTTGCACTGTATTATGTTTTAGTATTGCACTGCGTTTATGTTTGTATTGTTAGTGTTAATAAATTATATTGTTTATAACATATCTGAAGTCTGCGTTTCCCTGTGTCAGTCACACACCTCTGGTCACACCCGGGAGCCCTGACAATACCTCTCCTAATACAAGAGAGGATTTTGCTTGCTTTAGAAACCGCAGCTTGGCATTGCTGCCATTATTAATCTTGTGATCTACCAGAACACTCAGATCCTTCTCCACCATTGACCCCCCCAGATCCTTCTCCACCATTGACCCCCCCCAGATCTTTCTCCACCATTGATTCCCCCAGATCCTTCTCCCCCATTGACCCCCCAGATCTTTCTCCACCATTGATTCCCCCAGATCCTTCTCTACCATTGATTCCCCCAGTTTTACCCCCCCCCCAGTATGTATGATGCATTCATATTCTTAGCCCCCAAGTACAGAACCTTACATTTATCAACATTAAACCTCATTGGCCCCATAGTCCCCCAATTACACAGAGCATTGAGGTCGGCTTGTAAGTTGGAGACATCCTGTAAGGACGTTATTCCCCGGCACAGCTTGGTGTCATCTGCAAAGACTGAAATGGGATTTATAATCCCAGACCCTATATTGTTTATAAATATATTAAAAAGTAAGGGTCCCAACATTGAACCTTGGGGTACACCACTGACAACACTGAACCTTGGGGTACACCACTGACACCCTTGGACCATTCAGAGTATGAATCATTAACCACAACTCTCTGAATACAATCTTTTAGCCAATTTTCTATCCATTTACATACAGATTTTTCCAAGCCTGTAAACTTTACCTTACACATTAGCCGTGTGTGGGGAACTGTGTCAAACACTTTTGCAAAATCCAAGTATACCACGTCTACCGCCACCCCTCTGTCCAAGTATACCACGTCCGCCGCCACCCCTCTGTCCAAGTATACCATGTCCACAGCCACCCCTCTGTCCAAGTATACCACGTTCACCACCACCCCTCTGTCCATGTATACCACGTTCACCACCACCCCTCTGTCCAAGTATACCACGTTCACCACCACCCCTCTGTCCAAGTATACCACGTTCACCACCACCCCTCTGAACAAGTATACAATGTTCACCACCACCCCTCTGTCCAAGTTTACACCGTCCACAGCCACCCCTCTGTCCAAGTATACCACATCCACAGCCACCCCTCTGTCCAAGTATACCATGTCCACAGCCACCCCCCTGTACAAGTATACCACATCCACTGCAACCCCTCTGTCAAAGTATACCACGTACACCACCACCCCTCTGTCCCAAGTATACCGCGTCCAACACCACCCCTCTGTCCAAGTATACCACATCCACAGCCACCCCTCTGTCCAAGTATACCACATCCACTACCATCCCTCTGTCCAAGTATACCACATCCACAGCCAACCCTCTGTCCAAGTATACCGCATCCACAGCCACCCCTCTGTCCAAGTATACCATGTCCACAGCCACCCCTCTGTCCAAGTATACCATGTCCACAGCCACTTCTCTGTCCAAGTATACCGCATCCACAGCCACCCCTCTGTCCAAGTATACAACATCCACAGCCACCCCTCTGTCCAAGTATAACACGTCCACCACACCCCTCTGTCCAAGTATACCACGTCCACCGCCACCCCTCTATCCAAAGTTTTTCTCACCTCCTCATAAAAATAAATCAGATTTGTTTGACAACTTGTCTTTCATGAATCCATGCTGTCTGTTGCTTAAAATATTTTTTTCCAGCAAGAACTCATCTATGTGGTCTTTTATTAAACTCTCCAGTATCTTCCCAACTAGAGAAGTTAAACAGGTCTATAATTACTTGGTAAAGATTTTGCCCCTTTTTTAAATATTGGCACCACATTGGCCTTACACCAATCCAGTGGTACTATGCCAGTCATTAAAGAGTCCCTAAAAATTAGAAACAATGGCTTTGAGATGACAGAGCTCAATTCTTTAACCACTTCCCGCAGTGCAGGGGTGGGTTGCCGTTCATAAATGGCCTCCACCATTTTAGCCTATGCGTGCTCCTTGGGAGTGCACGGCACCGCGATCCGGTGTCCACTGTGTCCTCTGGACACAGCGGAACACCTATTTCTGTACGGGACCTCTGTGTGTGAGGTCCTGATCATGTGATCACTGATTGGCCAATCCGTGATCACATGAATAGTAGTAAGCAATATGTCACTTCTGCTTACTGCGCGTGAAATCTGTGAATGATCACAGAGATCACATGGTACAACGCTATTTACAACAGCCTTGTACCATGTGACCAATCACAGCTCACAGTTTTTCTCAATGGCTGCAAGAATGCAGCCAGGGAGGAGGAGAAATGATTGCTTTTACAGTCTTTATGGGTGTAAAAGCAATCAGTGTAAAAAAAGAAAAAATATTCATCACCCACCACAAGTAGTACAGTGTCACCATGTTGACACTCTACTGCTAGGGTGACAGTATGTTAAAAACAAAACAAAATCATAAATAATAATATAACAAATAAAATAAAAATGTAAAAAAATTTTTTTTTAATTATATTTTTTGGTTATAAACTAATTTGGGTTTTTTTTTTTTTTACTACAAAGATAACTGAATACATTTTGGCCAAGATTTATGAAGAAAGATTATTTATTTGCAAAATTTTATAAGAAAAACACTTTTTTCTAAATGTTTTGAATTTTTCTTTTATATAGCAAAAAAATTAAAATCCCAGCGGTGAATAAATACCACCAAAATAAAGTTTTATCTGTCTCAAATAAATGCAAAAAAATTCATATAGGTACAGTGTTGCATGACCGCGCAATTGTCATTCAGAGTGTGATAGCGCTGAAAGCTGAAAATTGGCCTGGGGGGGAAGGGGGTGAAAGTGTCCGGACGTGGTTAAGGACCTATGGGGTCTATACATAAATGTTTTGTCTTTCATTTCTATTTTCAACTGAATAGGTCATTGGACAAGGAGAGGGTTTACAATCCCTGTAACAGCAGGTCTCTGTACTGTCACATGTTCTGACTTGTCTACATCCGTGTTTGTGATTCAGGTGACATCTGCTCCCAACAAAGGTAACCAGACCACTCCCTAACTACACACACACACTATATAAATATAACATGAGATGAGATAATGTTTTTCACAAATATCATGTGACATACAAAGGTCACACAAACATGTTTTCATTCTATAGTTCATTTGCTTCCATGAAAATGAAAGTAGTCTGTCTTCTCCAAATGATCTGTGTAAATACCGGCAATAACGAATGGAAAATGGGAAATAAAATCACGCCAAAGACAATGTTCCTGGTTCTGAGTAGAGTGGGGAAGTATCAGAACTCTTGTTAGGTTTTTCCTGCTCTTTGGGATGGGTCCTTTCACACAGGGTGGTCCTATATAGTGGATCCACCTGCTCAGCGGGGGGATCCCTCCGCTGATCCCCTCTGAGCATTCGGATGACAGCTCTGTGTCCGCTCCGCTGCTGCAGATCCGACGCAGAGCTGATCGCTGTCCTCAGTGGGCGGTCGGAGGAAAACAGATTGCCTGTCTGCTTTCCTCCGACCCAATCCGACGGAAGGGGAATTGGATCCCGATCTGTCCCTTTTTTGTGGATTGGATGTCGGTGGGCATAAACGGACAAATGTCCGCTTACACCCGCCGCTCCATAGAGGAGAATGGAGGTTCTGGTCGGGTCCGCCTGAAAAACAATGTTGGAGAGTTCCTCTCACTCCTGTCTAGAAAAATGCTGGACAGCAGTAAAGATCTGCCGGATGTTCCTAGGCTTCCCTGGGTCCTTTCACACGTTTTCATCAGTTCAGTCACGTTTTTCCAAGAAAAAAGGGATCAGTTCACATCGGTTTTTCATTAGTTTACATCCGTTTTTTTAATCCATTTACATCCATTTTTCATCAGTTTATGTCAGTTTACATCCATTTTTCATCAGTTTACATCCATTATTCATCAGTGTACATCCGTTCTTTTACATCCTTTACCAATGCAAAAATGGAACATATGTCCGTTTACATCCGTTTTGGATCTGTTTACATCGATTTTCAGAAGTTTACATCCGTGTTTTAATCATTTACATCTGTTTTTCATCAGTTTATGTCAGTTTACATCCGTTTTGCATCTGTTTACTACCGTTTTTCATCAGTTTACATCGGTTTTTCATTAGTTTACATCTGTTTTTCATCAATTTACATTCGTTTTTCATCCGTTTTCATCTGTTTTTCATCCATTACGGGGTTTTTTAATGGAAGAAAAATAGGGTTTTCTTCCGTTAAAAAAACTCGGATGTTAACGGATGCGGACATTTACGTGTGTAAACAGATGATCATCCGTTCACATCTGCAAGTCCATAGACATACATAAGTGTCTGTTTTTTGTCTGTAAACAGACAGATGAAAAATGGACATACTGAACGCCCGTGTGAAAGGGGCTGAAAAACGTTTGGGTGGACATATTTAAGTACTATGAATAAGGAGCAGTGAATTTACCAATATAATTAGTGGCTGTAGGGATACTGTAAGTATATATATATATACAGTATGTGGTGTATTCTCACGTTATTGAGCAGGCCAGCATAGGACCCAGCTAGATGTATTTTACACAACAAAAGGATAGCCAAGAACTCTTTGCTATGTTAATTGTATGCAATATCACCTTTGCACTGGGGGGGGGGGGGCAACTTGTTACATTTCAAAGGAGATAATTTGCAAACTTGCAAGGGTGATAAAATGCAGATAGCTCAGTCAGACTTGAAATGAGTTGGTCAACATCTACTATCTAATAACATGAAAGGGGTATAACGTATGGGAAATAGCATTCTTGTTTATCTAATTAATAGTAAAATAATGGAGTTTAGGAAATATCTGGACAACTTTGATTAGAATTATGACTGCAGCTGTCCACGCCCAAAAGGCATTACCTGTCACCCAGAAGATCAAAGGGGCTACTAAAAGTGGCCAATCAGAGTGCTTGTCATTGTACTGAATGGGGAGAATGTGTATATTAGGGAAGCTCCTTTTTGGTTAAGTTACAACAGGAGAAAGTGAGTCCTCTGTGGGCTTCTGATGGTTGCATGAATACTCTTAAGTACCCTGTCCGCTGTCTTGTCTGTACCTCTTTTTTCTGAACTGTCACTAAACTAATTAAATGCATCTCTCTGGAAAAGAACTGTTGGACTAGTTGCTGTGGGAAAAGTACATTTATAAATATACACTGGTCATCCTCCTATTTCCCAAAGACAACCTCTGGATATGCACTGAGCATGTGCACTCAACTTCTTTGGTGGACCATGGCGAGGCCTGTTCTGAGTGGAACCTGTCCTGTTAAACCGCTGTATGGTCTTGGCCACCATGCTGCAGCTCAGTTTCAGGGTCTTGGAGATCTTCATATAGCCTAGGCCAGTGGTGGGCAACCTTTTTTTTCAACTGAGCCAAATCTCGCCAAAACCACGATTGAAATTTATTTTGAGAGCCACATTTTTAAAACTGAAAATACATCCCCCATATAGTAATTCATCACCCATAGTAATTCATCCCCCATATAGTAATTCATCCCCCATAGTAATTCATCCCCCATATAGTAATTCATCCCCCATAGTAATTCATCCCCCATAGTAATTCATCCCCCATATAGTAATTCATCCCCCCTATAGTAATTAATCCCCCCCATAGTAATTCATCCCCCATAGTAATTCATCCCCCATATAGTAATTCATCCCCCATAGTAATTAATCCCCCATATAGTAATTCATCCCCCATAGTAATTCATCCCCCATATAGTAATTCATCCCCCATAGTAATTAATCCCCCATATAGTAATTCATCCCCCATAGTAATTCAGCCCCCATATAGTAATTCATCCCCCATAGTAATTCATCCCCCATATAGTAATTCATCCCCCCTATAGTAATTCATCCCCCATAGTAATTAATCCCCCATATAGTAATTCATCCCCCATATAGTAATTCATCCCCCATAGTAATTAATCCCCCATATAGTAATTCATCCCCCATATAGTAATTCATCCCCATATAGTAATTCATCCCCCATAGTAATTAATCCCCCATATAGTAATTCATCCCCCATAGTAATTCATCCCCCATATAGTAATTCATCCCCCCTATAGTAATTCATAACCCATATAGTAATTCATCCCCCATATAGTAATTCATCCCCCATAGTAATTCATCCCCCATATAGTAATTCATCCCCCCTATTCCGGTCTTCAGGGCGGACTGTGAGAGGAGAGGCGTTCGTCACGCTGCCCCGCCTACATCCTGACAGCCAATGTTTGCCACGCTCCGCGGGCCGGATTAAAAGGTCCGCCGGGCCGTAGTTTGCCCATTGCTGGGCTAGCTGCAGAGTCCTGACTTTTGGGGCGGCCGCCCGAGAGGAGGGAGGGGAGCGGGCGCCCGGTACACAGAAGAGCTGCATTAAAGTCTGTAAAGAGCCGCATGTGACTCGCGAGCCGCGGCTTGCCGACCACTGGCCTAGGCCATCTTTATGTAGAGTAACAATTTTTTTTTCAGATCCTCAGAGAGTTCTTTGCCATGAGGTGCCATATTAAACTTCCAGGGAAATGACAATAAATAAATAATGTGACAGAAGTGAAATAGTTCATGCAAAAAAACATATTGCAGGTCCAGGAGAAATGGCGATAGGTGATCCATGCTGGTGAGCTTCAGTGACGAGGACCAGTAAAATTATGCACTTACCAGAAGCGCATAAAAAGTGCACATATATGATATATCCTTTAAGGGGTCATCTGGGTCTAGGCAGGGGCTGCGGGGTCATCAAGCACAACGTGGACACACAGGATGGTACTGCTAACACACAGGTCACACTCTGCTCACATCACCTCCAGAGTCAGCTCCAAGACATCAGCCAGTATATACAGTCAGGTCCATAAATATTGGGACATCAACACAATTCTAACATTTTTGGCTCTATACACCACCACAATGGCTTTGAAATGAAACAAACAAGATGTGCTTTAACTGCAGACTGTCAGCTTTAATTTGAGGGTATTTACATCCAAATCAGGTGAACGGTATAGGAATTACAACAGTTTGCATATGTGCCTCCCACTTGTTAAGGGACCAAAAGTAATGGGACAATTGGCTTCTCAGCTGTTCCATGGCCAGGTGTGTGTTATTCCCTCATTATCCCAATTACAATGAGCAGATAAAAGGTCCAGAGTTCATTTCAAGTGTGCTATTTGCATTTGGAATCTGTTGCTGTCAACTCTCAAGATGAGATCCAAAGAGCTGTCACTATCAGTGAAGAAAGCCATCATTAGGCTGAAAAAAACAAAGAAAAAACCCATCAGAGAGATAGCAAAAACATTAGGCGTGGCCAAAACAACTGTTTGGAACATTCTTAAAAAGAAGGAACGCACCGATGAGCTCAGAAACACCAAAAGACCCGGAAGACCACGGAAAACAACTGTGGTGGATGAGCGAAGAATTCTTTCCCTGGTGAAAAAAACACCCTTCACAACAGTTGGCCAGATCAAGAACACTCTCCAGGAGGTAGGTGTATGTGTGTCAAAGTCACCAATCAAGAGAAGACTTCACCAGAGTGAATACAGAGGGTTCACCACAAGATGTAAACCATTGGTGAGCCTCAATAACAGGAAGGCCAGATTAGAGTTTGCCAAACGACATCTAAAAAAGCCTTCACAGTTCTGGAACAACATCCTATGGACAGATGAGACCAAGGTCAACTTGTACCAGAGTGATGGGAAGAGAAGTGTATAGAGAAGGAAAGGAACTGCTCATGATCCTAAGCATACCACCTCATCAGTGAAGCATGGTGGTGGTAGTGTCATGGCGTGGGCATGTATGGCTGCCAATGGAACTGCTTCTCTTGTATTTATTGATGATGTGACTGCTGACAAAAGCAGCAGGATGAATTCTGAAGTGTTTCGGGAATATTATCTGCTCATATTCAGCCAAATGCTTCACAACTCATTGGACGCTTCACAGTGCAGATGGACAATGACCCAAAGCAGACTGAAAAAGCAACCAAAGAGTTTAAGGGAAAGAAGTGGAATGTTATGCAATGGCCATGTCAATCACCTGACCTGAATCCGATTGAGCATTTCACTTGCTGAAGACAAAACTGAAGGGAAAATGCCCCAAGAACAAGCAGGAACTGAAGACAGTTGCAGTAGAGGCCTGGCAGAGCATCACCAAGGATGAAACCCAGCGTCTGGTGATGCCTATGCGTTCCAGACTTCAGGCTGTAATTGACTGCAAAGAATTTGCAACCAAGTATTAAAAAGTGAAAGTTTGATTTATGATTATTATTCTGTCCCAGAATTGTTGTTGTTTCCCATTATAGCTGACAGTTCTCCCTGTTTTCGTACTTCGCCCCTGTCCTGCAGCTTCCTAGCGCTGCCTCTGCTGCATACTGTATGTTGCTATTGATGGCTGCACACTTACATGGGTTCAAAGCTGGGCTGCTGAGCTGATTTGTATCCTGGACCTTTCCTAATTCACCTGTCTACATGTATTATGTGACATCTGGTTCTTATTCCCGTTCTTCATGGTGCTGGTTATCCTGGGAATGGATGTGTTATTTTAACCAAGAAAGTGATTCTGGCTGCCATCTTTTTGCTCTCTTCTCCTTATGTCCACTCCGATCCACAATGCTCATGTCTCCCTGAGCAGCGCCTATTGGAGCAGAACTACCATGAGTAGCCTACTGTGCAATTAGGCACTAAGCACCATAGATGAATTATTCCACATAAAAGCCTTCCATTCCAACCTGTTGATGCGGTCTTCCTTTTCTGAGGTGCAGGCTGAGCTGTTGTACAGAAGTTTCCAATGACCAGTCGGAAATGTGCAATATTAAGTGATGCGATGAGCCATAACGTCAAATACTAATTATCTGCCAACTGCTTTTCTATGCGATCATGATCACAAGATATTGTGCTTTACATGACTCTTGGGCTGGTTCAAACACCAACCAAAGCTGTAAAACATCCAGCAAAGGAACAACAATACAGCTAAATACAGTACACAGTCCTTGTACATATGCATGATATTTCATACCTTGGTTATGATTATCTGCAGACTTCTCAGGGTCTTCGTTTATGAGCGGTTTTAAACATCCTGTAAAGAGAAAAAAAAAACCCATTACGTTTCATACATCTATTCTTAGGACAGCAATATATCAATGTACAATGTAGGCGCAGCAACAAATAAAGTGCACAGCTACACTGTATGGCCAAATGTTTGTAAACTCCAAATGGGTTCTGGTGCTTTTGGTGAAGTGGTCAATGCTGACACATACAAAGACATTTTAGACAATTGAGCACTTCCAACCTTGTGGTAACACTTTGGGGAAAGTTCTTTTCCATTCCAGTATGACTGTCCCCCTGTGTACAAAGCCAGCTCCATAAAGACATAGTTTGACCCGTTTGATGCGGAGGAACTCAAGTGTCCTTCTGAGAGCCCTGACCTCAACCCTACTGAACAACTTTGGGATGAATTGGAATGGGTGTAAATTCCCAAAGGTGGACCCTAATATCTTATTGAATGTTGTACCAGAAGAGTAGAGGATGTTAGAGGCACAAAGAAGGGCCAACTCCAAATTAATGGCCATTGCTTTGGAATGGGATTTCCAACAAACTCATGATGTTCATGGGTCCACAGTCATTTGGCCATATAGCGGATCTAGAGCAGTGTTTCTCAGGCTTTTTTCAGTCAAGGCACTCTTTAAAATTATGGACAGTCCCGAGGCACCCTTTAAATGCTGGTAGGTGAATTGGCTCCTGTCTAAATTGGCCCTAGTGTGTATATGTAGGAATGTGAGTTAGGGACCTTAGATTGTATGCCTCTTGAGTGTTAAAGACTGATGTGAATGTACAATATATATGTAAAGCGTTGTGTAAATTGACGGCACTATATAAGTACCTGTAATAAAATAAATAAATTATGGACCGTCTTGAGTCACCCCATTCTAAAATGGGGTAACTCTAGACTGTCCATAATATTAAAAGCGCACTCCAGTCTAAAATGTGAAAAACTATTCTAATAGTTTTATGTAATGCAGCAACATCCACACATGTAGGACACCCAACATTAGAGGTGATGTATTATTTTAAAGCAAATACGCGTTTGCACACTGGTTCAATGTTTCTCCTCTCCCTCGGTTTTTCTCCATCACTGAGCTAATGTGACCCCAGTGCTGATGGAGAGGGGCAGGGGAAGGTCAAGCTAGGATGCTGTGCAGGCAGCTGACATCCTCCGTATCAACTGATGATGTCATTGGTTGTCAAGATGCCGACGGCTAGAAGGTCGTAATGTTGCACAATGAGCAGAACTACCATGAGTAGCCTACTGTGCAATAAGGCACTAAGCACCATAGATGAATTATTCCACATAAAAGCCTTCCATTCCAACCTGTTGATGCGGTCTTCCCTTTCTGAGGTGCAGGCTGAGCTGTTGTACGGAAGTTTCCAATGACCAGTCGGAAATGTGCAATATTAAGTGATGCGATGAGCCATAACGTCAAATACTAATTATTTACCAATTGCTTTTTCTTCGTTATCGCAGAGAAATATGCAATCGCGATCACAAGATATTGTGCTTTACATGACTCTTGGGCTGGTTCAAACACCAACCAAAGCTGTAAAACACCCTGCACCCTGGGATCTGACGTCATCACGGCCATGCCGCCGCTACGTTCCAGCGTGCGTTCCATCCGGCTTTGAGGGAGGACGTGCATGAAGGCTGGCCTCACCGCTGTTCCCCCTCCAGCCACCACGCTGTTCCAGTCGAGAGCTGACCTCCCCACATCGCAGAGAGATGACGGCTCTTTACCCGGGTTACCACCCCACCGTTAACTATTGTTAACCACGGTTTTTATGCTTATGATTACTTCACACATGTGAGTGTTTCTACATTTAGACTTGAATTAAAAGACTTATTGCACTTAGAGGCGCTTCTCTCCTTTTTCTCTTCTCACTGAGCTATCTGGAATGCTGGACAGCTCCCTTGACAATTCTTGGATAATCCTGCCTTGTGCCTTGAAAACTCTTGAACCTTGAACTCCTTGCTCCTCCCATGAACTTCCTTATAAAAGCCATGTCCATGCACTTCCTCCTTGCCAGATTATTGTGTCTTTCCAGCCAATATCCCGCTACTGTTCCTGCTGCTGTCTACACCTCCGCTACTGACCTTTGGCTTGTTCCTGACCACGATTTCGTCTCATCCTAACGTACTACGATTGATCTGCTACCATTTGTGACCGACCCTTGGCTTGTGACTGAATCTGCTTTCATCTGATCCCTAACCTGTTGATCCGCTATCGGTTACCAGTCTGCTCATTCCCTGGTGGGGTGATCCTGAGATCTGCGACCTGGTATTAACACGCAGCTCAATCCATCTCCACCATTAGGAGCTCTGGTGAATACCGGTTAATACTTAGACCCCGCACCTCAGGTGAGCCTGCGTCATTCCTAGGGGGATCCGCTGGTGTACCTATCCTGCTGGTTCCAGGTAAGCCTTTTACTGCTATAGCAACAGGTCTCTGAACCTGACCTTACACCGTGACAGAATAATCTGGCCCACACATGGAGGCCGCTATAGCAAATGCCATGGCTCCTGTCAGGCAGCAAATTTCAGAGCTACAAGAGTTTGGTGTTACCTACCAAAAGAAATTTGCTGAACTGCAAAGTGTAGTAGAGGGGCAACAGGAAGAGATCTGCAGACACGATTGCTGGACATGTGCTCCCGCGATGTTGCTAATACACGCATGCCTCTGCCACTCAAGTTCAATGGAGACCGCCGCCACTACAGGGGTTTCCTTAACCAATGCCGCATTTATTTCCAGATGCAACCTGCTGCATTTAATACTGAGAGGCAGAAGGTATTGTTTGTTATAAACCTCCTGACTGAGGAAGCCCTAGCTTGGGCCTCTCCCTATATAGAGCAAAACAATGCAATGTTAAACAGTTTTGCGACTTTTGTGACTGCAATGAACCAGGTCTTTGATGATCCCAAAGCTGCATAGTTTGAAGCAAAGCTGCATAGTTTGAGGCAGGGTAGACGACCTGTTGCAGAGTATACAACTGAATTTCGACGCAGGATCTCTGATACCACCTGGAACCCAGCAGCGCAAAAGAGTCAGTTCCGGCAGGGGCTCTCTGAACAGGTGAAGGATGAGCTCGCCAGAGAAGAGACTCCTAACGATCTTGAGGAGTTCATCCAATTATGCATTCGGATTGACCAGAGACTGACAGAAAGAAGAAAGGAGCGATTGGGAAGTAATGGTGGCATGCGTTTTTCTGCTAATCAGTTCAGTCAGAAGGATTTAAACATTTATTCAGATTCTAACACACCTGAACCTATGCAAGTAGATACTATTAAAAGATCCATTTCTACTCAAGAGAAGGAGAGAAGACGTTTGGAGAATTTATGTTTATATTGTGGGGACTCTGGGCATTACGCAGTCAATTGTCCTAATAAAGTCAAAAGAACAATTGCTGCGACTGATGTTATCCTGCCTGAACACATAAATTCAATTACCCAGTCTATCTCCCCATTGATCAATGAAGAAAATAAAGTTGGTCCTAAACAGTCTCATTTTGTTGTCCCTATCAAACTTTTCACTGAGGGCCATGAAATTCCTTGTTCTGCTATGCTGGACTCTGGAGCTGGGGGAAACTTTATGGACATAGAGTTTGCCCACAATAATAATATTCTCAGGAGAAACAAATCTGCCCCTATTGATATGGAGACAGTTGATGGTTCACCTTTATCATCAGGACCAGTTACTCATGAAACAGTTCCTCTAGTACTCCAATTTCAGGCTGACCATTTTGAGACCATCAGCTTTCAGCTGATTACATCACCTAAATTTCCTGTCATCCTGGGCATCCCTTGGTTTTCTACCCATAATCCCTTCATCAACTGGGGAGCACGGTCCATAAATTTTACATCTCTCCATTGTGAGGAACATTGTAGGAAACCATGTGCTACAAGTTGTCTACCAATCAGGAAATCACAGGCTGATATGGTGACCACACAGTCATATGACAATCTGCCTCCACAATACCATGAGTTTCGAGATGTCTGTGATAAGAAAAATGCGGATCAACTACCTCCTCATCGTCCATACGATTGTCCCATTGAACTGCTTCCAGGCGCAGAAATACCATTCAGCCGCATTTTCAATTTATCAGAACCTGAGTTAAAGGTGCTGAGGGAGTGGCTTGATGAGAATTTGGAGAAGGGCTTTATCAGACCCTCAACATCTCCTGCAGGAGCAGCCCTGTTCTTTGTTGAGAAAAAGGACTCCACCTTGCGTCCATGCATTGATTTTAGGGGCTTGAATAAAATCACTGTTAAAAACCGTTACCCACTCCCTTTAATCGCAGAGATGTTGGAAAGACTCCGCTCTGCCAAAGTCTTCACAAAACTTGACTTACGGGGGGCATATAACCTGGTACGCATGCATCAAGGCGACGAATGGAAGACTGCCTTTAGAACCAGATATGGACACTTTGAGTCCCTAGTTATGCCTTTTGGCCTATGTAATGCTCCCGCAACTTTTCAGCACTTCATAAATGATGTGTTTCGAGATTTGTTGGACCAGTTTGTTATTGCTTATCTGGACGATATCCTCATCTTTTCGGACAACCTGGTGGAGCATCGCAAGCATGTCTGCACTGTATTCAAAAGGTTAAGAATGAACCGACTTTACATCAAACTGGAGAAGTGTGAGTTTGAACGAGCCCAGATCCAGTTCTTGGGATATATCGTTTCTTCAGAAGGAGTGAGCATGGATCCCGAAAAGATCAAGGCAGTGGTGGATTGGACTGCCCCTGGAAACGTTAAGGAAATACAACGATTTATTGGATTTGCTAATTTTTATAGGAAATTCATAAGAAACTTCTCTAAAGTAATAGCACCAATTACACAGCTGACAAAGAAAGGAGTGCCCTTTGCATGGTCATCTGAGGCACAAGCTGCTTTTAGTAAGCTAAAGACTCTCTTCACATCTGCACCAGTATTGGTACATCCTGATCCTGAGCTACCTTTTATTGTGGAAGTGGATGCCTCAGACTCCGCCGTGGGAGCTATCATTTCTCAGCGACGAGGGGAAAAAATGCAGCTTCATCCCTGTGCTTATTTTTCTCGTTTGATGTCATCTGCTGAAAGGAATTATGACATTGGGAATAAGGAGTTGCTGGCAATTAAGGAAGCCTTTTCCAAATGGAGGCATCTGTTGGAAGGGGCTAAGCATCCCGTGACTGTCTTCACGGATCATAAAAATCTAGAATTCATCCGTTCTGCCAAGAGATTGTCTTCTAGACAAGCACGTTGGTCACTGTTCTTTTCTAGGTTCAATTTTATTATCTCATATCGACCTGGGTCAAGAAATGGAAAGGCTGATGCCTTATCACGAATGTCGTCTGGGCCTCTCCAGGAGAACACTTCTGAATGCACAATCCTGCCTCAAAAGAACTTTCTAGGGGCCACAAGTCCTAAGGCATTCTTGAATCTTCTTAAAGAGGGGTATGAGAATGATCCACTTCTTAGGGTTTCCTCCTAGGGACATAAACCTTGAGTACAAGAATGGCTTTTGGACTCTAGCACATCGTCTCTATGTACCTGAGTCTGCTCGGGTGGAAGTCCTCAAATTAGTTCATGACTCCAAACTGGCAGGACACTTTGGGATTTCAAAGACTGATGACCTTCTGTCACGTTCCTTCTGGTGGCCCAGTTACAAGAAGGATATCAAGCGCTACGTGGCCTCTTGTCTGACGTGCGCACGTCATAAGACACCCCGAGCTTCTCCTTTGGGGTTACTCCAGCCACTTCCTGTTCCATCGAGACCTTGGGGGTCAATTTCTATGGACTTTGTGGTCGAATTGCCTCCCTCAAAGGAAATGACTACTATCTTGGTAGTCGTCGACCGCCTTACCAAAATTGCTCATTTTATACCTGTCAAGGGGGTACCTTCTGCCGAACAAACTGCAGAGTTGATTATTCGAGATGTTTTTAAATTACATGGAATTCCTGATGATGTGGTATCTGATAGAGGTGTACCGTTTACATCGAAATTTTGGAAAAGCTTTTGTTCAGCCTTAGGGGTAACTGTTAACCTATCCTCTGCTTTTCATCCACAGTCTAATGATCAGACAGAGAGGACCAATCAAACTTTGGAACAGTACCTTCGGTGTTTTGTCAGCTATCTTCAGGATGACTGGGTGGACTATTTACCTACGGCAGAGTTTGCCTATAACAATGCTAAACATAGCTCCACCTCCCAAAGCCCTTTTTTCCTCAATATGGGGTATCATCCAGTTTTTATTCCAGAGCTCCCTATCACAATTAAAATTCCTGCTGTTGCCAACAGATTAACTACCTTGCAGGAAACTCAAGCGAAGTTGATCGAGACCTTGGGGGAGGCTCAGGAATGTTATAAAAGGGCTGCCGACGGTCATCGCAGATCACTTCCTACCTTTCATGTGGGTGACAAGGTTTGGCTATCTACTAAAAATCTGAAGGTTCATGTTCCATCTGCAAAGTTGGGCCAAAAGTTTGAGGGACCTTTCCAGATTTCTGCTCAGATTAACCCAGTCGCCTTTCGCTTAAAACTTCCTGACAGTATGAGGATTCATCCTGTGTTTCATGTATCACTTTTCAAATCATTTCATGAAAATCCTTTCTCTGGAAGAATTCTTCCTCCTCCTCCTCCTGTTGAGGTACAGGGTGAAGAAGAATATGTGGTAGAGAATATTCTTGACTCTAGGATGTTTAGAGGAAAATTGCAGTATCTTGTCCAATGGGAAGGATATGGGCAAGAGGAAAATTCTTGGGAGCCTGAGGAAAATGTCCATGCTCCTAGATTGACAAGAGAATTTCACCAGAGGTTTCCTCACAAGCCTGGTCCTAAGACGTCCAGGGGACGTCCTGTGAGGAGGGGAGTACTGTCAGAGCCTGGGATCGAACCTGGTCCTTCTGCAGTGAGAGGCAATGTCTCTTCTCACTGAGCTATCTGGAATGCTGGACAGCTCCCTTGACAATTCTTGGATAATCCTGCCTTGTGCCTTGAAAACTCTTGAACCTTGAACTCCTTGCTCCTCCCATGAACTTCCTTATAAAAGCCATGTCCATGCACTTCCTCCTTGCCAGATTATTGTGCCTTTCCAGCCAATAGCCCGCTACTGTTCCTGCTGCTGTCTACACCTCCGCTACTGACCTTTGGCTTGTTCCTGACCATGATTTCGTCTCATCCTAACGTACTACGATTGATCTGCTACCATTTGTGACCGACCCTTGGCTTGTGACTGACTCTGCTTTCATCTGATCCCTAACCTGTTGATCCGCTATCGGTTACCAGTCGGCTCATTCCCTGGTGGGGTGATCCTGAGATCTGCGACCTGGTATTAACACGCAGCCCAATCCATCTCCACCATTAGGAGCTCTGGTGAATACCGGTTAATACTTAGACCCCGCACCTCAGGTGAGCCTGCGTCATTCCCAGGGGGATCCGCTGGTGTACCTATCCTGCTGGTTCCAGGTAAGCCTTTTACTGCTATAGCAACAGGTCTCCTCACACACTGACACTAATAATGGGGCACCATTATTGGTGTCAGTGGGAGGAATAGTGCCCCATCATTGGTGTCAGTGTGAGGAATAGTGCCACATCATTGGTGTCAGTGGGATGAATAGTGCCCCATCATTAGTGTCAGTGGGAGGAATAGCGCCCCATCGGTGCCAGTGGGTGGAGCTCTAATAGGAAGAGGTAGAGCCTAAAGAGGAAGGGGTGGGGTCTGCAGATGAAAGGGTGGGACAAATTTAGATGGGGGGGTGCCCGATTTTAGTCTTGCCTAGGGCAGCACAAAACCAAAATACACCACAGTATGTAGGAATGTGAGTTAGGGACCTTAGATTGTATGCCTCTTGAGGGTTAGGGACTGATATGAATGTACAATATACAGTGAGGAACAGAAGTATTTGAACACCCTGCGATTTTGCAAGTTCTCCCACTTAGAAATCAGGGAGGGGTCTGAAAGTCACAGGAATGTATTTGTCTTGCACTGCTGAACAGAAGTATTTGAACCCCTGAGAAGATCCGTGTTAAGATTTGGTACAGAAGCCTTTGTTTGCAATTACAGAGGTCAGACGTTTCCTGTAGTTCCTGACCAGGTTTGCACTGCAACAGGGATTTTGGCCCCCTCCTCCACACTGATCTCCTCTAGATCTGTCAGGTTTCAGGGCTGTTACTGAGCATCATGGAATTTCAGCTCCCTCCAAAGATGTTCTATTGGATTTAGGTCTGGAGACTGGCTAGGCCACTCCAGAACCTTGATATGCTTCTTACGGAGCCACTCCTTGGTTCTCCTGGCTGTGTGCTTCGAGTCGTTGTCATGTTGGAAGACCCATGCATGACCCATCTTCAATGCTCTGACTGAGGGAAGGAGGTTGTTGCTCAAAATCTCACAATAAATGGCCCCATTCATTCTCTCCTTAATACAGTGCAGTCATCCTGTCCCCTTCGCAGAAAAGCACCCCCAAAGCATGATGTTACCACCCGTGTTTTCCTCCAAACACGACGAGTGAAGTTTAGACCATAAAGTTCTACTTTGGTCTCATCTGACCACATGACTTTCTCCCATGCCTCCTCTGGATCATCCAGATGGTCATTGGCAAACTTCAGATGGGCCTGGACATGTGATGACTTGAGCAGGGGAACCTTCCGTGCAATGCATGATTAGAAACCATGACGACGTAGTGTTCTATCGACAGTGACCTTTGAAACTGTGGTCCCAGCTCTCTTCATGTCATTGACCAGCTCCTCCCTTGTAGTTCTGGGCTGATTCCTCACCTTTCTTATCATCAGTGATACCCCACGAGGTGACATCTTGCATGGAGCCCCAGTCCGAGGGAGACTGACAGTCGTCTTTAGCCTCTTCCATTTTCTAACAATTGCTCCAACAGTTGATCTATTTTCACCAAGCTGCTTGGCAATTGCCCCGTAGCCCTTTCCAGCCTTGTGGAGGTCCACAATTTTGTCTCTGGTGTCTGATAGCTCTTTGGTCTTGCCCATGGTAGTAGTTGGCGTCTGACTGACTGTGGGGTGGACAGGTGTCTTTAAAGAGCTCAGACAGGTGCTACTGTTAGATTAATGAGTGGAGTAGAGGTGGACTTTTTAAAGGCACAGTAACAGGTCTTTGAGAGCCAGAATTCTTCCTGTTTCTCAGGTGTTCAAATACTTATGTTCAGCAGTGCGAGACAAATACATTCTTTACAACTCATACAATGGGATTTCCTGAATTTTTTTTTTATTCTGTCTCAATGCACCTACAATGTGAATTTCAGACCCCTCCATGATTTCTGAGTGGGAGAACTTGCAAAACCGCAGGTGTTCAAATACTTCTGTTCCTCACTGTATATGTAAAGCGTTTTGTAAATTGACGGCACTATATAAGTACTTGTAATAAAATAGATAAATAAATTATTGACCGTCTTGAGGCACCACATTCTAAAATGGGGTACCCCTAGACTGTCCACAATTTTAAAAGGATATGCCAGTCTAAAATGTGAAAAACTATTCTAATAGTTTTATATAATGCAGCGACATCCACACATGTAGGACACCCAACATTGGAGGTGATGTATTATTCCAAAGCAAATACACGTTTGCACACTGCTACAGAGTAGTATTCCAATGTTTCTCCTCTCCCTCGGTTTTCTCCATTACTGAGATAATGTGACCCCAGTGCTGATGGAGAGGGGCAGGGGAGGGTCAAGCTAGGATGCTGTGCAGGCAGATGACATCCTTATCAATTGATGAAGTCATTGGTTGTCAGGATGCTGACCACTAGAAGGTCGTAATGGTGCACAATGAAAACCTGTGGCTTTGTGAAACTAGAAGGCAGGCTTGTTCCACCCGCTGGGTTGTTAACAAGTTTTGGGCAATTTTTAGACATTTTGCCAAGGCACCCCTGGAGAAACCTCAAGGCACCCCAGGTTGCCTGGGCACCCTGGTTGAGAAAGGCTGATCTAGAGTACCCTTTCTCCAACTCTTTAACACTGAAGAACCCTTGAAATAACTTTTCAGTCCCTGGTAACCCCTGCTAATAATTACTAGATCTACAGCTCATGGTGTATGAGTGTGAAGGCCAGCAGGATAAATCCCCCATATATTTGAGGTCAGTAGGAAAATCCCTCCCTTTACGGATAGCTAATGATATTATTGGTGTCAGTGGTCAGTTATTTGAGAGGCAGAAGTTGCTCATTGCTCAAGAAACCCAGGAGAAATGGCGATAGGTGCTCCGAGGTGCCATGTTGAACTTCCAGTGACCAGTATGAGAGAGTGAGAGCGATAACACCAAATGTAACCCACCTGCTCCCCATTCACACCTGAGACCTTGTAACACTAACGAGTCACATGACACCGGGGAGGGAAAATGGCTAATTGGGCCCAATTTGGACCTTGTCACTTAGGGGTGGACTCACTTTTGTTGCCAGCGGTTTAGACATTAATGGCGGTGTGTTGAGTTATTTTGAGGGGACAGCAAATTTACACGTTATACAAGCTGTACACTGACTACGTCACATTGTAGCAAAGTGTCATTTCTTCAGTGTTGTCACATGAAAAGAGAGAATCAAATATTTACACAAATGTGAGGGGTGGACTCTCTTCTGTGAGATACTATATACCCCCTTCCTGCCCAGGCCAATTTTCAACTTTCAGTGCTATCACATTTTGAATGACAATTGCGCGGTCATGCAACACTGTACTCATATGAGATTTTTATATTTTTTTCAGAGAAATAGAGATTTCTTTTGGTGGTATTTAATCGCCGCTGGGGGTTGCGCTATAAACAAAAACGAGCAAAAAATTTGAAAAAATTTTTTTCTTTGTTTCCATTATAAAATTTTGCAAACAGGTAATTTTTCTCCTTCACTGATGTGCGTTGATGAGCATGCATTGATAGGCAGCATTGATAGGCAGCACTGATAGGTAGCACTGATGGGCACTGATGAGGTGGCACGGATAGGCAGCACTGATGGGCATTGATATGCGGCACTAATAAGCTGGCACTGATAGGCAGCACTGATGGGAGGCACTGATGGGCAGCACTAAATGTGGCACTTCTGAGCAACACTGATGGGCAGCACTGATGGGTGGCACTGCTGAGCACAGGTGGGTGGCACTAATGAGTGGCACTGCAGGGCACATGTGGGCTGCACTGATGGGTACAGGTGGGCGGCACTGATGGGTACAGGTGGGCGGCACTGATGGGTACAGGTGGGCGGCACTGATGGGTACAGGTGGGCGGCACTGATGGGTACAGGTGGGCGGCACTGATGGGCACAGGTGGGCTGCACTGATGGGCACAGGTGGGCTGCACTGATGGGCACAGGTGGGCTGCACTGATGGGCACAGGTGGGCTGCACTGATGGGCACAGGTGGGCTGCACTGATGGGCACAGGTGGGCTGCACTGATGGGCACAGGTGGGCTGCACTGATGGGCACAGGTGGGCTGCACTGATGGGCACAGGTGGGCTGCACTGATGGGCACAGGTGGGTGGCACTGATGGGCACAGGTGGGCTGCACTGATTGGCACCGGTGGGTGGCACTGATGGGCACAGGTGAGTGGCACTGCTGGGCACTGATGATCAGTGCCGATCCGTTCATTGACAATTGCCAGTTCTTGGCAGTACTTTTCCCGCACTGTGACAATGTGAGGAAAGTGCAGCTGATAACTGGCAACTGTATTTACCCGGTGATCTGCTGTGTCATTGGACACAGCTAATCACGTGGTAAAATGCCGCCTTGATTGGCCGTTTACCATATCATGTGATCAGCTGTGTCCATAGGACACAGAGATCACCGGCGGCGCCAGGTGCGTGACGCTGTGGGCGTGGAGGGGGTGCATTCTGGAATGATACCCATGGACGTTGTCCCAGAACCAGGCTAAAGCACGGTTGGGAACTAGTTAAAGGGATGAGGTGACAATTCTACTTAAGTCTAAGTTCGCACCTATGCGTTTTTCGTTGCGTTTTGCAGAAATGCACAGTAGTCCAATTAACATGATTTCCTATGGGACACATTCACATCCCTGCGTTTGCACCCGGTGCGTTTTGTGGAAAGGGCTCGGACTTTTTTGAACGCAAAATGTTGCATTTTTGGTTCTATAGACTTCAATGGAGAGGCTGCAGAAAAGCACGTAGTGCGTTTTTGATACATTTTGTACGTGTTTTTGATGCTTTTTAATCTGCGCAGCAGCAAGTTGGAAAAAATAAACAAACGCAATACACACCAAAAATGCAAAACGCACCGCAAAAATCACTGCAGAAACGAATCAAACACAAACTGCATAGGTGTGAACCGAGCCTTAACCCCTGCACCTGGCTGAAGCCAGGATTGTACACTGATTTGTGCATAGCTAAGTGTAGACACACACACAAAGGTTGCAAGCAGGACGGTGTAAAGCTTTTATTGCAGAAGAGACATTGTTTTTGGTTGGAGGCCGGGTTCACACTTGTGCGGTATATTGCATGTGATTCGCACAGGAACCGCACCACATTTCTGTGCAAATCGCATGCGATTTGTGTGCGGTACATTTTGTATGGCTCTAATCGCACTGCACCAAAAAGATGCAGGACCCTTTTTTGGTCCGCACTAGAATCAGATTGCACGGGTATTCACACCTATGCGATCCGATTCTGCACATCGCACCGCGTTTTTCGGACCGAATTCGGGGTGTTGTTAACATACACACTCGCATCAGTTCGCATGAACGGGGTGCGATTCTGATGTGGTGTGGAATTCGTACAGAAAGTGCTGCAAGTTACGCACCGCATCAGTGTGAACCCAGGCTGAATAAAAAGAAACAAAACAAAAAACCAGCAAAAAAACCACAAAAAACAGTAAAAACAAAAAAAAAAGAAATTGCGCCAGTTTAAGCATTGTGCGCCCCATTGTGTACAAAACATTTTCATGATCCCTGAGCTGGTTATTTTTAAGTGTTTAAAAAGAGAGGATATTTCAACAGAAACACCTATTACAGTGAAAAGCCCTAGTATGAGGAAATGAGAACAGAAGGGGTGCCTTAGGGTTGATGTGAGATACAACTGAAAGCACTGTACAGTGACTGATCTCTGAACATGGCGGGGTTTTTAAGCACATTTTTTTTACAGATTATGAAGAAATTGCCGTGTACTTGTCTGTGTTAAGGAGCAGTATGGCAGGGATTTTAAAATGATCTTTCAGCTGCTGCATTTGCCTTTAGACAAGATTTTCTTTTGGGAATATCACACCAAAAATGACGTTTTTGTTGCAGGGGATGCCCAAAATCTAAAGAACAGTTAGGAGATAAGTAGGACCCCCTCAAAAAAGAGGTTTTAAAAGAGAACCAACAGCTGTGTAAATAAGATGAACAGCTTTATTGAGATCACAAACCGGTAATAAGGCCAATAGGCCAGGAATCCTCCATTCACTTTAAAATAAGGTAAGATAACGTTATCGCCTTAACCCCTCACCTACCGGGCACTTCTACCCCCTTCCTGCCTACAGGACACTTCTACCCCCTTCCTGCCTACAGGACACTTCTACCCCCTTCCTGCCCGCCGGGCACTTCTACCCCCTTCCTGCCCGCCGGGCACTTCTACCCCCTTCCTGCCCGCCGGGCACTTCTACCCCCTTCCTGCCTGCCGGGCACTTCTACCCCTACTCCATACTCATCTCAACCAATGGCCACTACTCCGTACTCATCCCAACCAATGGCCACTACTCCGTACTCATCCCAACCAATGGTCACTACTCCGTACTCATCCCAACCAATGGTCACTACTCCGTACTCATCCCAACCAATGGTCACTACTCCGTACTCATCCCAACCAATGGTCACTACTCCGTACTCATCCCAACCAATGGTCACTACTCCGTACTCATCCCAACCAATGGTCACTACTCCGTACTCATCCCAACCAATGGTCACTACTCCGTACTCATCCCAACCAATGGTCACTACTCCGTACTCATCCCAACCAATGGTCACTACTTCGTACTCTTACTACTTGACCTCTCTGCAGCTTTATATACTGTTGACCATCCCCTCCTCCTCAAAAAACTCCACTCTCTTGGCCTCCGAGACTCTGCTCTCTTCTGGTTCAGCGTTACCTATAACTCTGGCTGCTCATCTCCACTCCCTCTTTCTGTTGGGGTCCCTCAAGGTTCTGTCCTTGAACCCCTTCTCTTCTCCATCTACACCTCCTCCCTTGGTCACTTGATAAACTTCCATGGCTTTAAATACCATCTCTATGCTGATGACACACAAATCTATCTTTCTACCCCGCACCTCACCCCTTCAGTCTCCTTTCACATTGCTAACCTACTAAGTGACACATCGACATGGATGTCACTCATTTTGGCCTGATGTTTATACCTGCATCAAAAAAAATACTCACTATTTATTAAAAAAACAAAAACGTTTTACAGCGCCAAACCTTATATCCAATTTCCAGCTTGTTGTATTTGTAAATTTCAAAAGCCACTATAAAGGAACAACAGTGGTAAAAGAAAAGTACTTGTCAGTTTAACTGATCATTTTTATGTATTATTTCTCCACGTATCAAGGCTGTGTCCTTTGCCTATATACTGTCTGCTAGTAGTTGTGCCCCTCTTTTCCATCTCAGAAGGTTGGGAGTTATCCCACAGAGCACATGTAATGATCAAATACACACAAAAGGAAAAAAAATGAAAAAAAAAACTGCACTAATGATCCAGTAAAAAAAAATATCTTATTGTAATTGAATGGTCCTATGACTGATGAGTGTGCTGCCTGACTTACCTGGGGAAGAATCCAGCTGTTCATGTACATTTTATATGTGCTTCTGGTGAGTGCATACAAAGGAATACTTTTCATGGATTCACCAGCAACGGATGTCACCTGTTCACGGATTTATGTTCTGGACTTTTTTATACCTATTGTTTATCGCAATTGTGTCATTTGATTTATGTTCACTATCAGTCACTATTCATTTTATATCATCCAATGCTGACCACTCAGTGCCACGGATACCATCACCACAGTTATCAGTATATTGATTATTGGTATATTTATAACTCATGAACTCTCACACTTTAGACTGGTAGCGCTGATCAGAGCGCCTCTCATTTCATTCATTCATTACTTTAGAGCTGCACCTTTTTATATTTCAAATAAAAACATATATAATATAGAACGCAGATAACAATCAAAAATACAGAAAAGTAAACAAAAACATAAATACAAAGAACGCTAAATAAAAAAAAGAAAAGACAGCAGTACTGATAATGTAGTTAGAAGCTTGCAGGCGTAGTCCATGTGCTAGAGCAATGGTTAGTCCAGTACAGACAGCTTCAGCTCTGCGTTGTATAATGACAATGTGTCTTAGAGGAGCTGTCAGTACTATTGGTCTGGGTGAGAAGGAAAGGCGACCCTTACCCTCTTCTACTGCCTTGTAGTCAGGCTCTGTGGTGTGTGCGCCAATCCCCATCTTATTCTGTGTGTATACTCTCAGTCTTCTGTGAGAATGTTCTCGAAAGGAAGAAATACACGCTATACAAAGGGAATGATGGACACCTCCCCTAACTATGTTACATACAAACACACCCTCCATAGGGAGTGCATAGTCATGGTATTTTAGTTGCTTTCGGTTTCGTGTTCCTTGTAGTTGAGGTATATTCCCTATTTGTGTATTTGATCATTATTTGTATCAAGTTGCTGTGATTTTATTTGACCTTTTTTTTTAAATTTGTTTTTCTTTCTGTGAAATAAATTCATGAGACATATTAACCTCCCTAGCGGTCTGATTATGTCCATATTTCTGTGCCCAAAACAGTACATTTTTTTGCATGGAAATATGTATTTTTTTATTGTAGGCCTGTAATTTTATTTATTTATTTCAGGTGCTTATATAGTTTTTAGGAATAACTCACTGAAATCTGTCCGAACAAGAGTCTAGTAAACATCCCGGGTATGTTAAAATTTGAAACACGAAATCATAAATTATAATTTAATAATCATAAAAATAATAATATAATAATAAATTTAATTCAATAATATAATCAAACCAAAAACACTGAAATATGAAATAGAGCGCCAAGTTCGTACATCGCTGAGCAAAGTCGCAGAATCGTTTTCAGTGTCTGAGGAATTTCCCCCACGAATCATTATCACTCAATTCTGCAAGTGGTTCTGATTTACTATCGCTGTTCTCTAGCCGGTCTAAAACCGCTTTTGACCTAAAGGGACGCTTTTTGGACGCCATGGACGTTTCTCAGTTTCCAGGCAGAAAGAACAGTAAAAATGCACGCAGGGCGCCGGACAAAGCACTCGGGACAAAATGTATGTGAAATTATTATTATTATACAGTATTTATAAAGCGCCAATAGTTCGCTCAGCGCTGTACATTACAAAGGGGGACAGAACATGTGACAGAACAATACCAATACAATGCAAAACATGAGGGGATCGAGGGCCCTGCTCTTTCGAGCTTACAATCTAGGAGGGAGGGGATAGTGGTACAGGAGGCGATAGCTGTGGGGGATGGGGTGGTAGGAAGAGTGGAGGAGGTTGGCAAGTTAGCAGGGGGTGGGGCTCTGAGGAAGAGGCAAGTCCTTGAAACGCGTCAGCCTTTTGGATGTCTAAACTCCCTATTGCGGACTGATACTCAGCGCGGTGTTGATCCAGCTGTTCTTTTATGATGTGCCTTGACTATATTGTCGTTTGTGAGTACAACACCTACTTTATTATTTCTTATTAAACATTTTTTATGGTAATGCACTAGGCCTGTGCGCCCTCTTTTTGTTCTTTCCCCATTCCCTGAAGAGATGGGTTTTCAGGGTGCACCTAAAGGAGAGGAGAGTAGGTGATAATCTAATGGGTTGGGGCAGGGAGTTCCAGAGGATGGGTGACACCCTGGAGAAGTCCTGGAGGCGGGCATGGGAGGAGGAGACCAGGGAACTAGAGAGAAGGAGGTCTTGTGAAATGGTTTGATACAGTAATGTTATACTATGTGATTTTAGTGAATGTCACTTTTACAACTTTCAAATTTCCCGCCGTTCCATCCCCCGTACGTCCCGATGTCGCAGGGAGCAAAACCCGGAAGACAGATGCCGGCATCCGCTGGAGGACATTACAGGGGACACTGCAGGGGGGACATCGCGGGAGCGAAGGACAAGGTAAGTGAAGAAGAGATCCCAGAGCAACGCTGCAGTGTATTCCCGAGTGTAAAATGTGTGAAATACTTGTGAGCTAAAATGTGGTGTTCCCTCTGTGCACAAATCCTATAAGAATGTACATATATAACTAATCAATAATCGCTATAATACTGGTGCAGCAACACTATACACATACTCATATACTGTGCAAAAAATGTAAACTATAAATATAATATGTGTTGCGCTCCACAATGTGTATCAAAATAATATAAAATAATATAAAAACAATCAGCAATCGACTCAAATATGCAAACAACAAATGTGCAAAGTAAAAGTGCTTCAAACAGTGCAAAACTGTGTAAAATACATTAAGATGCAAAAACAGCCCACTCTGTGCTTTCAATGTCGTAGGTGCCAATATATGTGCCGTGCATCACTCTTGGTGTAAAGGAATAGGTGTCCGCTCACCTCCTCTATTAGCCACACTGAAATATATGGCTAATAACCAGGGGCGGACTGACCATTTGGAAAACTCTGGCACTGCCCGAGGGCCCGGGGTCAGTAGGGGGCCCCATGAGATGCCCCTGGTACCTTTTTCATAGGCTTTTTTGAGTTTGGGCAAGGACACAGGGGCCCCATGATCCCCTATTGCCCGGGGGCCCCATGAGTTGTCAGTCCACCCCTGCTAATAACACTTTTTGTCCTATTAGGACTGAACGGTATTTTCCATGCTGAAGGGACATTTTCAAATAAAGTTGAACAAGCTGTACTGCCACTTTTCTCCCACTGGTGGTCTCCCTCACTCCTTTCCAGCCCCACTACTCCTAAGTGGGTGGATAAGATGGGATTCCCCGCTTCCTATATGGGTCTGTGTGCTGCCTTCTCCTCTCGAAGTATTGAGATGTCAAGCAAGAGGAAAGAAAAATAGTGCCTTATCCTTTATAAAACATGGTGCTTTATTAAGTAAAATGCGCACTCGTGTATATATATAAGAAACATAATAATCAATAAAAATGCAGCGCTACAATGTACAGATTAAAAATACGTAAATAAATAAGTCTTGAAAGTAATAATAATATAGAAGGTGCAATGTGATAATTGTGGTTCATTAGATAGCTGTTGGGCTATCGTGACTTTCGTGGCTTGTGAGGAATGAGTATACCATGCACTAACCAGATAGCACAACATTTTGTGCGTTGGAGTAAATAAGACCTACTCCAAGGTGCTCTGGAAGCGGGAACTCTGCAAACAGGTGATGTCATCACGTGGAGTTGAGTCGCCAGATGTCATCAGACCAACGCAGATTTCCTCATTCCAGTATAGTGTATAATCATCATATTAGATGCATCTTGTAGTACGGATTTCAGCCATTATACACTTAAGTGTACTTTTATTTATTTACGTCTCCAGGACTTCTCCACGGTGTCACCCATCCTCTGGAACTCCCTGCCCCAACCCATCAGATTATCACCTACTCTCCTCTCCTTAGGCGCACCCTGAAAACCCACCTCTTCAGGGAAGCCTACCACACCCCCTGCTAACTTGCCAACCTCCTCCACTCTTCCTACCACCCCATCCCCCACAGCTATCTCCTCCTGTGCCACCATACCCTCCCTCATAGATTGTAAGCTCGAAAGAGCAGGGCCCTCGATATGAAACTGACCATTTGGAAACTCGAGCACTGCCTGAGGGTCCGGGGTCAATAGGGTTCCCCATGAGATGCCCCTGGTACATTTTTCATAGGCTTTTTTGAGTTTGGGCAAGGACACAGGGGCCCCATGATCCCCTATTGCCCGGGGGCCCCATGAGTTGTCAGTCCGCCCCTGGATGGGACAAATGAGCGCCCACCCCTGCAGCTTACCAGGCCACGTGCCCTATGCATTGGGACAGTGTGGGGACAAGGGCCTCTTCCCCACAACCCTGGCCTGTTGGTTGTGGGGGTCTGGTCTGCAGGCAGGAGAGCTCATTAGCATCAGGGTACCCTTTTAAATAAAGGGGCACCCTGATGCTGACCCCCTTTTTGAATGACTAAGAGGACTTGTACCCCTCCCCATTCACTAAAGGGTTAAATGTAGTAAAAAAAAGAGACCAGTCATTTGATAAAATCCTTTATTGTATAAAAAACAAAACAAAAGTTTTTGAGAAGTCCTTTATTGAAAAAAAAGGCAAAAAAAAAATGGTTGTAATGTTGTAATCCATCATCAGTCACAGGGTCCAGCATTGTCACGACAGCTCAGACTCGCCGAAAATAAAAAAAAAGCCTGACGCCCGCCAATCTGTCCGCACCCGCCGAGCAATCTGACATTTGTTGGTCATATGTAAATAATTGAATTGACATCACCGCTAGCGCCACTCATCTGCGCTGTGGTTGGCCAAATCATTTCACTTGACCTGCGGTGAAGTCCATTGCTTTGCCAATCACAATGCCCTGTGAAAGAATAGTGCATTTTGGGGCGCAGTGAGTGAATAGCCCGCCGAACGCCATTACCATTTGTGTGTTCGCCAAACACGCAAATGGCTAATGTTAGAGTCAAACATGAGTTCCAGACCATGCCTACTCAGGGTCACTAAGACTCTCCTCTTCACTCTGTAGGGAGGTCAGTTCCAATCCTAGAGTCCTTTCACTTCTCTTGTTGCCATAAAAAAATAACTTCTTGTCCTTCAATTCTCAGATCCAACACCTCCTGCGCTCAGGGACTCAGATCAGAGGAGAGCCAATTAAGTAATTTGATGATGTTCATCCAACAGTGATCAAAGGTTATGCAGCTCTAGCACGAAGCTGGGGAATCTCGATATTGACTGTAGTAAAGAACAAATGAAAAAACTGATTGAAACACTGAAATATTGACACACACAGTGACTAAATGCCTCCTATGAATTAAGACTCATAGAAAACACTTAACAGAGAGGCTGTCAGTTATTATTTGAACACTGAAAACTGATCATTCCTGCAAACCACTTTAGGTCCTCTTTTGTAGATTTTAAAGCTCTGATGAAGAAGGGATCTCCCTTAAACGCGTCAACTTGACCAAGAGTTTATCTCCCTTCTGGATGGAACTCGCACGTGTCGTTTAACCCTGTGTTGGTTTTGGATGTTATATGCCTTTTGTACTGCTAGTCTTGTGAGTATTACTTATTATTAAATACATTTTTTTTTTACTGAGGTAATGTGCAAGGTCTGTGCCCTCTTTTCGTTTGTTATTTACTACTTCAATTCTCAGACCCTGCTTTGAGTTCTGATATATCCTTTGCTTCCCATATCAGGGTTGCAAATTACCAAATTGCCCAGTATATGGTATGACAAACAATTCTGCCCTCGCTGTCTCAAAATCCTGGCCTTTTGTACTAGTCAACTTCCATTCACTGGCTTAGTCTGGAAAAGATTGCATTGCCCCTCTCCTTAGTGCATCCCTACTGCAATTATTTCCCTCTCCACATGTGGTCTATATCTGAGGCCTGCTCAGCAGCCTTTTACCCAGAGATCTCACATATCTATAATTCGCTAATATACACCAGATTCGCACTTCCAACATCTAGGCTGGGTGTCCATCTCTCCTTGGGGCTTCCTAATTGCTTCATCCAAACTCTGCAATCTGTCACATGGGGTAGTTCTCACCTAGTCTGATGATAGGAAACTACATGTTAAATGTATTCCCATTCCTTATCCTGCAACTTGTTTGGTTTTCCAAACATCTAGTGATTAGCATCCTGCAGGTATTGGTTTGGCCTTGTATGTTCTTTTCCTAACACTTCAGCTCTCACACTCCCTGGACATTCTTTTTTGCAAGTAGTTTTTTTTCTGGTGTTGTCTGCTGTGACCTTTGGTGTTCCTCTTGCCTATGCAGAGCCCACCCCTTGTGTTCTTGAGGGTTTCCCTCTTGAAAGGTCCTTTACAACAATGGAACCTTCATCTTTCCATTGCCACTGCCAGCCGTAGTTCTGCCAGGGCTCTCCTTATTTTCTTTCCAGGAACTAGGTTTCAATTTTCTTTTGCTTTATGAGGATCCTGGAAGCCAGTCCCTTCAAGCTTCCCTTGCACCCTTCCGATCATCTTTTGTGGGAATTTCATTCCCTTCCCAATGTCCTACCTTAAAGGCATGGCAAGCAATTTTCCCTTTGCCTTATGGGTGAAGCACAACTGCCATCTCTGGCCACCTGTCATATCTCCCCTTAATATATTACCCCTTCTTCTGTTTTCCTACAAGGCAGCCCCTCCATGGAATGTCTCCTTCCTCTTCCATCCCGCTGGGTGAATATCTTGTTCTTTTTCTATAGACTCAGACCTCAAGAAATAAGTTCCCTCTTCCTTCCGGAGTCCATTCCACCAAAAGTGTTGGAGTTCTTGGGCTTTTTCAGTATCAATCATTTTTTTTCCCCAGGTTGTGGAGCCAACAAATCTTCTGTTTATGTTTTGCTTCTGCTGTCAACTGTCTGTTCAGGTCTGTTGACCCTTTTCAGTTTGTCTTGTGGGCCTGTCATGGCTGTTTTGGCTATTTTATTGCCCACCCCTCAAACTATTGCTTTGGGATGTCCAGTGGTCTAGGAATCGATACCTGTGTCCTGTATTGTATGATTGAGATGAAAGGAATTTGACGTACCTGTGTGTAGGCAGGTTGCTAGTTACAGTACAGCTCCAGTCAGGAAAGAGTTAATATATTGTGCGTTGTTTCCTGAGTTTTCTCTTGGTGGGCTTTTTGGGTTCAATGAAGACACTACTACAAGAGTTTTTTTTTTTTTTTTTTTTTCCAAGAAATTTTATTGAGATATGAAAGGCATAACAAGTCATAAACAAATACGGAACGCAGTCCGCGCGAGTCTTTAAGCATGTTCTCCCGTAACGCAGACGGGTTCAGGACATAGAAGTAAATCGTAGCTCAACCTGAAATACAGTCCTAAGGGGAAGGCACCGTATATACCCATAGCAATGATGTTAGCAGTAAGTAATTTATAGAAATACGGGGTACAATAGTCCTAGTGTAGGGAGATCTAAAGAAACAGGACAGTGAGGTATATAGCAATAGTCGTGTCAACTCAAGGCATATATGTCTTAGGATTCCGTACTTGAACATTATAGATTAGATTGGAGGAGTATTGTTACACCTGTGTGTCTGTAAGTACTCTGTACCTTATGAAAAATATAGTTAGTTAGAATATGGTAAAGAGGTGAAAAAGAGAGAAAGAAGAGATGGGAATGAAATGAGCAAGGGAATGGAGGAAGAGTATGAGAAAAAATATCATAGTGGGGCGAGGAGGGACGTAGGGGACGAATACAGATGAAGAGAGAGAGAGAGAGAGGTAGAGAGAAGTAGAGAGAGAGAAAGAAAAAAAAAAAAAAAGAAAAAAAAAAAAAAAAAAAAAAAAAAAAAGAGGGGGGGGGGGAGGTGAATGGGGGAAGGATGAGGTATATAACTAAATAGGCATAACCAAACCAGTCATATCAGTTAGCAGCTTCCAGGCTGAGACAGATTCAATCATTACTTAGAAATACAATTTCGTTAAAGTCCCGTAATGGAACTATTCCTGAAGTGAACGTTCTAGGGGTTTCCGTGTCACCAAACCTCCTCTCGCTCATTCCTTCATTAGACAATGATAAGTATCGGTAGTTTGGAAATGATTCCAACACGCCCAAGTCTTCCTGAATCTCTCGGGGTGTTCTTTTGCCACTGAAATCAGCTCCTCCATCTCTGCGATCCTGATGATCCTAAGAATCCACTCTCGCACGGTGGGAACGTATTCCGATCGCCAATGGACCGGAATACACTGTCTTGCCGCATTTATCATGTGTAAAGCAAGCGACCTACGATAAGTCCGCACAGAAAGTGAGGAATGATGAAGTAGACATTGTGCTGGGGTAAAGTCTAGGGTGTATGTAGTTACTTGAGTGATTATGTCCAAAACTTTTCTCCAGAAGGGTTGCAGCCGCGGGCAGTCCCACCAGATATGTAGAAGAGTACCTGTTGCCCGGGAACATCTCCAGCATAGATCTGAGGCGTTAGGATCAAATTTACTAACCCAAGACGGAACTCTGTACCATCTGGAAAATAATTTATAATTGCCTTCTTGTGTAGAGACACAAATGGAGCCTTTATGCATATGGTCGTAAATGTGGTCCCAGTCCTCTGGTGAGATTTGAAGTTGTAGGTCACGTTGCCAGGCTGAACAGGTCTTCCGCGAATGAGATGTGTTAGTACTTTCAAGATAGGAATAGAGCTTAGATATAACATGCCGCTGGGGGATGTCCGTAAAGCAGAGCTTCTCAAATGCAGTAAGCGGTCTTGAATAGTCTTTTAGATGTGGGGAGTTACGTAAGAAATGGTGTATTTGTCTATACATCCATGGTGTTAGTGTAATGGATGGCCACGTCTTTGCAATGTCTTCTGTAGATAAGAGGCTAGAATCTTTGAAGAATTGACCCACTGTAAGACTCTCATCACGGCCATACCCAGCGAGAAAGGTCGGAGAAATCCCTGGAATAAAGTCCGGATTCAATTTGATCGGAGTAAGAGGGCTCGGAAAGGAAGATAGTTCTTTTTTCTGGAACAACTGAGCACTACAGCATAGAGTGGGACCTATAAGTGGGTGTTCTCGAAACTCGGAAGGGACGTGAGAGGTTTTCAGCCACGGGGAGGTGGAGAGTGGTATCTTTGAGAAATCAGCCTCTACACCAACCCACACCTTACGAGTGTGGTTTGTTGTCCAGTCCACTATTCTGGCTAGGTGACAGGACCTGTAATAACGGTGAATATCCGGAAGTCCTATACCTCCACTCCTCTTGGGCAAGGTGAGTTGGGCAAAGCTAATTCTTGGGCGTTTATTATACCAAAGAAAGGAGGTACAGAGCGTTCTATAGGATTTGAAGAATGAGTTTGGTAATTGGATTGGTATTGTCTGCAAAAGATATAATATTCTGGGGAGCACGTTCATCTTTAGTATAGCTGCCCTACCAAACCAAGAAAACCAGGGTTTATTCCATGTCTGTAGGTCTTTGGAGATGTCACGTAAGAGGGGTAGAAAATTTTTTGTATATAATTCCGAAAGATGTGTTGGTAATTGGATTCCTAAATAAGTGATAGCTTCACGTTGCCAAGTAAAAGGAAAATTTGATGTCGCTTGTTTCAACACATCCGGAGTTAATGATACATTAAGTGCTTGAGATTTAGAAAAATTGATTTTAAAGTTAGCCAAGTACTGAAATAGTTTGAAATCTTGTAGCAAGTTTGGCAACGTGATATGCGGGTCTGTTAGGAAAAGAAGTATGTCATCAGCAAAGGCTGCCACTTTATGTAGTTTGTCATTGATCAAAATCCCCTTGATGTTAGCATTATCCTTAATGCAATTCAATAAAGGTTCCAATGTAAGGATAAATAAGAGGGGTGACAAGGGGCATCCCTGTCTAGTCCCGTTGCCAATTGAGAAGGAGTCCGAAAGGTGACCATTAACGCGCACTCGCGCTGTGGGGGCTATATATAGAGACATAATAAAAGTCAAAAAGCGCAAAGGTAGTCCTAGTCCAATCAAAACTGCCTCCAGGTAATCCCATGCTAGTCTGTCAAACGCCTTTTCGGCATCTAAAGAGAGAAAAAATCCAGGTTGTCGCTTTTGAAGTAGCCAGTGATGTATATTAATGGCCCTAATTGTGTTATCTCTGGCCTCTCTGCCCGGAACAAAGCCCACCTGGTCCGGAGATATGATGGAGTCTATAACAGGTAGTAAGCGGTTAGCCAGAATTTTAGCAAAGATCTTTAGATCAACATTTAATAGCGAAATCGGACGATAATTCACTGTAGAAGTTTGGTCTTTATTCTCTTTGGGTATAACCGTAATGTGAGCCTCCGAAAGATGACTCATAGATTGTCCTGGCGTGTCTAATGTGTTGAAGGCCTGTAGAAATGGAAGCGCTAAAATGTCAAGAAAAGATTTGTAGTAAGAGTTGATAAAGCCATCGGGTCCTGGGCTTTTACCAGGTTTCAACTGTGTAATAGCCTGTTGTAGTTCCTGTAGCGTCAAAGCTCCCTCCAATTCTTTCGCTTGTGTCCTTGAAACTGGTTTGGGGAGATATTGCGTGAGGAAGGCCTTTATAATAGTCTTACGTGGCCTAATGTCACCTGTTGGTTTGGGCTGTAAAGGTAGGTTGTATAGGTTAGAGTAAAACTCTTCAAATTCCGCCGCGATTTCCGACGATGTTTTCAGTAGGCGTCCATGCTTGGAATGGAGCTGATAAATGTGTCGAGCTGCCTTTTTAGATTGTAGCGCACGAGCAAGAAATTTGCCACTCTTATTGCCATGTTCATAGAAAAGCTTCTGTTGTAGAGTAAAATTACGTTTAGTTTTCTTCTCTACGACATCGCGGAGTTGTTGTCGTGCTCGATCTAGTTCAGTAGCCGATCTTAAGGCTATAGATCGTTTATGTGCGCACTCAAGTGAGCGAACTTTTTGCAATAAAGAAGAAAATGATGCTTGAGCCCGACGTTTTCGCGCAGCTGAGATTGACATTATAAGTCCACGTATTACACATTTGTGTGCTTCCCACCGTACGAGAGGGGTCGTTTCCAAGGATGTATTTTCTCGAAAGTAGTTTGTCAAAGAATCACGGATCTGGAGGGTAACTGAGGAATCCGTAAGGAGAAATGGATCCAGTCTCCATATTTTGGATATGCCTGGTGTATCCAGGAATAGCAACGTTATCATAATCGGGTGGTGATCTGAGAGGATCTTTGGTTCGATCGAGGCAGACTGCAAGGTATTTAAATCGTTTTGCGAGAGAAAGAAGTAGTCGATTCTAGAGTGGCGTTTGTGAGGAGCAGAATAAAAGGTATAATCTCTGTCCGAAGGGTGAAGGGTACGCCATGTATCATGAAGGAGAAGGTCTTTCAATTCAAGTTTGATTTGTTTGAGTGCTTGGAACGGTATGGAGGAAAACCCCGAGGACGTATCTTCCAGTGGGTTCAGAGCCACATTAAAATCGCCTCCCAGAATCAGGATACCCGATTGAAATGTAGCAAGTAACTTGGTGATTTTACGAAAAAAGCTTACTTGTGCAGTATTAGGACTATAAACATTGACTAGGGTAAGCGGTTTATTAAAGAGGGTGCCTTTGAGAAAAAGGAACCTGCCCTCGGGATCTTCAAGAGACTCAGCAAGTTCAAACGGGAGCGTTTTAGAAAGCAAAATGGATACCCCCTTAGCTTTTACTTCCGCATTAACTGAGTGAAATGCCGTGGGGTAGTTAACATTAGAGAATTTAGGGACTTGGTCTGCTCGAAAATGAGTTTCTTGGACAAAGATCACATCTGCACGTAGGCTCTTCATATAAGTGAGTAGTTCCGAGCGTTTTTCAGGCACATTTAGGCCCCTTGCGTTGAGAGAGGCCACGGAAAGTGTGCGAAATGACTGTTTAGATGCGTGTTTATTAGCCATTATGAAATCTACATGAACTGGTTGCTGGAGGGCTATAAGTGTACTCAATACGTATCGCTGAGGCAGGGAGAGGAAGGGGAAGGCGAAGAGAGAAAGAGAGAGAGAGAGAGAGAGAGAAAAAAAAAAAAAAAAAAAAAAAAAAAAAAGGGGGGGGGGGGACGACGACAACAAGGGGGTATCAGAAGAAAAAAGATTAATATAGAGTTTCTAAACTGTTGGAATAGAAACTAAATTATAAAGGAACAGAGTCAAAAAATTAGGTAGAAAAAAAGATAGAAGTGTCAGGTGTGTTTCATATATGTCCGTATGTATGTATTAATCTATGTTCCTTCAACTTCCTTTAAAACTCGACTCCAGAGGCAGAATAGTCCAGCTATTCTATCTCATAGTAAAGCTCCTATGGAATGGTTGTTTGCAAGACGTTGTGTGAGAATCTCGAATAAACTGTCGGAGAGGTGTCAAACCCAGAAACGGCCGTATTAAGAATATACAGTATAGTTCTAAAGAGGCCTAACTCTCCTGAATAAAAGTTGTAGAGGGGGAGTGATCCAATATGATGTGTCCTTGACACATATACGTAGGTGGGAAGTAGCTGACTTGTATCGAGAGATAAGTGGAGTGTAACAGGGGAGGGATGTATGCTAAAAGTATTATATGCAACATCATGATAAACTCAAGGTTGTAGGTAGTCACTTGGACCCTATCAAGGCTCCTAAACAGTGATGTGCAACAATAGGTGTAAAAGTGAATGTATGCCAAAGGAGAAGACCCAATATTTAAAACTGTATGACATAACTTGGACAGTCATTGGAAATACGTTATGCAATTGAGCGTAACCTATTTTACCATATACATATTATGTTATCACGAGTCATATACAATGCAATCTGTGACCTGTCATTTCCTAAAAGATACTTTAAATCGTACCACATAAACACTCGAGTCACTTGAAAAGGGTCTGCATAGGTCATATCAATTTCGGATAAAGATAGCTACTGTACATGAAAAAGTGCATGGCAGGAGCAACATAATCCCATATGCCGAAACTGAGATGTAAGCCAAGGGCCAAATATCTCCTGAAACCGTTTTCCAAAGATAATGTAAGTAATAATCCCAACTGAGGGATTCTAAGTAGTGTTAAACACCCCATCGCCTACAAAACAAAGATAGGTTGCTGGGGAAGAAGCATCTACAATCTGTGGCCCAACAAGTCTGCGACAAAGTAGAGCAGCTAAATGTATAGGGCCAAATTGCACCCATCCACGGAGTGAACTATACATGTGAAAATCATATAGTATGGACTCATACTCCAAATCAAAAATACCACAGTACTCACATCTAGATAGGAGGTATGTAACATATCATAAACTGAATTGCAGATAGAGGTATCCCAAGAGTTTTGTAAGACCAGCATAATGTAAGGAGAGCAAATAAATAATGCGAATAGACTATTAATATGATATTAGCATTGATCTAATTAAGAGACAAGGGTCAGAGGCAAGCACGTACAGCAGTACACCAAGATGGTACGAAATCCCATGAATCCAGATTATGGTAGTATTGTTTAGGATGCTTCAGGAGAGATAAACACATCTCGGTACACCACTGATCCGCACAAGCCCCCATCCCCCGTCCCACCAAAGATGGTATGCACAAGCGTATAGGCTAGTCCCGAGGCAATTCAAGGCGTATGGAGAATTTATCTGCAAGATCAAGACAAATAGCTTTTCAGAACCATAGTATTGCGCACTAGCCAAGCAAAAAAGAGCCCTTCAATACCAGCAGGTACACAACCAATAGCTCCACAGATCCCAACATCTCTCTTTCATAACACAAATAAGGATACCTCAGCCCTTACATGCCTACAAAACGAATATATATGATCGATACATATTACATATATGAAGCTTGGCAATGTGAAGCGATACACATACCCTTGAGAAGTACAGGTGATGTTAGTTATGTCACATAAAGGAACCGTGGAGAAAAAATAACAAAACCTACTCGATTCACTAGTAAAGCAGCCTCAGACTGTGGGGGTGTTTATACTCATGAGCATGAATATCAGAAAACGGGAAAAGGTCATTCATGACGCGCCTTACGGTGTGCAGGCGATGCTGGTAAACTGTCATCATTAATAAGCCTTCTTCGTACCGGGGAAGTTGAAGCTGGGTGTGAAGATTTGCGTCGTCTTTCTCCAGATAAGTGGCCAGCAGACTGTGCTTCCATGGGGCTGTCATCTAGCTGCAATTGTAAAGAAGAAGCACTGGACCAGTTAGGTATATCCGGTAAAGGGATATTCAAGGTTTCACAGAATGGTGCAAGGTCTTCCGGAAATCTCATGAGAGCTGATCTCCCCATATGTGTTGCAGCAAGACCAAACGGGAACTTCCAACGGTAGGCGATACCGTTAGAGCGAAGTAAATCTAGTAAGGGGCGCAGGTCTTTCCTACGTTGCAGAGTGAGATGGGAGAGATCCTGAAATAATTTAATTTCCGTTTCCTGGTAAAACAAGCGCTGTTTGTCCCGAGCTCTACGTAATATTTCCTCTTTAAGTCGGAAGTCGACTAGGCAGCAAACTATATCTCTCGGTGGGTCCGTGTCTCTGCCTTTGGGACGTAGGGCCCTATGGAGACGTTCGATCTCAATAGGAGATTCATGCGGTCTTTCCAAAAGATCATTAAAGATGGTTAAAAGAACTTGGGCGAGCTGCCCAGACTCTATTGCTTCCGGTACACCGCGCACCCGCAAGTTATGTCGTCTTCCCCTATTATCCAAGTCCTCAATATGACGATCGAGCTCTCTTAGGTGCATTGAGTGCGTGTCAACCTGCTTGCGCACCTCATGAATAGCAAGGCCTTGCATACTAACTTTATCCTCCACTGCGTCCAGCCTATGCGCCACTGCCTGCAGGTCAATATGTAGCTCAGCTATTGCCGCTGAAAGAGTCCCTTTAATATCTGATGCAACCGCTTTCAAATCCCCGATGGTGAGAGGGGGAGGTTCGACATGTCCAGGTATGGCCGCTGTTGTGGCAACTGTTGTCAAACTAATAGACTGTGATGGAATCTCCTTTGTAGGCGAATGTAATGGTGATGCAATAGAAGAGGATTCTGCGTGATCCGGAGTGTGAGACCGGAATAGCTCTGGGATACTGCGATTAGCAGGACCACCTGTACGGCGAGGGGATCTGGAGCGAGGAGTAGTAGCTTTCTTGTCTGCCTTCCCCATGTTTGCGTCGCCTCTCTGTGAAGATTGCGTAGCCCCACCTACGTGTGTCAAGGCTCACGGTATTATATTGCCATTTTCTTTGGGGTCAAGCTGGATCCCCCAGAACAGATATGTGAAAATGAGAATAGGTAGTTTACAACAGGCCCAGAATTGCACTATATGCCTCAGCGTGCAGGAAAGGATAAGCGAAACAGGGGGGGTCAATGGTTTCTGCTGTGCGGACGTACGGATACAGGGATTACCACAGCCTTCCCCTTATATGAATCTGTATGGGACGTCTGCTATAGGCCTATCCTCAGCACAGCTACCTGTTGTAAAGGCTGTAGCAAGGCCTCAACAATATGCCGATATTTCCTGGGTTTGTGTGGGGGGTGACCCAATGGATCGGGAAGTGCTGGCAGTTCTCTGTGGGAGAAGGAATGTACTCGTGGATAATATGTCTCCCTGGACTGAAAATGCACTCAGCCTGTACCCTGATGGAAGAGGTCCTGGGCTCACTAGGCCTCACTACTCCACACCGCCCCTGTTTCACATATGGGGGGAGGGAGGGTGACACTTATATTCCTGTCGTCCCGTCTGGAACGGAGGGACGACAGGCAGATCGTTCACTGAACGAGTGGGAGGGGGGGCGACCAGTCCTCCCCCTTCCCACCTCTGCCCCGCGTGCTCTGTCACCACCGATCGGCCCGATGTGAGCCGGAGGACTCCGCGGCTCCACCCGGCCGCAACAAGGCCACACCCGGTCACTGCCTCCGAGTGGCGCCAACAGCGCCCGAAGCTGCCCAGCAGGGAAGTCGAGGGAACGGGTGAGTCACGCACTCACTCCCGCCCTCTGACGTATGGTGGATGCCGGTGAACTCCGCGGCTCCACCCGGCCGCAACAAGGCCGCACCTGGTCACCGCCGCCGAGTGGCGCCAACAGCGCCCGAAGCTGCCCAGCAGGGATGTCGCGGGGACGGGTGAGTCTCACACTCACTCCCGCCCTCTGATGTATGGTGGATGCCGGTGGATGAGGAGATGAGCCGTCGGAGCTCCAGTTCAGGCGACTGGTCCGATCGCCATCTTGGACACGCCCCCTACTACAAGAGTTATCACAGTGCAGAGAACAGCAAGTGGTTACCAAGGGTAACGGAGGTCC
Source organism: Staurois parvus (assembly GCF_062004578.1). Lineage (NCBI taxonomy): Eukaryota > Metazoa > Chordata > Amphibia > Anura > Ranidae > Staurois > Staurois parvus. Next base: position 565,309 of record NW_028318907.1, on the reverse strand, counting down.
AGCAAGCAGCCTCTCCTGATGTACCTGTGATAGGTGGGACATCCTCTTGCAGCAAGGGAGCTGTTGTTGTCATTATGTCCCCTGGCAGTCCATCTCCCACAGTAATGAGAGCAGATCAGTGCCTCAGAGGTCCCCAGCCTGTGCGCTAGGTAAGAAAGAACAAGAGTTAATGCACAGTTGAGTATGTACGGAGTCAGCGCTAGGTGCTTGGCGGAGTTCCATTCCATTGCCTGGAGTGAGGTAGCAGAGATATGCTGGACCCTTGGAGGGGGCTGAGACTCGTAGTGTCCCACCTAAATGCAGCCTGTGACAGTGAAGGCATACATTGTAAAGGGGACAGAGAGAGCTAACTGGAGTCCAGTTTATTGCTCAAGCGTATACGGCTTTCTCTAAAGTTGGAGATCCACCTTAAGCTTGAGGTATCCCTGAAAGCGGCCTTCGCCCTGCCCGGGGCACATGTACGTGGCTCACTCCTGAACCCTGCACTTTGTACGTAACACACCCCTGAATCGTGCACTCTGTACATAGCGCACCCCTGTATGCTGCAGTCTGTACATAGCGCATCCCTGAAACTGTGCTCTGTACATTGGGCACCCCTGAACCATGCACTCGGAACAGAGTGTACCCCAAACCCTGCACTCTGTACATAGGGCACCCCTGAATCCCACACTCTGTACATTGCACACCCCTGAACCTTGCACTCTGTATGTAGCACACCCCTGAACTCTGCACTCTGTACATGGCGCACCCCTGAACCCTGCTCTCTGTACGTGGCGCACCCCGGAACCCTGCACTCTGTACGTAGCACACCCCTGAACCTTGCACTCTGTACGTAGCACACCCCTGAACCTTGCACTCTGTAAGTGGCACACCCCTGAACCTTGCACTCTGTATGTAACACATCCCTGAACCCTGCACTCTGTATGTAGCACACCCCTGAACCTTGCACTCTGTATGTAGCAGACCCCTGAACCCTGCACTCTCTACGTAGCACACCCCAGAACCTTGCACTCTGTACATAAGTGGAATGTATTTTGGTTTTGTATATATTTACTTTAGGTTTTAGGTTTAGGGCTAATTTTTTATATTTATTTTTTTTAAATCAATTGTAATAATATATCTCAATCAAGTAAATGTGGAATATTGAGCAGTTGACAGTCTAGTACCTTTTGCATTGCTTCCTCTCTTGACCATGTGTTTGCAGAGATAAAAGATCAAAGAGAAGTGTTGTCACAAAATTGGAAGAGTCAGCACAACAGAGCAATGATCATCACTTAGTGTACAGCTCAAGCTGAGTCAGCTGTGCCTTATGCAATTTTTATCTGGCAGTTCAAGCTGAGGTTTTGCTGAGTCAGCTGTGTCTGCTTCATCGCTTATCTGACAACTCAATCAGAGGTTTTAAGGAAAGACAACTATGTCTGAAAGGAAGCTACTGCTGGAGTTTCAATTAGATAAAGGGAGCTATAAAGCAAGCAACATCTGCTGTGCTGTCTTATATATATATATATATATATATATATATTTATATTTGCTGTGCTGTCTATCTATACATATATTTCTGTTTTTTGTCTTTTTTGGCTAAAGAATAAATTAACCCAAATTCTCATTATGGAATTTCATACTTTGTGGTTCTAAAATTTTATTTTTTTTTCTTGTTCAATATTTGTACACCAGCTCCAAGATTTTGCCATGTTGTGACCACTTTTGCCCAAATGTTACCAAATCCCCCCCCCCCCCCCCACAGATCCCCACGGCAGAGGAGTCAAACTCAATTTCATTGCAGGACTCATCACGCAGAACACGTGTGCACCGCTGGAAGATCTCTTCTGCTGTGATCTGTCACAGCAGAAGCCGATCTGTGAGTCCCGGTGAATGGATGTTCGCCAGCACCCGCAGATCTTCAGGCAGGGAGGAAGAACAGAGCTGTGCTGCCTATGTTTACATGGGTGGAGCTCTGTTGTGAGACGGGAAAGTGACCCATCCTGTGTCCCTGCAGAGCTGGGAACACGATCCATCACTTCCTCTTGTACCAGCACCACCTAGTGTAAACCAAGCACAAAGCTAGGCACACACTTAACCCTTTGATCACCCTAAATGTTAATCACTTCTCAACCAGTGCCATTAATACAGTGATCAGTGGATATTTTTAGCACTGATCACTGTGTTAATGTCAATGGTTCCCACAAAGTGTCCCTCTCAGATAGGGACCATGTGATCTTTTGGATTTAAATATTTTTAAATATAAGAATAAGTTATACACTAAGACATATTTTAAAGAAACAGATAGAAATGGGTATATTCTGACCTGTAGTTGCCATCATCCCCAATGGATCCAAGGTATACCCAAGGGTCAGTTTACTCGGATCATGAGGAATTTCTCAAGATTAAATAATTACATTGAGCAATCATATGTTATTAAGGAAAGATTTATACAAAAAGGTTATGACCCTGAAAAATTGGAGAAAATCAGATTTAAAATTAGTCAGAGGTATTTGGGGGAAGGTAAAATTTAAATTAAGAATAATCAGCATTTGAAAATAGAAAAAGAGAAAAAGGTTGATTATGCATTTATTTCTAGGTTCAGCTGCCAATATAAGGATATGGAGTCCATTTTTAAAAAATATTGGCCTATTGTAAAAAAGGATAACATGTTGGGGTCTTTAATACCAGATAAACCATTGTTTATTTATCGCAAAACCAAGAATCTCCGTAATTCATTAGTGAAAAGTGTGATTTTTCCTCCTAAAAAAAGAAAAATGCAGATGTTCAATTTTAAAGGTTTTTATCCGTGTAAAAAGTATAATATATGCAGAGTAACTGGTGCTAATATGAGAGTAATAGCGGATTTCACTTCCTGTACTACTGGAAAAATGTATAACATTAATCAATTTATTACATGTTCCACTACATATGTGACATACTTGTTAGAGTGTCCATGCCGGCTTCAATATGTGGGAACAACTACAAGAATCCTTTACAAAAGATTTAGAGAGCATGTGGCCAATATTAAAAAAGTTCCACAGCCTTTCTAGGCATTTTAGGGATTACCATAATTATGATCCTGGGCTACTAAAATTTTGTGGTATAGATAAAATTGAGTCACATTGGAGAGGCGGCAATAAAACTCAAGATATTTCGAGGAATGAGATCTTTTGGATTTTTCCATTAGAGACACTCAGACCAAAAAGGTCTAAATGTAGATTTAGATTTAAATTGTTTTATTTCTAATATGTAATTATAGTAGCAAAATGAAGTGATAGGAATGGTTGAATATTGATTCATTGAAAACATAAATACACCACTGCTTATAGGTAAAGGATTAGGGGAACCTGGGAAGGTATAGGGAGATGGGGGATGTGGGGGCATAAAGGAAAGGAAGAGGAAGGAAGGAAAGGAGTCAGTTTTTTATGTCACCTGTTTGCGCAGCCAGCAAACCAACCCCATACAATCTTCTGGTCACAGCTCCTATACCTTAGAGTAGATTTCCAGGTTTAATGTTACTTTAGTTAATTTGGGCCAAGCGGCTTAGTCTGTGTAGCTGATAATGTTTCTACAGCGCCTTCCCGCACACCCAGCGGCCACATTCTTCTGTAAAGGAAAACATTTCTTTGAGCAAACATATCCATAGTTGACCTTTTGTACACAATTACATAGCTGAGAAGGCAAGAAAGAAACTGGTCCATCCAGTTCAGCCTGTGTGGGTGTGTGTTCCCATCAGTAATTCTTTCCATATCTCTGTACATTGTATTTACATAGAAAAACAACTAAATGTTTTATGAATTTATCTATATTTCCCAATTACACCACCAACTGAAGTTCCATATCCTTACCTCTCTAACCATAAAGAACCCCCATATGAAGTATAACATTAAACTGCTTCTCATCCAACTTCATTGTTTGACCAAGAGATGGAAAACATCAATCTTCCTGCGCTTGGGGAGTTGGCCCAATGGCATTAATGGGCTATAGTCAAACACTTGGCCTTCCTGGGGTGCACTTGCCTTGCTGCCCTCACAAGACTGGGGAGGTCTGGGAACACTGCAGTACTGCTATTAGCTCAATAGGCTCTGAGGAAGAGGATAAGTCCTCGAAATGCATCAGCCTCTAGATGTTCCATCGTTTCTGTACACCTTGATGCTTTGAGGACTGTTTGTGCTGTACTCATAAGATGTATTTGCACCTTTTATGACTCTGTGAGTATAATACTTTTTTACAATAAATCTACTATTTTAAAGGATAATGCACTATACCGGTGTGCCCTCTGCTTGTTTATCGTTACTTACCGCTTAAGGACCGCCCACAGTACATTTACTGCTCCAGGGCAGCTGCTGTGCTCAGAATCACATATATATCCGTGATTCTGCATTTCCGGGTAGGGGGCGTGCGCGCCCTATCCGTGCTGCTGATCGCGACCCCGGTTGTCAGTCACTGGGTCCCGCCCAGTGATTACCTGCCAGCGCCTGGTGATTAACGCCGATCACCGACAGGGAGGAGGGCTGGATTGTTTACCAACAGCCCTCTTCCCTGTCAGTTTGGGCATACACTGCTCTTGATGGCTGAGCAGAGCCATCCCGATCAGTGTGCTTACAGGGAAGCACCCCGCCCCCTAGTAAAACACTCCCATCACACAGTTAACCCCTTGATTGCCCCTGTACTGCACTGCACTGATCACTGTATTGGTGTCACTGGGGATGTCAGTGATACTAAGTCAGTTCCCCCGAGTGCCAGAATGCCTGCCACAGTCCCGCCATAAGTTGCTGATCTCCACCATAAATCGCTGATCGCCGCCATCATTAGTATAAAAACTAAAATTCCAGTATCTATACCGCCATTTGTAAACGCTATAACTTTCACGTAAACCAATTCATTTACATGTATTGGGATTTGTTTATAGCAAATACATGTCACAATACATTTTGGGCTAAATTTATGATGAAATTTGATTTTTAAATTTTATTACTGGACCTTTTATAGCAAAAAGTCCAAAATATTGTTTTTTTTCTCAAATTTGTTGGTATTTTTTTTTTATAGCACAAAAAATTAAAAATCGCACAGGCGATCAAATACCACCAAAAGAAAGCTCAGTTTGTGGGAAAAAAAGGATGTAAATTTAATTTGGGTGCAATGTTGCATGACCGCACAGTTGTCAGTTAAAGTAACGCAGCTCTGTAATGTAAACCGCTTCTGCAACTGCTTTGTGACCACCCTATAGCAGAAATACTGCTACAGGGCGGCACGGGAGTGCAAAATCACGTATATATATATATGCGATTCGCGCTCCCGCGGTTTTCACGCCTCTCCCAAATAGTGTCAGATTGCGCGTCAGTACACCATTAATCACATTTAACCCCTTGATTGCCAGGAGCACGCTCATACACAATAAACCTCCATTGCTAGTATAGTGTCTGAACGGATCAATAGCTTTGATCAGATCAGCACTATACCAGCATTCACATTAGTATAGTGTCCCCAAAAACACAGCGTTAGCACCTACTGACACCTGCGTTTAGCCTCTATGCTTACCCCCCCTGCCCCCCTTTTTCCCCCAGCAAGTACAGTGTCAGTATGTCACTGTCACTTGATACATTGCACACAAAACTGCAGTGTTCACAGAATCGGCACCCGTACTTCCCCCATTCACTGCCCAACCCGGAATTCGGGTGGGAACAGAAAATTTAACTCCTCCCCTTGATATTTTGGAGCTGTTTTTCACTGAATATCTGCATGCATTAATTGCGGATCAAAGTAATTTATATGCACAACAATTTATCGCCTCCAACCCAAATTCAAACTTTGCCAGACCATTCTCATGGAAACCCATTACAGTTTCCCAATTTAAAATTTTTCGAGGCCTAACCCTCAACATGGGCATTACTAAAAGATTTATTGCGGTTGTATTGGTCCACAGACCCGATTCATCATATGCCCGTGTTCTCTGCTGCCATGGCCAGGCAAAGATACGAGCGTATAATGTGTTTTATGCATTTCAACAACAATACACTCTGTCATCCTCTGGGTGATCCTGAATTTGACCGGCTCCACAAAATTCAGCCCCTCGTAAATCACCTTAACCAGAAATTTGCAGATGTTTATACTCCCCAGCAAAAAATCTGCGTTGATGAGTCCCTCATTAATTTTTCTGGCCACCTTGCATTCAATCAGTTTCTTCCCAGCAAGCGTGCCAGATATGGGGTCAAGATGTAGAAGACCTGTGAGATGGCAACAGGCTATACATATAAGTTTCGGATTTACGAGGGAAACGATAGTCATGTGGAGCCCCTCCCCGGATGCCCAGACTACATGGGGAGCAGTGGCAAGATAGTTTGGGACTTGGTGTCATCCTTTTTCTATATGGGGTACCACTTATACGTGGACAATTTTTTTTCAAGCGTGCTATTATTTAGACATTTGTACAATCTTGGAATTGGCACATGTGGCACCGTGTGACCTAATGTCTGCCCACCATTAGAAGTGAGTGGATGCAGGGCGGTATATTCTAATGGTGGGCATACCACACACTTTTTCTGGCAGAGATTTCTTCTCTTTTTTTTCATTCAGCCCACAGGCTGCATACAAAAAAAATAAAAAAGAACATGGCATATATAACCAACAAGGACCAGCGATGTATTGGTACATCACTGCACTTTGAATGGTTATATCAGGATGATGCCTACAGCTGCATCATCCTGGTATCATTCTTTTCAGCCGGCAATTGGCTGTCATGTAAAAGCAATCCTAGTGGCTAATTAGCGGCAGGATTGCTTTTACAAGCAGTGGGAGATGATGCCCCCGCTGCCTTCCACGTGCCATCGGGGGAACCTGAAAATGCAGCCGGTGTTTCTGCCAGATGACCATAGAGCTGATTGGAGACCAGAGTGGTGCCAATCATTTCTATAGTCTAAGAAATCGGAAGCTACGAGCATTTAATCACTTCAGTTTCACAGGATATAAACAGCACCATTTGTAAATTGGGAAAGCATCTGATCACACCGATCCTGGTTTGATTAGTTAATGTAAGGGCAGAGGAGATATCAAGAGTCTGATAGACCCCAGATTTCTCAAAAAAGAATATATGACAATGCCCATTGAAGTTATAAGGGATATTTGCATTCCCTGCGATAACATTAGAAGTGATCAAAAAACAAAAAAAAATGAAAGGGACAGTGTAAAAATAATTTAAAAAATCAAAATAACTTTAAAAAAAGAGAGCAAAAAGCACCCTCGCCCCCCGCGCACGTACGCCTGCATGCGCGAGCGTTGACCCTGTACCGGTATGTAAACAGCGATTGCACCATGCATTTGAGGTATCGCCACGAACATCAGATCAAGGGCATAAATAATTTTAGCACTAGACCTCCTCTGTAAATCTAAAATGGTAGCTTGTAAAGGCTTTTAAAATGTTGCCTATGGATATTAAAAATGTATGCAGTTTGTCACCATTGCATGGGGCATGAGCAGTATTAAAGCATGTCATGTTTGGTATCTATTTACTCGGCATACCCATCATCTTTTATATCTTACCAAATAATTGGCCAATATATTGTGTTTTTGTGCATTAAAAGTAAAAAGTGTATTTTTTTTCAAAACGTTTGAAAAATAGCTGCGCGAGTACTATGTGGCATAAAAAAAATTGCAGCATCCACCATTTTATACACTAGGGCAGGGGTGTCCAAACTATGGCCCTCCAGCTGTTGAAGTACTACAAGTTCCATCATGTCTCTTCCTCTGGGTGTCTTACCTGAGAATGTCAAGAGTCTTGCAAGGCCTCATGGGACTTGCAGTTCCTCAACATCTGGAGGGCCATAGTTTGGACACCCCTGCACTAGGGTGTCTGCTTTAAAAAAATATATAATGTTTGGGGGTTCAAAGTAATTTCCTAGCAAAAAATACAGATTTTTTTTCATGAGAACAAAAAGTGTCAGAAAAGGCTTGGTCTTCAGGTGGTTAGAAGAGTGAATGATGTGTGGCATAAACTTCTAATGCTGGACATAAAATGCCCCCACCCCACAAAACGACCCCTTTTTTGAAAGTAGACACCCCAAACTATTTGCTGAGAGGCATGTTGAACCAATAGAAGAATTTATTTTGTTGGCATATTTTGCTGGCTGATAGCTAAAAAGAGTGGGAAATTTGAGTGGAGAGTGAAAACGTTTTACTATTGACTGCTGGTGCTTGCAGTTGTTTTATTTTCTTCTTTGTGTCTTGCTAAAAGCTTTTACTTTTTTAAATCACTTTTTCTGTCACTTTTTAAATAGCATTTTTTTTGTTCTTCCTTTCCTTGTCTTCCTTCAGTTTGCTAATTAAGGTGAGGGGTTAATTGGTCTAAGGTGATACAGGTCCTATATAACTTGCTGTAGATCTCACTCTGAGCTTGCCTGTATTTTGCTTGCCAGACCTTTGACCAAGTGGACATTTGATAAGTGGAGTTAAAAAACTGGAGTGGAAAACAGGAGATTATAACAGGAGTCTACTAACCTGACAACTGATATTTCCTGTTAATATTGTAACTGGGATAATGTGTGTTAGCGGGGTGGAAGGTTTTGTGCAGTGCACAGTGTGCCGCATGTATGGAGCAACAGCTCCAGGATGGAGACCGCTCTGACAGATGTGAGCTGGTTTCCTTCCTGGAAGCTCACGTTAGAGATCTGGAAAAGCAAGTTGCAACACTGGGCAGAACCGACAACCTTGAAAGGGGTCTTCTGTTCTCTAAGTAGGTAACTAATGGGATTGATGTGGAGGGCGGAGGAGCTAATCAGGATTATCAGGTAGGAAGATGGGTTACAGTAACGAGAGGGAGGGGTAGAGGCTCACAGAAAAGGAAGGCCGGCCCTGGGTTTGCACACCCAAACAGATTTGCCAAGTTGGGTGAAGATGTGGGGGTGGCAAGCTCAGGGGTGGCAGCCATGGATGTTACTGCTATCCCTTACAGCTGGGAGGGCAGACCATCTGGTAGGAAAGCCTAGACAGCTGGTGGTAGTAGGGGATTCTATAATCAAAAGGACTGATAGAATAATTTTTCGCCAGGATCGCCTCAACCGAATGGTTTGCTGTCTCCCTGGTGCCAGGGTTCAGCATGCGGTAGACTGGGTTGATAAATTACTGGGAGGGGTTGGGCATGGCCAAGCTGTCTTGGTTCATGTTGGAACCAATGACAGAATACATGGAAGGTGGAGGCTCCTTAAGAATCAATTTAAAGAACTAGGCTGCAAGTTGAAGGGAAGGACCTCCAAGGTGATATTCTCTGAAATAATACCTGTGCCATGCACAACACAGGAAATACAGCGGCAGATTAGAGAACTCAATGCATGGCTGAAGACCTGGTGTAAGAGGGAAGGATTTGGGTTTATAGAGCACTGGGCTGACTTTTCATTGGGGTGCAACCTATATGCTAGAGATGGTTTGCACCTAAATGGAAGGGGATCTGCTATGCTGGGGGAGATGTTTATGGGGAGGCTGGAGGAGTTTTTAAACTAGGATCGAGGAGGGAGGGAGAATTAGATTATAACGGGTTAGACAGATCAGACAGGGGTCAGTACTTATTGGTGGTTGGAATGGGGAAAGATGGGGGGAAGGCTATGGCAGATAAGAAGGCTCCCATGTTAGAAACAACCATTGGACTTGGTACCATTTGTATGAAAAAAAAAATATGCAAAATATGTGTGAACAAGGTGTCAATGGATTAAAGTGTTCGTTCACCAATGCCAGAAATCTGCCAAGCACTATAGGTGAGTTGGAAGCTTTGGTGCGTGAAGAGAACTAGGATTTAATTGGTATTGCTGAATCTTGGCTTCATTCCTCACATGACTGGGCCATTAATATTCCTGGCTATGTTCTCTTTCGGAGAGACGGGGAAATAAGAAAGCTGGTGGTGTCTGTCTCTATGTGAGAAGTGATCTCAGAGTGTGAAAGAGGACCTAGTTGATGGAGAGTGTGATGAGGCTGAAGTATTATGGGTGGAACTGCACATGGGGGGTGTACTACAAAGGTAATCATTGGAGTTTGTTATAGGCCTCCCAGTGTTAATGAGGAAGTGGAGACTCAGCTCCTTGCACAGATCGAAAGGGCTGCAAGGGCTGGGACAGTGATAATAATGGGGGATTTTAACTACCCCGAAATTGACTGGAGTAATGATACTGTAGGAACATTTAAAGGGCAAACATTTATAAACCTACTACAGGACAATTTTATGATACAGTTCATAGAGGCCCCTACCAGGAATGATGCTCTGCTGGACCTGGTAATCTCAAACCATGCAGAGCTTATTACGAATGTCCATATAAAAGAACATCTGGGTAGCAGTGACCATAACATTATTATACAGGATTTATATAGCGCCAACAGTTTGCTCAGCGCATTACAATATAATGGGAAACAATACAGCAACAATACAGTTCAATACAAGAGGGAAAGGAAGGCCCTGCTCCTTGGAGCTTACAATCTAGGAGGGAGGGGCTACTGGTACAACTGTGGGGGATGGACTGGTTGGAAGAGTAGAAGATTCCATTATTAGCTGAGGGCAGGATAGGCTTCCTTGAAGAGAGAGGTTTTCAGAGATCCTAAAAGTGAGCAGAGTAGGCGATAGTCTGACAAATTTGGGTAGAGAGTTCCAGAGGATGGGAGAAGCTCTGGAAAAGTCCTGGAGATGAGCATGGGAGGAGGAGACAAGGGAGCTAGAGAGCAAGAGGTCTTGCGAGGAGCAGAGAGCATGGTTTGGGTGATATTTAGAGACAAGATTGTTGATGTAATTTGGGGCAGAGTTATAAAAAATCCAGTATCTATACCGCCATTTGTAGATGCTATAACTTTCACGTAAACTGATTCATTTACACGTATTGGGATTTTTTTCTAACAAAGACATGGAGCAGAATATATTTTGGCTGAAATTTATGACGAAATTTGATTTTTACATTTTTTTTATTGGACGTGTTTAATAGCAAAAAGTCAAAAATATTATTTTCATTTTTCAAAATTGGTCTTTTTTTGTTTAAAATGAAAAATAAAATAAAAAACACACAGGTGATCAAACACCACCGAAAGAAAGCTTTATTTGTGGGAAAAAAACAGCATAAATTTCATTTGGGTGCAGCGTTGCATGATTGCACAATTGTCAGTTAAAGTAATGCAGCCCCGTATCGCAAAAAATGGCCTGGTCAGTAAACGGGGGAAATCCTCTGGAGGGCGAGGGGTTAACTACCAACAAATAATGAGCGACAGACTAAAGAATCTAGCCAGACTTGAAAACGACATCAAAGCTGAGATGATAAAGGGGAACACAAAGCAGAATCGAGGCAAAAGTCACAAATGTCCATTCTTACCTGAATCACTATTTTCACACAACTTCTGTTTAATCTCCATCTTTATTAACACATCGGAATGGTCTTCAGAAACTGAAGAATACATGGTGATCATATCACCCGTTTAGTACAGCTTGGATCTCACCTGGCTCCTGGTAATAATCTGTGATACCTACCCTAGTTGTTCCATTTAAGGTGATACCTATCCCTTTTCCTGACATACTCTGGATTAACAGGTCTTCTTCCTAGACTGCCTTCCCTTTCTGCACATTTAATATACTATTTGTAAACAAATTTACTAATAAAGCATGATATAAATCAGGACTTGTCACCGTCATAGCAATTATGGGCTTATGACGCACAGTAGGGGGAATCGTAGTACATATCCAACAGTCTGAGAGATTAAATTGGTTAGAGATCACCTCATGCATTTGAATCCTCCTAATCAGAAAGGTTTGGCTTTCCACATTCATCGGGCCTAGGATTAGTATCATCAGGACACCCTGCCATGCTCTCATCTTCCTCTTCCACAGATGACTTTATTCTGAAACTGAAAGGGACACAATTAATGTTTTTCCTAAGCACCGCCTGCCAAGATCAGGGGCCCCCTCCGAGGCCTCATCCCTTAAACTAGCCTGGTTGCTCAGGTACCACGGCCTTATGCACGTGTTTGCAATGTGATGCATGCACCCAAGCCTAATTTATACAAAAAAGTGTAGCGCTAAATAAATACTCAATAAAAATATTAAATAATAAACAATATAGTGACACACTCAATCCCCTTAAAAACACACAAAAAAGGGATAACACACAAATTGTGCAACACGTGACTTCCCACTAAGGGAATATAGCAAGTGCAAGTGGTAAATACTCCAATAGTGACTCACACAAAATTGCAACCGTGACTCTCACAAAAAAAACAATATAAACCTCAAAAACAGTCCACATATAGTGCATATATATACACTATATATAATCCGATGAAAGTGCTCCAATTCAACTGTCATGCAAGTGACTGTGTATAATCCGTGATCAATCCTTCAGTGACCTGAGTGGCCCCTCACCTCCTTGTCTCGACCCCACAGGGTCAGCTCGCTCAAAGGAAAACACCAATCCTGATAAGGGCAGGTTCCTCACAGGCTCCCCTCAAGGAAATGAACGCTCCTCATTCCAAGCCTCCATACAGTATAGTAATACACTCCCCAGATCAGAACTAAAAGAGAATTGAGATAAAGATCTGTTCCTGGGCAGCCACAGATGTCAGTCGCTTCAGACGACCTTTGCTTAGCCTTGTAGAACCTGAGGATCTCTGTAAAAGCCGGAAATCACTGTAGTAGACCCCGCTATTCCACCGATCTCCACTATCTTCTGGGTCTCGTGCTGAGCAGCTGACCTGCTACAATCTGTCTAGAAACATGCGTGCAGTGTTGTCGTCTCCTTTCCTGGGAGTGAAATCCCGCCATGTCACCAGCTTTACCTCATGACGAGCCTCTGGTGAGGATTGTAGCAGGTCAGCTGCTCAGCACGGGACCCAGAAGATAGTGGAGATCAGTGGAATAGCGGGGTCTACTACATTGATTTCCGGCTTTTACAGAGATCCTCAGGTTCTACAAGGCTAAGCAAAGGTCGTCTGAAGCGACTGACATCTGTGGCTGCCCAGGAACAGATCTTTATCTCAATTCTCTTTTTCCCCCCGCTCCCTGTTTCCACTGGAGGCTTCTCTTAGGTGCAGAGGCAGCTGCTGCATATGGGGGTGGGTGGCTACTACTAGTGACCTCACTACTGCCGGGAGACACTTCCTCTATTGCTGGCCTGCTAGGGTCCCGTATGAGTGTTTTTGCTAGCAAGTGGGTACTCATTATCAATTCCTCTGATGTCACCCTCTTTTTCCAACTCTTGGCACCACTGCCAGTAAGAGTTTTGCTGACTTATTGTAAGATCCACTATTCCATCGTGCCCAAGCTGCCATTTCATTTGGGGCTGTCATTTTACTTTTAAAGTTATGATGTAAGGCTGTCCAAGCATGAATATCATGTTTCTTGGATTGGTATGGGGTTGTCTGTGATCTGTGTCAGTTTGCACCATTTCTTTCAAAATTTTATTACCCACTTGCCATAATGATTTCTTAACTCTTGGCAAGGAGTCAAAGAGGGTCCCTTAATTTTAGTTCCTCCCCCCATTGATTTCCCATTTTTGAAATCCCTGGGTATTTATATCTATCCCTTTTCCTCTTCAGAATTGATTAGGCAGAAACCTGGCCAAGGCTTCTCCTTATTTTTACACCACATTCTTCTCCTAGAAGGTGTTTCTTTCCTGCCCCCAGGACAGGACACTCTTCTTTGCACCTTCTTTCCCTCACAATAAAGGTACGCTTTCACCCCCAGACGGTGAACTAAAAAGGCTGGCTATTCGGGTTACCTGGATCAACCACTAAGTAGTTTATGCTCCCAGAAACCCCACTTCTCCCCTGCTGCTACCACTTACTTGGGGTAGTCTTACGCACCCACAGTCACCCTCTCTAGTGTACTGAGACTATCACCCAGAATAGGGAGGTAAGCCTATCTTATTTCTGGAAGCTATTACCATTTACTCCCCTTTTATCCTTGGCACAAACTCACACCTTTCCTCATAAAAGGAACTTAAGATCACAGACAGTGAAACCCCTTTGCCTATCTCTCCAGATTTTCAACCCCAAAATGAAAATAAATACAATACAGTAACATATAAAAAAATGCTTCAACTATAACCCCCAACCTATCACATGTATCATGGGCTACTATGTGATTGCAATTCTGGGTTAAATTGGATGGATTCATGGACAATGCTCTGCAACATCACATATTCCCCAGTCTCCCCATCAGTGACTTAATCAGGGTCACAGACACGAGGTGCAGTTAATTGTTGCTTATATACAAAAATTGTCAATAGAATCCAAGCAATTGCTCCCCATACAACCATTAAAATTTCAAAGATATACAAGGGAGTATGACATTTATTCAGTGTATTATTCATTTAAAATTTCCACCATTAAACTTCTACTTACCTTCCCTGTTGACAAAACAAAGTTATAGACCTCTTATTTACTAACGTTTAGGACATTGCCAAGTGTTATTTTCGCTTAGATTAGTACATTCCTTGCAAGCTGCCAAGGTCTCCGTATCAGCACAACCAGTTTCCTGGCTTTCATCCAGCAATAAACCGGGTCTGCCCAACCAAAGACACTTGGCTTTTGCAGTTAGTTTATGTTAACACTTAAGAAAACAAAGTTAAGAAAATATAGATCACAGATAGGTATATACAGGGGTGGACTGACCATTTGAAAACTCGGGCACTGCTGAGGAACCCGGGGTCAGTAGGGGCCCCATGAGATGCCCCTGGTAACTTTTTCATAGGCTTTTTTGAGTTTGGGCAAGGACACAGGGGCCCCATGATCCCCTATTGCCCGGGGGCCCCATGAGTTGTCAGTCCGTCCCTGGGTATATAGGAAAGGACAGAGATGGCAAAGGATCCTAAGCAGGCTGTCACTGAGAGCCCCGGGTCACTGGCTGTCACTGAGAGCCCCAGGTCCCGTTCTAACGATCGGGACCTGGGACTCCCGATTCCGGGTCACGTGATCACTGTGATAGCCTCTGATTGGCTATCACAGTGATCAGTCACTGTGCAGCCCGGCCCCCTTGTTTTCTCTCTCTCTATGAATGGAGAAGAGAGATACATTGTATCTCTCTAACTCCTGACATAGAGAGATGAAAAAAATGTTTGAAAAAAAAAAAAAAAAGATAAATAAATATTAAAAGAAAAAATAAAGAAAAATACCTAGATCAAGGTTTGACCTAGTTCAGTACCAGGGTTAGTGTTTGGGTCAAGGTCAAAGGTCAGGATTTTAAAAAAATTGGTATCAGTGTCAGTTAGCGTTAATGTCAGTGTCAGTGACAGTATGTTTTATGTAAAAAAAAAAGACAAAAACAAAATGCGCACTATGGTTTCTGGGCTGTACTACGGGTACAAACAACAAATATATGGTATCGCTGCGATTGTCAAGAGCTGGAGAAGTTATTTTGGGTTGTTCTATGGAGGTAGGTTATGGTCGTAACAAGAAACACACAGCTAAATAAAAAAAATATATATATTTTTTTTTACTATTTTGGGCCAATTTTCCTTTGATAATAAAAAAAAATTAGGAGCTATCCATTACCATTTACCACCAAATGAAAGCCCAATTTGTCCTGAAAAAACAAAAACAAAACAACATCCACCTGGATGTACAAAGTAGATGTGATGATATGTACGGTTTTACTAACTTGTGTCAATGTTGCAGAATTGTGCTTAGGCATTTAGATTTGTTTTGCCCTCAGGAGTGAAGGGGTTAATCTTACAGAGTCTGAAAGATTAATGAATTGGCGGCCCGGGGCTCACTGAGGTGGCTCGCCACAACCTGGGAGAAACCTGGGAGCGTCCTTCTGTTTCCTATGAAATTTTACCCGAAGTGACTCAGGTCAGAAGGTGTCACAAGTCAGTGTAGAAATGAAAGTGGAACTTGACAGTAAAGGAATAAAAGGCTGACAGTATGAGAGCGTTGTTTTTTAGTATTTTAGTACTCTGCATTCTATTTATTTGTTATTTTTATCTCTCTCTTTCTCATCTGCTCAGCAAGAGGGTTGCTTACCTCAACCACGTCTTACCCACAATCACTCACACACTCATAGCCCCTCCATTGCAGTCACCAGCTGAAATAGCAATGACCATTCTTCTGCCCATAAGGGCGTATCATCCCTGCTGATTCAGAGACTATACCTGGAACCCATCCACACACAGCAAGGTTAGTTAGAGAATAGCAGCATCCACAAACAAGACAAACAACAAATAATCAATTACAAAATTACAATATTTACATATGTTTTCTCATCTGGGTTCTTTTAATCATGCGTTTATCACTTGCCTCCTCTCCATTCCCCAAGCACAGACAAGTTTTTTCTGTGAGAAATAAGCTCACTTGTTAGGCCTTGCCTGTCTGTAGTTGAGATGTGTGTAGGCTGCAGTGATCCTGGCTTCAGCGATGATCCGAATCAAAGGCACCAATCAGGGGTGGACTGACAACTCATGGGGCCCCCGGGCATTAGGAAATCATGGGGCCCCTGTGTCCTCACCCACACTCAAACCACACCTAAATAAGCCTATGAAAGGTACCAGGAGCATCTCATGGGGCCCCCTACTGACTCTGGCTAAATGGTCAGTCCGCCCCTGGCACCAATAAATGTTTTGGGAATTTCACAGCTTTAAACCTGAAATAAGCAACCTTGCAAATGAGAGCTCCAAATCATATTTCTGGCACGCTTGCTGGGGAGAATTTGTTTGAATGCAAGACGGCCAGTAAAATTAAATGAGGGAATCAACTCAGATTTTTTGCTGTTGAGTATAGACATCTGCAAATTTTTGGTTAAGGTGATTTATGAGGGGTTGAATTTTGTGGAGCCGGTCAAATTCAGGGTCACCCCGAGGAGGACAGTGTATTGTCTTTGAAATGCATAAAACTCATTATACTCTCATATCTATGCCTGGCCATGGCAGCAGAGAACACGAGCATATGATGAATCGGGTCTGCGGACCAATACAACCGCAATTCATTTTTTTTTTTAGTAATGCCCATACTGAGGGTAAGGTCCAACACAAATTTAAATTGGGAAACCGTAATGAGTTTTGGTCTGGAAAGGTTTGAATTTGGGTTGACAGAAATAAATTGTTGTGCATATAAATTGCTTTGATCCGCAATCAATGCATACAGATCTTCTGTGAAAAAAAGCTTCGAAAAACCAAGGGGAGTAGTTAAATTTGCTGTTTCCACCTGAATTCTGGGTTGGTCAGTGAATGGGGAAAGTACGGGTGCTGCAAAATTTGTGGGCTGCCAATCGGGATATGTGAAAGACCAGGATGTACTAGGCTGCTGGTGCTTGCCAGTTCACCAAAAGGTAGCATGGCACTAGTACTGGCACTCTGCTGCATATGAGAGTCATCAAAATTTACAGACAAGTGCTAACAGAGATCAGGCCTGATTCTGCGAATACTGCAGTCTTGTGTGCAATGTATCAAGTGACAGTGACCTACTGACACTGCACTTTGCTGGGGGAGAAGGGGGGGGGGGTAAGCGTAGGGGCTAAAGGCAGGTGTTGGCAGGTTCCAGGGCTGATCCCGCTAATGCTGAGTTTTTGGGGACGCTATACTAATGTGAAAGCTGGTATAATGCTGATCTGATCAAAGATATTGATCCGTTCAGACACTATGCTAGCAATGGAGGTTTATTGTGTATGAGCATGCTCCTGGCAATCAAGGGGTTAAATGTGATGACTGGTGTACTGACGGGCAATCGGACGCTATCTGTGAGGGGCGTGAAAACCACGGGAGCGCGAATCACGTTTACTTTTTGCTATAAAACATGTCCAGTAAAAACATTTAAAAATCAAATTTCGTCCTAAATTTAGGCCAAAATGTATTCTGCTCCATGTCTTTGCTACAAAAAATTCCTATACAATTAGTTTACGTGAAAGTTATAGTGTTTACAAATGGCGGTATATATACTGGATTTTTTTTAATAATAGTAATGGCGGCGATCAGCGACATATAGCGGGACTGCGGTGGACATTCTGATACTGGGGGGAACTGACTTGGGGTCACTGATATCCCCAGTGACACCAATACAGTGATCAGTGCAAAAAAACTGACACTGTGCTAATGGCACTCGGGAGGAAGGGGTTAACATTTGTAGGCAATCAAAGGGTTAACTGTGTAAGAGGAGTGTTTCACTGAGGTGTGTGCTTCACTGTAAGCACACTGATCTGGAAGGCTGAGCTCAGCAATTCAGATCAGTGTGCTCAAACTGACAGAGGAGAAAACAATGCAGCCATGCTCCCTGTCAGTGTTTGCTGGTAATCGCTGGCCGGGACCCTGTGGTTGACACCCGTGGCTGCTATTGGTGCCGCGGTTAGGGCGGCCACGTGCCTCACGTGTGCCCCCCTACCCCGAAATGCAGGATGACATTTATAAACATGATCCTGTGCACAGGGACCGCCTTGCTGCAGTATATGTACTGTGGGCGGTCCTCTAGTGGTTAAAATTATGGCGGACATCATCCGAGTGGCTCGGACAAAGGACACCATTTTGTTTAATGGCAATCCAGTTATGCTTTTACCAGATCTGTCCAAGCTCACCCTGGATATGCACAGAGCTTTGAAGCCACTCATGGGAGTCCTACAGGCCAAAAAGTTCAAGTACCACTGGGGATTTCCCTTTCAGCTTTCTGCATCCCATGAAGGCAAATCTGCAATCTTTCTCTCAATGGGTGACCTGGCTAATTTTCTGGGAACTTTTGAACTTCCTCAAATCGCTATTCCGGATTAGCCTATAAAAAGCGATACACCTGGCCTGCCTTTATCCACTGGGTGGCAGACCCATCCCAAGAAGAAACACCCTCGATCCAATGCATCTAAATCACCTGCTGGTTGATCTGAGCAAGACTTCTTGGAGTAAAGATCGGGTTTCTTCCCCTCTGGTGTTTACGCCATCTTTGGCTTCGGCCTTCCCTCAATTTGCTGACCTCTCATTATATTACCATGTTTGCTTGTATCATTATCTGTTTATTTGGTTATTGTCGGTTACTACTACTGTTTTTATCAGCTGTGAGATGCTGGATAGAGCTTAAATTATTATATGCTGACAGTAGCATCCCTGACGTTTTGTCTATGGGGACCATGGATTAAGCCCCTATCCCCTACTCATTTCAAGGCAATTGTTTTGGAATGCTACTGTTAAAATTATGAAACTCTTATCCCCGAGCTGGGCGAGCCACTCTGTGCGTTGCCCATGACTCCCACTGTAGGGTTTACAGCATCCATACTGGCTCCGGTGATTGGTTTTTTCTTAGCTTCACATCCTCTTGGCTTTTTGGCCTTACATGTTATTGCTACTTCTTTATGGCCTTTAAGAGGCAAAGTTTCCTCATGTTACTACTTCTTCCATTTATGTCGGCTTACTTGTTATTATACGGAACCCTACTCAATGGTCCCTTCTCCTTTTGTTGGAATATTGTCATTGCTCATCTCATGCTAAATGGAACTTGTGGGCCACAAACACAACTGGAGCTGACACTCCTCCCCCTTTCTTTATTTCCTCCCTGCTCCTTCCCTTCTTTTGCTCCCTTCTTTCTCTTTTCTTCTCGGGTACTGGCATGAACATCCCTATTCTTATCGTTACTTCACCCCTATCCTGAGATTATGGCATCCCTGTCGCCTTTGAAAGTTTCTTCTCTCAATTGTAGAGGTTTTAATACGCCTGAAAAAAGGAGACAAATCCTTTATCATTTTCATAAACCCCACTCCCAAATTTTATTTTTACCAGAGACTAACTTTCGACCTGACAAAGAGCCCTGTATACAAAACAAATTCCATACTACATGGTTTCACAGAACTAACCCCCTGGCTAATTCTGAAGGTGTGTTTATTGTATTCAACTATTTTACCCCTGAAGTGTTGGAGTCATTCTTGGAATCTAAAGGTCAGTATATATTCTTGAATTTAAGATACAGTGTCTCCCAGAAGTGAGTCCACCCCTCACATTTTTGTACATATTTGATTCTCTTTTTTGATGTAACAACACTGAAGAAATGACACTTTGCTACAATGTGACATAGTGAGTGTACAGCTTGTATAACATGTAAATTTGTTGTCCCCTCAAAATAACTCAACCCACCGCCATTAATGTCTAAACCGCTGGCAACAAAAGTGAGTCCCCCCCTAAGTGAAAATGTCCAAATTGGGCCCAATTAGCCATTTTCCCTCCTCAGTGTCATGTGACTCGTTAGTGTTACAAGGTCTCAGGTGTGAATGGGGAGCAGGTGTGTTACATTTGGTGTTATCGCTCTCACTCTCTCATACTGGTCACTGGAAGTTCAACATGGCACCTTATGGCAAAGAACTCTCTGAGAATCTGAAAAAAAGAATTGTTGCTCTACATAAGGCTAGTCCTAGGCTATAAGAAGATTGCCAAGACCCTGAAACTGAGCTGCAGCACGGTGGCCAAGACCATACAGCGTTTTAACAGGACAGGTTCCACTCAGAACAGGCCTTGACATGGTTAACCAAGGAAAGATGAGTGCATGTGCTGAGCGTCATATCCGAAGGTTGTCTTTGGGAAATAGACATATGAGTGCTGCCAGCATTGCTGCAGAGGTTGAAGGGGTGGGGGGGTCAGCCTGTCAGTGCTCGGACCATATGCCGCACACTGTATCAAATTGGTCTGCATGGCTGTCATCCCAGAAGGAAGCCTCTTCTAAAGATGATGCATAAGAAAACCCGCAAACAGTTTGCTGAAGACAAGCAGACTAAGGACATGGATTACTGGAACCATCTCCTGTGGTCTGATGAGACCAAGATAAACTGATTTGGTTCAGATGGTGTCAAGAGTGTGTGGCGGCAACCAGGAGGAGGAGTACAAAGACAAGTGTGTCTTGCCTACAGTCAAGCATGGTGGTGGGAGTGTTATGGTCTGGGCTACATGAGTGCTGCCAGCACTGGGGAGCTACAGTTCATTGAGGGAACCATGAATGCCAACATGTACTGTGACATACTGAAGCAGAGCATGATCCCCTCCCTTCGGAGACTGGGCCGCAGGGCAGTATTCCAACATAACGACCCCAAACACAACTCCAAGATGACCACTGCCTTGCTAAAGAAGTTGTGGGTAAAGGTGATGGACTGGCCAAGCATGTCTACAGACCTAAACCCTTTTGAGCATCTGTGGGGCATCCTCAAATGGAAGGTGGAGGACAGGAAGGTCTCTAACATCCACCAGCTCCGTGATGTTGTCATGGAGAAGTGGAAGAGGACTTCAGTGGCAACCGGTGAAGCTCTGGTGAACTCCATGCCCAAGAGGGTTAAGGCCGCGCTGGAAAATAATGGCGTCCACACAAAATATTGACACTTTGGGCCCAATTTAGACCTTGTCACTTAGGGGTGGACTCATTTTTTTGCCAGCGGTTTAGACATTAATGGCGGTGTGTGTTATTTTGAGGGGACAGCAAATTTACATGTTATACAAGCTGTACACTGACTACGTCACATTGTACAAAAGTGCAATTTCTTCAGTGTTGTCACATGAAAAGATATAATAAAATATTTACAAAAGTGTGAGTGGTGGACTCTCTTCTGTGAAATACTGTATATGCAATCTATTTTTACACTTGTTAATATTTACTCCCCTAACCAGAAGCAGCTATGCTTCCTCTCTTTGGTGATAACGCGCCTGGAGTCTTTTAGTATGCGTAATCTGATTGTAGGGGGAGATTTCAATGTTCCTTTGGTCCCGAGATTAGATTCTTCTATGGGTAAGTCTTCGTTATCTCCCTCTGTTTTAACTAAGATTTGCTCTGTGCTCTCCAAACTTTCTTTAGTGGATGCCTGGCGCACTTTACACCCGTCAGAGAAGGACTACTCATATTACTCAGCAACTCATACCTCCTATAGTAGGATAGACTACCTTTTTGTCTCTCAGTCGCTCTTGGATTTTGATATTTCCTCCTCAATAGGCCTCAGGATCTGGTCGGATCATGCCCCTGTGCATCTTGGTATTGGCCATCTCCCCCACACCACTTGTTGATTCTCCTGGAGACTAAATGATAATCTTTTGAAAGACCTGGTTTGAAATCACGCTATCTCTCAGGCCATTGTTAGAAATCACATTTCAGATCAGACACATCCCATGACTAAGTGGAAGGCACTTAAATGTGTCCTACGAGGTATCTTTATTCAGCATGGTTCTAGACTTAAACGAGAACGTTCGTCTGACATTCACCGCTTACTATCATTAATTTCTGATATAGAATCTACCCACAATCACACTCTGAATCCTGATACCCTAGTGGCTCTATCCAATGCTCGTAGGGACCTCCCGAGGGACTCTATAATCTTCCTCCGCCACGACAGTCTGTATCCACCTCCCTGGATTGCACTGATTTATTTTCTTGCATTCAGGAAACCGCATTACCCACTATTTCTCCAGCTGACATTCAGCACCTTGAGGCTCCTTTTCAGGTCGCGGAGATCTTGAGTGCCATACAGGGCCTTACGACTGAGAAAAGTCGGGGTCCGGACAGCTTTACTCTTCATTTCTATAAGGCCTTTGCTTGACATTTAGCTCCACTTTTGGTTAACGCATTCGAAGCCATAGATATATTTCACCCGTTCTCCTCTTCAACTTCTTCAAGCTCAGATAGCGGTGATTCCGAAACTGGGGAAGGATCTGTCCCTTTGTAGTAACTATAGGCCGATCTCGCTGTTAAATATTGACTTAAGACTTTTCGCTAGAGTTTTAGCGACTTCAATTTCACCTTTGTTGCCTGACATAATTCATTAAGACCAGGTTGGGTTTGTCCCCGCCAGGAAGCCAGGGACACCACCACAAGAACAATTCACCTTATTTCTATGGTCCAGAAGACTCAGATCCCAGCTTGCCTTCTCTCTTGTGACGCAGAGAAGGCCTTCGACAGAGTCAACTAGTCTTTTCTTCGACAGGCCTTGGTAAAAATTGGAGTGGATACAAAAATGTTAGGTCATATCATGTCCCTATATTCTACATCCTTTACACTGTACGGTTTATGGCATCCAAACAGTTTAACATTTCTAATGGCACACGACAGGGCTGCCCCCCTTCTCCACTACTATTTGTAATAGTAATTGAACACTTAGCCCAAGATATATGCAATTATAACTCTTCTTATATGCGCATGACCTTTTATTATACATTACGCAATGAGAGAGAGAGAGGTTGAGAAGACACAAAAAAAGAGAGGAGAAAAAAATAAAGACTAAGCAGTGCTCCATCACCTCCCTGGTCACCTCAATGTTCTCTGGTGACCTAGGTGAATTGGACCGGTGGGGGGGTCCAGTGTGAGCTGTGTGCCTCCTCCTCCTCCCCCCTCTGTTAGACGTAGCTGGCTCCCCTCCCTACACGTGGGTCCAACGAAGCGGGAATCTGCAGAGGAACCAGAACTGGGATAGGTGGGATCCCGGCTGAAAGCACTGCGGGGAGTCTGGGCCTTCTCCGGGAACGAGAGGGCGGTGGCAGCAGCACAGTGCCGGGCACCAGGAAGTCGATGCCATCATCAGACGACAGTCGGTCACAGTGTGGGACTCGGGAGGGTGTGGGACTAATTTCTGTGCCCCCTTAAATCTTGCACCCAGAGTGACCGCCCCAGCTGCCCCTCCCCCCCACACTACACCACTGATTACAGCAAAACAAAACACTTAAAACCCTCAGCTTATTTGTCCCTGAAGTTTATAGGTTCAAAGTCTAAAAAATGGAAATCGCAGTTTGTTGTGTATGGGGAAGTGTAGTCGTAGACCGATCAGGGTGCCCATGCTGGCCCATGTCCACAGCCAAAAGTGCCTACAATGGCCATGTGAGCATCTGAACTGGGCCACGGAGCAATGGAAAAAGGTGGCCTGGTCTGATGAATCACGTTTTCTTTTACATCATGTGGATGGCCGGGTGTGTGTGTCACTTACCTGTGGAAGAGATGACGCCAGGATGCAGTATGGGAAAAAGGCAAGCTGGCGGAGGCAATGTGATGCTTTGGGCAATGTTCTGCTGGGAATGCTTGGGACCTGCCATTCATGTGATGTTACTTGACCCCGTACCACCTACCTAAACATTGTTAGTGATCAAGCACACCCCTTGATGGAAATGGTATTCCTTGATGGCAGTGATAATGCACCCTGCCACACTGCAAAACCACACTGCAAAAATGGCTCAAGAGTGGTTGGAGGAACGCAACGAGTTTGAGGTGTTTACTTGTCCTCCTAATTTGCCATATCTCAGTCCATTGAGCATCTGTGGGATGTGCTGGAAAAACAAGTCAGATCCATGGAGGCTGCTCCTCCCAATTTACAGGACTTTAAGGATCTGCTACTGACGGCTTGGTTCCAGACACCACAACGTACGTTCAGAGGTCTAGTGGCCTCTATGCCTCAACAGGACAGAGCTGTTGTCACAGCCAGTGTTCTGGAGCTGACTCCCACAAAATGTTCGTAATCTGTGGGCGGGGTCTGAACTAACACTGACATTATACTGTGAACAATGTGTCTGTTTATGTATCATTGGTCTAGATCAGCCTTTCTCAACCTTTTCAATGCAGAGGAACCCTTGACATAACTTTGCGGTCTCAGGGAACCCCTCCTAAAAATGACTTTATCTACAATTCATGATACATCAGATAGTCAGAGGGAAGAATGCTCCTCACACTTGTGGTCATTGGGAAGAATTACCCCCTTACAGATGGCTAAAAATGATCAATGGTGTCAGTAGGAACTTATCTCAGAGGCAAAAATTGCTCAAGGAACCCCTGGCAACCTCTGGAGGAACCCTGTAGTTCCATGAAACCCTGGTTGAGAAACTCTGTTCTAGATCCAAAACCTTTCCTTAGTTGCACTTACTTCCCAGCAACACATTCGGTTTTCATGCTACATTGTTGTAATCCAGCTCAATATTTGGTTTGATACCTCATCCCCTGTACAAGCCCCATGTATTCTGCACAATCCACACTTGTCTGCATACATCTGGGTTAACCATTTCAATACCGGGTACCAGGGGCGGACTGACCATTTGGAAACTCGGGCACTGCCCGAGGGTCCAGGGTCAGTAGGGGGCCCCATGAGATGCCCCTGGTACCTTTTTCATAGGCTTTTTTGAGTTTGGGCAAGGACACAGGGGCCCCATGATCCCCTGTTGCCCGGGGGCCCCATGAGTTGTCAGTCCGCCCCTGCCGGGTACTTCCACCCCCTTCCTGCCCCTGCCAATGTTCAGCTTTCAGCGCTGTCGCACTTTGACAATTTTGCAGTCATGCAACACTGTACCCAAACTAAATTTTTATAATTTTTTTAGACAAATAGAGCTTTCTTTTGGTGGTATTTGATCACCACTGGGGGGGGGGGGTGTTATTTTTTGCTATACAAACTAAAAAAGACAAAAACTGTTTGAAAAAAAGTTATTCTTAGTTTCTGTTATAAAGTTTTGTAAATAAGTAAGTAATGTTTCTCCTTCACTGATGGGCACTGATGAGGAGTCACTAATGGACACTGATAGGCTGCACTGATGGTCACTGATGAGGCCGCACTGATAGGTGGCACTGATGGGCACTGTTAGGTGCCACTGATGGGCACTGTTAGGCAGCACTGATGGGCGGCACTGATGGGCACTGTTAGGCGGCAATGGGCATTGATAGGCAGCTCTGATGGGCACTGATAGGCGGCACTGATGGGCATTGTTAAGCGGCACTGATAGGCGGCACTGATGGGCATTGATAGGCAGCACTAATGGGCACTGTTAGGTGGCACTGATAGGTGGCACTGGTTCAACTGATGGGCACTGATTGCCAGCACTGATTGCCAGCACAGATGGGCACTGATGGGCACTATTAACCACACTGATGGGGCTACACTGATGACCTGTGCCCTGATGATCAGTGTAGATGTCCCATCCTCAGCATTGTGTAAAAAGGCTGTTTGATCCTGTCTTCTCTGATCTGCCCCTTTTTCAAGCGACCACCTCTTATCTTCTGATAAGACAGACTGAATTGTAGGCATTTTGCACATGCTCAGTTTGGTGTGTATTGCAAGAGAGGGTTTTTTTTCTTGGCAGAGTGCATGTGATCAGCACAGGGCAAATCAGCACTGTCTAGATAGAGGGTCAGGGGTTCTGTATCCTCCTAGAGCAGAAAGAAAACTCCTACAAAATTTAGCTAGTGCTCTGCTGGATATTGATAGAAGTCACAAGACTGCTATATACTGCTGATGAGAAATGGGATTTAGCAGTTTATATTTACTAAAATAATTGCATTTCCATGTTCTGTGTACTGTGGAAGAGCTGATATAGTGAATGCAGGGTTCGGGGAGAGCAGATATAGTGAATGCAGGGTCTGGGGAGACAAGATATAGTGAATGCAGGGTCCGGGGAGACCAGATATAGTGAATGCGGGGTCCAGGGAGACCAGATATAGTGAATGCAGGGTCTGGGGAGACCGGATATAGTGAATGCGGGGTCCAGGGAGACCAGATATAGTGAATGCAGGGTCTGGGGAGAGCAGATATAGTGAATGCAGGGTCTGGGGAGACAAGATATAGTGAATGCAGGGTCCAGGGAGACCAGATATAGTGAATGCAGGGTCCGGGGAGACCGGATATAGTGAATGCGGGGTCCAGGGAGACCAGATATAGTGAATGCAGGGTCTGGGGAGAGCGGATATAGTGAATGCGGGGTCCGGGGAGACCAGATATAGTGAATGCAGGGTCTGGAGAGACCGGATATAGCGAATGCAGGGTCCGGGGAGAGCGGATATAGTGAATGCAGGGTCCGGGGAGACCGGATATAGTGAATGCGGGGTCCGGGGAGAGCGGATATAGTGAATGCAGGGTCCGGGGAGACCGGATATAGTGAATGCAGGGTCCGGGGAGACTAGATATAGCGAATGCAGGGTCCGGGGAGACCGGATATAGTGAATGCAGGGTCCGGGGAGACCGGATATAGTGAATGCGGGGTCCGGGGAGAGCGGATATAGTGAATGCAGGGTCTTGTCAGACCAGATATAGTGAATGCGGGGTCTGGGGAGAGCGGATATAGTGAATGCAGGGTCCTGGGAGACCAGATATAGTGAATGCGGGGTCCGGGGAGACCAGATATAGTGAATGCGGGGTCCGGGGAGAGCAGATATAGTGAATGCAGGGTCTTGTCAGACCAGATATAGTGAATGCGGGGTCTGGGGAGAGCGGATATAGTGAATGCAGGGTCCTGGGAGACCAGTCCAGACACTTTCACCCCCTTCCAGTCCGGACACTTTCCCCCCTTCCAGTCCGGACACTTTCACCCCCTTCCAGTCCGGACACTTTCACCCCGTTCCAGTCCGGACACTTTCATCTCCCTTCCAGTCTGGACACTTTCCCCCCTTCCAGTCCGGACACTTCCCCCCCTTCCAGTCCGGACACTTTCCCCCCCTTCCAGTCCGGACACTTTCACCCCCTTCCAGTCCGGACACTTTCCCCCCTTCCTGTCCGGACACTTTCCCCCCCTTCCAGTCCGGACACTTTCCCCCCCTTCCAGTCCGGACACTTTCCCCCCCTTCCAGTCCGGACACTTTCCCCCCCTTCCAGTCCGAACACTTTCACCCCCTTCCTGTCCGGACACTTTCCCCCCCTTCCAGTCCGGACACTTTCCCCCCCTTCCTGTCCAGGCCAATTTTCAGCTTTCAGCGCTATCACACTTTGAATGACAATTGCGCGGTCATGCAACACTGTACCCATATGAATTTTTTAGCTTTTTTTGAGACAGATAAAGCTTTATTTTGGTGGTATTTATTCACCACTGGGATTTTTATTTTTTTTTGCTATATAAATGAAAAACTCCAAAAATTTTGAAAAAAAAAGTGTTTTTCTTATAAAATGTTGCAAATAATATTTCATCATAAATCTTGGCCAAAATTTATTCTGTTATCTTTTTAGTAAAAAAAATAACCCAAATTAGTTTATAAACAAAAATTATAATTTTTAAACATTTTTGTTTGCATTATTTAATTTTTTTTAATATTATTTATGTTTTTTTGTACATACCACGGTGACACTGTACTACTTGTGGGGGGATGATGATTTTTTTTTACACTGATTGCTTTTACACCCATAAAGGCTGTACAATAATTTCTCCTTCTCTCTGGCTGCATTCTTGCCTCCATTGAGAACTACTGTGTGAGCTGTGATTGGTCACAGCTTGTCACATGGTACAAGGCTGTTGTGAATAGCCCTGTACCATGCGATCTATGTGATCATTCACAGATTTCACACGTGGCAAGCAATGATGTCAGAAAGTGACATCTTGCTTACACCTATTCATGTGATCACTGATTGGCCAATCAGTGATCACATGATCGGGACCTTGCACAGAGGTCCCGTACGACGATCGGTATTCCACTGTGTCCAGAGGACACAGCGGGCACCAGATCGCGGTGCTGCATGCTCCCAGGGAGTGCGCACAAGCAGGGGGTGGGGAGGCTTTTAGAAATGGCCACCCGACCCTGCACTACCACCGTCTGAGCGTTTATATACAACGGCTGAATGGGAGGTGGTTAAGCTATTAAAATCCATTCCCAAAGTGCAAAACAGTGGAGGCGTGTAATTCCAGTGACGAAAAATTGTTCCTTTCACCACACTTCCTGGTTTGCGCAATACTGGAAGTGATGTCACTAGGCTCTGCCCGCGCGTTGCGTCACTGGTCATGTGACTTCCTCAGGGTAAGGAGCCCTGTGACCTGCATCCATTTAAATAGAGCCCTCTCTAAACTTTGGGGGGATAGAGATCTATAAACCCCACTGGAGGGGGAGCAATAGGATCATGAAATTAAGTCAACTTGAATCAAAGTGGATTTTTGAAATGGATACTACAACCCCATAAGGGCATAATATTGAGTTTTTATCTAAATTGCTTTATCAGTGGTTATTAGTGCCCTATTAATATGGAAAGTCCCCCTTTTTCTCTTTTCTCCCCCCCCCCCCGTTTTATACCCCGAGATGTGGTGTTCCCCTTTCTCTTTCTCTTTTTTTTTTTTGGTGCCATATCTCTTCTACACACTAGATGGAGGTATAACATATGATATGTTTACATATATCCTGAGTGCAATATCTTTGGTTGAATCTAGATGGAGACATTTTTATTTACCTATTCATGCAATATATTGTTACTAAGGAGTTACTATTTATTTATTTTCTGTTTTTTAGATTTATTTTTTTAAATTTTAAGCAATATTCTTTACCGATTTGTATATAGAATAGTGGTGTTTTATCTCTGCTCTATTAATGCCGGTGTTAGGCTCCATGTATATGAGCCTACCCTGACTGCTGGCCGTGGGAAAACGCAAAACATGGCAATCGTGGTACCGCGATTTTGCTGCATTTTCCCGTGGTCGGCGGTCAAAACATTCCTATCCTGAACCCATTATTCTGCGTTTAGGAGCTGCTGCATTTAGCTGAGGTTAAACCTTCCTTTCCTGAACTCTGCTAGAAGACTACGTGTACATAGACACACAGGCTTTTATGGAGTTGAGTTTAGGAGCTTCGGCAAAACAAATGCCCAAAACACCTAAACGCAAGTCTTAGGAGCTTTGTTTACGATCACCATGGTTACTTGTTAACCCATTTGGGGCTCTATTTGGGCAGCAGAGTGGCTAAATGGTTAGCACTTCCGCCTGGCAGTACTAGGGTCGTTGGTTCAAATCCCAGCCACAGCACCACCTGCCTGGAGTTTGCATGTTCTCCCTGTGCCTGCGTGGGTTTCCTCCGGGTACTCCGGTTTCCTCCC
The DNA here is from genome assembly GCF_062004578.1 of Staurois parvus. Taxonomy (NCBI): domain Eukaryota; kingdom Metazoa; phylum Chordata; class Amphibia; order Anura; family Ranidae; genus Staurois; species Staurois parvus. The sequence continues at coordinate 535,638 of NW_028318907.1, read as the reverse complement.
ACACGCCAAAGACATGCTGGTGGATGAATTGGCTCCTGTCTAAATTGTCCCTAGTATGTGTATGTATGAATGTGAGTTAGGGACCTTAGATTGTACACTCCTCGGGGGCGGGGACTGATGTGAATGTACAATATATATGTAAAGTGCTGCGTAAATTGATGGGGCTATATAAGTACCTGGAATAAATAAATATTTAAATGGATGCAGGTCACAGGGCCCCCTACCCTGAGGAAGTCACGTGACCAGTGGTGCAACATGTGGGTGGAGCCTAGTGACATCACTTCCGGTATTGCACAAACCAGGAAGTGTGGTGAAAGGAACCATTTTTGTCATTGGAATTACATGCCTTCAGTGGATTTTAATAGCTTAATAAAGGAAATCTTTATTATGGGGTCGCACTATGATTTGTCCTCTGAGCATTATCCATCCTGAAGGGAAGCTGAAATCTGGTCTCTTAAAGGGCCAGTAGCAAGGAAATAGCTACTAAGGGATAGTGGTGGACAAGCAAAATATTTACCAACATTTATAGTGCTTGTGACCTATATGATATATGGGTCAAGGAAGAAGGTGAGTGCATGGCACACTCATTGGTGATGGGAAGCACTTCTGTATATGTTGAATGAAGTGAACACTTTACAGCACTGCTGTGAAGCACGGTGTGTTTTGCTGTAATGTGAGCTCATGGGTTTTGCCCACTCAACCATTTAAATGGTGTTGCACTACGATATACTGTATTTTTCGCTCCAAAACATGCACCTGACCATAAGACGCGTCTAGGTTTTACAGGAGGAAAACAAGGAAAAAATGATTCTGAACCAATGGACTGCAGACACAGTACAGGAGATGACCAGAGACTGCGGACATAGTACAGGAGATGACCAGAGACTGCGGACACAGTACAGGGGATGACCAGAGACTGTGGACACAGTACAGGAGATGACCAGAGACTGCAGACATAGTACAGGGGATGACCAGAGACTGCGGACATGGTACAGGAGATGACCAGAGACTGCGACACGGTACAGGAGATGACCAGAGACTGCGGACATGGTACAGGAGATGACCAGAGACTGCGGACATGGTACAGGAGATGACCAGAGACTGAGGACACGGTACAGGAGATGACCAGAGACTGCGGACACGGTACAGGAGATGACCAGAGACTGCGGACATGGTACAGGGGATGACCAGAGACTGCGGACATGGTACAGGAGATGACCAGAGACTGCGGACATGGTACAGGAGATGACCAGAGACTGCGGACACGGTACAGGAGATGACCAGAGACTGAGGACACGGTACAGGAGATGACCAGAGACTGCGGACACGGTACAGGAGATGACCAGAGACTGCGGACACGGTACAGGAGATGACCAGAGACTGCGGACACGGTACAGGAGATGACCAGAGACTGCGGACACGGTACAGGAGATGACCAGAGACTGCGGACACGGTACAGGAGATGACCAGAGACTGCGGACACGGTACAGGAGATGACCAGAGACTGCGGACACGGTACAGGAGATGACCAGAGACTGCGGACACGGTACAGGAGATGACCAGAGACTGCGGACACGGTACAGGAGATGACCAGAGACTGCGGACACGGTACAGGAGATGACCAGAGACTGCGGACACGGTACAGGAGATGACCAGAGACTGCGGACACGGTACAGGAGATGACCAGAGACTGCGGACACGGTACAGGAGATGACCAGAGACTGCGGACACGGTACAGGAGATGACCAGAGACTGCGGACACGGTACAGGAGATGACCAGAGACTGCGGACACGGTACAGGAGATGACCAGAGACTGCGGACACGGTACAGGAGATGACCAGAGACTGCGGACACGGTACAGGAGATGACCAGAGACTGCGGACACGGTACAGGAGATGACCAGAGACTGCGGACACGGTACAGGAGATGACCAGAGACTGCGGACACGGAACAGGAGATGACCAGAGACTGCGGACACGGAACAGGAGATGACCAGAGACTGCGGACACGGAACAGGAGATGACCAGAGACTGCGGACTTAGTACAGGAGATGACCAGAGACTGCGGACATAGTACAGGGGATGTGGATTTATCTGGCATGGGATTACTGGAGGATTGTTTTTATTTCATTTATATGTCTAGATGAGGAGTTAGCACCCTGCACATTCTTGGTTTATTTACACATTGTTAGAGTCTGTTATAAAAGTTTGTAAACGAGTAATTTGTTTCTTCTTCACTGATGTGCACTAATGAGGTTGCAGTGATGGGCACAGATAGGCTGTATTATACATGGAGATCATATCCCCCCTTATGTATTATACATGGAGATCATATCCCCCCTTATGTATTATACATGGAGATCATATCCCCCCTTATGTATTATACATGGAGATCATATCCCCCCTTATGTATTATACATGGAGATCATATCCCCCCTTATGTATTATACATGGAGATCATATGCCCCCTTAATCTCCTCTTCTCAGTAGAGAATACATTCAGTTCCTCTAATCTTTCCTCATAGCTGATCTCCTCCATGCCTCTTATCAGTTTGGTTGCCCTTCTCTGTACTTTCTCCTGTTCCCCAATGTTCTTTTTGTGAATTGGTGCCCAAATCTGAACTGCATATTCCAGATGAGGTCTTACTAATGATTTGTACCCCGGGGGGGGGGAGGGGGGGATGATATCTCTCTCTGGAGTCTATACCTCTCCTAATACAAGAGAGGATTTTGCTCGCTTTAGAACCCACAGTTTGGCATTGCTGCCATTATTAAACTTTTGATCTACCAGAGCCCCCAGATCCTTCTCCACCATTGACCCCCCCAGATCCTTCTCCACCATTGATCCCCCCAGATCCTTCTCCACCATTGACCCCTCGGATCCTTCTCCACCATTGACCCCCCAGATCCTTCTCCACCATTGACCCCCCCAGTTGTACCCCCCCAGTATGTATGATGCATGCATATTCGTAGCCCCCAAGTGCAGAACCTTACATTTATCAACATTAAACCTCATTGGCCCCATAGTCCCCCAATTACACAGAGCATTGAGGTCGGCTTGTAAGTTGGAGACATCCTGTAAGGACGTTATTCCCCGGCACAGCTTGGTGTCATCTGCAAAGACTGAGATGGGATTTATAATCTCAGACCCCATATTGTTTATAAATATATTAAAAAGTAAGAGTCCCAACACTGAACCTTGGGGTACACCACTGACAACACTGAACCTTGGGGTACACCACTGACAACACTGAACCTTGGGGTACACCACTGACAACACTGAACCGTGGGGTACACCACTGACAACACTGAACCGTGGGGTACACCACTGACAACACTGAACCGTGGGGTACACCACTGACAACACTGAACCGTGGGGTACACCACTGACAACACTGAACCTTGGGGTACACCACTGACAACACTGAACCGTGGGGTACACCACTGACAACACTGAACCTTGGGGTACACCACTGACAACACTGAACCTTGGGGTACCCCACTGACACCCCCGGACCATTCAGAGTATGAATCATTCACCACTACTCTCTGATAGTGATGGGCTGAACACCCCTCTGTTCGGTTCGCGGTCAAATATTCAAACCTACTAAAAGTTTGACCGTGAACTTGGAGCAGGGACAATTTACTGGGCGGTATTTTATCACATCTGAGCATATGGTAAGATACGGTTCAGTTACTGACATCCGGCATGAGTTCTATTATGAAGTCATGCAGTATTTTAGTAGTGAAACATTCATTCATGTTTCAGCTGTCAGTGGGGTTCCCTAAGGGGTTGATCCTCCGCATTGTGTAAAAATGCTGTTTGATTATGTCTTCTCTGATCCTCCCCTTCTTCCTCTTCCCCCCTGATCAGACATATCCTGTGGAGTCACTCTGTACACGCTTAGTTTGATGAGTATTGCTAGAGAGGTTTTTTTTTTTCTTGGAAGAGTGCATGTGATCAGCACAAGGCCAATTGTCACTGCCCAGACAGAGGTCAGGGATTCTGCATCCTCCTAGAGCAGAATGAAAACTCCTCCTACAAGCTTTAACCAGTGCTCTGCTGGACACTGATAGAAGTCACAAGACTGCCATATACTGCTGATGAGAAAATGTATTTAGCAGTTTATATTTACTAAAATAATTGCATATCCATGTTGTGTGTACTGTGGGAGACCAGATATAGTGAATGCAGGGTCCAGGGAGACCAGATATAGTGAATGCAGGGTCCAGGGAGACCCGATATAGTGAATGCGGGGTCCAGGGAGACCCGATATAGTGAATGCAGGGTCCCGGGAGACCGGATATAGTGAATGCAGGGTCCCGGGAGACTGGATATAGTGAATGAGGGGTTCTGGGTAGACCGGATATAGTGAATGCAGGGTCCGGGGAGACCAGATATAGTGAATGCAGGGTCCAGGGAGAGCTGATATAGTGAATGCAGGGTCCAGGGAGACCAGATATAGTGAATACAGGGTCCAAGGAGACCGGATATAGTGAATGCGGGGTCCGGGGAGAGCGGATATAGTGAATATAGGGTCCGGGGAGACCAGATATAGTGAATGCGGGGTCCGGGGAGAGCAGCTATAGTGAATGCAGGGTCCGGGGAGAGTGGATATAGTGAATGTAGGGTCCGGGGAGACCAGATATAGTGAATGCAGGGTCCGGGGAGACCAGATATAGTGAATGCAGGGTCCAGGGAGACCGGATATAGTGAATGCGGGGTCCGGGGAGACCGGATATAGTGAATGCGGGGTCCGGGGAGAGCGGATATAGTGAATGCGGGGTCCGGGGAGAGCAGCTATAGTGAATGCAGGGTCTGGGGAGAGCGGATATAGTGAATGTAGGGTCCGGGGAGACCAGATATAGTGAATGCAGGGTCCGGGGATATCAGATATAGTGAATGTAGGGTCCGGGGATATCAGATATAGTGAATGCAGGGTCCGGGGATATCAGATATAGTGAATGCAGGGTCCGGGGAGACCAGATATAGTGAATGCGGGGTCTGGGGATATCAGATATAGTGAATGCGGGGTCCGGGGAGACCAGATATAGTGAATGCAGGGTCCGGGGAGACCGGATATAGTGAATGCGGGGTCCGGGGAGACCAGATATAGTGAATGCAGGGTCCAGGGTTTAGTAACACTTTAAATGGCTAGAATTGTTACATCGTATCTGTTGCTGCAAAGATATTTCCTATGCTCCTTAGGTCCATCTAGTGGCTATAGTGCAGTATTTTACTAATGCCCATAATAAAAGCACATTACAGTAGTTCCAAAGAGAAAATAGCCTAAAGAACATTTGTTCTGTTTAATCTGCACAGCACAAACATACCTGCAGATTCACCGGCTATGAAAAAGTGTTTATGAATAGACCCCTTGTAGCGGGGTTAGGCAAATGTCAGCCCTTCAGCTGATGTGGAACTACAAGTCCCATTATGCCTCTGGGAGTCATGCTTGTGGCTGAGTCTTGCAATGCCTCTGGGACTTGTAGATCTGCTGCCAGAATACACATAGCAAACAATGTTGAAAAGCTACAACAAGCTATAAAAATTCCTCTTATCCATTATATTGTATATACAAAAACCACGATAGAGCCGCGCCCCGTATAGATCTTTATTACCCAGATATATTGTTAAAACCGCCATGGTAATGCAAACAAGGGCACGGCTCTATGATGATTTGTGCATCTGGGTGAGTAGAACTGTACACCTTTATTGTCTCTTATGCAAAAAAAAAAAATCCAGAATCTCCTGGAGAAGAATATCAACATGACAAACATAAAAGATCTGTAAGAACAAGACTATAAAAACTAATTTTATGCATATAAAAAGTCTACACACCCCTGTTAAAATGTCAGGTTTCTGTGATGTAAAAAATGAGAGTGTCGGAATCACATCAAAAGGGGCTTCAACAAAGGATTAGTGTAAGGGTGTGCACACTTATGCAACCAGATTGTTTTAGTTTTTTATTTTTACTTCCCTCCACCTAAAAGATTTCAGTGTGTTGTTCAGCTGAATTGTACATTTTATAGGTCACATTAAAGGAGGAAAAAGTTCTGAAGTGACTTATCTTTGTCTCATTTTTTACATCACAGAAACCTGACATTGTAACCAGGGTGTGTAGACTTTTTATATCCACTGTATATGTGTGTTTTTATGTATATATATATATGTAAAACTATCCTAAGAGCTGTGCCCTTCCTTCAGTTTCGATGGATATTGTTGCCATGGTGGTTTAACAATGTATTCGGGTAATAAAGATCTAAACAAAAACACGGCTCTCTGGCTATATTTGTCTTTGATCTCCTGCAGTCTATTTGCAGCCACTTCCTGCGACGTGCTGTAGGGATGGATGTGAGAATTTCCAGGCAGATAGCTATATAACACTCAATGTATAATTTCCTGAATAGCGGAATGTTTCCATTCAGGGACAAGAGACTAAAATACAACACTGGCACTGGCCCATGGGAGCTAAGCCCCCCCAAACCCCTCCCCCACTCCAGTCCTCTTATGTACTTTATACAAAAACTGAAGAAAAATATTTTGTTTGTATTTAAAGCTGAACTCCGGGATTAGCGAATATTGTCCATTGGTCATGTGTATTCTTCCTTGAATCTTGCTGTGCTTTGTCAGTGGTGTATTTTGCTTTTGTGATGCCCTAGGCGACACATAAATAGGGAACCCCCTCCCCCCCAAAATGAGAGAGAGAAAAAGAGAGAGGGGGAGAGAGGGGGAGGGAGGGGGGAGAAAGAGAGAGGTGGGGAGGGGGAGAGAGATGGGGGGGGAGGGAGGAAGAGAGAAAGGGAGGGAGGAAGAGAGAAAGGGAGGGAGGAAGAGAGAAAGGGAGGGAGGAAGAGAGAAAGGGAGGGAGGAAGAGAGAAAGGGAGGGAGGGAGGAAGAGAGGGAGGGAGGGAGGAAGAGAGAAAGGGAGGGAGGGAGGAAGAGAGAAAGGGAGGGAGGGAGGAAGAGAGAGAGGGGGGAGGGGGATAGAGATGGGGGGGGAGAGAGAGGGAGAGGAGAGAGGGGGGGAGAGAGATGGGGCCAGAGAGAGGGAAGCGAGAGGGGGGAGAGAGGGAAGAGGGAGGGAGAGAGAGAGAGAGAGAGGAGAGGGAGGGGGTGAGAGAGGGAAGAGGGAGAAAGAGGGGGAGAGAGAGACGGGGGAGAGAGGGAGAGAGAGGTAAGAGAGGGAGGGAGAGAGAGGAGAGAGGAAAAAAAGAGAGGGGTGGGGGGAGAAAGAGAGGGAGGGAGAAATAGAGAGAAAGAAAAAGTTGGACCTAACAATAATCGGCTGATTTTCGCTCTGTTAGTGGAGCAATGGCACCGGCCCACTTTCACGATTCCTCCCAGTTCGTTTATTGGGCATGCTGGAAAATTTGTGAAAAATGGCCGATTTTTGAAATCATTGGAGGCATTGTCGGATTACAGAACGAACAATGTTTTTGATTTTCGATTGAAAAATCTTTCGGAATTTGACCCATATATGGCCTGCTTAAGTCAAATGTCCTTTATAAAAACGCCCAGAAAGCGTGGCAAAAACGCGGTAAAAAACGCCTATGTGCTTTTGCTGTGTTTTTGCGGTGGATCAGTGTGAAAGTAGCGTATATCCTCTGGAGGGCGAGGGCGAGTTTTTTAGTTTTGGATTGGGACGGGTTCAAGAGGAATTAAGAGGTTAATAAAAAAACCAAACCAACATGTGGGCGGTGCTGCAGCTGTCCTACAGCTGAGAGATCACATGACCATTGATCCGAACAGTCACTGGAGTGACAGGCTGGGGAGAGGGGCGCCCATGACGGGCTCTGACTGCCACTCAGGTGCTGAGGGGTGTCAGCTCTCAATCAGGTGATTAGAAGGATCTGAAATAGTAGGATCATCTCTAGACGTGGGGGTTCCCCGTCACCTGATTGAAAGCAATGGCCTGATATCACCCGACTCTGACATACAGGGCTGTGACCGCAAATCAGCTGACTTCCTGTCTGTGCCTTATCCTCATGCACACAGGACATTCTTACAGTGGCTGTTTTTGGCTTTTGATGTTTTTTCTACAGCTGATAAACCGCCCCAGCATGTTATCCTATGTGTCCATCCCCGGCGTGTTCTCCTATGTGTCCATCCCCGGCGTGTTCTCCTATGTGTCCATCCCCGGCATGTTCTCCTATGTGTCCATCCCCGGCATGTTATCCTATGTGTCCATCCCCGGCGTGTTCTCCTATGTGTCCATCCCCGGCGTGTTCTCCTATGTGTCCATCCCCGGCATGTTCTCCTATGTGTCCATCCCCGGCATGTTATCCTATGTGTCCATCCCCGGCATTTTCTCCTTTGTGTCCATCCCCGGCGTGTTATCCTATGTGTCCATCCCCGGCGTGTTCTCCTTTGTGTCCATCCCCGGCGTGTTCTCCTTTGTGTCCATCCCCGGCATGTTATCCTATGTGTCCATCCCCGGCGTGTTCTCCTTTGTGTCCATCCCCGGCATGTTATCCTATGTGTCCATCCCCGGCATGTTCTCCTATGTGTCCATCCACGGCATGTTATCCTATGTGTCCATCCCCGGCATGTTATCCTATGTGTCCATCCCCGGCATGTTATCCTATGTGTCCATCCCCATCATGTTCTCCTTTGTGTCCATCCCCGGCGTGTTATCCTACGTGTCCATCCCCGGCGTGTTATCCTACGTGTCCATCCCCGGCGTGTTATCCTACGTGTCCACCACCAGCGTGTTATCCTACGTGTCCATCCCCGGCGTGTTATCCTACGTGTCCATCCCCGGCGTGTTCTCCTGTGTGTCCATCCCCGGCGTGTTCTCCTGTGTGTCCATCCCCGGCATGTTCTCCTATATGTCCATAACTTAACATACACACCCGCAGCGGTTCGCATGAACGGGGTGCGATTCTGATTCAGTGCGGAATTTGCACAGAAAACATCTGTGTGAACCCAGGATAAGACATGGCAAACCGGCTTTTTTGGAAATTTTTTGAGCAATTTTTTTGTGTAAAAAAAACACAGAAAAATCGTGGCTAAACGCTAATGAAAAAAGACTAAAAAAAAATGAAAAACTTGTCTTTTTAACGTAATTTTACACATCTAACTCTACCAGAGTTATTAAAATGCCCCGTGTGCATGGAGTCTAAGAGACAGAAAAATAGTTTGCTCACACTTTTCCGAAAATTTCTGATGGTATTTTGCTGTCTGTTTCCTGTTGGGGAGATTGTCTTCCTCTTGCTGGCGCACTTATAAAGGCCGGTTCACACAATAGAAATGCAGTCCAGATGTGTTCCAGATGCGTTTCCACATGCACCTTTTTGATGCATTCCGGTGCGTTTTTTATGCATTTCAGTTCATTTTTTCCCCCTCTTTTTATATTCAATTTAAATAGGGATATCATTATTCTGGCTAAAAAAAACAAAAGTCCATCCAGTTCAACCATTACAAAAAAAAAAAAAAAAAATTAAAATCCTACACCCACAGCTGATCCGGAGGAAGGCAAAAACACCCAGCAAAGCATGATCCAATTTGCTCCTGCAGGGGAAATATTCCTTCCTGACCCCCCAAGAGGCAATCGGATATTCCCTGGATCAACTCTACCTATAAATGTTATATTCTGTGTATCCAGGAAAGAATCCAGGACTTTCCTACAGCAATCCACTGAGCTGGCCACAACCAACTCTGGAGGGAGTCTATTCCACATTTTCACAGCTCTCACTGTGAAGAAACCTTTCCGTGTTTGGAGATTACATTTCTTTTCCTCCAGACGTAAAGAGCGCCCCCTTGTCCTCTGTGATGACCTCAGGGAGAATAACTACACCGGGTTCACTATATGAACCACTGATGTATTTATACATGGAGATCATATCCCCCTTATGTATTATACATGGAGATCATATCCCCCCCTTATGTATTATACATGGAGGTCATATCCCCCCTTATGTATTATACATGGAGATCATATCCCCCCTTATGTATTATACATGGAGATCATATCCCCCCCTTATGTATTATACATGGAGGTCATATCCCCCCTTATGTATTACACATGGTGATCATATCCCCCCTTATGTATTATACATGGTGATCATATCCCCCCTTATGTGTTATACATGGAGATCATATCCCCCTTATGTATTACACATGGTGATCATATCCCCCTTATGTATTATACATGGAGATCATATCCCCCCCTTATGTATTATACATGGTGATCATATCCCCCCTTATGTATTATACATGGAGATCATATCCCCCCTTATGTATTTATACATGGAGATCATATCCCCCCTTACATATTATACATGGAGATCATATCCCCCCTTATGTATTATACATGGAGATCATATCCCCCCTTATGTATCATACATGGAGATCATACCCCCCCTTATGTATTATACATGGAGATCATATCCCCCCCTTATGTATTATACATGGTGATCATATCCCCCCTTATGTATTATACATGGAGATCATATCCCCCCTTATGTATTATACATGGAGATCATATCCCCCTTATGTATTATACATGGAGATCATATCCCCCCTTATGTATTATACATGGAGATCATATCCCCCCTTATGTATTATACATGGTGATCATATCCCCCCTTACATATTATACATGGAGATCATATCCCCCCTTATGTATTATACATGGAGATCATAACCCCCTTATGTATTATACATGGAGATCACATCCCCCTTATGTATTATGCATGGTGATCATATCCCCCCTTATGTATTATGCATGGTTATCATATCCCCCCTTATGTATTATACATGGAGATCATATCCCCCCTTATGTATTATACATGGTGATCATATCCCCCTCCTTATGTATTATACATGGAGATCATATCCCCCTTATGTATTATACATGGACATCATATCCCCCCTTATGTATTATACATGGAGATCATAACCCCCCTTATGTATTATACATGGAGATCATAACCCCCTTATGTATTATACATGGAGATCATATCTCACCTTATGTATTATACATGGAGATCATATCCCCCCTTATGTATTATACATGGTGATCATATCCCCCCTTATGTATTATACATGGTGATCATATCCCCCCTTATGTATTATACATGGTGATCATATCCCCCCTTATGTGTTATACATGGAGATCATATCCCCCTTATGTATTACACATGGTGATCATATCCCCCCTTATGTATTATACATGGAGATCATATCCCCCCCTTATGTATTATACATGGTGATCATATCCCCCCTTATGTATTAATACATGGAGATCATATCCCCCCTTATGTATTTATACATGGAGATCATATCCCCCCTTATGTATTATACATGGAGATCATATCCCCCCTTATGTATTATACATGGAGATCATATCCCTCCTTATGTATTATACATGGAGATCATATCCCCCCTTATGTATTATACATGGAGATCAAATCCCCCCCTTATGTATTATACATGGAGATCATCCCCCCCTTATGTATTATTCATGGAGATCAAATCCACCCCTTATGTATTATACATGGTGATCATATCCCCCCTTACATATTATACATGGAGATCATATCCCCCCTTATGTATTATACATGGAGATCATATCCTCCCTTATGTATTATACATGGAGATCATATCCCCCCTTATGTATTATACATGGAGATCATATCCCCCTTATGTATTATACATGGTGATCATATCCCCCTTATGTATTATACATGGAGATCATATCCCCCCTTATGTATTATACATGGAGATCATCCCCTCTTATGTATTATACATGGAGATCATATCCCCCTTATGTATTATACACGGAGATCACATCCCCCTTATGTATTATACATGGAGATCATACCCCCCCTTATGTATTATACATGGTGATCATATCCCCCCTTATGTATTATACATGGAGATCATATCCCTCCTTATGTATTATACATGGAGATCGTATCCCCCTTATGTATTATACATGGAGATCGTATCCCCCCTTATGTATTATACATGGTGATCGTATCCCCCCTTATGTATTATACATGGAGATCGTATCCCCCCTTATGTATTATACATGGAGATCATATCCCCCTTATGTATTATACATGGAGATCATATCCCCCCTTATGTATTATGCATGGAGATCATATCCCCCCTTATGTATTATGCATGGTTATCATATCCCCCCTTATGTATTATACATGGAGATCATATCCCCCCTTATGTATTATACATGGTGATCATATCCCCCTCCTTATGTATTATACATGGAGATCATATCCCCCTTATGTATTATACATGGACATCATATCCCCCCTTATGTATTATACATGGAGATCATATCCCCCCTTATGTATTATACATGGAGATCATAACCCCCTTATGTATTATACATGGAGATCATATCCCCCCTTATGTATTATACATGGAGATCATATCCCCCCTTATGTATTATACATGGAGATCATATCCCCCCTTATGTATTATACATGGTGATCATATCTCCCCCTTATGTATTATACATGGAGATCATATCCCCCCCTTATGTATTATACATGGAGATCATATCCCCCCCTTATGTATTATACATGGAGATCATATCCCCCCTTATGTATTATACATGGAGATCATATCCCCCTTATGTATTATACATGGTGATCATATCCCCCTTATGTATTATACATGGAGATCATATCCCCCCTTATGTATTATACATGGAGATCATATCCCCCTTATGTATTATACATGGTGATCATATCCCCCCTTATGTATTATACATGGAGATCATAACCCCCCTTATGTATTATACATGGAGATCATAACCCCCTTATGTATTATACATGGAGATCATATCTCACCTTATGTATTATACATGGAGATCATATCCCCCCCTTATGTATTATACATGGTGATCATATCTCCCCCTTATGTATTATACATGGAGATCATATCCCCCCCTTATGTATTATACATGGAGATCATATCCCCCCTTATGTATTATACATGGAGATCATATCCCCCTTATGTATTATACATGGAGATCATATCCCCCTTATGTATTATACATGGAGATCATATCCCCCTTATGTATTATACATGGTGATCATATCCCCCCTTATGTATTATACATGGAGATCATATCCCCCCTTATGTATTATACATGGTGATCATATCCCCCTTATGTATTATACATGGAGATCATATGCCCCCTTAATCTCCTCTTCTCAGTAGAGAATACATTCAGTTCCTCTAATCTGTCCTCATAGCTGATCTCCTCCATGCCTCTTATCAGTTTGGTTGCCCTTCTCTGTACTTTCTCCAGTCCCCCAATGTTCTTTTTGTGAATTGGTGCCCAAAACTGAACTGCATATTCCAGATGAGGTCTTACTAATGATTTGTACCCGGGGGGGGGGGGGGGGATGATATCTCTCTCTGGAGTCTATACCTCTCCTAATACAAGAGAGGATTTTGCTCGCTTTAGAACCCACAGTTTGGCATTGCTGCCATTATTAGCTTTTGATCTACCAGAGCCCCCAGATCCTTCTCCACCATTGACCCCCCAGATCCTTCTCCACCATTGACCCCCCCAGATCCTTCTCCACCATTGACCCCCCCAGATCCTTCTCCACCATTGACCCCCCAGATCCTTCTCCACCATTGACCCCCCCAGTTGTACCCCCCCAGTATGTATGACGCATGCATATTCGTAGCCCCCAAGTGCAGAACCTTACATTTATCAACATTAAACCTCATTTTCCCCCATAGTCCCCCAATTACACAGAGCATTGAGGTCGGCTTGTAAGTTGGAGACATCCTGTAAGGACGTTATTCCCCGGCACAGCTTGGTGTCATCTGCAAAGACTGAGATGGGATTTATAATCTCAGACCCGATATTGTTTATAAATATATTAAAAAGTAAGGGTCCCAACACTGAACCTTGGGGTACACCACTGACAACACTGAACCGTGGGGTACACCACTGACAACACTGAACCGTGGGGTACACCACTGACAACACTGAACCGTGGGGTACACCACTGACAACACTGAACCGTGGGGTACACCACTGACAACACTGAACCTTGGGGTACCCCACTGACACCCCCGGACCATTCAGAGTATGAATCATTCACCACTACTCTCTGATAGTGATGGGCTGAACACCCCTCTGTTCGGTTCGCGGTCAAATATTCAAACCTACTAAAAGTTTGACCGTGAACTTGGAGCAGGGACAATTTACTGGGCGGTATTTTATCACATCTGAGCATATGGTAAGATACGGTTCAGTTACTGACATCCGGCATGAGTTCTATTATGAAGTCATGCAGTATTTTAGTAGTGAAACATTCATTCATGTTTCAGCTGTCAGTGGGGTTCCCTAAGGGGTTGATCCTCCGCATTGTGTAAAAATGCTGTTTGATTATGTCTTCTCTGATCCTCCCCTTCTTCCTCTTCCCCCCTGATCAGACATATCCTGTGGAGTCACTCTGTACACGCTTAGTTTGATGAGTATTGCTAGAGAGGTTTTTTTTTTTCTTGGAAGAGTGCATGTGATCAGCACAAGGCCAATTGTCACTGCCCAGGCAGAGGTCAGGGATTCTGCATCCTCCTAGAGCAGAATGAAAACTCCTCCTACAAGCTTTAACCAGTGCTCTGCTGGACACTGATAGAAGTCACAAGACTGCCATATACTGCTGATGAGAAAATGTATTTAGCAGTTTATATTTACTAAAATAATTGCATATCCATGTTGTGTGTACTGTGGGAGACCAGATATAGTGAATGCAGGGTCCAGGGAGACCAGATATAGTGAATGCAGGGTCCAGGGAGACCCGATATAGTGAATGCGGGGTCCAGGGAGACCGGATATAGTGAATGCAAGGTCCCGGGAGACCGGATATAGTGAATGCAGGGTCCGGTGAGACCGGATATAGTGAATGCAGGGTCCCGGGAGACTGGATATAGTGAATGCGGGGTTCTGGGTAGACCGGATATAGTGAATACAGGGTCCAAGGAGACCGGATATAGTGAATGCGGGGTCCGGGGAGAGCAGATATAGTGAATGCAGGGTCCGGGGAGAGCGGATATAGTGAATATAGGGTCCGGGGAGACCAGATATAGTGAATGCGGGGTCCGGGGAGAGCAGCTATAGTGAATACAGGGTCCGGGGAGAGCGGATATAGTGAATGTAGGGTCCGGGGAGACCGGATATAGTGAATGCGGGGTCCGGGGAGAGCGGATATAGTGAATGCAGGGTCCGGGGAGAGTGGATATAGTGAATGCAGGGTCTGGGGAGACCGGATATAGTGAATGCGGGGTCCGGGGAGAGCAGCTATAGTGAATGCAGGGTCCGGGGAGAGCGGATATTGTGAATGCAGGGTCCGGGGAGAGCGGATATAGTGAATGCAGGGTCCGGGGAGAGCGGATATTGTGAATGCGGGGTCTGGGGAGAGCGGATATTGTGAATGCAGGGTCCGGGGAGAGCGGATATAGTGAATGCAGGGTCCGGGGAGACCAGATATAGTGAATGTAGGGTCCGGGGATATCAGATATAGTGAATGCAGGGTCCGGGGATATCAGATATAGTGAATGCGGGGTCCGGGGATATCAGATATAGTGAATGCAGGGTCCGGGGAGACCAGATATAGTGAATGCGGGGTCCGGGGAGACCAGATACAGTGAATGCAGGGTCCGGGGAGACCAGATACAGTGAATGCGGGGTCCGGGGAGACCAGATACAGTGAATGCAGGGTCCGGGGATATCAGATATAGTGAATGCGGGGTCCGGGGATATCAGATATACTGAATGCGGGGTCCGGGGAGACCAGATATAGTGAATGCAGGGTCCAGGGTTTAGTAACACTTTAAATGGCTAGAATTGTTACATCGTATCTGTTGCTGCAAAGATATTTCCTATGCTCCTTAGGTCCATCTAGTGGCTATAGTGCAGTATTTTACTAATGCCCATAATAAAAGCACATTACAGTAGTTCCAAAGAGAAAATAGCCTAAAGAACATTTGTTCTGTTTAATCTGCACAGCACAAACATACCTGCAGATTCACCGGCTATGAAAAAGTGTTTATGAATAGACCCCTTGTAGCGGGGTTAGGCAAATGTCAGCCCTTCAGCTGATGTGGAACTACAAGTCCCATTATGCCTCTGGGAGTCATGCTTGTGGCTGAGTCTTGCAATGCCTCTGGGACTTGTAGATCTGCTGCCAGAATACACATAGCAAACAATGTTGAAAAGCTACAACAAGCTATAAAAATTCCTCTTATCCATTATATTGTATATACAAAAACCACGATAGAGCCGCGCCCCGTATAGATCTTTATTACCCAGATATATTGTTAAAACCGCCATGGTAATGCAAACAAGGGCACGGCTCTATGATGATTTGTGCATCTGGGTGAGTAGAACTGTACACCTTTATTGTCTCTTATGCAAAAAAAAAAAATACAGAATCTCCTGGAGAAGAATATCAACATGACAAACATAAAAGATCTGTAAGAACAAGACTATAAAAACAATTTTATGCATATAAAAAGTCTACACACCCCTGTTAAAATGTCAGGTTTCTGTGATGTAAAAAATGAGAGTGCCGGAATCACATCAAAAGGGGCTTCAACAAAGGATTAGTGTAAGGGTGTGCACACTTATGCAACCAGATTGTTTTAGTTTTTTATTTTTACTTCCCTCCACCTAAAAGATTTCAGTGTGTTGTTCAGCTGAATTGTACATTTTATAGGTCACATTAAAGGAGGAAAAAGTTCTGAAATGACTTATCTTTGTCTCATTTTTTACATCTCAGAAACCTGACATTGTAACCAGGGTGTGTAGACTTTTTATATCCACTGTATATGTGTGTTTTTATGTGTATATATATATGTAAAACTATCCTAAGAGCTGTGCCCTTCCTTCAGTTTCGATGGATATTGTTGCCATGGTGGTTTAACAATGTATTCGGGTAATAAAGATCTAAACAAAAACACGGCTCTCTGGCTATATTTGTCTTTGATCTCCTGCAGTCTATTTGCAGCCACTTCCTGCGACGTGCTGTAGGGATGGATGTGAGAATTTCCAGGCAGATAGCTATATAACACTCAATGTATAATTTCCTGAATAGCGGAATGTTTCCATTCAGGGACAAGAGACTAAAATACAACACTGGCACTGGCCCATGGGAGCTAAGCCCCCCCAAACCCCTCCCCCACTCCAGTCCTCTTATGTACTTTATACAAAAACTGAAGAAAAATATTTTGTTTGTATTTAAAGCTGAACTCCGGGATTAGCGAATATTGTCCATTGGTCATGTGTATTCTTCCTTGAATCTTGCTGTGCTTTGTCAGTGGTGTATTTTGCTTTTGTGATGCCCTAGGCGACACATAAATAGGGAACCCCCTCCCCCCCAAAATGAGAGAGAGAAAAAGAGAGAGGGGGAGAGAGGGGGAGGGAGGGGGGAGAAAGAGAGAGGTGGGGAGGGGGAGAGAGATGGGGGGGGAGGGAGGAAGAGAGAAAGGGAGGGAGGAAGAGAGAAAGGGAGGGAGGAAGAGAGAAAGGGAGGGAGGGAGGGAGGAAGAGAGAAAGGAAGGGAGGAAGAGAGAAAGGGAGGGAGGGAGGGAGGAAGAGAGAGAGGGGGGAGGGGGATAGAGATGGGGGGGAGAGAGAGGGAGAGAAGGAGAGAGATGGGGCCAGAGAGAGGGAAGCGAGAGGGGGGAGAGAGGGAAGAGGGAGGGAGAGAGGGGGGAGAGAGAGGGTGAGAGTGGGTGAGAGAGGGAAGAGGGAGGGAGAGAGAGAGGAGAGGGAGAGGGAAGAGGGAGAAAGAGGGGGAGAGAGAGAGGGGGGAGAGAGGGAGAGAGAGGTGGGAGAGGGAGGGAGAGAGAGAAGGAGAGAGGAAAAAAAGAGAGGGGTGGGGGGAGAAAGAAAGGGTGAAAGAAAGAGAGGGAGGGAGAAATAGAGAGAAAGAAAAAGTTGGACCTAACAATAATCGGCTGATTTTCGCTCTGTTAGTGGAGCAATGGCACCGGCCCACTTTCACGATTCCTCCCAGTTCGTTTATTGGGCATGCTGGAAAATTTGTGAAAAATGGCCGATTTTTGAAATCATTGGAGGCATTGTCGGATTACAGAACGAACAATGTTTTTGATTTTCGATTGAAAAATCTTTCGGAATTTGACCCATATATGGCCTGCTTAAGTCAAATGTCCTTTACAAAAACGCCCAGAAAGCGTGGCAAAAACGCGGTAAAAAACGCCTATGTGCTTTTGCTGTGTTTTTGCGGTGGATCAGTGTGAAAGTAGCGTATATCCTCTGGAGGGCGAGTCCTGTATAATGAGCTAGTACGCCATGCATCCTAGAACATTATGACATTACCTTGCAGGGGACTTTTTTGTTTCTCAAGCTGCGGTTTATTACCGTTTTAGAGTGTATGTATAATTTTTTTTTTTTTAGTTTTGGATTGGGACGGGTTCAAGAGGAATTAAGAGGTTAATAAAAAAACCAAACCAACATGTGGGCGGTGCTGCAGCTGTCCTACAGCTGAGAGATCACATGACCATTGATCCAAACAGTCACTGGAGTGACAGGCTGGGGAGAGGGGCGCCCATGACGGGCTCTGACTGCCACTCAGGTGCTGAGGGGTGTCAGCTCTCAATCAGGTGATTAGAAGGATCTGAAATAGTAGGATCATCTCTAGACGTGGGGGTTCCCCGTCACCTGATTGAAAGCAATGGCCTGATATCACCCGACTCTGACATACAGGGCTGTGACCGCAAATCAGCTGACTTCCTGTCTGTGCCTTATCCTCATGCACACAGGACATTCTTACAGTGGCTGTTTTTGGCTTTTGATGTTTTTTCTACAGCTGATAAACCGCCCCAGCATGTTATCCTATTGTCCATCCCCGGCGTGTTATCCTATGTGTCCATCCCCGGCGTGTTATCCTATGTGTCCATCCCCGGCGTGTTATCCTATGTGTCCATCCCCGGCGTGTTATCCTATGTGTCCATCCCCGGCGTGTTCTCCTATGTGTCCATCCCCGGCGTGTTATCCTATGTGTCCATCCCCGGCGTGTTATCCTATGTGTCCATCCCCGGCGTGTTCTCCTATGTGTCCATCCCCGGCATGTTCTCCTATGTGTCCATCCCCGGCATTTTCTGCTTTGTGTCCATCCCCGGCGTGTTCTCCTTTGTGTCCATCCCCGGCATGTTATCCTATGTGTCCATCCCCGGCATGTTCTCCTATGTGTCCATCCACGGCATGTTATCCTATGTGTCCATCCCCGGCATGTTATCCTATGTGTCCATCCCCGGCATGTTATCCTATGTGTCCATCCCCATCATGTTCTCCTTTGTGTCCATCCCCGGCGTGTTATCCTATGTGTCCATCCCCGGCGTGTTATCCTACGTGTCCATCCCCGGCGTGTTATCCTACGTGTCCATCCCCGGCGTGTTATCCTACGTGTCCATCCCCGGCGTGTTATCCTACGTGTCCATCCCCGGCGTGTTATCCTACGTGTCCATCCCCGGCGTGTTATGCTACGTGTCCACCACCGGCGTGTTATCCTACGTGTCCATCCCAGGCGTGTTATCCTACGTGTCCACCCCCGGCGTGTTATCCTACGTGTCCACCCCCGGCGTGTTATCCTACGTGTCCACCCCCGGCGTGCTATCCTACGTGTCCACCCCCGGCGTGCTATCCTACGTGTCCACCCCCGGCGTGTTATCCTACGTGTCCACCCCCGGCGTGTTATCCTACGTGTCCACCACCGGCGTGTTATCCTACGTGTCCACCCCCGGCGTGTTATCCTACGTGTCCACCCCCGGCGTGTTATCCTACGTGTCCACCCCCGGCGTGTTATCCTACGTGTCCACCACCGGCGTGTTATCCTACGTGTCCACCCCCGGCGTGTTATCCTACGTGTCCACCCCCGGCGTGTTATCCTACGTGTCCACCACCTGCGTGTTATCCTACGTGTCCACCCCCGGCGTGTTATCCTACGTGTCCACCCCCGGCGTGTTATCCTACGTGTCCACCCCCGGCGTGTTATCCTACGTGTCCACCCCCTGCGTGTTATCCTACGTGTCCACCCCCGGCGTGTTATCCTACGTGTCCACCCCCGGCGTGTTATCCTACGTGTCCACCCCCGGCGTGTTATCCTACGTGTCCACCCCCGGCGTGTTATCCTACGTGTCCACCCCCGGCGTGTTATCCTACGTGTCCACCCCCGGCGTGTTATCCTACGTGTCCACCCCCGGCGTGTTATCCTACTTGTCCACCACCGGCGTGTTATCCTACGTGTCCACCCCCGGCGTGTTATCCTACGTGTCCACCCCCGGCGTGTTATCCTACGTGTCCACCACCTGCGTGTTATCCTACGTGTCCACCCCCGGCGTGTTATCCTACGTGTCCACCCCCGGCGTGTTATCCTACGTGTCCACCCCCTGCGTGTTATCCTACGTGTCCACCCCCTGCGTGTTATCCTACGTGTCCACCCCCTGCGTGTTATCCTACGTGTCCACCCCCTGCGTGTTATCCTACGTGTCCACCCCCGGCGTGTTATCCTACGTGTCCACCCCCGGCGTGTTATCCTACGTGTCCACCCCCGGCGTGTTATCCTACGTGTCCACCCCCGGCGTGTTCTCCTGTGTGTCCATCCCCGGCATGTTCTCCTATATGTCCATAACTTAACATACACACCCGCAGCGGTTCGCATGAACGGGGTGCGATTCTGATTCAGTGCGGAATTTGCACAGAAAACATCTGTGTGAACCCAGGCTAAGACATGGCAAACCGGCATTTTTGGAAATTTTTTTGAGCAATTTTTTGTGTAAAAAAAACACAGAAAAATCGTGGCTAAACGCTAATGAAAAAAGACTAAAAAAAAATGAAAAACTTGTGTTTTTAACGTAATTTTACACATCTAACGCTACCAGAGTTATTAAAATGCCCCGTGTGCATGGAGTCTAAGAGACAGAAAAATAGTTTGCTCACACTTTTCCGAAAATTTCTGATGGTATTTTGCTGTCTGTTTCCTGTTGGGGAGATTGTCTTCCTCTTGCTGGCGCACTTATAAAGGACGGTTCACACAATAGAAATGCAGTCCAGATGTGTTCCAGATGCGTTTCCACATGCACCTTTTTGATGCATTCCGGTGCGTTTTTTATGCATTTCAGTTCATTTTTTCCCCCTCTCTTTATCTTCAATTTAAATAGGGATATCATTATTCTGGCTAAAAAAAAACAAAAGTCCATCCAGTTCAACCATTACAAAAAAAAAAAAAAAAAAAATTAAAATCCTACACCCACAGCTGATCCGGAGGAAGGCAAAAACACCCAGCAAAGCATGATCCAATTTGCTCCTGCAGGGGAAATATTCCTTCCTGACCCCCCGAGAGGCAATCGGATATTCCCTGGATCAACTTTACCTATAAATGTTATATTCTGTGTATCCAAGAAAGAATCCAGGACTTTCCTACAGCAATCCACTGAGCTGGCCACAACCAACTCTGGAGGGAGTCTATTCCACATTTTCACAGCTCTCACTGTGAAGAAACCTTTCCGTGTTTGGAGATTACATTTCTTTTCCTCCAGACGTAAAGAGCGCCCCCTTGTCCTCTGTGATGACCTCAGGGGGAATAACTACACCGGGTTCACTATATGAACCACTGATGTATTTATACATGGAGATCATATCCCCCCTTATGTATTATACATGGAGATCATATCCCCCCCTTATGTATTATACATGGAGATCATATCCCCCCCTTATGTATTATACATGGAGGTCATATCCCCCCTTATGTATTATACATGGAGGTCATACCCCCCTTATGTATTATACATGGAGATCATATCCCCCCCTTATGTATTATACATGGATGTCATATCCCTCCTTATGTATTACACATGGTGATCATATCCCCCCTTATGTATTATACATGGTGATCATATCCCCCCTTATGTATTATACATGGAGATCATATCCCCCCTTATGTATTATACATGGAGATCATATCCCCCCTTATGTATTATACATGGAGATCATATCCCCCCTTATGTATTATACATGGAGATCATATCCCCCCCTTATGTATTATACATGGTGATCATACCCCCCCTTATGTATTATACATGGAGATCATATCCCCCTTATGTATTATACATGGAGATCATATCCCCCCTTATGTATTATACATGGAGATCAAATCCCCCCCTTATGTATTATACATGGAGATCATATCCCCCCTTATGTATTATACATGGAGATCATACCCCCCTTATGTATTATTCATGGAGATCAAATCCACCCCTTATGTATTATACATGGTGTTCATATCCCCCTTACGTATTATACATGGAGATCATATCCCCCCTTACGTATTATACATGGAGATCATATCCCCCCTTATGTATTATACATGGAGATCATATCCCCCCTTATGTATTATACATGGAGATCATATCCCCCCCTTATGTATTATACATGGAGATCATATCCTCCCTTATGTATTATACATGGAGATCATCCCCCCTTATGTATTATACATGGAGATCATATCCCCCTTATGTATTATACACGGAGATCATATCCCCCCTTATGTATTATACACGGAGATCATATCCCCCCTTATGTATTATACACGGAGATCATATCCCCCCTTATGTATTATACACGGAGATCATATCCCCCCTTATGTATTATACACGGAGATCATATCCCCCCTTATGTATTATACACGGAGATCATATCCCCCCTTACGTATTATACACGGAGATCATATCCCCCCTTACGTATTATACACGGAGATCATATCCCCCCTTACGTATTATACACGGAGATCATATCCCCCCTTACGCATTATACACGGAGATCATACCCCCCCTTACGTATTATACACGGAGATCATATCCCCCCTTATGTATTATACATGGAGATCATATCCTCCCTTATGTATTATACATGGAGATCATATCACCCCTTATGTATTATACATGGTGATCATATCCCCCCCCCTATTGTATTATACATGGTGATCATATCCCCCCTTATGTATTATACATGTTGATCATATCCCCCCTTATGTATTATACATGGAGATCATATCCCCCCCCTTATGTATTATACATGGTGATCATATCCCCCCCTTATGTATTATACATGGAGATCATATCCCCCCTTATGTATTATACATGGAGATCATATCCCCCCTTATGTATTATACATGGAGATCATATCCCCCCTTATGTATTATACATGGAGATCATATCCCCCCTTATGTATTATACATGGTGATCATATCCCCCCTCATGTGTTATACATGGAGATCATATCCCCCCTTATGTATTATACATGGAGATCATATCCCCCCCTTAATCTCCTCTTCTCAGTAGAGAATAAATTCAGTTCCTCTAATCTTCCCTCATAGCTGATCTCCTCCATGCCTCTTATCAGTTTGGTTGCCCTTCTCTGTACTTTCTCCAGTTCCCCAATGTTCTTTATGTGAATTGGAGCCCAAAACTGAACTGCATATCCCAGATGAGGTCTTACTAATGATTTGTACCGGGGGGGGGGGGGGGGAATAATGATATCTCTCTCTCTGGAGTCTATATCTCTCCTAATACAAGAGAGGATTTTGCTCGCTTTAAAACCCGCAGCTTGGCATTGCTGCCATTATTAAGCTTGTGATCTCCCAGAACTCTCAAATCCTTCTCCACCATTGACCCCCTCAGTTGTACCCCCCCCCCCCCACACGCATTCCAGTGCATTTTTGGTGCATTTTGGATGCTTTTTATTGCGTTCCAGTGCAGTTCTGTGCAGAAAAAATGTAGCCTGTTCTTTTTTTTTTCTGCTACTGGAACTGCAAGCACTGATGTGAACTATGACATTGACAACCATATAACCTACGTTCTGTGCATTTTGGATGCAGAAAAAAAGCAACTGAAACGCATTTAGTGCAAACAGGCCCGAAGTCCTCATGGACACTGGACGTTTTTACAGCAGACACGCAAACGCAGAACAATGCGGCTAAACGCTAATGCAAAAACGATTTTCTGATGGTCTTTCACTAGTTTTGCATTTGGCTAGGATCAGTGTCACTACTGAACAGTGCAGGAGATGACCAGAGACTGCGGACACAGTACAGGGGATGACCAGAGACTGCCGACACAGTGCAGGGGATGACCAGAGACTGCGGACAGTGCAGGGGATGACCAGAGACTGCGGACACAGTGCAGGAGATGACCAGAGACTGCGGACACAGTGCAGGGGATGACCAGAGACTGCGGACAGTACAGGAGATGACCAGAGACTGCGGACACAGTGCAGGGGATGACCAGAGACTGCGGACACAGTGCAGGGGATGACCAGAGACTGCGGACACAGTACAGGGAAATACCAGAGACTGCGGACAGTGCAGGGAATGACCAGAGACTGCGGACAGTGAAGGGAATGACCAGAGACTGCTGACCTTTGGGGATGGAGGGGGAGCGGGTACCTGAATTTGACAGGTACCCGCTCCCACTTCCGCGTAGTTGTCCTTCCCTCTTCTTCCCGGGCCGGCTTCTGTGACAGCCGGGTGCCCACTGCGCATGTGCGAGAAGCGCTGCGCTTTGTGAATGGCCCGGCGCCTTCTGGGACCTTTCATGTGTCCCAGAAGACAGCGGATCATTCACAAAGCGCAGCACATGCGCAGTGGGCACCCGGCTGTCACAGAAGCCAGCGCGGGAAGACTGTGCAGCGCTGGAGCGAGGAACAGGTAAGGCCCTGCAGGAGAGAACAGCTGAGCGGCCGGCCCGGTATTCTGACATGGTGGCGACAGAAATAAAAATAAAAAAAAATAAGACGCACTGACATTTTCCCCCCTTTTTTGGGGGGGAAAAAGTGCGTCTTATGGAGCGAAAAATACGGTACATGTTTGCTTTTGGGTTTGATGATTCTTTGAGCCTCAGTTCACACTATGAGCTGCATATGAATTGCACAGGAACCGCACCGCATTCCTGTGCAAGTCACATGAGATTCCATGCGGTGTGATTTCAGCCCATTCTTTTTTAATGGGCTCAAATCGCATCGCATTGCACAAAACATGTGCATGCAGTAATTTTATATATATACTCTATATTGCCAAAAGTATTGGGCCGCCTGCCTTTCCACGCACATGGGCATCCCAGTCTTAGTCCGTAGGGTTCAATATTGAGTTGGCCCCGCCCTTTGCAGCTATAACAGCTTCAACTCTTCTGGGAAGGCCGTCCACAAGGTTTAGGAGGGTGTCTATGGGAAGGTTGGACCATTCTTCCAGAAGCACATTTGTCAGGTCAGGCACTGATGTCGGGGGAGGAGGCCTGGCTCACAGTCTCCGCTCTAATTCATCCCAAAGGTGTTCTATGGGGTTGAGGTCAGGACTCTGTGCAGCCAGTCAAGTTCCTCCTCCCCAAACTGGCTCCTCCATGTCTTTATGGACCTTGCTTTGTGCACTGGTGTGCAGTCATGTTGGAGCAGGAAGGGGCCATCCCCAAACTCTTCCCACAAAGTTGGGAGCATGAAATTGCCCAAAATGTATTGCTATGCTGACACCTTAAGAGTTCCCTTCACTGGAACTAGGGGGCCAAGCCCAACCCCTTAAAAACAACCCCACACCATAATCCCCCTCCACCAAAACTTTACACTTGGCACAATGCAATCAGGCAAGTACTGTTCTCCTGGCAACTGCCAAACCCAGACACATCCATCAGAGGATTGCCAGACAGAGAAATGTGATTGGTCACTTCAGAGAACACGCCTCCATTGCTCTAGAGTCCAGTGGCGGCGTGCTTTACACCATGGCATCTGACACTTTGCATTGCACTTGGTGATGGAAGGCTTGGATGCAGCTGCTCGGCCATGGAAACCCATTCCATGAAGCTCTCTACGTACTGTTGTTGGGCTCATCTGAAGGCCACACCAAGTTTGGAGGTCTTTAGCTATTGACTCTGCAGACAGTTGGCGACTTCTGCGCACTGTGCGCTTCAGCATGCGCTGACCCCGCTCTGTCATGTGACGTGGCCTACCACTTGGTGGCTGAGTTGCTGTTGTTCCCAGTTGCTTCCACTTTGTTATAATCCCACTAACAGTTGAGCGTGGAATATTTAGTAGCCAGGAAATGTCACGGATGGATTTATTGCACAGGTGGCCACCTATCACGGGACCACGCTTGGAGTCACTGAGCTCCTGAGAGCGACCCATTCTTTCACCAATGTTTGTAGAAGCAGTCTGCATGCATAGGGGTGTGATTGTATACACCTGTGTCCATGGAGGGGATTGGAGCACCTGAATCACATGATTTGGAGGGCGGGGACAATACTTTTGGCAATATAGTGTGTATGTATATTCACTGCTGCAGCCTTGGCTGACTGCCATTGATCATGTGATAGCACATAGTACATTGCCTGGGGTCAGCCATAAATAGTATTGAGGGAGTGAAGGTATACTGTATGTCACAGAGAGAAAAAGTACAGCCTACATCTTTAGTTTCCCTTTGGATAAGAAATCATGCCAAGCCACAGAGTCACTAAGAAGGAAATCTCTCCTGCTGGGAATTCCTGAAACTCATCCTGGTGCTGATCTCAGGAGAGGGCAACGAGCCAATCAAAACTTCAGATGAGACTTCTGTAGAAGTTGTGCGCTTCAACAGCAGAAATCCCCTGGCTTTTCATATTACAAAAAAGGAACTTTCACATCTTTTAACAAAAATAAAAAAAAGAAAGCTGTTGGCTGAAATGATGAGAACATGTTTAATTACATTATTAAATTACAAAGTGCAACAATTATTCAGTATATGTTATATCAAATTTTTATATACATACCCATACAAATGTTACAAAACATATAGCGTATTACATTTTTATATATAGAATTGTTATGTATGTAGGTATATACCATATATGGGATGCCATTAGAGTTCATGTGCGTGTAAAGGGAGGCGTCCCAACACATTTAGCTATATACTGTGTGTGTATATAAATACATATATATATATATATCTCCATTACAATTCTATATATAAATATTATGTGTGTATGTGTATATATATATATATGTGTATGTGTATATATTTTATGTATATATATGTGTGTGTATATATAGATATATATATTAATATTATAAGCCATGTTGTATAATCCATTTTAAAACTTGTAAAACTGGAATTTTACCCGTTACAACTTGATAATAAAAAAATGTTCTTTAGCAAAGAACATACATTCCATAATAATAACAACTATGCTACCAAAATGAGTGTGTGCTGTAAATTGCCTCCAGAATTTCTCCTGTTTCTTCTTGCTGGAGGCGGCCATTTTTCTGAAGCCCAGAGCCCCTGAGCAGCAGTAAATCTTTAGACTGTCACCAGATTGGCCTACATATTTTAGGCACGGTTCCAGAAAAATAGAGAGCAACTGAGCATGTGCAGAGCCAGGGGAGACAGCGTATTACTGGATTATAAACAGTATACGCAACATGAAGTGATCTAGCGGGACTTCATTTTCTGACTAAAGTTCCACTTTAAAAAAAAAATCAAAGTCAATTTAACCCCAAAACTATTAAACATTCCCTTCAAAATCCAAACTAAATGTGGTGTCACAGATTGTCTGGGAAATGTTTCAGCAAATCTATCATCAACAAAACTCCAAAGTCCAACAAGTTTACCCACCTGGTATAAATAGAGACGTATTGAGAACTTTGGACAGACACATTTATGAGTGATCTGGCTGAGGCAACCAACGTATTTCTGTGTCATGTCTCTACAATACATGACTTCTGATTTTCGTATTTGTATGTCTAGTAGAAGCCACAGGAGTGTCAGGGACATATCCCACCTGAGAACCACCAATGTCCTATTCCAATCACCATAGAAAGGCAGATGTTGATTTCCAAGACCAGGATGAGAGATGTGGAGCCACCCTGGTCTAGTAGATAACCCCATCCTTGGTGTCAGAAAGATTCCATAGATGGTAATCCTTCGATCCTTCGGTTTACTTGGCTGAAGGTGTGAATCGTCAAAGCCCTGGGGTAGAGATATTCCGATTATATATGGGTGACAGATTGTGTTGAAGGCCCCCACACACACTGGTTCAGTGATGATTGTTCCAGTATGACGTACAGGAGGAGGCCCCTTTCACATTCCTGTGAACCAGATGTACTAATAATACCATACCATGATCTGGATAAAAGACAATCCTCCTCGTGGACATACATTGTATTCTTGTTCCACTTTTCTCTGTGGTGGGTTGATATGCTTAAATAGTATACTAGAGCAGTGATCTCCAAACTGCGACTAATGGGCCAGATACTGCTCTATGCCTGCCTTTATAAGGCCCTTGGGGCACTATTCCTCTCACTGACACCAACAATGAGGCACTATTCCCTCCACTGA
Source organism: Staurois parvus (assembly GCF_062004578.1). Classification (NCBI taxonomy): domain Eukaryota; kingdom Metazoa; phylum Chordata; class Amphibia; order Anura; family Ranidae; genus Staurois; species Staurois parvus. The sequence goes on along the minus strand of NW_028318907.1, from coordinate 507,270 downwards.
CACCAACAATGAGGCACTATTCCTCCCACTGACACCAACAATGAGGCACTATTCCTCTCACTGACACCAACAATGAGGCACTATTCCCTCCACTGATACTAGTATTGGGGAACTATTTCTCCCACTGACACCATTGGTGGGGCATTGTTCCTCCCACTGACTCCAATGACAGGGCACCATTCACCCCACCGATACTAGTGATGTGGCATTATTCCCCCCATTGACACCAATAACGGACCACTATACCTCCCACTGACACCAAGGACGGAGCACTATACCTCCCACTGACACCAAGGACGGAGCACTATACCTCCCAATGACACCAGGGACGGGGCACTATACCTCCCACTGACACCAGGGACGGAGCACTATACCTCCCACTGACACCAATGACGGGGCACTATTCTTCCCACCGACACCAATGATGGGACACTATTCCTCCCACTGACACCAATGATGGGGCACTATTCCTCCCACTGACACCAATGTTGGGGCACTATTCCTCCCACTGACACCAATGATGGGACACTAATCCTCCACTGACACCAATGATGGGGCACTATTCCTCCCACTGATACCAATGATGGGACACTATTCCTCCCACTGACACCAATGATGGGGAACTATTCCTTCCACTGATACCAATGATGGGACACTATTCCTCCCACTGATACCAATGATGGGGCACTATTCCTCCCACTGACACCAATGATGGGGCACTATTCCTCCCACTGATACCAATGATGGGACACTATTCCTCCCACTGACACCAATGATGGGGCACTATTCCTCCCACTGTTACCAATGATGGGGCACTATTCCTCCCACTGATACCAATGATGGGACACTATTCCTCCCACTGACACCAATGATGGGGCACTATTCCTCCCACTGATACCAATGATGGGACACTATTCCTCCCACTGACACCAATGATGGGGCACTATTCCTCCCACTGACACCAATGATGGGGCACTATTCCTCCCACTGATACCAATGATGGGGCACTATTCCTCCCACTGATACCAATGATGGGACACTATTCCTCCCACTGACACCAATGATGGGACACTATTCCTCATACTGTTACCAATGATGGGACACTATTCCTCCCACTGACACCAATAATGGGGCACTATTCCCCCCACTGATACCAATGATGGGGCACTATTCCTCCCACTGATACCAATGATGGGGCACTATTCCTCCCACTGACACCAATGATGGGGCACTATTCCTCCCACTGATACCAATGATGAGGCACTATTCCTCCCACTGATACCAATAATGGGACAGTATACCTCCCACTGACACCAATGATGGGGCACTATTCCTCCCACTGATACCAATTAGAGATGAGCGAATTTTTCAAAAATTCAATTTGGCTGATTCGGCGAATTCCAGGAAGAAATTCGATTCGATGCGAATTAATTCGCTATGAAGTTAACTTATAAAAAGGGTTTCTAGGCTTCAGAGAGCCTTTAAATTAGTGCAGAACACTGTACCTTTAATTTAAATGCCCTTGGAGATGAGGAAGGAGAAGGATGAGAAGAAGGAGAAGGATGAGAAGAAGGAGAAGGATGAGAAGAAGGAGAAGGAGGAGGAGGAGAAGGAGAAGGATGAGAAGAAGGAGAAGGAGAAGGATGAGAAGAAGGAGGATGAGAAGGAGAAGGAGGAGAAGGACAAGGATGAGAAGAAGGATGAGAAGAAGGAGAAGGATGAGAAGAAGGAGAAGGATGAGAAGAAGGAGAAGGATGAGAAGAAGGAGAAGGATGAGAAGAAGGATGAGAAGAAGGAGAAGGATGAGAAGAAGGACAGTTCTGTGACAGTTTCTGTCTATTTCTGACAGTTGTGGGACATTCCCTCCATACAGCGGTTGAAACATTGTATCTATTTGTTTCCATAAATGACATTCTGCAGATACACTTTTTGCCGGCTTGGAATTATTCTTATTTTCATCCTACTTCTTCCTCTTCTTCTTCTTCATCCTCATCCTCTTCTTCTTCTTCTGAGGATGAGGATGAAGAAGAAGAAGAAGTAGGATGAAAATAAGATTAATTCCAAGCCGGCAAAAAGTGTATCTGCAGAGCTCCTCTAAGTGTATCTGCAGAATAGAGGAACTCTGCACATACACTTTTTGCCGGCTTGGAATTATTCTTATTTTCATCCTACTTCTTCTTCTTCATCCTCATCCTCTTCTTCTTCTTCTGAGGATGAGGATGAAGAAGTAGAAGAAGAAGAAGAAGTAGGATGAAAATAAGAATTCCAAACCGGCAAAAAGTGTATCTGCAGAGCTCCTCTATTTCTGACAGTTCTCTGACAGCTTCTTCACATGTACAGCGGTTGAAACATCTGTATCCGAAATGGAAACAAATAGATACAATGTTTCAACCGCTGTACATGTGAAGGAACTGTCAGAGAACTGTCAGAAATAGCGGAGCTCTCTGCAGGGACACTTTTGCCGGGTGATCGGGAAAAATCCGATTCGCGCACCCGAAGTAGGCAAATATTCAGATTCTACGCGAATCGAATTTTTCCTGAAATTCGTATCGAATTCCGGTTCGCCTGGTTCGATTCGCTCATCTCTAATACCAATGATGGGGCACTATTCCTCCCACTAATACCAATGATGGGGCACTATTCCTCCCACTGACACCAATGATGGGGCACTATTCCTCCCACTGAAACCAATGATGGGACACTATTCCTCCCACTGACACCAATGATGGGGCACTATTCCTCCCACTGACACCAATGATGGGGCACTATTCCTCCCACTGACACCAATGATGGGACACTATTCCTCCCACTGATACCAATGATGGGACACTATTCCTCTCACTGACACCAATGATGGGGCACTATTCCTCATACTGTTACCAATGATGGGACACTATTCCTCCCACTAATACCAATGATGGGGCACTATTCATCCCACTGACACCAATGATGGGGCACTATTCCTCCCACTGACACCATTGATGGGGCACTATTCCTCCCACTGATACCAATGATGGGACACTATTCCTCCCACTGATACCAATGATGGGGCACTATTCCTCCCACTGACACCAATGATGGGGCACTATTCCTCATACTGTTACCAATGATGGGACACTATTCCTCCCACTGACACCAATAATGGGGCACTATTCCTCCCACTGATACCAATGATGAGGCACTATTCCTCCCACTGATACCAATGATGAGGCACTATTCCTCCCACTGATACCAATGATGGGGCACTATTCCTCCCACTGACACCAATGATGGGGCACTATTCCTCCCACTGATACCAATGATGAGGCACTATTCCTCCCACTGATACCAATGATGGGGCACTATTCCTCCCACTGATACCAATGATGGGGCACTATTCCTCCCACTGACACCAATGATGGGGCACTATTCCTCCTTCCACTGATACCAATGATGGGACACTATTCCTCCCACTGACACCAATGATGGGGCACTATTCCTCCCACTGACACCAATGATGGGCACTTTTCCTCCCACTGATACCAATGATGGGACACTATTCCTCTTACTGACCTCAGGTACCATTTCATTTGTTTTTTTACTCCTACTGACCACAAAGCCTAAGGTACTGTTTTCTCCCTGTGATGCCGGGGCATTTTCTACCCCATTGGCCACAGTCTCCCCCCTAAAGTCTGAAAGACAGCTTACTGGCCCTTTGTGCATAAAGTTTGGAGCCCCCCTGCTCTAGAAGATGAGGGCCAGTCTTGTGGTAGGAAATGACACCGACTCATGTGATATCACTGAGGTCAGGCTGTACTGTATGTAATAGGATCAGTATTGTATTATGTTATATTGGATTATATTTGGTTGGATTGTAATGTGACGGCACGGTATAGATGGCTTGTGTTCTATCCCCCCCCCCCCAAAAAAAAAGTCTGTAGAAATGTCTGTGGTGATCAGCGTATTTTTTCCCCCTCATTTTCTACAGAGCTGATTCTTCTTCTGCATTTTCTATAGCGTTGCAGAAACACATTGACACCATTTACATTATACAGTCTATATCCTCATTCTTCATACTTCTTCCTATTTATTCTATTATGAGGGGTTCCCGCCATCCCTGTGCTGAGTTCCCGGGTCTGTACGCCCGCTGTGCCCATTATGAGGGGTTCCCACCATCCCTGTGCTGAGTTCCCGGGTCTGTACACCCGCTGTGCCCATTATGAGGGGTTCCCGCCATCCCTGTGCTGAGTTCCCGGGTCTGTACGCCCGCTGTGCCCATTATGAGGGGTTCCCACCATCCCCGTGCTGAGTTCCCGGGTCTGTACACCCGCTGTGCCCAATATGAGGAGTTCCCACCATCCCTGTGCTGAGTTCCCGGGTCTGTACGCCCGCGGTGCCCATTATGAGGGGTTCCCACCATCCCCGTACTGAGTTCCCGGGTCTGTACGCCCGCGGTGCCCATTATGAGGGGTTCCCACCATCCCCGTGCTGAGTTCCCGGGTCTGTACTCCCGCTGTGCCCATTATGAAGGGTTCCCACCGTCCCTGTGATCAGTTCCCGGCTCTGTACACCCGCTGTGCCCATTATGAGGGGTTCCCACCACCCCTTTGCTGAGTTCCCGGGTCTGTACTCCCGCTGTGCCCATTATGAAGGGTTCCCACCGTCCCTGTGATCAGTTCCCGGCTCTGTACACCCGCTGTGCCCATTATGAGGGGTTCCCACCGTCCCTGTGATCAGTTCCCAGCTCTGTACACCCACTGTGCCCATTATGAGGGGTTCCCACCGTCCCTGTGATCAGTTCCCAGCTCTGTACACCTGCTGTGCCCATTATGAGGGGTTCCCACCACCCCTTTGCTGAGTTCCCGGGTCTGTACTCCCGGTGTGCCCATTATGAGGGGTTCCCACCATCCCTGTGATCAGTTCCCGTGTTTGTACACCCGCTGTGCCCATTATGAGGGGTTCCCACCGTCGCTGTGATCAGTTCCCGGCTCTGTACACCCGCTGTGCCCATTATGAGGGGTTCCCACCATCCCTGTGATCAGTTCCCGGCTCTGTACACCTGCTGTGCCCATTATGAGGGGTTCCCACCACCCCTTTGCTGAGTTCCCGGGTCTGTACTCCCGGTGTGCCCATTATGAGGGGTTCCCACCATCCCTGTGATCAGTTCCCGTGTTTGTACACCCGCTGTGCCCATTATGAGGGGTTCCCACCGTCGCTGTGATCAGTTCCCGGCTCTGTACACCCGCTGTGCCCATTATGAGGGGTTCCCACCATCCTTGTGATCAGTTCCCGGCTCTGTACACCCGCTGCGCCCATTATGAGGGGTTCCCACCATCCCTGCTGCATTTATATTTAGTATTTTTTATTATGGGGAATGTAACAGAAGGAAGATCTGGAACACTCTGACATGGGGGAGGTGAGTACAGCCGGGGTCCATGAGACAGCTCACTTACCACATCAGACTTCACCTAGAAGTTAAACAGCATTTCTTGGGTGCTTTAACCCTTAACAGAGCAGAAGGATTTTCTGAGCTAGTTTAGTGGACGTCGCGGTGATGATGTAATGCGATCACATGTAACATGTTATTATTGGAGCACGCTCAGATGACTTCATACCGTGACTCAGCAATGTACTCTCCGGAATGGCCCAGAAAGTAGTGAGTCACCTTTAGATGGATCGTTCGAGACGTTTCATATCTCTGAGCCGCCTCCTCAGGCTAGGTTCACACCTACGCAGATTGCGTTTGACCCGATTCTGCATTGCGTTTTGGCCACGTTTTTAATGTTTATTTTTTTTATTTTATTTTTTATTTTCTTGTTGCTGGGCAGATTTAAAACAGAAAACACATAAAAATGCGTCAAAAACGTGGCAAAATGCTCTACACGCTTTTCTGCAGCATTTCCAGTGAAGTCCACAGAACCAAAAGCGCAACGTTTTGCATTCAGAAAAGCCCCTGACCCTTTCAAAAAAACTCAAACAGAAAACAGGGAGATGTGAACCTGTCCCATAGGAAATCATGTTCAATGGACTGTACTGCGTTTCTGCAAAATGCTACGGAAAACGCATAGGTGTGAACCTAGGGTGGCGGTACTGAGAGGTGGGGAGGGGGTGGAACCAAGGGACGGTGCTCAGAGGTGGGTAGGGGGTGGAACCAAGGGACGGTGCTCAGAGGTGGGTAGGGGGTGGAACCAAGGGACGGTGCTCAGAGGTGGGTAGGGGGTGGAACCAAGGGACTGTGCTCAGAGGTGGGTAAGGGGTGGAACCAAGGGACTATGCTCAGAGGTGGGTAGGAGGTGGAACCAAGGGACTGTGCTCAGAGGTGGGTAAGGGATGGAACCAAGGGACTGTGCTCAGAGGGGGGTAAGGGATGGAACCAAGGGACTGTGCTCAGAGATGGGTAGGGGGTGGAACCAAGGGACTGTGCTCAGAGGTGGGTAAGGGGTGGAACCAAGGGACTGTGCTCAAAGGTGGGTAGGGGGTGGAACCAAGGGACTGTGCTCAGAGGTGGGTAAGGGATGGAACCAAGGGACTGTGCTCAGAGGTGGGTAGGGGGTGGAACCAAGTGACGGTGCTCAGAGGTGGGTAGGGGGTGGAACCAAGTGACGGTGCTCAGAGGTGGGAGGGGGGTGGAACCAAGTGACGGTGCTCAGAGGTGGGTAAGGGGTGGAACCAAGGGACTGTGCTCAGAGGTGGGTAAGGGGTGGAACCAAGTGACGGTGCTCAGAGGTGGGTAGGGGGTGGAACCAAGGGACTGTGCTCAGAGGTGGGTAGGGGGTGGAACCAAAGGACGGTGCTCATAGGTGGGTAGGGGGTGGAAACAAAGAACTGTGCTCATAGGTGGGTAGGGGGTGGAACCAAAGGACGGTGCTCATAGGTGGGTAGGGGGTGGAAACAAGGGACTGTGCTCAGAGGTGGGTAGGGGGTGGAACCAAGTGATGGTGCTCAGAGGTGGGTAGGGGGTGTGCCCAGGGGCGGACTGACCATTTGGAAACTCGGGCACTGCCCGAGGGCCCGGGGTCAGTAGGGGGCCCCATGAGATGCCCCTGGCACCTTTTTCATAGGCTTTTTTGAGTTTGGGCAAGGACACAGGGGCCCCATGATCCCCTATTGCCCGGGGGCCCCATGAGTTGTCAGTCCGCCCCTGGGTGTGCCACGATTACAAGCGTTTTGCATTTGAACCGCTGATAAAATCGACTTTTTCTGCATTCAAAAAAACAAATGTAAACTCAACGGCCTGTAAACGACTGTAAAGGATGATGTGTACACGGACACATAGGAAAACATTAGGGAGAGTTCAGGGGCTGCTGAGAAAAAACCGCTGAACATCTCCTAAACGTCAGTTTATCAGCTGCAGGGTACATGAGCCCTTAAGATCCCTGTCGCTGACAGCCACTCTATCCAAAACTAAAAAAAAAAGTTTTTCCTTTAGTTACACTTTAATAATGTCCATATTCACTTGGAGTTGATTTACAAAAGGAGTAAAACCTGTTCATGTAAATGATGGTAAATAAGGTGAACCAGTGGCTACTTGGAAGAGCCAGTCATCTGCAAGGGAAAGGTAAAACATTTTTTTGCTTGAATGTGATTGGATGGTTGGAGCAAATACAGCTTTGCGGTATTTATTAAAACTGCCCATACATTAGTGAAATTTTGTTAAAAATGTTAGTTCGATTTTCATTGACAAGAACATTTAAAAGCAGCAGAATTACTCAATCTCAGTCTTAAGGGGACTGAGATTGAGCTCTGCAGTCACTTTTGCAGCAGCTTTTTTCTTATTGTGGGTCACAATCCTGCGTGATATTCTTTTGTCCCGTTCGGTCAGCTGACCATGTCGATCTCATGTATACGTATCAGACAGCGTTTTCCCGAAAACTGTATACGCTGTTATAACCTTTGATACTGTACCTCGCGTCATGGCAAATAAATTGGCAACTTTAGTCACAGAGGAAGCGGCACCAACAATTGGCCCTCTTTGAAGCTCAGTAATCTCTGACATGGCTCTGTATTACTAGCAGTACACACAGAAAATGAGGAAAGTGAGGCTTCCCACCTGTTAGCTAGGTGTCTCATCACACAGCGGAAGCAAAAGAATGTTACATCACTTCCGCTTTCAACGTGAAACGTGTTGTCGCTTTCACACCTGCAAATCATGTAGCATATCCAGTTATTTTGTCCAGCCCCTGAAATATCTATATACAGGTGAAACTCGAAAAATGAGAATATGGTGCAAAAGTTCATTTATTTCAGTGCAGCAACTTAAAAGGTGAAACTAATATATGAGACTCATTACATGCAAAGCAAGATAGTTCAAGCCGTGATTTGTCATCATTGTGATGATTATGGCTTACAGCTCATGAAAACCCCAAATCCACAATCTCAGAAAATGAGAATATTGTGAAAAGGTGGAATATTCTCGGCTCAAAGTGTCCCACTCTAATCAGCTCATTCAGCCATAACACCTGCAAAGAGTTCCTGAGCCTTTAAATGGTCTCTCAGTCTGGTTCAGTAGGAATCGCAATCATGGGAAAGACTGCTGACCTGACACCATCATTGACACCCTCCATAAGGAGGGAAAGCCTCAAAAGGGAATTGCAAAAGAAGTTGGATGTTCCCAAAGTGCTGTATCAAAGCACATTAATAGAAAGGTATGTGGAAGGGAAAAATGTGGAAGAAAAAGGTGCACAAGCAGCAGGGATGACCGCAGCCTGGAGAGGATTGACTATTCTTCCAGAAGCACATTTGTGAGGTCAGGCACTGTCCATGTCTTTATGGACCTTGCTTTGTGCACTGGTGCGCAGTCATGTTGGGACAGGAAGGGGCCATCTCCAAACTCTTCCCACAAAGTTGGGAGCATGAAATTGTCCAAAATGTCTTGGTATGCTGACGCCTTAAGTGTTCCCTTCACTGGAACTAGGGGGCCAAGCCCAACCCCTTAAAAACACCCCCACACCATAATCCCCCCTCCACCAAACTTTACACTTGTCACAATGCAGTCAGCCAAGTACCGTTCTCCTGGCAACCGCCAAATCCAGACATGTCCATCGTAGCCAGACAGAGAATCGTGATTGGTCACTCCAGAGAACACGTCTCCACTGCTCTAGAGTCCAGTGGCGGCGTACTTTACACCACGGCATCCGACGCTTTGCATTGCACTTGGTGATGTAAGGCTTGGATGCAGCTGCTCGGCCATGGAAACCCATTCCATGAAGCTCTCTATGCACTGTTGTTGTGCTAATCTGAAGGCCACACCAAGCTTGAAGGTCTTTATCTATTGACTCTGCAGACAATTGGCGACTTCTGTGCACTGTGCGCTTCAACATGCGCTGACCCCGCCCTGTCATGTGACGTGGCCTACTACTTGGTGGCTGAGTTGCTGTTGTTCCCAGTTGCTTCCACTTTGTTATAATCCCACTAACAGTTGAGCGTGGAATATTTAGTAGCCAGGAAATGTCAGGGATGGACTTATTGCACAGGTGGCCACCTATCACGGGACCACGCTTGGAGTCACTGAGCTCCTGAGAGCGACCCATTCTTTCACCAATGTTTGTAGAAGCCGTCTGCATGCCTAGGGGCTTGATTGTATACACCTGTGTCCATGGAGGGGATTGGAACACCTGTGTAACATAGATAATATAATAATTAGTTTATATTATGTGATTATATATACATATGGCAGCACAGTGGCTTAACGGTTAGCACTTCCGCCTGGTAGTACTCGGGTCGTTGGTTGAAATCCCAACCACGGCACCACCTGCCTGGAGTTTGCATGTTCTCTCTGTGCCTGTGTGGGTTTCCTCCAGGTACTCCGGTTTCCTCCCACACTCCAAAGACATGCTGGTAGGTTAACTGGATCCTGTTTAAATTGTCCCTAGTATGTGTATGTATGAATGTGAGTTAGGGACCTTAGATTGTACACCCCTTGAGGGTTAGGGACTGATGTGAATGTACAATATATATGTAAAGCGCAGAGTAAATTGATGGCGCTATATAAGTACCTGAAATAAATAAAATATATATATATATACAGTTGTGTTCAAAATAATAGCAGTCAGACATCACTAACCGGATCAATCACTGTTTTTGGTAGAAATGATACTTCTACATGGCAAATAATTTCCTAGCAGGTGTAGTAGAGTAATAGAAATCCAACAGACCCAACAGTCATGACATGCATGCTGCTGATTCTGTGTCATTGAATCACTCATTGAAAGGGGCGTGTTCAAAATAATAGCAGTGTGGAGTTCTACTAGTGAGGTCATTCATTCTTTGAAAAACAGGTGGCAATTATTGCCCTTATTTAAGGAAGGAAGGCAGCAAATGTTGGACATGCTGGTTACAGTGCATTTCTCTCTGAAATTCTGAGGAAAATGGGTCGTTCCAGACATTGTTCAGAAGAACAGCGTACCTTGATTAAAAAGTTGATTGGAGAGGGGAAAACATATAAAGAAGTGCAGAAAATGATCGGCTGGTCAGCTAAAATGATCACAAATGCTTTAAAATGGCAACCAAAACCTGAAAGACGTGGAAGAAAGCGAAAAACTATCATTGGAATGGATAGAAGAATAGCCAAAATGGGGCGGACTCAGCCAACAATCAGCTCCGTGAAGATGAAAGAAGGTGTGACGTTCCCTATGAGGACTGTTACAATTAGAAGACGCCGATGTGAAGCCAAGCTATCTGCAAGAAGTCCCCGCAAAGTCCCACTGTTGGGAAAAAGACGTGTGCTGAAGAGGTTACAATATGCCAAAGAGCACATTGACTGGCCTGAAGAGAAATGGCGCAACATTTTGTGGGCTGATGAAAGTAAGATTGTTCTTTTTGGGTCTAGTGGGCGGAGACAGTTTGTCAGATGACCCCCAAACACTGAATTCAAGCCACAGTACACTGTGAAGACCGTGAAGCATGGTGGTGCAAGCATCATGATATGGGGATGTTTCTCATACTACGGTGTTGGGCCTATTTATCGCATACCAGGGATCATGGATCAGTTTGAATACATCAGAATACTTGAAGAGGTCATGCTGCCTTATGCTGAAGAGGAAATGCCCTTGAAATGGGTGTTCCAACAAGACAACGACCCCAAACACACCAGTAAACGTGCAACATCTTGGTTCCAGACCAACAAGATGGACGTTATGGAGTGGCCAGCCCAATCTCCGGATCTTAATCCAACAGAAAACTTGTGGGGTGACATCAAAAATGCTGTTTCTGAGGCAAAACCAAGAAATAGAGAAGAACTGTGGAATGTGGTCCAATCATCCTGGGCTGGAATACCTGATCACAGGGGCCAGAAGTTGGGTGACTCCATGCAACACAGATGTACAGTTCTCAGAAACAGTGCGACTACAACCAAATATTCATTAATGCAGGCCATAGATGCGTCGAAAATCGGCCGATTTTCGGATCGTTAATGGGCTAATTGATCGGCCGTTTTTCGGTATTTTGGCAGATTTTTTTTATCGGTAAAGTTGGAAAAAAATCGGCCGATTTTGCGGCAATAATGGGCAAATCGGACGATTTTTTATCGATAAAAAAATCTGCGCATGAGCAGTGACCTGCAAGAGGAAGACAAAAAGAAGAAGGAAATGAAGAAGAGGAAGAGGAAGAAGAAGAGGATGAAGAAGAAGAGGATGAAGAAGAAGAAGAAGAAGAAGAGGATGAAGAAGATGAAGAAGATGAAGAAGGGGAAGAAGAGAAGAAGAGGATGAAGAAGAGGATGATGAAGAAGAAGAGGATGAAGAAGAAGAAGAGGATGATGAAGAAGAAGAAGAAGAGGATGAAGAAGAAGAAGAGGATGAAGAAGAGGAAGAAGAGGATGAAAAAGAAGAAGAAGAGGATGAAGAAGAAGAAGAGGAAGAAGAGGTAGAAGAAGAAGAGGATGAAGAAGAGGATGAAGAAGAAAAAGAGGATGAAGAAGAAGAAGAGGATGAAGAAGAAAAAGAGGATGAAGAAGAAAAAGAGGATGAAGAAGAAGAAGAGGATGAAGAAGAAGAAGAGGATGAAGAAGAAGAAGAGGATGAAGAAGAAGAAGAGGATGAAGATGAAGAAGAGGATGAAGAAGAAGAGGAAGAGGATGAAGAAGAAGAAGAAGAGGATGATGAAGAAGAAGAGGATGAAAAAGAAGAGGAATTCCAGTCCGGCAAAAAGTGTCCCTGCAGAGAGCTCCACTATTTCTTTGACAGTTCCTTGACATTTATAGCGGTTGCAACAATGTATCTATTTGTTTCTGAATAAAAACATCTGTATCCTAAATGGATACAAATAGATACATTGTTGCAACAGCTATAAATGTCAAGGAACTGTCAAAGAAATAGTGGAGCTCTCTGCAGGGACACTTTTTGCCGGCTGTAGACGGGATGAAAATCGGACGATTTTTTTAACCGTTGCTGGTAACGTCGGCCGCTTGAACGACTGATTTTTCGTTTTTTAAAAGAAAAATCAGCCGATTTTCGACCCATCTATGGCCTGCATTAGTCATTCAAAGGAAAGCAAAATCTTCAAACATTTTTCAGTTTATATAGTGAATGTTTGAGTTTGTAAAGAAGAATACAAACACTGCGATTTTTTTGAACCGTCTAATATTCACTTTTCTTCAATTTTTTTTAGAGGAACAACACAAATTTGATGTATTTTTCTTCATGTTTTGATTTGGAATAGAATGTGTCGTGTTCCCAATGCATTTGTGTGGATGGAAATAAAAGCTATTAGAAGGATTTTCAGCTTTATTCACTTTTTTCAACACACTGCTATTATTTTGAACACAACTGTATATATACATAGATTATCTATATCTGATGATTCATGGAGTGACTCAGCACAAAAACTGTGGATGACATAACTCACTTCTCTATATAAAGTCTGAACATTACAGCTCTTGAACCCAGAGCGAGTATACTACAGATCCTGGAGGTAAGGTCCTCTTTTGTCTCCTCTCACAGGTGTCTACATACTTCTATACTAGCTATCCATCCCAGTGTAGTTCCTGCTTACCATTAGCAGATCTTTGTACATAGAGAAGACAGAATATCCATCACCAACGTACTTCCTATCTGCAGTTACTGTAAGAAGATCAGCCGTCACTTTGGGGCGTATTTATACAGCAGTTCACCAAACATTCACCGCAGGAGTCCTCCCGGTTCGGGTATTTTATATTTAATCTCATCTTTATTACATTTAATATATTTTATTACGACTCTAGATCAGTGCTAAGGGTTACGTTTGGTAACATTTCTATTTGTTTCCTCAGCCCCCCTCCCTCCCATAGGACCACACAGGTTCGACTAATTCAGGGAACCCCAAAGAGTCCCCCCAACCCAGCTTCCCCTCTACTCTTCTTCATTCCACTGACAGAGACCGAGTAGAATTGTTTCCACCCGCCGACACAGCAGCCTCACATTCCTTTACATTGATTTGTGGTGTCAGCAGTAACTAAACTGATATCAGATGTGTAATAATAGAGTAATACATTGTAATGACTGCTAATATGATTATAAAGAACACGGCTTCCTGTCTCCTCCATCTTCATGTCAGTCAGTCTCCTCCTCCATCTTCATCTAAGTCGGTCTCCTCCTCCTATTTGTTGAGATTAGCTGTTTTTTTTTTTTGGTGGTGTTGGATGTGTTCCGGCTTATTTCTGTGCAGAAATTATTTCATCGGTGTCTAACATATTTTCTTTCATACGAAACCTCAAAGTATGGTGTACCGGGTCCATTTGAGTCCCAGGAAAACACTTTGCATGCATTTTTCATGATGAAAAAAGGCTCCGGACAGCATCTGGAAATGGAAGAGTTAAAAATATTTTCCAAACGCAAACACCTATAAACGTGGTTAGCCGCGTTTACAAGCGTTTGAAACGCTGATAAAATCTACTCCTGAACACAAGTTTGGTGTGTTAAAAAAAACGACTGTAAACCCAACTGCCTGTAAAGGACGATGTGTGCATGGACACATAGGAGAACATTAGGGAGAGTTCAGGGGCTGCTGAAGAAAAACGCAGAAAAGCTCCTAAACGTCAGTTTATCAGCTGCAGTGTACATGTGTGGGGGATGAGCTGATGGAGAAAGTTCAGTTTTTAGCTGAAGGCAGGATAGGTTTTCCTGAACAGATGAGTTTTCAGGGATCAATATAGTGGACAGAACAGGAGAAAGCCGGACAGATTGGGGTAGGGAGTTCCAAAGGATGGGAGAGGCTCTGGAGAAGTCCTGGAGTCATTCGTATTCCTTCATACACAGCAGAAAAACTGATGGATGTTTGAAGGCAGCAGTTCCTAGATTGTAAGCTCCCAGGATCAGGGCCCTCCTATCCCTCTTGTATTGAACTGTATTGTTGCTGTATTGTCTCCCGTTATATTGTAAAGCGCTGAGCAAACTGTTGGCGCCATAAATCCTGTATAATAATAATATAAATCCTGTATTATAATAATAATAATATAAATCCTGAATAATAATAATATAAATCCTGTATAATAATAATAATAATATAAACCCTGCATAATAATAATAATAATAATATAAATCCTGAATAATAATAATATAAATCCTGTATAATAATAATAATAATAATATAAATCCTGAATAATAATAATAATAATAATAATATAAATCCTGTATAATAATAATAATATAAATCCTGAATAATAATAATAATAATAATATAAATCCTGAATAATAATAATAATAATAATAATAATATAAATCCTGTATTATAATAATAATAATATAAATCCTGAATAATAATATAAACCCTGTATTATAATAATAATAATAATAATATAAATCCTGTATAATAATATAAATCCTGTATTATAATAATAATAATAATAATATAAATCCTGTATAATAATATAAATCCTGTATAATAATAATAATAATATAAATCCTGTATAATAATATAAATCCTGTATAATAATAATAATAATATAAATCCTGTATAATAATATAAATCCTGTATAATAATAATAATAATATAAATCCTGTATAATAATATAAATCCTGTATAAAAATAATAATAATATAAATCCTGTATAATAATATAAATCCTGTATAAAAATTCAATAATACCTGTAGAAGCAGAGAGGAGATAAGACAATGGGGCTGATTTACTAAAGACAAATAAGCTGAGCACTGCAAGTGCAGTTCTAAATCTGAGGGGAACATGCAAAGAAAAAAAAAATGCATTTTTGCTTGCACGTGATTGGATGAAGGAAATCGGCAGAGTTTCGCCTCATTTCAGAGCTCCCCCTCGGATATAAAGCAACTCCACTTGAAGTGCACAGACTATTTGACTTTAGTAAACCGACCCCAATGGGATGATGCCATGATTTGGGTGGCAAATGTCTGTCCCTGACCCCTCTGTTGGGGGTTCCATAGGTAAAATCCAAAGCAAAACATGCTAATGGGACAGTTAAGGGTTAATACGGTTAGAGATGCCGGAGGATTGTACTGCCCATGTAGGCTTGGAGTGGAATTTCTAGGCATTCTTGTGTGCTGAGATCACACCTATACACTACAACCTCCTGGTTTCTATGTATATCAAAACAACGACGTCATACATTACAGCGCAGCAGTCCATGGATATGACCTCATTCATTGTCTTCTTTCAGGAAAAGTCCATTTTCTGTATCCAAAACAGATGATCCTGATAAAATTCCAGGTTCATTTAACCCCTCGCCTACCAGGCACTTCCACACCCTTCCTGCCCAGGCCAATTATTAGCTTTCAGCGCTGTCACACTTTGAATGACAATTGTGCGGTCATGCAACACTGTACCCATATGACATTTTTATCATTTTTTTGAGATATAGAGCTTTCTTTTGGTGATATTTAATCATTACTGGGGGGGTTATTTTTGGTAAACAAACGACAAAAGACCAAAAATCCCCCTCTCCCAATTTTCTTTTTGTTTTAAAAGTTTGCAAACAGGTAATTTTTCACTGATGTGCAGCCTCATTAGTGGTGCACTGCAATGAGACTGCACTGATGGGCACTGATATGCAGCACAGATGGGCACTGATAGGCTGTACTGATGAGGTGACACTAATGAGGCTGTACTGATGAGGTGGTACCAGGGGTGGACTGACAACTCATGGGTCCCCCAGGCAATAGGGGATCATGGAGCCCCTGTGTCCTTGCCCAAACTCAAAAAAGCCTATGAAAAAAGGTACCAGGGGCATCTCATGGGGCCCCCTACTGACCTCAGGCCCTCAGGCAGTGCCCGAGTTTCCAAATGGTCAGTCCGCCCCTGGGTGGTACTGATGAGGCTACACTGTCACAGGTAGGAATGTGCAGCCAAAAACCAACAACTGTATTTACATTGTGATCAGCTGTGTCATAGGACTAATCTGATCACGTGGTAAAAGGAGCAACGATTGGCCCTTTACTATGTCATGTGATCAGCTGTGTCCAAAAGACACAGCGATCACAGGGCTTGCCGGGTGCACACCCCAGGGTGCGCAGTTCTAGAGGACTTCATATGACGCCCTCCCAGAACTAACCTTCTGTGCACTGAACTGAAATCCCTTAGGGTCCTTTCACACGGACGTTCCATTTTGTTTTCTTCCGTTCAGTCATGTTTTTTCAAAGAAAAAAACAGATGAGTTTACATTCGGTTTGTCATCCATTTACATCCTTTTTTAGTCATCCGCTGTCAGCAGAGTTCCCCACTGACAGCTGAATGTAAAAAAAAAATAAATTGCCGGCAATTAAAAAGCAATTTAAAAAATGGCGCGGGGTCCCGACCCTCCATCCATACCAAGCCCCTCAGATCTGGTTTGGATATTGAGGGGAACCCCCACGCCAAAATTAAAAAAAAAAAAGCATGGGGTCCCCCCCAAGATCCATACCAGACCCTTATCCAAGTATGCAGCCTGGCAGGGCAGGAAAGGGGGGGGGGCGAGCAAGTGGGAGCGCCCCCCCCTCCTGAACCATACCAGGCCACATGCCCTCAACATGGGGGGTGCTTTGTGTTGATGGGGATCAGGGCCTCTTCCCCACAACCCTGGCCAGTGGTTGTGGAGGTCTTATTGGAATCTGGAAGCCCCCTTATTGGAATCTGGAAGCAAGGGAGCCCCCAGATCCCGGCCTTCCCCCTATGTGAATGAGTATGGGGTACATGCAGGGGCGGATTGACCATTTGGAAACTCAGGCACTGCCCGAGGGCCCGGGGTCAGTAGGGGGTCCCATGAGATGCCCCTGTTACCTTTTTTCATAGGCTTTTTTGAGTTTGGGCAAGGACACAGGGGCCCCATGATCCCCTATTGCCTGGGGGCCCCATGAGTTGTCAGTCCACCCCTGGGTACATGGTACCGCTACCCATTCACAAGAAAAAGTGTAGTGTGAGAAAAGACAGGACACGGCCCCTGACAAATCCTTTATTAAAAGAAGAAAAATAAAAGAATGTCCCCTGCAGTAGATCCAACGTCAATCACGATGCCCGCTGCCGCCGCCACCCACAGGAAAGAAAAAAAAACGAAGGCTCCGCACCCAATGCTGGCTCCTGCCATGTGACTTCCCCAATGGTTTGACAGTTCTTAAATATGTAAGGGGCGGGACCACCCAGCGACATCACCCGTGTGACCCCCGCCCCGTGTGACAACATCAATCGGGGCATGCTGGGTCAATGATGTCACACGGGGCGGGGGCACATACATTATGGCCCCGCCCCTTATATATTTAAGAACTGTCAAGCCATCGGAGCAGCCACACGGCGGAAGCATCGGGAGTGGAGCCTTTGTTTTATTTTTTTGGGTGGCGGGCATTGTCTTTTTTCACACTACACTTTTTTGTGTGAATGAGTAACGGTACCATGTACCCCATACTCATTCACATTGGGGGCTGCTCCATAGAAATATATGGGGGGGGAGTCTGTTTTTCATCCGTAAACAGACAGATCAAAAACGGACATACGGAACACCCGTGTGAAAGAGGCCTACGAATGTTCCCAGCTATGCTCTTGAATCACAGAACACCTCCATCTATGTAACAGAGATAACGAGGAGGGAAGGTGTTTGTAGTCCAAATCAGGAGAGCAGCCTAGGATGACAATGCTGTTCCTCCATGGATACAGTACAGAGAGTGAGCGTTGTCACCAGGACAGGAAGTGTGTTATTCACAGGTGAAAATACCAATTAAAAAGCCAGAAAATGGAAACTAATACAGCCAATACATCTAAGGACTGATATGCTGCAATATAGAGGATTATTTTTTTTGGTTTTGATATTCGATTTAAAGTGTTACTAGAACCACAACAGTAAAATCAGTCTGTATATACAGTAAAGCACGCTTGTTATGCTCATTGTGGAGCCTAAGGGGTTAATCCTTGTGTAAAAAAGCTGTTTGATCCTGTCTTCTCTGATCCTCCCCTTCTTCCACTGTCCCCAATCCATCTGCTGATAGTACAGAGCTCTTGGAGTCACTTTGCACATGCTCAGTTTGGTGTGTTTTGCTAGAGTTTTTTTCTTCTTTGGGAGAGTGCCTGTGATCACCACAGGGCCAATCAGCACTGTTCAGACAGAGGTCAAGGGCACTGCATCCTCCTAGAGCACAATGAAAACTCTTCCTACAAGCTTTAACCAGTGCTCTGCTGGACACTGATAGAAGTCACAAGACTGCTATATACTGCTGATGAGAAAAGCTATTTAGCAGTTTATATTTACTAAAGTAATTGCATTTCCATGTTCTGTGTACTATGGGAGACCAGATATAGTGAATGCCGAGTCTGGGGAGACCGGATATAGTGAATGCAGGGTCTGGGGAGACCGGATATAGTGAATGCGGGGTCCGGGGAGACCGGATATAGTGAATGCAGGGTGTGGGGAGAGCGGATATACTGAATGTAGGGTCCGGGGAAAGCGGATATAGTGAATGCAGGGTCCGGGGAGAGCGGATATAGTGAATGCAGGGTCTGGGGAGACCGGATATAGTGAATGCAGGGTCCGGGGAGACCGGATATAGTGAATGCAGGGTCCGGGGATTGGATATAGTGAATGCAGGGTCCGGGGAGACCGGATATAGTGAATGCCGGGTCTGGGGAGACCGGATATAGTGAATGCAGGGTCCGGGGAGATTGGATATAGTGAATGCAGGGTCCGGGGAGACCGGATATAGTGAATGCAGGGTCCGGGGAGACCGGATATAGTGAATGCCGGGTCCGGGGAGACCGGATATAGGGTATGCAGGGTCTGGGGAGACCGGATATAGTGAATGCAGGGTCTGGGGAGACCGGATATAGTGAATGCAGGGTCCGGGGAGAGTGGATATAGTGAATGCAGGGTCTGGGGAGACCGGATATAGTGAATGCGGGGTCCGGGGAGACCGGATATAGTGAATGCGGGGTCTGGGGAGACCGGATATAGTGAATGCAGGGTCTGGGGAGACCGGATATAGTGAATGCGGGGTCCAGGGAGACTGGATATAGTGAATGCAGGTGTAGTGGATTGTGATAGACAGTCCACGTTTTATTAGATGATCAGTAAAATGACAATTTTATAGTCTTGCTACTATCTGCTTCTTGCTCTTTAAATTCCTTACTCTCTTAAGTAAACAATCAGATATAGGTTGACAGAACAATGATGATAATTAAGATGGCGCCTTCATCCGGAGTCTCACCCTAGGTGACTCATTAGGAGAAAAGTATCTTTTAACGTAAACAACCCCCATAAAAGGGAATGAGTCTTTTTGGGGACAATGATTGGAAGATATCAACACGGATGGAAGAACACGCAGAAACCTAGTGGACTTTTCACCCAATCAATGTATATGCTTTGCCTGCATCATAAGCCCTATAAATGATACTGTTAGTTCCTCAATAAAACAGAATTTTAGGAAGTTGACAAACTGCAACAGTGTCAGTGTCTTACTTCCACGTGCACGTAATTCTATATTAATTTGGCTCACTGGTAGATCACGGTAAATGGTCTGTAAGTGACCGAGTCCAAAACACAGGGTCCGGGGAGACCGGATATAGTGAATGCCGGGTCCGGGGAGAGCGGATATAGTGAATGCAGGGTCCGGGGAGAGCGGATATAGTGAATGCCGGGTCCGGGGAGAGCGGATATAGTGAATGCGGAGTCCGGGGAGAGCGGATATAGTGAATGCGGGGTCCGGGGAGACCGGATATAGTGAATGCGGGGTCCTGGGAGACCGGATATAGTGAATGCGGGGTCCGGGGAGACTGGATATAGTGAATGCAGGGTCCGGGAAGAGCGGATATAGAGAATGCAGGGTCCGGGGAGACCGGATATAGTGAATGCAGGGTCCGGGGAGACCGGATATAGTGAATGCTGGGTCTGGGGAGATTGGATATAGTGAATGCAGGGTCCGGGGAGAGCAGATATAGTGAATGCCGGGTCCGGGGAGAGTGGATATAGTGAATGCGGGGTCCGGGGAGAGCAGATATAGTGAATGCCGGGTCCGGGGAGAGTGGATATAGTGAATGCAGGGTCCGGGGAGAGTGGATATAGTGAATGCAGGGTCCAGGGAGACCGGATATAGTGAATGCAGGGTCCGGGGAGAGCGGATATTGTGAATGCCGGGTCCGGGGAGAGCGGATATAGTAAATGCAGGGTCCGGGGAGAGCGGATATAGTGAATGCTGGGTCCGGGGAGATTGGATATAGTGAATGCAGGGTCCGGGGAGAGCGGATATAGTGAATGCTGGGTCCGGGGAGATTGGATATAGTGAATGCTGGGTCCGGGGAGATTGGATATAGTAAATGCAGGGTCCGGGGAGAGCGGATATAGTGAATGCTGGGTCCGGGGAGATTGGATATAGTGAATGCAGGGTCCGGGGAGAGCAGATATAGTGAATGCGGGGTCCGGGAAGAGTGGATATAGTGAATGCGGGGTCCGGGGAGAGCGGATATTGTGAATGCCGGGTCCGGGGAGAGCGGATATAGTAAATGCAGGGTCCGGGGAGAGCGGATATAGTGAATGCTGGGTCCGGGGAGAGCGGATATAGTGAATGCAGGGTCCGGGGAGAGCGGATATAGTGAATGCAGGGTCCGGGGAGAGCGGATATAGTGAATGCGGGGTCCGGGGAGAGCGGATATTGTGAATGCGGGGTCCGGGGAGAGCGGTTATAGTGAATGCAGGGTCCGGGGAGAGCAGATATAGTGAATGCGGGGTCCGGGGAGAGCGGTTATAGTGAATGCGGGGTCCGGGGAGAGCAGATATAGTGAATGCGGGGTCCGGGGAGAGCGGTTATAGTGAATGCAGGGTCCGGGGAGAGCGGATATAGTGAATGCCGGGTCCGGGGAGAGCGGATATAGTGAATGCAGGGTCCGGGGAGAGCGGATATAGTGAATGCAGGGTCCGGGGAGAGCGGATATAGTAAATGCAGGGTCCGAGGAGCCAAAACGCACAGAAAGTCGGTGATATGGTTGTCAATGTCATAGTTCACATCAGCGCTTGCAGTTCCAGTGCGTTCCGGTTGCAGGAAAAACAGTTGAACAGGCTGCATTTTTCCTGCACAGAACTGTACTGGAACGTGGTAAAACACAACAAATATGCACTGGAACACACGTCCCTATTTGAATTGAAGAAGAGAGGAGAAAAAATGCACTAGAATGTGTCAAAAACGCGCATGCAGGAATGCATCTGGACTGCGTTTCTATAGTGTGAACCGGTCCTTTGGGTCAGTTCACACTCCGTGCGTTTCAGTTGCTTTATTTCTGCATCCAAAACGCACAGAAAGTAGGTTCTTTGGTTGTCAATGTCATAGTTCACATCAGCGCTTGCAGTTCCAGCGCAGTTCAAGTTTCAGAAAAAAAAAGTAGAACAGGCTGCATTTTTTCTGCACAAAACTGCACTGAAACGCGGTAAAACGCATCAAAAACACATTGGAAGGCAATGGAACACAGCTGCAGGGATCGTCGGCTTGCTTTACAACTTACCTTTTCGTGGAGCGGGTCCGGTGTCACCCCGTGCGGTCGGTGTTACCTGGTGCGCACCGCACCTGCCTCGGGACACCGCTGCTTCTGCTATAGGGTGGACAGGAAGCAGTTAATGAAGGGGGGGGATTTTGAAATGTGGAATTTCCTCTTTTGTCGCCCTATGGCAAAAAATGGTCTGGCCAGGAAAGTGTGTGTGTGTGTGTATGTGTGGGGGGGGGATGAAATCCTCTGGAGGGCAAATGGTTAATCATCATTTACTATTTTTCTGAATATTACATTGTTACATAGTTAGTCTGGCTGAAAAAAAGACAAAAGTTAATCCTTGCAATATTGTTATGTGTCGAAATGTTGTGACACCTTAAAAAGTCCTGTTTTTACATATCTCTACAATGTCTTTAATACGAAAAAAACAGAATACACAAAACCTTTTAAAATGATAAAATGGTTATGTAATGATTTGTGATGTCAATGGATACAATGTATCAATAGAGACTATCCATACGATGGTTAATGTAAGGAGTCGGAGGATTATGGAATGTTTTGTTGTCAACACAAAGTCCTTAGCCCCTCGCACACCCATGTGACTATTACGTCACTCGTTCTGCTATAAAGGCTGAACACTAGTATCAGAGCGAACTCAGAACGAACATCCTACCGAGCAGGAAGGTAAGGCGAGATCGTCTAATTCCTCCTATCCATGTTATATACTGACACGTGGCTGCATTTAGCTAGCTAGCAGTCACAGTATGCTCCTTACTTTTCATTAGCAGATCTTTGTAGGCAGAATAGAATAGAATAGAACATTTCTTTAATGACTTCATACTTGTTGAGTTGTGACTCGGAAAGTTGTCAATGTTTAGCTGTCGGTCGGTGTCGACTTACGTCAGCATGAGATCTGTTCTCCGAGGTTGGGTAGAACACGTTGACTTTCAATGCGATTTTCACTTATCTTTGAGAAGGAGGTTAAACCCAGCGGACGTTTCTCTTTCCAAAGAATACAGAATCTTGAGCAAGGAGATTAAAAAAATAAAAATGGATTTTTGCTTGTACGTGATTGGATTAAATAAAATTGTTATTATTATTATTATACAGGATTTAGCACCAACAGTTTGCTTAGTGCTTTACAATATAAAGGGAAATAGGTTTTCAGAGATTGCCTAAAATTGGGCAGAGTAGGCGATAGTTGGATAGATTGGGGTAGAGAGTTCCAGAGGATGGGGGAGGCTCTGGAGAAGTTTGGATTGTGTTTGATGTAGCCAAGTCACTTTTCTTGCAAAGGTAATATTCGCTTCGCTTACTGAATGAGATGAAGTTGTCTTGACTTCCGTCATCCAATCGTGTGTGAGAGATAAAGACAATTTTAATTAGAGTTCATCTAGGATCTTGATGCCCAACCTGTGGCCCAAGGGCCACATGCAGCCCTTTGGTACTTTCTGTGGCCCTCGGACCCCTGAAGTCTGTAGTGGGTTGTTGGGGGGCTGGACTACGGCTAGAACATGCTAGTTGTAAAATGGATTTTTGCTTGTACATGACCGGACGATTAAACACAATTATTATTATACAGGATTTATGGCGTCAACAGTTTGCTCAGCGCTTTACAATATAACAGGAGACAATACAGCAACAATACAGTTCAATACAAGAGGGTTAGGAGGGCCCTGATCCTGGGAGCTTACAATCTAGGAGGGAGGGGCTAGTGGGACAAAAGGTAGTAACTGTGGGGGATGGTCTAGTTGGAAGAATAGAAGATTCCATTATTAGCTGAGAGCAGGATAGGCTTCTCTGAAGAGATAGGTTTTCAGAGATCGCCTAAAAGTGAGCAGAGTAGCCGATAGTCTGATAGATTGGGGTAGAGAGTTCCAGAGGATGGGGGAGGCTCTGGAGAAGTTTGGATGTTATTCATTCAGCCAAGTCACTTTTCTTGCAAAGGTAATATTCGCTTTGCTTACTGAATGAGATGAAGTTGTCTTGACTTCCGTCATCCAATCATGTGTGAGAGATAAAGACAATTTTAATTAGAGTTCATCTAGGATCTTGATGCCCAACCTGTGGCCCAAGGGCCACATGCAGCCCTTTGGTGCTTGCCGAGTGGCCCTCGGACCCCTACAGTTTGTAGTGGGTTGTGGGGGGGCTGGACTACGGCTAGAAAATGGGAAGTATTACACCTTATTCCTTTACCTGTAGACTTACCAACCTCTTGCAGTTGGGGGAACCCATTGCAAAGGTAGTGTTATTTATCAGTCACGAAGTTCAGCTTTGTCACTTTGTCCATTCAAGGCCATTGGCTTACCAATACTTACCTCTCCAGTTACCTTCTCCACTGTTCCTTCCTCCATTGCAACCACTACCCAAATCTGGTGTTGAAGCCTAGAGGGATGAGTGAGGTCTACACCTCTGTCATGGGACAGCGTCTGAGCCTGGAGATTGGCTGCTGGACCCAAACACTGCTTTAAGGGGGAAAGCACATACTCCCCTATACCCCAAAGCACTGAGTATTTTAGGTTGGCTATGAGAGAGGAGGGATTGGTGGTGGGGTCAGTATCAGTGGGTCAGGCAGAATGGAATTAATTGTCAAAGTGGCATTGTCTTTTTAATGTGTAGCACCCTCTAGTGTGCTACTAGAATAGTGTAGAGTATTATAGGTAAAATCATTGTGTGCGACTCATGGTAGTTGTGTGAGTCATGTGATTGAGGTTGGGTTATTGCAGGTCAGCTGGATGACTCACAGGTTGTAGCTCGCCCTGACTCTGGAGGACCAAAGAACCTTCTAAAAGTCAGTAAGAAGGAAGGGGTGGAGGCATAATCTGCATATTCATTCCGGCCAATCCCAGGTTTGGAGGCCCTGATAGCGTGGTGGACTGGCCTATATATATGAGAGAGTCAGACTGACAGTTGGTGTGAAAGATAGAGTGCTGAGGAAACTGTTGGCGCCTAGGAGGGGTCCCCTAGGTCTGGGGGGGCCGGCCTCTAGGCCTGGCACAGGTTGGCTCAGGAGGGTACATTCTGCGGTGAGGTGTGGATGGGATCAAGGCCTGGAGCAGCAGGGGAAAAGAGCAAAGAGGAAAGTGAGTACAGCCGCACACTCTGGGATCTACAAGGAGAAAGACTACCACACATAGCTAGCTTTCCAAAGACGGCATTGAGCTAAATCCTTTATCCTTGTCCTGGGAGATCTCCCGAAAAGCCAGGAGGGCTGGTAGTGCTTGCATCCTATGGAGCTGGGAGAAGGTCTGTAGTGGGACAGAAGACGTGTCTGCATGTAGCTACAAGGAGTAAAGTGATTTTTGAGGGGCTGCTAGTTCCTCAACCTTGGCGTGCAGCTGAGAACAAAGGACGTCCGATCAGCTGCACTCCAAACAATCCACTTTGTTGAACCAAGATAAAACCAATACAGACAGTGGAAATACAGTGGGGGACTGGCAAGTAAACGCGTTTCACGCTAAAGACAGCTCTTATCCATTACCCACTAAAGGGCAGCTGCTATTGATCCGCCAATGACTAACGGCTTTCAGGAAAAGAAGAGTTCAGGATCTTCTTTGTACATAGGAGGGAAGTGTCCCCCTTCCATTGTTTCAAGCCAAATTGGGCATCCCATAACCCTTATTCCCCATTCATTTTGATTTCCCCTAATAAAATAACAAAAGCATGTCCATGGACTGGCCATTGTCTTTGGATCCAAGTTGGTGCGAGAAACACCTGTTGCCTGGATGTGCGGAGAGAGGCTCAGGGATACCCGCTACACAGCGGCCCTCACGAAGGTAGCGCTTCAAATGTATGGTTTTACTTTTGTGCTAAAGATAAGTTCTCTAACTCCTCTTTCATTGACAATACCCAAGAATAGACCTCAGATGAAGCATAGACCCCACACCCTCCCCACTCCCTTTGGTGGTTACCCCCATTTTTCCCCCACAATTTTGCTCACGGCACTGGATTATGTAATGAATGGAAGAGTTGAGTTTATGGTTGGAGATATGGTTTATGGTTGGAGTTTATGGTTGGACACAGATGTCCACATTCCTACTATGAACATATATTTTCATGTAGAAGTCCTATTCATTCCTGTTTTTCTTCTCTTTACAGATCATTAAAAACAGCCAACAGACATTTTCATCTGTCCAATGAGAGAAATTAGGGAGGAAGCAGAATACCTCGGATTTATCAGTCTCCAGGACACCGCCAAACCCAGACCAACAATTCTACATGATTTATCAACATCTGGTAAGAACTGGGGAATTGTGGAATTGGTCAAGGAAATTTAAAGCTCAGTTGTAATCCCGGTTTATACAACCTAGGGAAAGTCGGGAAAAATTAAATCTGTAATTATCTTTCTTCTATTTTTGACCTTATGATGCCCCTACACCATCCCAGGCTCCCCCACCCTAGCAGTCTGCTAAAGATGAGGACCTCTGCCCTCTGAGTATGAGCAGCGGACTCTCTGCCGCAGTCACAACTACTGTTGTCCAATCAGTAGGCAGTATGAGCATTGCTGATTGAAGCACAGTAGTTGTCATTGTACACGGGGGTTGGACTGCTGGGGACAGACCACTATTTTGACTTAATAGCACCCCTGAACCCCCTCCCTTAGTTAAAGAAACCTGCCCATAGTTGGCAGAAGCCTTGCTGTCTGTAGTGCCTTATGAGTTCAGCATTGTGTTCAGGTATTCACATTTCATCTGTAATTGTTGCTGCTACAGTGATTGCTGCAGTCTTCCGGTGCTGAGTGGCTGTCCTTCTGTATAGTGACCAAAGAGGGTCACCTGCTCGCCACCATTCACAAAATGTCTTATATGTGTTCTCTGACTGGATGAGCTGGAGATTATGACATCAACACTCCACTTCATCCAATCAGGGAATGGCTTGTATCTACTGACAAAATAGAAGACGTTTTGTGAATGATAGTAGTGCTTAGCAAGCAAACCCCTGGCAACACTCCATAAAAGGCACTGGACCTGAAAGATTGTGGCGATCAGTGTAGTAGCGGCGACTACTACAAGTGACTACAAGTGTCACCTTCCCCAGCAGTCCCTCAGGTGTGAGATAGTCATACTTGTATTGTGCCAAGCGGGACCAATGCAAGTATTGAAAGCAAGATTGCACCTAGACCATAACTGGATTGAAGAAATTGGAATTCCAACAGTAGGAGGTGAGTATCTTTTTGCGCTCTGATGAAGTGGGGCCCTTAGAACCCAGGAAATGTGTTGGTGTTTAATGTACACTCACCAGACACTTTATTACATCCACCTTGTTAGTACCGGGTTGGACCCTCTTTTGCCTTCAGAACTGATTTCATTCTTCATGGCACATATCCAACAAGGTGTTGGAAATATTCCTCAGAGATTTCGGTCCATATTGACATGATAGCATCACGCAGTTGCTGCAGGTTTGTCGGCTGCACATCCATGAACTGTTGATACAAGGCAGGATGGATCCATGCTTTCATGTTGTTTACACCAAATTCTGACCCTACCATCTAAATGTTGCAGCTGAAATCCAGACTCATCAGACCAGGCAATGTTTTTCCAATCTTCTATTGTCCAATTTGGTGATCCTGTGTGAATTGTGGCCTCCTTTTTCTATTGTTAGCTGACAGGAGTGGAGCCCGGTGTGGTCTTCTGCTGTTGTAGCCCATCTGCATCAAGGTTTGACGTGTTGTGCTTTCAGAGATGATATCCTGCCTACCTTGGTTGTAACGAGTGGTTATTTGAATTACTGTTGCCTTACTATCATCTGAAACCTGTCTGCCCATTCTGCTCTGACATCAACAAGGCATTTTCCTCCACACCACTGCCACTCACTGGATATTTTCTCTTTTTTGGACCATTCTCTGTAAACCCTAGAGATGGTTGTGCATGAAAATCCCAGTAGATCAGCAGTTTTTGAAATACTCAGACCAGCCCGTCTGGCACCAACAACCATGCCATGTTCAAACTCACTTAAATCCCCTTTCTTCCCCATTCTGATGCTCGGTTTGAACTTCAGTAAGTTGTATTCACCACGTCTAGATGCCTAAATGTATTGAGTTGCTGCCATGTGATTGGCTGATTAACAGTTTGTGTTGCCAAGCAATTGAACAGGTGTACCTAATAAAGTGGCCGGTGAGTGTATATATTGTTAATTGTAAAAATCATTTGGACTTCAACATCTGTCTGGTCTTGTTTTCTGTATCAGTAAAATCCTGACAGAGGTTCTATAACTTCCTGAAAGGAGTATAAACCTCCTAAATGAGGACAGCTGTGAAAAAGTTGATAGAGAAGTCCTTTGTTTCAGAACGAACATACCACACATGGCTTGTTGTATCTCTGAATTGTATATCTGAAGTTTTTTATTTTCTGCTTTGCAGATACCAAGAAACATATCCGTGAGAGGCTTCTTTATATAATATTGGCATTTGCTTTGATCAACATTGTACTCTTCGCTGCGATCTGGACAGTTCTTTCTATCAGAGGTGAGTCCATGTGAAGGACACTGTTATGCAAGGGACATCGCACAATGATATGGGTTGCTGGGACTAATGTATGAATAGCCCTCTAAAATGAAAGTGTTCTCATTGCCCGAAAAACTAAATCAAAATCTTCTTTTAGGGTTTGTTCACATGGGTGGCCAAGGGACAGTAAAAATAGGCAGTTCAGTCGCAGTTCTACTACCCCTTGACTGTCCCTCATAAGCTGCAATAGCGGCCAGTTGGGGTCATACTTGTGCAGCTGGATATATTCCCTATGTCACGATCGGCAGGTACTTATACTGCTGGGATATAAAAAAATTATATTTATAACAGGGGCGGACTGACAGCTCATGGGGGCCCCCAGGCAATTGGGGATCATGGGGCCCCTGTGTCCTTGCCCACACTCAAAACACACCCAAAAAAGCCTGTAAAAGGTACCAGAGGCATTTTATGGGGACCCCTACTGACCCCGGGCCCTCGGGCAGTGCCCGAGTGCTCGAATGGTCAGTCCGCCCCTGATTTATAATATATAGTATTTGGAAACCAGAAAGAAAAAAGTGTTTCTGTATACCCTTCAGATTATAGTTGTCTTTCCAAACTTGGGATATGAAAAAGAAAATGCCATTTCTACAGGCAACTCAGAAAAACATTCCCACTTCATAATATGTTTGCCACACGGATGCTAGTTGTAAATTGAACCAAACGTATGTTTGACCTCCAAGATGTGGCTCATTGATGAAATCACCAGCACCAATGTAAGTATTGTGTATTTTCTGATTTCAGGGAAGTGCGACGTCTGCCGAGAGGTCACCTTTGAAGCTCCATGTGAAAATGACTGGATCTGGTACAGAAAGAAATGTTATTATTTCTCCAAGCAATATAATGAGTGGCAAAACAGCCAGGACTTCTGTGTCTCCCACAATGCATCACTCGCCCATATCGATTCCCAGGAAGAGCTGGTGAGTTGATCAATGTGCATATCTGTGTGAATTCTACCTCTCCAGCGCTCCTCTGCTGCAACTTCTTCCTTGGAACCCGCTGCAAAATACCTGGTTCTTCTGGGTATGAGGGAGGATCTGACCTCTAATGCTGGGTCTTTCTGGTTCTAGGGGAGGATAGGACCTCCTCCTATGATGGGTTCTTGTGGGTATAGGGGAGGATCTGACCTCCTCCCTTGATGGGTTCTTCTCAGTATAGTGGAGGAACTGACCCTTCCTTGATAGGTTCTTCTGTTTTTAGGGGATGAACTGACCTCCTCCCATGATGCGTTCTTCTGGGTATAGGGGAGGATGTGTCCTCCCACCACAATAGTTTCTTCTGAATACAGGGGAGGATGTGACCTCCTCCCATGATTGGTTCTTCTGGGTATAGGGGAGGATGCATCCATCTACCATGATGGGTTCTTCTCAGTATAGTGGAGGATGTGTCCTGCCATAATGGGTTCTTCTGGGTATAGGGAAGGATGTTTCCTCCTGCCATGACGGGTTCTTCTGGTTGTTATAGGGGAGGATGTGTCCCACTCCCATGATGGGTTCTTCGGGGTGTAGGGAAGGATATGACCTTCTCCCATGATGGGTCCTTTGGGTATAAGGAAGGATGAGACCTCCAATGATGGGTTCTTATGAGTATAGGGGAGGATGAGACCTCCTTCCATGATGCGTTCTTCTGGATACGGGGAGGGGGAAGTGACCTCCTCCCATGATGGGTTCTTTTTGGTATGGGAGAGGATGTGACTGGAAAAATGTGAGCACAAACCAGCAGGGGAGTGGGAAAGGAGGACAACTGTACATGGCAATTGGCATGGTACAAGGCAACTGTGCCCAGTGTGACTACACCCCTACCTTTCGTGATGTCACTTCCTTCTACTTTCAAACCCTTCCACAAGCAAAATACATTGAGGCCGAGAAAGATCAGGCAAGATGGTGGATGGCAGTTTAAAAATGCAAAATAATCTAAACTACAAAACAAATGAATGCATTCTGTTTTCAGCTTGGGATAGTTCTGCTTTAAGAAGACCTTCAGGCCCCTGCTGGTATAAATTGGTTGGCCAACTTTGTCATTAGTACATGTGTAAACCACAGGGACTACAGTTTTTGGGTTGCCAAGATAAACCACCTAAAGCTTTTCGTCATCAATGGAGATCTGCCATTATAGTTTTGTACCTGGTCACCTGGTTTCAATCTGATCAGTTCTGGCATTGCTTGGTCGTGTGGGCAGTAAACGTTATTGGCAGTAGATTGGAGAAGCTGAATGGTGACCTTGTTGTTTGGCATTTAACTAGGTGTAGTAGAGAATCCAATCAAATTGTTCCTCAATGATTGACCCAGGACACACATGCATTACACCCAGTCAGCTAGTGCTTGGTCGTTCTAACATTTAATTTTTTTCCCACCAGGAGTTTCTTCAACGATTTAAAGGCTCGTCCGATCACTGGATTGGTCTGAAGAGAGAAGAAAATGGGGGGCTGTGGACGTGGACAAATGGATCAGTGTTTAATGACACGTAAGTCTGGTTTATATTAAAAGGAAACTTAATTGGTTTTGGGTCAATATTATTTGAAATGATTTCAATATTTTGAATATATATAAAAAAACAACTAATAATATACAGTATATCCTTAAAGGAAGGAAAAAAATAAAAATAAATAATAAAAATAAATAATAAAAAAAACAAAAGAAAAACAAAACAAAAAATTAAATTAAAAAAAATAAATACATAAAAAAAATAAAAAATAAAAAAATATATATATATATATATATATATATATATATATATATATATATATATATATATATATATATATATAAATAAAAAAATTATATATATATAAAAATTATATTTATGTGTGTGTAATATGTAGAGAGAGCCTACCACCTTGCCTATTCCAGACTTCTTTTAAGTCCCTGACCCAGTTATAATTGCTCCCTTACCACTCCTTACATCACAGCTACCACAGAATAACTAGTCCTTCCAGGTATGGAGGACCTCATGTGACCTCTCCCCACTATACAATGTTTGGGTCTAGCAGCCATTTGCTAGGACTGGGCAGGGTGAGCAATGTGACAGATCCCCTTTAATGCTGGGTTGTCCTATGGCACCGGTGTCAGAGCATTCTCAGCTTACCAAGAAAAGTGCCCACCAAACTGTTTGCTTTCAGTCTGTAATTGAACCACGCAGAGCAGGAAAGGGGTGAGGGGATAAACCACTCATTTTGACTTATACAATTGCATAAGAGCTTGAGTATGTAAACAAAAATCTTTTTTTCCACAAAGCAGTCAAGATTAGCCTGGTAAATATGAAATGCAGCCTAGGGATTCACCTACAGGCGAAAATAATTACTAGAATAATATTTTTTTAACAATGTATTTATTAGTCCTGAACATAATAAATCCATAAACAGATAAATAAAAATGATAACAAAATATGGGTTTTTTGTCTGTCTCCAACAAGGGGAACAAGGGAACTACAGCTGTGCTCAAACGTTTGCATACCCTGGCAGAAATCATGAAATTTTGGCATTGATACTGAAAATATGACTGATCATGCCAAAAACCTTTTATTCAAGGATAGCAATCATACGAAGCCATTTATTATCACGTAGTTGTTTGGCTCTTTTTTTAAATCATAATAACAGAAATCACCTAAATGGCCCGGATCAAAAGTTTCCCTCCCCTGGAATGTTTGGCCTTGGTGCCAACACACAAGGTGACACACACAGGTTAAAATGGCAATTAAAGGTTAATTTCCCACATCTGTCTGTGTATAGTCAATGAGTTTGTTAGCTCTCATGTGGATGCACTGAGCAGGCTAGATACTGAGCCATGGGGAGCAGAAAAGAACTGTCAAAAGACCTGCGTAACAAGGTAATGGCAGTTTATAAGGATGGAAAAGGATATTAAAAAAATGTCCAAAGCCTTGAATATGCCAATCAGTACTGTTCAATCACTTATTAAGAAGCGGAAAATTCGGGGATCTCTTGATACCAAGCCATGATGAGGTGAATTAACTCCATTCCGAAGTAAAATAATCGAGCTGTTAGGTAAACGTTCATTTTGGTATGGCAGTGTCCTCACCATCTGTCTTGGTTCTCCTCCAGGTTCCACATTGATGGGGTGTCTCCATGTGTTTTTTTCAATCGGGAGCGGGTCTCCAGCGCAGCCTGTTACTCCGATCGATATTGGATTTGTAACAAGCCGGACCGACAAAAT
This sequence comes from Staurois parvus, assembly GCF_062004578.1. Classification (NCBI taxonomy): domain Eukaryota; kingdom Metazoa; phylum Chordata; class Amphibia; order Anura; family Ranidae; genus Staurois; species Staurois parvus. Next base: position 474,753 of record NW_028318907.1, on the reverse strand, counting down.
GAAATGGCGATGGGCTTTAGGCTTTGTGCCACTTAAAGCATGACTGACTAATGGGCAACCGCCTTCTTGTACTTCCTAACATCTGGTCATTGAGTGGGAAGACTTCCCACAGGACCACACTTACCAAAAATTGCAAAAATCTATTGACTACTAAAAGACATTGGACTGGCCTTCTCTTATAATGGACACAACTACAACAGGGGCGGACTGACAACTCATGGGGATCATGGGGCCCCTGTGTCCTTGCCCAAACTCAAAAAAGCCTATGAAAAAGGTACCAGGGGCATCTGATGGGGCCCCCTACTGACCCCGGGCCCTCGGGCAGTGCCCGAGTTTCCAAATGGTCAGTCCGCCCCTGAACTACAACACATTCTGGTGTTGGCCAATTATTCGTTCACTTGCTAGAATTGGATCTTCAGCATGCTGGAGGATTTCCATTTGACGATTTTCTTATTGCCTGATATTCTTACTTGAATGGTGACATCCATACTGAATGGTCTTCCAACTCTTGCAAAGACTTTGGTTACGTTCCGCATTGCAGATACCACCCGGCCCGTGCGCCCAACTGCAGCCAGTTCTGGGATATGTCAACTTTTATTTGTTCAGCTGTGAATGTTCGATTGATTCTTTTACAATCATTATCTTGTATATTGTTTTACATACTTGCAAAGCGGGATCCTTTGACAGATATTTATTTACTTCAACTTTTTATAAAGATAGTTATTTTTTTTCCTAATTTAACAGCTTATTGTTTTGTATCTGAACTTTTCTCAAATGACAGTAACAGATATGACTCTCATAGACAATAAAAATAGTTAAAGTGGAACTCCAGCTTGTATTTCCCTCCCATTTCTCCTCAACCTTTCCCCCTCCCACCTCCCCAGATGTTTTTTAATTTAAAAAAAAAAAAAAACACACCCAGTGTGTACCTTTTTTTTTTTTTTTTTTTTTTTTTTTTCCCTGCAGTCCTCTAGCTGGTCTGATGTTATCAGTGCTACTTCTTCCTCTAGGACTGAGCGCCTACTGGGGTACCTTGAGCATGGCCTGCATGACGATGCGTCCCCTAGAGAAGAGTATAAAGGACAGGCTGGGTTCACAAGACATGAGCAGAATGACCCGAGGAGGAGGAGGTTGGGGACGTTGAAAGAGGATGGAGATGGTAACTGGAGATGAGTAATTTTTTTTTTATATGGGGGGGAATCTAAAAATAAAAAATGCAAAAATTAAAAAAAAAAATGGTGTTCTACTTTAAAGTAAGCATGGGGTAGATTCATCACAGGCCAGTAAATGTTGATCTTTTACCAAGGCCACCAGTACACCAGATATATGCAGCTGCTCACAGGATGGAAGGGAAATCTCCAACACTTATCACAGTTGGTCTATCCCTGTGAGCTACGCTGCACTGAAGAGACCCAATGAGGTTGAAATATTTGTGTGATTCTATTTTTTTTCAGTATTATGTATTTATTTTGGAGATACAATTTCTTTATGCAAAAAAGGGACCTGAATGTCTCAATAAGTATAGGGGTTCAGCAAATAATGTACAAAACAATGATGAAAATGACATCAGATTTCGTCATTAGTCTGCATTTGGGTTGGAGTCGTCATCCACATCCGTGCTGTTCTGGAGCATTCCCCTTCTAGAGACCACCTTCGGGTGCAATCTCATTGGTCAGCTTGATGCACATACCCATCCAGACACCTAACTTCAATGTATGTACCCTATTCCAAATGACTTCCTAAAAACATTTCCTGTTGTTTTTTGTGTTATGTATTATTTTTTTCAATATAAGTTATTAATTTATTATTCATTCATAATTTAAAGTACACCAATAAACTGCTTGACCAACTATTTGAGTTGTCTCGTGTATTGCTTCAATGTTTAAAATGTATCTAAACCAAATAACCAAAATGATACATAATGAGCAGCACAGTGGCTAAATGGTTAGCACTTCCGCCTGGCAGTGCTCAGGTCGTTGGTTCAAATCCCAACCACGGCACCACCTGCCTGGAGCTTGCATGTTCTGCCTGTGTGGGTTTCCTCTAGGTACTCCGGTTTCCTCCCACACTCCAAAGACATGCTGGTAGGTGAATTGGCTCCTGTCTAAATTGTCCCTAGTATGTGTATGTATGAATGTGAGTTAGGGACCTTAGATTGTACGCCCCTTGAGGGTCAGGGACTGATGGGAATGTACAATATATATGTAAAGTGCGGAGTAAATTGACGGCGCTATGTAGTAGTTGTAACAAATAAATAATAGTGCAGCTTACCAGTCCTTATGTGTTATGGCTCTATTAGGTTCAGTTCACACCATACAGGTGTGACCGGGCACATTTCCCTCCTCAACATCTCATGTAGGGCAACCCATTCACTTTGGTTTCCAAAAATACACCAAATTGCGTAGCGTTTCAGCACCACACGGTTTGGTGTACGTAAAAACAGCCATGTTTGCAGATGGGCTACCATAAAAGCAGCAAATCCTGTAGCTGCTGACTTTTATTATAAGGACACGTACATGTCCAGGGATTTTTATTATTATACAGGATTTATATGGCGCCAACAGTTTGCTCAGCGCTTTACTATATAAGGGAGACAATACAGCAACAATACAGTTTAGTACAGAAGGAATAGGAGGGATCCAGCCATGTCCTCACCCGAGCCCATTCTTTAATTGGGTGCTGGAACCGGCATCTCAATTATGCTTTGCGGCTTCACAGCCGATTTCCTACTGCGTATGCGCGAAGCGTGCTGTGCTCTGTGAATGGTCCCGCAGGCTTCTGGGACCTGTGGAGTTTTCCAGAAGGCTATAATGGAAGGAGGGGGGACGAAGTTCCGGCTCAGATTGCCGTGGCGCATCTGACCGGAGGTGGGAGCATGTACCTGTCTTTTATTATAAGGACCCGTACCTGTCCAGGGATCCAGCCATGTCCTCACCCGAGCCCATTCTTTAATCGGTTGCTGGAACTGGCATCTCAATTATGCCTTGTGGCTTCACAGCCAACTGCCTACTGCGTATGCATGAAGCGCGCTGTGCTCTGTGAATGGTCCCACAGTCTGCTGGGACCTGTGAAGTTTTCCAAAAGGCTACGATGGAAGGAGCGGGGGAGGGGCGAACGTCCGGCTCAGATCGCCGCGGCTCATCTGACCGGAAGTGGGAGTATGTACCTGTCTTTTATTATAAGGACACGTACCTGTCCAGGGATCCAGCGATGTCCTCACCCAAAAGGGGAGGTTCCACTTGTTTGTACCCTTCATTGCCACATTTGGCACTTTTTTGAGGGGGGGGGGGGTTCCCTGGTTTTGACAGGTATATGCTCCCACTTCTGGTCAGATGCGCAGAGGTGACCTCGGTCGGAGGTTTGGCCTCTCTTCCTTCCACCGTAGCCTTCTGAAAAACTTCAAAGGTCCCAAAAGACCGCGGGACCATTCACAGAGCACAGCGCACTTCGCGCATATGCAGCAGGAAGCCGGCCGTGCAGCCACAAGGCATAATTTAGATGTCGTTTCCAGCACCCGACTAAAGAATGGGCTCAGGTGAGGACATCGCTGGATCCCTGGACAGGTACGTGTCCTTATAATAAAAGTCAGCAGCTATAGGATTTGTAACTGATGACTTTAATTTTTTTTGGGGGGGAGCGCAGAGCACCACTTTAACAATCAATGGCATCACTGTGTGTCTGCTAAAGAACAGCGCGTTTCTGTGCATGTCAGGAAAGTCAGTAATTTTGCGTGAGTTCCCAACACAGCCTATGGCGAAATTCATACGGCAGCTGAAAAGAGGGGGGGAGGTGTTAAAAATAGGCTGCTGATCCCCATTTTTACCACCCCAACTGTGGACATGGCAGCTGCTTATCTCTCCTTGCTATGGCCATAATGCACCAGTTGATGGCGATTTTTATTCAGCAATGCCCCACTATGACGGTTGTGGTGCTGAAGTTCAATGTCGATTGCCCATTGGGATGAGAAAACTGGCATTCAGGAGGCTGCAATTTTACCTCCTGATTGCCTGTAAACTGCAAAAAAGCAATCCACCACTGATCGCTTTTTAAAGGGGGGGTAGAGCCTGTCACTCATGTAAACAACACCCTCCTCCTTTTCTCATATCCACACCATGAGGGGAAGGTGTTCTGTAGTTTACAGAGAAAACTGGAAACAATATAACTGACAAGAATTTATTTTTTTCATTTATCAAACAGATATAACTAAATGCTTTCAGTGTTATATTTAACTGACCAAAAGGGAACAAATCAAAGAAGTTTGTTGTTAGGGTTTACATACATGTGTATGCATAAAACATCTGCATAACAATCTGCCCAGTAATTGTGTGTACATTATGTCTGTGCAAATGGGGCAAAAAAGTGGATGTTATTAGGCCATTTCCTGTGCTGGATGAATGTGTTACATTGCTTTAAAATGGAAAATAATGCATTTGGGAACTAGATGGTGCTTGGTATTAGTGACTCAGCTCTTCCCACTTCTACCTCCGGCAGTAACTCAGCTCACCCTGCTTCCCCCTCCAGCAGTGACTCAGCTCTTCCCACTTCTACCTCCGGCAGTAACTCAGCTCTCCCTGCTTCCCCCACCAGCAGTGACTCAGCTCTCCCCGCTTCCCCCTCCAGCAGTGACTCAGCTCTCCCCGATTCCCACTCCAGCAGTGACTCAGCTCTCCCCGCTTCCCCCTCCAACAGTGACTCAGCTCTCCCTGCTTCCCACTCCAGCAGTGACTCAGCTCTCCCTGCTTCCCCCTCCAACAGTGACTCAGCTGTCCCTGCTTCCCACTCTAGCAGTGACTCAGCTCTCCCTGCTTCCCCCTCCAACAGTGACTGAGCTCTCCCTGCTTCCTCCTCCAGCAGTGACTGAGGTCTCCCTGCTTCCTCCTCCAGCAGTGACTGAGGTCTCCCTGCTTCCTCCTCCAGCAGTGACTCAGCTCTCCCTGCTTCCTCCTCCAGCAGTGACTGAGGTCTCCCTGCTTCCTCCTCCAGCAGTGACTCCGCTCTCCCCACTACCCTCTCCAGCAGTGACTCAGCTCGCCCTGCTTCCCCCTCCAGCAGTGACTCAGCTCTCCCCGCTTCCCCTTCCAGCAGTGACTCAGCTCTCCCCGCTTCCCTCTCCAGCAGTGACTCAGCTGGCCCTGCTTCCCCCTCCAACAGAGAGTCAGCTCTACCTGCTTCCCCCTCCAGCAGTGACTTCAGCTCTCACTGCTTCCCCCTCCAGCAGTGACTTTAGCTCTCCCTGCTTCCCCCTCCAGCAGTGACTCAGCTCTCCCTGCTTCCTCCTCCAGCAGTGACTCAGCTCTCCCTGCTTCCCCCTCCAGCAGTGACTCAGCTGTCCCCGCTTCCTCCTCCAGCAGTGACTCAGCTCTCCCCGCTTCCTCCTCCAGCAGTGACTCAGCTCTCCCCGCTTCCTCCTCCAGCAGTGATTCAGCTCTCCCCGCTTCCTCCTCCAACAGTGTTTCAGCTCAGACCTCCTATTCTCAGCAGTAACTCAAGTTTAGCCCTCTACTTCTTCTTACAAGCTGTAAATCATCAGTTTAGCCCCCTGATCCCCCCTCCCAGTGATGCAGCTTTTCCGCATCCCCTGCTCCTGCCCCCCTACAGCAGTGACTTAGCTATTCAGCTTCCCCTGCTCCCATCTCCAGCAGTGACTTAGCTATTCAGATCCCCCTGCTGCCTCTCCCCAGCAGTGACTTAGCTTTATGGCTCCCCATCCCAGTAGTGACCCAGCTTTTCAGCACCTCGTACTCCCGGCCTTTCCCAGTAGTGACCCAGCTTTTCTGAATTCCAGATATGGCAATTTTTTTTTCCATAGTTACATTGTTCCAGCTTGGAGCATGGGAAGTATTTATGTGGCAGAGCTGTGGGATCTCTCTAGAAGCTGGAAATCACTTAGGTCCCTTTCACACGGGCGTTCCGTATGTCCGTTTTTCATCTGTCCGTTTATAAACAGACCCCTGTGTATTTCTATGGACTAGCGTATGTACATCTTTTTACATTTTGTCCACATCCATTAACATCCGTTTTTTTGAACGAAGGAAAACCCCATTTTTCTTCCGCACAAAAACCCCGAAATGGACAAAAAACGGATGTAAACGGACCAAAAATGGATTAAATGGCCGTGCGCTCCACAGTCCGAAACAGCAGACACCGTTTATGAACGGCAACCCGCCCCTGCACTGCTCCCATCCGTTTATATATACAGCGGCCAGACGGGAAGTGGTTAAACCCACAACTGCTTTTTTTTTACCACTACTATTCCTTTATAGTGGCTTTGGCATTTACAGATGCAGCAGTTTAGACATCGGATGACAGGTTTAGCCTGGGAAACACGTTTATATACATAAACTATATAGATCAGACCAAAATGAGGGACTAATGAGGAGGAAAGAAGGACAGAGGGACTTTGTTCCAAATCAGGGACAGTCCCTCGAAATCAGGGACAGTTCCTCGAAATCAGGGACAGTTCCTCGAAATCAGTGACAGTTGGGAGCTATGGCTGATCACATGACACAGTAAAGGGCCAATCACAGTGGCCTATTACCACGTGATCAGCTGTGTCTTATATAGTTGCCAACAGTCACGGATTCCCCGGGACACTCCCAGAAATCAGAGCAGAGTCCCGGACAGCAGAGACGTTCAGGCACAGACACGGCGTACAAAGAAGCTCTGCCGGTAAGCAGAGGTTAATCTTCAGATCCTTTCCCCATCTCCTCTGCTTGCATGAGGTCACGTGGTGCCTTTCTCGCGTGTGATTGGTTAGTACTACCGGTAGCAAGGAGACGTGGCTTGCAGAAGGCGATCATTTCCTTTTAGCACATGGAGAGGAGGCTGGACAGGCCAGTGATCAGCCCGGGATGGACACAGACTCTCACTCCTGGCAGGTTGCCGACCAGATCGGAACAGAGACAGACACAGGAGGCTGTGAGAGACCCAAGCAAACAGGACTGAGGAGCCGGAGGGCCCAAAGACTGCAGAGGAGACAGGTAAATAGTTGATGTACTGTGCTTTCAGTCCCTGACGGTCTCCTGTACCGTGCCCGCAGTCTCTGACCCTCTCCGGTATCGTGCCCGCAGTCTCTGACCGTCTCCTGTACCGTGCCCGCAGTCTCTGACCCTCTCCTGTGCCATGCCCACAGTGTATGACCGTCTCCTGTACCGTGCCCGCAGTCTGTGACCATCTCCGGTACCGTGCCCGCAGTGCCTGACCGTCTCTGGTACCGTGCCCACAGTGCCTGACCGTCTCCTGTACCGTGCCCACAGTCTGTGACTGTCTCCTGTACCGTGCCCGCAGTCTGTGACCGTCTCCTGTACCGTGCCCGCAGTCTGTGACCGTCTCCTGTACCGTGCCCGCAGTCTGTGACCGTCTCCTGTACCGTGCCCGCAGTCTGTGACCGTCTCCTGTACCGTGCCCGCAGTCTGTGACCGTCTCCTGTACCGTGCCCGCAGTCTGTGACTGTCTCCTGTACCGTGCCTGCAGTGCCTGACCGTCTCCTGTACCGTGCCCGCAGTCTGTGACCGTCTCCTGTACCGTGCCCGCAGTCTGTGACCGTCTCTGGTACCGTGCCCGCAGTGCCTGACCATCTCCGGTACCGTGCCCACAGTGCCTGACCGTCTCCGATACCGTGCCCGCAGTCTGTGACCGTCTCCTGTACTGTGCCTGCAGTGCCTGACCATCTCCGGTACCGTGCCCGCAGTGCCTGACCGTCTCTGGTACCGTGCCCACAGTGCCTGACCGTCTCCTGTACCGTGCCCACAGTGCCTGACCGTCTCCTGTACCGTGTCCGCAGTCTGTGACCATCTCCTGTACCGTGCCTGCAGTGCCTGACCGTCTCCTTTACCATGCCTTACCGCCTCCTGTACCGTGCCCGCAGTCTGTAACCATCTCCTGTACCGTGCCCGCAGTGCCTGACCGTCTCCTGTACCGTGCCCGCAGTGTCTGACCGTCTCCTGTACCGTGCCCGTAGTCTGTAACCGTCTCCGGTACCTTACCCGCAGTGCCTGACCGTCTCCGGTACCGTGCCCGCAGTCTGTGACCGTCTCCTGTACTGTGCCTGCAGTGCCTGACCGTCTCCGGTACCGTGCCTGCAGTGCCTGACCGTCTCCGGTACCGTGCCCGCAGTGCCTGATCGTCTCCGGTACCATGCCCGCAGTGCCTGACCGTCTTCGGTATTGTGCCCGCAGTGCCTGACCGTCTCCTGTACCGTGCCCGCAGTCTGTGACCGTCTCCTGTACTGTGCCTGCAGTGCCTGACCGTCTCCGGTACCGTGCCTGCAGTGCCTGACCGTCTCCTGTACCGTGCCCGCAGTGCCTGACCGTCTCCTGTACCGTGCCTGCAGTGCCTGACCGTCTCCTTTACCATGCCTGACCGTCTCCTGTACCGTGCCCGCAGTCTGTAACCATCTCCTGTACCGTGCCCGCAGTGCCTGACCGTCTCCTGTACCGTGCCCGCAGTGTCTGACCGTCTCCTGTACCGTGCCCGCAGTCTGTAACCATCTCCGGTACCGTGCCCGCAGTCTGTAACCATCTCCTGTACCGTGCCCGCAGTGCCTGACCGTCTCCTGTACCGTGCCCGCAGTGTCTGACCGTCTCCTGTACCGTGCCCGCAGTCTGTAACCGTCTCCGGTACCTTGCCCGCAGTGCCTGACCGTCTCCGGTACCGTGCCCGCAGTCTGTGACCGTCTCCTGTACTGTGCCTGCAGTGCCTGACCGTCTCCGGTACCGTGCCTGCAGTGGCTGACCGTCTCCGGTACCGTGCCCGCAGTGCCTGACCGTGTCCGGTACCGTGCCCGCAGTGCCTGACCGTCTCCGGTACCGTGCCCGCAGTTCCTGACCGTCTCCGGTACCGTGCCTGCAGTGCCTGACCGTCTCCTGTACCGTGCCCGCAGTCTGTGACCGTCTCCTGTACTGTGCCTGCAGTTCCTGACCATCTCCGGTACCGTGCCTGCAGTGCCTGACCGTCTCCTGTACCGTGCCCGCAGTGTCTGACCGTCTCCTGTACCGTGCCCGCAGTCTGTAACCGTCTCCTGTACGTTCCCGCAGTCTGTAACCGTCTCCGGTACCGTGCCCGCAGTGCCTGACCGTCTCCTGTACCGTGCCCGCAGTGCCTGACCGTCTCCTGTACCGTGCCCGCAGTGCCTGACCGTCTCCTGTACCGTGCCCACAGTGCCTGACCGTCTCCGGTACCGTGCCCGCAGTGCCTGACCGTCTCCGGTACCGTGCCCGCAGTGCCTGACCGTCTCCGGTACCGTGCCCGCAGTGCCTGACCGTCTCCGGTACCGTGCCCGCAGTGCCTGACCGTCTCCGGTACCGTGCCCGCAGTGCCTGACCGTCTCCGGTACCGTGCCCGCAGTGCCTGACCGTCTCCTGTACCGTGCCCGCAGTGCCTGACCGTCTCCTGTACCGTGCCCGCAGTGCCTGACCGTCTCCTGTACCGTGCCCGCAGTGCCTGACCGTCTCCTGTACCGTGCCCACAGTGCCTGACTGTCTCCTGTACCGTGCCCGCAGTGCCTGACCGTCTCCGGTACCGTGCCCGCAGTCTGTCACCGTCTCCGGTACCGTGCCCGCAGTCTGTCACCGTCTCCTGTACCGTGCTCGCAGTGCCTGACCGTCTCCGGTACCGTGCCCGCAGTCTGTGACCATCTCCTGTACCGTGCCCGCAGTGTCTGACCTTTTCCTGTACTAACTGCAGTAACCTCTAGCCACCAATCAGTGAGTGTAATGATGTGCTGTAACCTCTAGCCACCAATCAGTGAGTGGTAATGATGTGCTGTAACCTCTAGCCACCAATCAGTGAGTGTGGACCAGTTTTTTGTTTACTTTATTAAAACATTTTTTTTGATAAGTCTATGTGTGTTTTTTGGGATGTTGGGGTGCAGAGCAAAATTGCATTGGGGGAGCCTGAAAAAATCTCAGACTCTATTTACCATATCCCCTTTAAGCTTAGGGGGGTGGGGGAATTAATGAGCCTGTCTGTGCGAGTGGTTTGGCTGCACGGATTTTCTTGCAGATCTGCAGCGGCACCATCTGCATAGATGTGAATCGAGGGTTAAGCCTCCTACACAGCTGTGTCTGTTTTAGTTATGGACTGTTTCAACCTACATATTATTATTATATTATTATTATTATACAGGATTTATGGCGCCAACAGTTTGTTCAGCGCTTTACAATATAAAGGGAGACAATACAGCAACAATACAGTTCAATACAACAGGGATAGGAGGGCCCTGCTACTTACAATCTAGGAGGGAGGGGATAGAGGTACAGGAGGAAATAGCTGTGGGGGATGGAGTGGTAGGAGGAGTGGAGGAGTTCAGTAATTAGCTGAGGGTGGGGTAGGCTTCCCTAAAGAGATAGGTTTTCAGGGTGCGCCTAAAGGAGAGGAGGGAAGGTGACAGTCTGACGGATTGGGGTAGTGAGTTCTAGAGGATGGGGGAGGCCCTGGAGAAGTCCTGGAGACGGGCATGGGAGGAGGAGACCAGGGAACTGGAGAGTAGGAGGTCTTGTGAGGAGCGGAGAGTGCGTTTTGGGTGGTGAAACATATGAAATTGATGATCATTAGCACCTGCTTGGTATATTTGGTTAATCATACACCTGATCCTACAAAATCCCGGACTTTGTGCAAGTGTAAGAACTGGTGCTGCTTTGAAGCCAAAGGGTAGCCACACCAAATACTGATTTAGATTTTTCTTCTGTCTGCTCACTTTGCATTTTGTAAATTGACATATAAAGCCATTCACAACGCTGCCCCAAACTACCTAATTGACATGATACCCAAATACCGCCCTACCCGTGCCCTTCGGTCCTCACAAGACCTCCTACTCTCGAGCTCCCTGGTCTCCTCCTCCCACGCCCGACTGCAGGACTTCTCCAGAGCTTCCCCTATCCTCTGGAACTTCCTACCCCAATCCATCAGACTATCACCTACCCTCCTCACCTTCAGGCGCACCCTGAAAACCCATCTCTTCAGGGAAGCCTACCCCGCCCCACCTAACAGCCGATCTCCTCCACTCCTCCCACCACTCCATCCCCCACAGCCACTTCCTCCTGTACCACTACCCCCTCCCTCCTAGATTGTAAGGAGCAGGGCCCTCGAACCCCTCGTGTATTGTATTGTACTGTTTTGTCTCATGTTCTGCCCCCCCCCCACTATTGTACAGCGCTGAGCAAACCCTTTGGCGCTATATAAATCCTGTATAATAATAATAATAATTGATAAAATTAAGGCCCCATGTACACAGGACACTTCTGAATGATGGAAGCTGCTGGAAAACGTAGGTTAAAAAAAAAAGTCTGTTTAGCCGGGTTTATGTGTTTGCCTTTAGAAGCGTTTTTAAAAGATAACCTCAGGAGACCTTCCAAAATGCCCAGAATGCACTGAAAAACAGTAAAAAATTAACTATTTCAGACATTTGAGAGAAATAGAGAGAGGAGAAGCAGAGAGAGCAGTATGTGTGGAGATTAGCTGTCTTTATTTTTTTAACCTCAAAGTAACCTCAAAGTATGGTGTACCGGGTCCATCTGAGTACCGGGAAAACGCTTCGCATGCATCTTTCATGATGAAAAAAGGATCCGGACAGCATCTGGAAATGGAAGAGTTAAAAGAAAATTTCAAACGCAAACGCTTCTAAACGCGGTTAGCCGCATTTACAAGCGTATGGCATTTGGAACGCTGATAAAATCTACTTTTTTTTTTTTTTAAGTCCGCGAACGTGCGAAAAACGAAAAACCCGTAAGTGTTCACAAAAAACGTGCAAGTGCAAAACACCACACAAAAAAGTGCACTTGGGGGTGTGCTTTGTCCTTCCCTCGAAGGGGATGGACCTCTACCCTGATCCCCCGGGGCACGAAGCTCCTGACAGGGGCAAGGTTCCCATTTGGTCCACCTAACCAAAAGACCTGGCGGACCCCGTTCCTTGTGGCCAGCCTAAGCCAGCCACTCAGTACTTGGTAAGGGGGCTCTCCCGAAGAGAAAACCCCCTAGGGACAGGGGAGGAAGGAACCAAAAGGCCACACATCCTCCCCCTAGACTTCAGGGTAGGCCCGAGGACCCACACTCTCCATCCTGTGAGGAAATAAAACACACACAAAAGTGAAAAGTGACAAACGGGGGAGAAAAATAAATAAATAAATAAAGGTGGTCGTGCAGATTGTGCACTGGCCAGGCCCTGAGCCCCGTAGCAAAAATTGCCCAGAACTTAGCCAGAAGGCTGTCAGGGCAGGGGCAGAGGAACGGACAGGCAGGCCTAACAATGTAACGCACTGGCTGACGACAACCACCACCCACAGACCGAAGTCCCTGAGGGCGCGGAGTCTAAGTCCCAGGCTGCCCTTCACCAGGGCCCCTGATGGTGGGGATGGACTTGACGCAGCCAGGAACCAGGTCGCGGCCCCCGAGACACCTCAGCTGCGGTAATGGCCGCCGCCAATGGCGTGTAGCTGGTGGAAGAGACAAAAGAGTAGTCAGACAGGCCGGGTCAACAACAACAGGACAAAACAGTACAGGACAGCAGACGAGAATCACAGGTCACGAGCCGGGTTCAGCAACAGAGGGTCAGATCAAAGGAGAATACAAAGAATAGTCGAGTCACAAGCCAAATCAGATACCAGGAGAGTCACGAGAGTCAGAACAGAGTAATAGCAACACAAAGACACAAGTGCAAAGAGCATGTGCGGACCACAGGCTTATATGTCATCAGCCACACCCCTCTGGGGGATGGACCTCAGAGACCTGAAGGCATAAAAGGATTCCCACCATGCACAGCAGAAATCCAAGATGGATGCCAGCACATGGAGTAACATAACCTCAGGGAAAAGGTAGGACCTTGACAAAGGCCCGGTCCTAAAGGCACTGTGCAAGAAAAGTGCTTTGAACACAGTGACCATGTGCCTTTTCACACGTTGGGGTCCCACACCCAAGTGTTACTAAGAGCACCCCTGAGGCAACCACTCAGGGGGCACTGGTTCGTGGACTTTCTGCCTTCCCGGCCCCTGGCCAGACAAGGTAGATCCGCTCACATCAGGAGGAACTGGGCCCCTCCGGTTTTCCAGGGGGAATTACTCCCGGGCCCCAGCAGCCTGTGGGCGCCTCGGTTTCTGTTCCAACCTGTACTAGCCATCAGGACCCCCATCCTACCAGCAGGGGTACTATACAACCAATCATCCCCGCAAAGCTAGAATGACCGTAGAGCGCCCTACTGGACACTAAGAACAGATACTACACTTGATCTTAGCCAAAAGGCCGAGAAGCGATATGGAAATGGAAGAGTTAAAAGAAAATTTCAAACGCAAACGCTTCTAAACGCAGTTAGCCGCATTTACAAGCGTTTGGCATTTGGAACGCTGATAAAATCTACTCCTGAACGCATGTTTGGTGCCTTCAAAAAAATGACTGTAAACTCAACTGCCTGTAAAGGACGATGTGTACATGGACACATAGGAGAACATTAGGGAGGGTTCAGGGGCTGCGCAGAACAGACCCTGAACGTCCATTTATCAGCTGCAGTGTACATGGAGCCTTAAGAAGTAAAATATGTATTTTTTAAAACATTGTTACTTTAGAGCTTCCTAAAACGTTTGCACGGTACTGTATTTATTTGCTGTATATGATCCTGCAAAGCCTTGTGACCGAGGATGGACTTGGCACCACATCACAATAATAAATATGGGTGTAAAGGGCGGACTTTATGTTGTCAGTCAAGGAAAGGAAGTGAAACTCTATGTAACCATAACACCAGACCTACCGGAAAAAAACATGTTTTCAGTGTTTTGTTGTTGCCAGCAGCTTTGTAACCCTTTTTACGCTACAATAAACAGGGAGGGGTTGGGGAGGAAGAACACGCAGGTGTAAGCTCAACTATTTTTTTTTTGTTTATGAATTTATTGTTTACTATGTTATTGTTTATTTGTTTTACACACTTTAATACAACCAAAGATAACTTATGAAATTATCTCCAAACAGATGTGGTCTCGGTTTGATCAGATGCTTTGGAGAGCAGAGGAGAGAGCTGGGGTCTCATCTATCCAAAAAAAAAAAAAAAAAAGAGGACCTGTTATGGCTCGTTCTAGCACAAGGGATGTTATTACCATACAGGATTTCTATAGGACCAACAGTGTATGCAGTGCTGAAGTAATCAGGAATTTTGGGGCCCCTTACACAGCTTTAGGCCTGCCCCCCCCTCCCAGGTCTGACCACCAACATTCCCCAGGGCCCACCCACTTACCATCCCACCAAATCCACTCACTGGCCATCCCATTGAGTCCCATCCCATGTCCTCTTCTTCCTCCAGTCCCATCTCCTACATCCCATGTTCACCCCTCCTGCAGTCTGATCTCCTTCATCACATGTCCTTCTCCAGTCCCATCACCTCCATCCCACAGTTCTCCTCCTCCTGCAGTCCCATCTCCTTCATCCCATGTCCTCATCCAGTCCCATCTTCTCCATCCCACATCCTCCTCCTGCAGTTCCATCTCCTCTATCCCATGTCCTCCTCTTCCAGTCCCATCTCCTCCATCCCATGTCCTTCTTCTCCTCTGGTCCCATCTTCTGCATTCTATGTCCTCTTCCAGTCCCACCTTCTCCATCCCATGTCCTCCTCCTCCTGCAGTCTCGTCTTCTCAATCCCAGATCCTCTTTCAGTCCCATCTTCTCCATCCCAGATCCTCTTTCAGTCCCATCTTCTCCATCCCAGATCCACCTTCAGTCCCATCTTCTCCATCCCATGTCCTCCTCTTCCAGTCCCATCTCCTCCATCCCATGTCCTTCTCCTCCTCTGGTCCCATCTCCTGCATTCCATGTCCTCCTCCAGTCCCATCTTCTCCATCCCATGTCCTCCTCCTCCTGCCGTCTCGTCTTCTCCATTCCAAATCCTTGTTCAGTCCCATCTTCTCCATCCCACGTCCTCCTCCTCCAGTCCCATCTCCTCTATCCCATGTCCTTCTCCTCCTCTGGTCCCATCTTCTGCATTCTATGTCCTCTTCCAGTCCCACCTTCTCCATCCCATGTCCTCCTCCTCCTGCAGTCTCTTCTTCTCCATCCCAGATCCTCTTTCAGTCCCATCTTCTCCATCCCTGATCCACCTTCAGTCCCATCTTCTCCATCCCATGTCCTCCTCCTCCTGCAGTCTTGTCTTCTCCATCCCAGATCCTCGTTCAGTCCCATCTTCTCCATCCCATGTCCTCTTCCTCCATCCCATGTCCTTCTCCTCCTCTTGTCCCATCTTCTGCATTCTATGTCCTTTTCCAGTCCCACCTTCTCCATCCCATGTCCTCCTCCTCCTGCAGTCTCATCTTCTCCATCCCAGATCCTCTTTCAGTCCTAACTTCTCCATCCCAGATCCACCTTCAGTCCCATCTTCTCCATCCCAGATCCGCTTGCAGTCCCATCTTCTCCATCCCAGATCCACCTTCAGTCCCATCTTCTCCATCCCATATCCTCCTCTTCCTGCAGTCTTGTCTTCTCCATCCCAGATCCTCGTTCAGTCCCATCTTTTCCATCCCATGTCCTCCTCCTCCATCCCATATCCTTCTCCTCCTCTGGTCCCATCTTCTGCATTCTATGTCCTCTTCCAGTCCCACCTTCTCCATCCCATGTCCTCCTCCTCCTGCAGTCCCATCTTCTCCATCCCAGATCCACCTTCAGTCCCATCTTCTCCATCCCAGATCCACCTTCAGTCCCATCTTCTCCATCCCAGATCCACCTTCAGTCCCATCTTCTCCATCCCAGATCCACCTTCAGTCCCATCTTCTCCATCCCAGATCCACCTTCAGTCCCATCTTCTCTATCCCATGTCCTCCTCTTCCAGTCCCATTTCCTCCATCCCATGTCCTTCTCCTCCTCTGGTCCCATCTCCTGCATTCCATGTCCTCCTCCAGTCCCATCTTCTCCATCCCATGTCCTCCTCCTCCTGCAGTCTCGTCTTCTCCATCCCAGATCCTCATTCAGTCCCATCTTCTCCATCCCATGTCCTCCTCTTCCAGTCCCATCTTCTCCATCCCATGTCCTCCTCCTCCAATCCCATCTCCTTCCCCCACAGGAGGGGGACAATTGGACAGGTGGGGGGCAGTGGGACAGGAGGGGGACAGTGTGAGAGGAGTGGAGCAGTGGGAGAGGTGGGTGGACAGGTGGGGGGAAGTATAACTCTGATCATACACGTCTTGGGAAGCATCAGTCCTCCCAGCTCTCACCTGTTCTGCAGCAGCTCCTCCAAATGATGTCAGTGGAGAGGATCTGGTGCCAGGAGGGTATCTGAGCCTGTGTCCCATCTCCACAAGGATCTCTGGCGGAAGCTGCAACAAAGAGTGTGGAGGGCTCCTTCACCCTAATCTCCTCCTCTTCTTCCTCCTCCTCCACAGGGTGCACACCACCATTCCTGAATAAAGCCTGCCTGACAGGCCTGGACCAGTCCGCTACCTTCACACACCTAGGATCACCCACCACTCCACCCTCCTCTGCATCCTGGCAGGTCTGCTCTGACAGCAGCTGCCCCACCTTAAAGGTGGTCCTGGTTGGCTCCCTGGATCCCTACATGTGTATGGGCTATCCCCCCCATGACCTGACGGCAGAACAGGTACAATACATTTCAATGCAGGAGGGTTAGGAGGGTCCTGCTCTTAAGAGCTTACAATCTTGTAGGAAGAAGTAAGTGATACAAAAAGTAATACCTGAGAAGGATGAGCTGATGATGAAAGTCAAATTTTAGTTGTTTAGTAGAGGTTTGATAGGCTTCCCTGAAAAGATGAGGTTTTGGGGATCAGGTCAAGGTGGACAGAGAAGGAGATAGTCTAACAGATTGGGGTATGGATTTCCAGAGGATAGGAGAGGTTCCTGCAATATTCAGATATGGAGAGCTACATGGGTCCTGAACATACACTATATTGCCAAAAGTATTGGGCCAGCCCTCCAAATCATTGGATTCAGGTGTTCCAATCCCCTCCATGGCCACAGGTGTATACATTCAAGCCCCTAGGCATGCAGACTGCTTCTACAAACATTGGTGAAAGAATGGGTCGCTCTCAGGAGCTCAGTGACTCCAAGCGTGGTCCCGTGATAGGTGGTCACCTGGGCAATAAGTCCATCCGTGACATTTCCTGGCTACTAAATATTCCATGCTCAACTGATAGTGGGATTATAACAAAGTGGAAGCAACTGGGAACAACAGCCACTCAGCCACCAAGTGGTAGGCCACGTCACATGACAGGGCGGGGTCAGCGCATGCTGAAGCGCACAGTGCGCAGAAGTCACCAACTGTCTGCAGAGTCAATAGCTAAAGACCTCCATCCTTCATGTGCCTTCAGATGAGCCCAACAACAGTGCGTAGAGAGCTTCATGACCGAGCAGCTGCATCCAAGCCTTCCATCACCAAGTGCAATGCAAAGTGTTGGATGCCGTGGTGTAAAGTATGCCACCACTGGACTCTAGAGCAGAGGAGACGTATTCTCTGGAGTAACCAATCACGCTTCTCTGTCTGGCAATCTGATGGACGTGTCTGAGTTTGGCAGTTGCCAGGAGAACAGTAGTTGCCTGACTGCATTGTGCCAAGTGTAAAGTTTGGTGGAGGGGGGATTCAAGCGGGGATTTGGGTGTGCGGTTGTTTTTTAGGGGTTGGGCTCTTAAGGTGTCAGACATCCAAGAGATTTTGGACAATTTTATGTTCCCAACTTTGTGGGAAGAGTTTGGGGATGGCCCCTTCCTGTTCCAACATGACTGCCCACCAGAGCACAAAGCAAGGTCCATAAAGACATGGAGGAGCCAGTTTGGGGTGGAGGAACTTGACTGGCCTGCACAGAGTCCTGACCTCAACCCCATAGAACACCTTTGGGATGAATTAGAGCGGAGACTGCGAGCCAGGCCTCCTCCCCCGACATCAGTGCCTGACCTCAACCCCATAGAACACCTTTGGGACGAATTAGAGCGGAGACTGCGAGCCAGGCCTCCTCCCCCGACATCAGTGCCTGACCTGACAAATGTGCTTCTGGAAGAATGGTCCAACCTTCCCATAGACACCCTCCTAAACCTTGTGGACGGCCTTCCCTGGATAGTTGAAGCTGTTATAGCTGCAAAGGGCGGGGCCAACTCCATATTGAACCCTACGGACTGAGACTGGGAAAACTGTTGGTTCTATATAAATCAAATATAATGATAACAATAGATACTCCACCCCGAGAAGAAACAGGAGGGATGGACCAGGTGACATGTAAGGGTGCAATAATGACTTGAAGTCAGCAGTAATTCACTGTGTGATTGTCTCAGTCGTTCGCAATTTGCCTAATAATTTATTTCCTATGATCTTCAGCTTCATCTAGTGGCCAAAATGCAGTACTTTTTCTAAAATACGTAATTCAGGACAACACTGCATCATAACCACTAGATGGAGCCAAAGATTAAAAAAAATAAACATTAGGCAAATTACAGTAACTTTTCGTGGTGGTTTGGGTCAGGGGCGGACTGACAACTCATGGGGCCCCCGGGCAATAGGGGATCATGGGGCCCCTGCGTCCTTGCCCAAACTCAAAAAAGCCTATGAAAAAGGTACCAGGGGCATCTCATGGGGCCCCCTACTGACCCCGGGCCCTCGGGCAGTGCCTGAGTTTCCAAATGGTCAGTCCGCCCCTGGTTTGGCTAGTGCTAGAGACATTCACACAGCGAATGTATTATAAATAGACCCCTTAGAGACAGAGATTCAAATCAGCTCTGTATTCCCCAATACACCATTACAGAAAAACGTTAGTCCCCCCCCAAAAAGAAAGATAAAAAGGAACAGCCCAATAAAAGATAAGAAAACAAAAACAGCTTTTTCTTCAATATTCGCCTGACGATTACAGAGCTGAATTCACTTGTGCTTTTTATATCTGACCAGAGTTCTGCTTTAAGTTATTTTTTATTGCAAACTCTGCAAGTACCTGAATTTAACCTGGTGTTAGCAGTCACTGAACAGTAGAGCTCAGACTGGGAGTGGGGGAAGCAGCACAAGGAGCCAGTCAGGTTTGAGCAGTGCCCATTTGCTAATAAAAAAGGGATATGCTGATAGAAGGAGAGAGCAGAGTGACAGAGAGATGAGTTCATGAATGTGCTGCTTCTCCTTTCCCGGTCAAATCACAGGATGGGGGGAAGGACAAGACCAGGGGCGGACTGGCAACTCATGGGGCCCCCGGGCAATAGGGGATCATGGGGCCCATGTGTCCTTGCCCAAACTCAAAAAATCCTATGAAAAAGGTACCAGGGGCATCTCATGGGGCCCCCTACTGACCCCGGGCCCTCAGGCAGTGCCCTAGTTTCCAAATGGTCAGTCCACCCCTGGACAAGACCTGTAAGTTTTACTTAACTGCAACATGCATATAATCAGGTCTCCTGCCCTGGCAGACAGGGCTTTGCTGTGTGGCAGAGCTGTGTAAATCCTAGGACTGGATGGATAGAAATACAACACCTTTGGTAAGTACAGATCTAATATACGGTATGTGTTACATCGGTGTGTTTAGATGTTTGTCTGGAGGTCAGATTTAAATATTAGAGTGTGACTTACATACTGGCATTGGATCTTTGCCTATTCTCCCATCTCCAGCCATTAGTCATAGGAATAAGCCCAATCCAAGACGTCTCCATTATTGGATTCATAGTTCTGTTTATGAACAACTCATCATAAATGATCTATTATAGAACATGACTTCAGATACAAGACGGAGAGCCCTGACACCCTCTGCTGGTAGAACATGTGTACTGCTTCTATGATGATCCCACAGGTATGATATACACTCCCTGGTCACTGTATTAGGTACACCCAGGGGTGGACTGACCATTCAGGTACTCGGGCACTGCCTGAGGGCCTGGGGTCAGTAGGGGGCCCCATGAGATGCCCCTGGTACCTTTCATAGGCTCTTTTAGGTGTGGTTTGAGTGTTGGCGAGGACACAGGGGCCCCATGATCCCCCTATTGCCCGGGGGCCCCATGAGTTGTCAGTCCACCCCTGGGTACACCTATTCAATTGCTTGGTACCAAAAATTGCTAATCAGCCAATCACATGGCAGCAACTCAATGCATTTAGGCATCTAGACGTGGTGAAGACAACTTCCTGAAGTTCAAACTGAGCATCAGAACGGGGAAGAAAGGGGATTTAAGTGACTTTGAATGTGGCATGGTTGTTGATGCCAGACGGGCTGGTCAAAAACTGCTGATTTACTGGGATTTTCACACACAACCATCTCTAGGGATAGTGTGGGGGTCCTATCGGAATCTGGAAGCCCTTTTTAACAAAGGGGCCCCCAGATCTCCCCCTTGGTACCGTTACCCATTCACAAAAAAAAGTGTAGCATAAAAAAGACAGGAGACAGTCTTTGTCAAGTCTTTTTATTAAAAATAAAAGTTAAAAAAAATGTCCCCAAAAGTAGATCCAACGTCAATCACGATGCCCGCTGCCACCGCTTCCTGAAAAAAAGGGAACAAAATCCGTTCCACTTGCGATGCTGGGCATCTGACAGCTGCGCCCTGATGACAGTTCTTACTGATGACAGTTCTTAAATACTCTCATGATGTCACAAGGGGGCGGGGTTCAAACAGGGGACGAGCAGCCCGCCGAACGCCCGTACCATTTGTGTGTTCAGCAAACACATGAACGGCCCACTTCGATTCGACTCGAACATGTAGCCCAACACTAAACATGACAATGAGTTAATTGCACTCCAATGGCCTCCACAATCACCAGATCTCCATCCAATAGAGCATCTTTGTGATTTAGTGGAACAGGAGATTCGCATCATGGATGTGCAACCGCCAAATCTGCAGCAACTGTGTGATGCTATCATGTCTATGCTCTCACCTCCTCGATCCCCTACAGTCCGGCTTCCGTCCCCTACACTCCACCGAAACTGCCTTACTCAAACTCTCCAATGACCTGC
Organism: Staurois parvus; assembly: GCF_062004578.1. NCBI lineage: Eukaryota > Metazoa > Chordata > Amphibia > Anura > Ranidae > Staurois > Staurois parvus. The sequence goes on along the minus strand of NW_028318907.1, from coordinate 453,871 downwards.
TAACCGCCAAAGCTAATGGCCACCATTCAGTGCTCCTACTCCTTGACCTCTCTGCGGCCTTCGACACAGCCGACCACCCCCTCCTCCTCAAAAAACGACACTCCCTCGGCCTCAGAGATTCCGCTGTCTCCTGGCTCTCATCCTACCTGTCACAACGCTCTTTCAGCGTTACCTATAATGCTACCACCTCCCCCTCACTCCCCCTCTCTTTTGGGGTCCCTCAAGGTTCTGTCCTCGGGCCCCTTCTCTTCTCCATCTACACCTCCTCCCTTGGCCAACTCATACACTCCCACGGCTTCAACTACCACCTCTATACCGACGGCACACAAATCTATCTCTCAACCCCCCACCTCACCCCCTCGGTCTCAGCCCGAATCACACACCTACTGAGCGACATATCAGACTGGATGTCACTCCACTTCCATAAACTGAACCTCTCCAAAACCGAGTTTCTTGTCTTCCCCCCAGCCCGGACACCACCCCCCATTGACTTCTCCATCACATCCAACAACGCCACCATCAAACCCGCCCCGCAGGCCAGAGTACTTGGTGTCATTCTGGACTCCAACCTATCCTTCCAGCCCCAAGTCCAATCTTTAACTAACTCATGCAGACTCCACCTCCGCAACATCGCCAAAATACGCCCATTCCTAACCCCAGAAACCACTAAACAGCTCATCCACTCCCTCATCATATCACGACTCGACTACTGCAACTCCCTCCTCACTGGCCTGCCTCGCCGCTGGCTATCCCCGCTTCAGTCCATCCTGAATACGGCTGCCAGACTCATTCACCTTTCCAACCGCTCCGTTTCTGCCACCCCCCTCTGCCAATCCCTCCACTGGCTTCCGATTGCGCAACGGATCAAATTCAAAATCCTAACACTGACGTACAAAGCCGTCCACCATACTGCCCCGAACTACATCACTGACCTAATATCCAAGTACCACCCAGCATGCACACCCCGCTCCTCACAAGACCTCCTTCTCTCTAGTTCCCTGGTCTCCTCCTCCCATGCCCGCCTCCAGGACTTCTCCAGGGTGTCACCCATCCTCTGGAACTCCCTGCCCCAACCCATCAGATTATCACCTACTCTCCTCTCCTTTAGGCGCACCCTGAAAACCCATCTCTTCAGGGAAGCCTACCCCACCCCCTGCTAACCTGCCGACCTCCTCCACTCTTCCTACCACTCCATCCCCCACAGCTATCTCCTCCTGTACCACCATCCCCTCCCTCCTAGATTGTAAGCTCCAAAGAGCAGGGCCCTCGATCCCCTCATGTTTTGCATTGTATTGTTATTGTTCTGTCCCCCTTGGTAATGTACAGCGCTGAGCGAACCATTGGCGTTTTATAAATACTGTATAATAATAATAATGTCAATAAGGACCAAAATCTCTGAGGGATGTTTCCAACACCTCGTGGAATCTATGCCATGAAGAATGAAGGCAAAAGGGGGTCCAACCCGGTACTAGCAAGGTGGACGTAATAAAGTGGCCGCTGAGTGTACATTAAACTCCAACACGTTTCCTGGGTTCTAAGGGCCTCACTTCATCAGAGCTCCAATTTAAATACAATACCTAAACTTCAGCTTTAATGATACACTCCTCCTAAGGATACAGTGTTGGAGCCTGGTGCGTCCCCAAAAGGAGTCAGGAGAGAAGGTGCCATACACCCCCATACCCATGCAAAGGGTATTTCCAAAAACTCCAACGATGGGGAAGCATGGTAGAGTTGAGTATCAGCGGGTGAGAGAAGACTTCCTTAACCACTTCCTGTCCGGCTGTTGTATATAAACGGCTGGATGGTGGCAGTGCAGGGGCGGGTGGCCGTTTATAAATGGCCTCCCCCGACCCCTGCTTGTGCGCGCTCCCTGGGAGCACGCAGCACCGCGATCTGGTGCACCGATCTGTGCGAGGTCCCGATCATGTGATCACTGATTGGCCAATCAGAGTAGTAAGCAAGATGTCACTTCTGACATCATTGCTTACTACGCGTGAAATCTTTGAATGATCACAGAGATCACATGGTACAGGGCTATTCACAACAGCCTTGTACCATGTGACAAGCTGTGACCAATCACAGCTCTCACAGTATTTCTCAATGGCTGCAAGAATGCAGCCAGAGAGAAGGATAAATGATTGCTTTTACATCCTATATGGGTGTAAAAGCAATCAGTGTAAAAAAAAAAAAATCTTCATAACCCCCCACAAGTAGTACAGTGTCACCATGGTACTGTACTGCTAGGGTGACAGTATGTAAAAAAACCCAAAACAAAACAAATAATATAAAAAAATAAAATAAAAATGTAAACATTTTTTTTAAAAATTATAATTTTTGGTTATAAACTAATTTGGGTTTACTAATTTTTTTTTTTTACTAAAAATATAACTGAATACATTTTGGCCAAGATTTATGAAGAAAGATTATTTATTTGCAAAATTTTATAAGAAAAACACTTTTTTAAAAAAATGTTTGGACTTTTTCATTTCTATAGCAAAAAAATAAAAATCCCAGCGGTGAATAAATACCACCAAAATAAAGTTTTATATGTCTTAAAAAAATGCTGTAAAATTCATCTAGGTACAGTGTTGCATGACCGCGCAATTGTCATTCAAAGTGTGATAGCGCTGAAAGCTGAAAATTGGCCTGGACAGGAAGGGGGTGAAAGTGTCCGGACTGGAAGGGGGTGAAAGCGTCCGGACTGGAAGGGGGGGAAAGCGTCCGGACTGGAAGGGGGGGAAAGCGTCCGGACTGGAAGGGGGTGAAAGTGTCCGGACTGGAAGGGGGGGAAAGTGTCCGGACTGGAAGGGGGGGAAAGTGTCCGGACTGGAAGGGGGAAAGTGTCCGGACTGGAAAGGGGGGAAAGCGTCCGGACTGGAAGGGGGGGAAAGCGTCCGGACTGGAAGGGGGTGAAAGCGTCCGGACTGGAAGGGGGGGAAAGCGTCCGGACTGGAAAGGGGGGAAAGTGTCCGGACTGGAAGGGGGGAAAGTGTCCGGACTGGAAGGGGGGGAAAGCGTCCGGACTGGAAGGGGGGGAAAGCGTCCGGACTGGAAGGGGGGGAAAGCGTCCGGACTGGAAGGGGGGGAAAGCGTCCGGACTGGAAGGGGGGGAAAGCGTCCGGACTGGAAGGGGGTGAAAGCGTTCGGACTGGAACTGGTTAACAAGAAGACCTCCCATGGCTCCAAATGGGAAGTTGACAGCTTCTTTTTGATGAATGAATCGCAGATGTTGACCATATCTCTTACCTGCTGCTCCCAGTGCTCCCAGTCCTCCCAGTCCTCCCAGTCCAGTAGGTGGGCTCCCATCATATCACACTGGCTCTGGCTCTCCTGTCACATTGTGATGGCGTTTAAATGAGTGTAACCGTTGTCTCTATCACCCGGCCAGCCGCTGGGACACGGCACACTCTGAAACACAGGGGACATATTTATCCTTGATATATACCATAGGTGTGCGCAGCCTATTGCATTAGAGTGTGCACCCCAAAGCTCGAACATACTGTACATGCGTGTATATGTACATCACGGGTGCTCAACCTTCTGAAGAGCGAGGGCCACTTAAGTGATTTGGTAGCCGTTCACGGGCCACAAAAAAATGAAATGGTTCACAATTTAAATTTTTTCTATTTTGAATAGCATAATAAACATTTTCCTCCAACAGCCTCTGAATGTCGGCAGAAGAGAGAGGAGCAGAAGTCAGCTTTTAGTGGCTGCAGGAGGACAAAACAGACACGAAGGTCGCATGGGCCCCCTGGAGGATGAGTCGGGGTTGCTAATGTGACCCCCTGATGCCACATCAGTGGTTGGGGGTGTGTGGTAAAAACACATCTCAACAATGGGGTTCCGCCCTCGAACTGCAAATGTAAATGAGCCCTTACTGTCCTGAGCCCCCTAAAAGGCTGCTTTCAGTGGCACCTGCGGCTTTCCTGCGGGTTAGCTGAGACTTCTATTATATCTTGCAGGTATGGCGCACTTTCTGAAGGCGCACCAAATCCACAGGATATAATAGAAGTACATTTTTTTTAATGGTTGAACTGGATGGACTTTTGTCTTTTTTCAGCCAGACTAACTATGTAACTATATTAAATCCCTTCTTCTGCTCTGTGTATACAAAGGAGCATGGGGGTGGGGGCTCTTGTCCATAATGGGCGTGGTACTGCCACAGCTCCAGATGATCCACATTGGCTCACTATTGATATGATCCGGAAATATTTAGACTGAATAAAGGTGAATAAAGCCCCTGGACCGGATGGCATACACCCACGGGGGGCTTAAAGAATTGAGCTCTGTTATTTCAAGCCATTGTTTCTCATTTTTAGGGACTCTTTAATGACTGGCATAGTAACACTGGATTGGTGTAAGGCCAATGTGGGGCCAATATTTAAAAAGGGGTCAAAATCTTTCCCAAGTAATTATAGACCTGTTAGTGCACCTTCTATAGTTGGAAAGATACTGGAGAGTTTAATAAAAGACCACATAGATGAGTTCTTGCTGGAAAAAATATTTTAGGCAACAGACAGCATGGATTCATGAAAGACGGAAGTTGTCAAACAAATCTGATTTCTTTATGAGGAGGTGAGCAAAACCTTGGACACAGGGGTGGCGGTGGACGTGGTATACTTGGACAGAGGGGTGGTGGTGGACGTGGTATACTTGGACAGAGGGGTGGTGGTGGTCGTGGTATACTTGGACAGAGGGGTGGTGGTGGGCGTGGTACACTTGGACAGAGGGGTGGCTGTGGATGTGGTACACTTGGACAGAGGGGTGGCGGTGGACGTGGTATACTTGGACAGAGGGGTGGCTGTGGATGTGGTACACTTGGACAGAGGGGTGGCGGTGGACGTGGTATACTTGGACAGAGGAGTGGCAGTGGAAGTGGTATACCTGGAGAGAGGGGCGGCGGTGGATGTGGTATACTTGGACAGAGGGGTGGCTGTGGACGTGGTATACTTAGACAGAGGGGCGGCAGTGGGTGTGGTATACTTGGACAGAGGGGTGGCGGTGGACGTGGTATACTTGGACAGAGGGGTGGCTGTGGACGTGGTATACTTGGACAGAGGGGTGGCTGTGGACGTGGTATATTTGGACAGAGGGTTGGCGGTGGACGTGGTATACTTGGACAGAGGGGTGGCGGTGGATGTGGTATACTTGGACAGAGGGGTGGCGGTGGACGTGGTATACTTGGACAGAGGGGTGGCAGTAGACGTGGTATACTTGGACAGAGGGGTGGCTGTGGATGTGGTATACTTGGACAGAGGGGTGGCTGTGGATGTGGTATACTTGGACAGAGGGTTGGCGGTGGACGTGGTATACTTGGACAGAGGGTTGGCGGTGGACGTGGTATACTTGGACAGAGGGGTGGCGGTGGATGTGGTATACTTAGACAGAGGCGTGGCTGTGGACGTGGTACACTTGGACAGAGGGGTGGCTGTGGATGTGGTGCACTTGGACAGAGGGGTGGTGGTGGACGTGGTAGACTTGGACAGAGGGGAGGCGGTAGACATGGTATACTTGGACAGAGGGGCGGTGGTGGAAGTGGTATACCTGGACAGAGGGGTGGCAGTGGATGAGGTATACTTGGACAGAGGGGTGGTGGTGGACGTGGTATACTTGGACAGAGGGGTGGTGGTGGACGTGGTATACTTGGACAGAGAGGTGGCGGTGGACGTGGTATACTTGGACAGAGAGATGGTGGTGAACGTGGTATACTTGGACAGAGGGGTGGTGGACGTGGTATACTTGGACAGAGAGGAGGCTGTGGACGTGGCAATCTTGGATTTTGCAAAAGCGCTTGATGCTACAATCCTATGGATGCTAAATAATAATAATAAAGGGGTATTAATAACCATCCTACATGAGACATAAATGGGGGATGGTGGATTCAATGGATTGTATCCTTTGTTCCTTGATTCTAGTTCAGGTTGCTGATTATCCAGTATCAGTGGATCTTAGTGTCTACCATGCAATACGGTTCTAGTATGGTGGGAATTATGAATGAATTTCCCTCCTCATGTTATATTACTAATGTAATCTGCATTGTTTATTCACACAGTTTTAGTGTAATGTACCGTTTGGGGTATGTGAAGTCTAGATTAGATTTATATGCCCCATTGAATCCACCATCCCCCATTTATGTCTCATGTAGGATGGTTATTAACCGCTTGCCGCCCTGCCACTGTATATATACGTGTGCAGGGCGGCAGTGGAGCGCAAAAGCACGTTTTAAAACGCGCTCCGCGCTCCCGACACATTCGCGGGTAGGGGGCGCGCGTGCGCGCTCCCGCCCGCCGACCCGCGGATGATACAATTCGATCCAGGAGGGATCAATCATTAGATTTCAGCCAGTGATTTCTGGCTGAAATCACATGATCGGTCCCTGTCCTATCCTGTCCTGTGTTGATATTTACACAGGGCAGGATATGATGTCATTCTTCTCTGCCTGGACACATTCCGTTCCAGACAGAGAAGAAGACATCCAAAAAGTGAGTACACAAGCACTACACTACAGTTAGAACACTCTAGGACACATTTAACCCCCTGATCGCCCCCCCCCCCCTCCAGTTAACCCTTCACTGCCCTGTCACCAGTGTCACTGATCAGTGAAGCGATTTTTACTGATCAGTGTCGCTGGCGACTTCCGATAGAGTTGGCGCCCCTCCCAGATAGCGCCAGTTTGCCCGCTAATACACCAGTAGTCCCGTCTAACCCCTTGATTGCCCCCCCCCCCAGTTAACCCCTTCACTGCCCTGTCACCAGTGTCACAGATTAGTGAACCAATTTTTACTGATCACTGTATCAGTGTCGCTGGCGACTTCCGATAGTGTTAGCGCCCCTCCCAGATAGCGCCAGATTGCCCGCTAGTACACCAGTAATCCCATTTAACCCCTTAATCTCTCCCCCCCCCCAGTTAACCCCTTCACTGCCCTGTCACCAGTGTCACTGATCAGTGAACCGATTTTTACTGATCACTGTATCAGTGTCGCTGGCGACTTCCGATAGTGTTAGCGCCCCTCCCAGATAGCACCAGATTGCCCGCCAGTACACCAGTAATCCCGTTTAACCCCTTGATCGCCCCCCCAGTTAACCCCTTCACTGCCCTGTCACCAGTGTCACTGATCAGTGAACCAATTTTTACCGATCACTGTATCAGTGTCGCTGGCGACTTCCGATAGTGTTAGCGCCCCTCCCAGATAGCGCCAGATTGCCCGCTAATACACCATAATCCCGTCTAACCCCCTGATCGCCCCCCCCCGATTTGACCCCTTCACTGCCCTGTCACCAGTGTCACTGATCAGTGAACCAATTTTTACTGATCACTGTATCAGTGTCGCTGGCGACTTCCGATAGTGTTAGCGCCCCTCCCAGATAGCGCCAGTTTGCCCGCTAGTGCACCAGAAATCCCATTTAACCCCTTGATTGCCCCCCTCCCCCCCCCAGTTAACCCCTTCACTGCCCTGTCACCAGTGTCATTGATTACAGTGAACAGATTTTTACTGATCACTGTATTAGTGTCACTGGTGACTTCCGATAGTGTTAGCGCCCCTCCTAGATAGCGCCAGTTTGCCTGCTAATGCACGGGATTTTTTTTACCAAAAACATGTAGCAGAATACATTTTGGCTTAAATTTATGACTAACTTTGAGTTTATGATATATTTTTTATAGCTTAAAGTAGAAAATATTGTTTTTTTTCAAAATTTTCGTATTTTTTTGTTTATAGCGCAAAAAATAAAAAGCGCACAGGTGATCAAATACCACCAAAAGAAAGCTCTATTTGTGTGAAAAAAAGGACGTAAATTTTGTTTGGGTGCAGCATTGCATGACCGCGCAATTATCATTTGAATTACCGTAGTGCAGCGCTGTATAGCAAAAAAATGCATAAATAACAGTATCTATACCATAGTTTGTAGACGCTATAACTTTCACACAAAGCAATCAATATACACTTATTGGGATTTTTTTTACCAAAAACATGGAGCAGAATACATTTTGGCTTAAATTTATGACTAGCTTTGAGTTTACGATATATTTTTTATAGCTGAAAGTAGAAAATATTGTTTTTTTTCAAAATTTTTGTGGTTTTTTTGTTTATAGCACAAAAAATAAAAAGCGCACAGGTGATCAAATACCACCAAAAGAAAGCTCTATTTGTGTGAAAAAAAGGACGTAAATTTCGTTTGGGTACAGCATTGCATGACCGCGCAATTATCATTTGAATTAGTGCAGCGCTGTATAGCAAAAAAAGGCATAAATTACAGTATCTATACCATAGTTTGTAAACGCTATAACTTTCACACAAAGCAATCAATTTACACTTATTGGGATTTTTTTTACCAAAAACATGTAGCAGAATACATTTTGGCTTAAATTTATGACTAACTTTGAGTTTACGATATATTTTTTATAGCTGAAAGTAGAAAATATTGTTCTTTTTTCAAAATTTTCGTGGTTTTTTTGTTTATGGCGCAAAAAAATAAAAAGCGCACAGGTGATCAAATACCACCAAAAGAAAGCTCTATTTGTGTGAAAAAAAGGACGTAAATTTTGTTTGGGTGCAGCATTGCATGACCGCGCAATTATCATTTGAATTAGTGCAGCGCCAAACAGCAAAAAAAGGCGTGGTCATTAAGGGGGGTAAATCCTCTGGGACTCAAGTGGTTAATACCCCTTTATTATTATTATTATTTAGCATCCATAGGATTGTAGCATTTGGTGTAAATCGTGGATTTATGGAATGGTGGTTATTTGCTCCTTTATTGATGTTAATTGTTCAGCCATGTTGAATATTTGCAGTTCTCCTAGAAGTTCACAGCCGAGCATGTAGGTGTATAACATCCTAGGGTGGAGATATCTTCATCTTCCACAAGATGTCAGTAGTAGGTAGTGGGGGATCGCTACACCCAATAGAAGCTGGTTCGGCCGATTTTAGCGGCTGAGTATGTCTGTTGGCATTCAGAGATGGGAGAAGGGCGTCCTTATGTATTATACATGGAGATGCTTGACCACATATTGGTGTTTGGCCACTTATTGATGTTTGACCACTCATTGATGTTTGGCCACTCATTGGTGTTTGACCACATATTGATGTTTGGCCACTTATTGATGTTTAACCACTTATTGATGTTTGGCCACTCATTGGTGTTTGACCACATATTGATGTTTGGCCACTTATTGATGTTTAACCACTTATTGATGTTTGACCACATATTGATGTTTGGCCACTCATTGGTGTTTGACCAGGTTTGATTGACAGGTGTCACACGATTTGTCATTGCACTGTATGATCACCAGTTGATGTGAAAAATAGATTACAGGGCCATGAGGTAGTGGATGTGTATGGATTATTTCTGGAGAATAAGAATATCATTTGGTGCAGTAAAATGGATTGACCTAAAGTAACACCAGAGTCCAGGCCATGGAGTGTTTCATGTGAGTCCACGTCATCCCTGATTGTTTTAGACACTTCCTTCCATAACGGAATAATACAAAACAATTCCAGGAAATGTTCCATTCTCTGTGTACAGCAGATATGTCTCGGCATTTCCAGTTTGGCATCACCGTTTGGTTTTCCCCATATGCCATTATTTATGTATGCAGCGCCTTGAAAAAGTATTCACACCCCTTGAAATGTCCCCCATGTTGTCATGTGACAACCAGATCCATCAATGTATTTTATTGGGATTGGATGTGATAGACCGACACAAAGTGGCACATAATTGTGAAGTGGAAGGAAAATGAGAAATGGTTTCCAACATTTGTTACAAATAAATCTGTGAAAAGTGTGGCGGCATTTGTATTCAGCCCCCCAAGGTCAATACTTTGTAGGACCCCCTTTCGCTGCAATTCCACCTGCAAGTCTTTTTGGGGATGTCTCTTTGCACATCCAGAGAGGGACATTTCTGCCCATTCTTCTTTGCAGAATCACTCAAGCTGTCAGATTGGATGGAGAGCGTCTGGGAACAGCAATTTTCAAGTCTTGCCACAGATTCTCCATTGGATTTGGGTCTGGACTGTGACTGGGCCATTCTAACACATGAATATCACAAAATGCAGCGCTATATAAATGATAAACCAAATAGGTTGCGCTAATTATCAAAAAAAGTCCAAAATAAATATTTGTGTCAAATAAATAAAAACTCAAAAAGTCCAAATACTACATTGCAAATGAAAAAATAAATCTGTGTCCAACAAAATCCACCTTGTGCCAATCCACCACCAAATGAATTAACTAAACTCACCGGAGCAATATGATGATCAAATTATAAATCATCATAAGCGCTTTCTGCTCTGGGAGCAATACTCTGCAGGACGATGAGATAACACGGAAGCTTGATATCCGATACTCTGGGAGCAATACTCTGCAGGACAATGAGATAACACTGAAGCTTGATATCCAATACTCTGGGAGCAATACTCTGCAGGACGATGAGATAACACTGAAGCTTGATATCCAATACTCTGGGAGCAATACTCTGCAGGACGATGAGATAACACTGAAGCTTGATATCCGATACTCTGGGAGCAATACTCTGCAGGACGATGAGATAACACTGAAGCTTGATATCCAATACTCTGGGAGCAATACTCTGCAGGACGATGAGATAACACTGAAGCTTGATATCCAATACTCTGGGAGCAATACTCTGCAGGACGATGAGATAACACGGAAGCTTGATATCCGATACTCTGGGAGCAATACTCTGCAGGACAATGAGATAACACTGAAGCTTGATATCCAATACTCTGGGAGCAATACTCTGCAGGACGATGAGATAACACTGAAGCTTGATATCCAATACTCTGGGAGCAATACTCTGCAGGACGATGAGATAACACTGAAGCTTGATATCCGATACTCTGGGAGCAATACTCTGCAGGACGATGAGATAACACTGAAGCTTGATATCCAATACTCTGGGAGCAATACTCTGCAGGACGATGAGATAACACTGAAGCTTGATATCCAATACTCTGGGAGCAATACTCTGCAGGACGATGAGATAACACTGAAGCGTGATATCCAATACTCTGGGAGCAATACTCTGCAGGACGATGAGATAACACTGAAGCGTGATATCCAATACTCTGGGAGCAATACTCTGCAGGACGATGAGATAACACTGAAGCTTGATATCCGATACCCTGGGAGCAATACTCTGCAGGACGATGAGATAACACTGAAGCTTGATATCCAATACTCTGGGAGCAATACTCTGCAGGACCATGAGATAACACTGAAGCTTGATATCCGATGCTCAGGGAGCAATACTCTGCAGGACGATGAGATAACACTGAAGCTTGATATCCGATACTCAGGGAGCAATACTCTGCAGGACGATGAGATAACACTGAAGCGTGATATCCAATACTCTGGGAGCAATACTCTGCAGGATGATGAAGCTTGATATCCAATACTCTGGGAGCAATACTCTGCAGGACGATGAGATAACACTGAAGCTTGATATCCAATACTCTGGGAGCAATACTCTGCAGGACGATGAGATAACACTGAAGCTTGATATCCGATACTCTGGGAGCAATACTCTGCAGGACGATGAGATAACACTGAAGCGTGATATCCGATACTCTGGGAGCAATACTCTGCAGTACGATGAGATTACACTGAAGCTTGATATCCAATATTCTGGGAGCAATACTCTGCAGTACGATGAGATAACACTGAAGCGTGATATCCAATACTCTGGGAGCAATACTCTGCAGGACGATAAGATAACACTGAAGCGTGATATCCAATATTCTGGGAGCAATACTCTGCAGTACGATGAGATAACACTGAAGCGTGATATCCAATACTCTGGGAGCAATACTCTGCAGGACGATGAGATAAAACTGAAGCTTGATACTGAACCCAGCCTCGTCCCCGCATGCGCAGACACCGACAGCTCGGGAACGTAATGACGTCACATCCCCAGGCTCCGCCCTACGCGTTTCGTCATCGACGTCCTCACGGAGCAGAGCTGTATAAATGATGAGTAAATAAATAGATGTATCAACATCTATGTATGATGTAACTAACAAACACATGCGCTATGGAGCGCTATATCCAATGGGGAAAATAACTTCTTGGTACTGACGTTGAAGTGACACAAATATAATAAATATATTCAAAGTCCAATAAACATCATAAAGTGAATTCCGTGACCCCAGTGGCTGGAAAAAGAAATGTATATTGCACTAACCAGAAAGCTCAATATATTGCGCATTTGAGTAAATAAAACCACTCCTGGTTATCCGAATCCGAAAAGGTAACTCAGGGGATCATCTGGCACACATCAGCAAGGGAGGAGCACATATCCTAAGGGAGGAGCCCAGCTAGTGACGTCATGCCGCACAGGCCACGAAGAAGGCCGGCAGCCATCTTTGTTTCTGTTCACACATGCCAGATGTGAGTGCATTCATATCCATGTCGATTTTTTTGCCATACTTTAATAAAAATAATGCACTGTTAGAGATCTCTTCTCTGGATCAATTATCGTGAGCCCCTTAAGGTGGATCCCTACTCTTCCCAACCTATGACTGGTCCCTATTACTGGATGGGTGTTTTTCCTGGAGCCTGGAGAGTAACAGTCTGCTGATGTGTGCCAGATGATCCTGAGTTACCTTTTCGGATCCAGATGACCAGGAGTGGTTTGATTTACTCAAATGCGCGATATGTTGAGCTTTCTGGTTAGTGCAATATACATTCGTTTTCCAGCCACTGGAGTCACGGAATTCACTTTATGATGTTTATTGGACTTTGAATTTATTTATTATATTTGTGTCACTTCCGCACTTTAACCACTTGCCGTCCGCCTGCTGTTTATAAACGGCAGGGCGGTGGCAGTCCAGGGGCGGGTTGCTGTTCATAAACGGCACTCGCCATTTCTAGCTGTGCGTGCTCCCTGGGAGCGCACAGCACCGCGGTCTGGTGCCCGCTGTGTCCTCCGGACACAGTGGAACACCGATCGTCGGACGGGACCTCTGTACGAGGTCCCGATCAGGTGATCACTGATAGGCCAATCAGTGATCACATGCAAAGTAGTAAGCAAGATGTCACTTGTGACATCATTGCTTACTACGTGTGAAATCTGTGAATGATCACAGAGGTCACATGGTACAGGGCTATTCACAACAGCCTTGTACCATGTGACAAGCTGTGACCAATCACAGCTCACTCAGTACTTCTCAATGGCTGCAAGAATGCAGACAGAGAGAAAGAGAAATGATTGCTTTTACATCCTATATGGGTGTAAAAGCAATTACTGTAAAAAAAAAACAAAAAACAAAAAAATCTTCATCACCCCCCACAAGTAGTGGGGGGTGACAGTGACAATATGTAAAAAAAAAAAAACAAACATAAATAATAATATTAAAAAATAAAATAAAAATATTTAAAAACTAATTTGGCTTATTTATTTTTTTACTAAAAAGATAACAGAATAAATTTTGCCCAAGATTTATAATGAAATACTATTTATTTGCAAAATTTTATAAGAAAATCACTTTTTTTCAAAATTTTTGGACGTTTTCATTTACATAGCAAAAAAAATAAAAATCCCAGCGGTGAATAAATACCACCAAAATAAAGCTTTATCTGTCTCAAAAAAATGGTAAAAAATTAATATGTACAGTGTTGCATGACCGCGCAATTGTCATTCAAAGTGTGATAGCACTGAAAGCTGAAAATTGCCCTGGACAGGAAGGGGGTGAAAGTGTCCGGACTGGAAGGGGGTGAAAGTGTCCGTATTGGAAGGGGGGGGGGAAGTGTCCGGACTGGAAGGGGGTGAAAGTGTCCGCACTGGAAGGGGGTGAAAGTGTCCGGACTGGAAGAGGGTGAAAGTGTCCGGACTGGAAGGGGGTGAAAGTGTCCGGACTGGAAGGGGGTGAAAGTGTCCGTATTGGAAGGGGGGGAAGTGTCCGGACTGGAAGGGGGTGAAAGTGTCCGGACTGGAAGGGGGTGAAAGTGTCCGGACTGGAAGAGGGTGAAAGTGTCCGGACTGGAAGGGGGGGAAAGTGTCCGGACTGGAAGGGGGTGAAAGTGTCCGGACTGGAAGGGGGTGAAAGTGTCCGGACTGGAAGGGGGTGAAAGTGTCCGTATTGGAAGGGGGGGAAGTGTCCGAACTGGAAGGGGGGGAAAGTGTCCGGACTGGAAGGGGGGGAAAGTGTCCGGACTGGAAGGGGGTGAAAGTGTCCGGACTGGAAGGGGGTGAAAGTGTCCGGACTGGATGGGGGGGAAAGCGTCCGGACTGGAAGGGGGTGAAAGCGTCCGGACTGGAAGGGGGGTGAAAGCGTCCGGACTGGAAGGGGAGTGAAAGCGTCCGGACTGGAAGGGGGTGAAAGTGTCTGGACTGGAAGGGGTTAAACGTCAGTACCAAGACGTTATTTTCCCCGTTGGATATAGCGCTCCACAGCACATGTTTGTTAGTTACATCATACATATGTGTTGATACATCTATTTATTTACTCATCATTTATATAGCTCTGCATTTTGCGATTATTGGTTTATTGGAAGGATTTGAGGTTTTACCTTCATATTAGCTGCTTACCCCTTTTACCTAATGCTCGTTTAACCACTTGAGCTCCAGAGGATTTACCCCCCTTAATGACCACGCCTCTTTTTGCTACTCGGCGCTGCACTATTTCAACTGACAATTGCGTGGTCATGCAATGCTGCACCCAAACAAAATTTACGTCCTTTTTTTCACACAAATAGAGCTTTCTTTCGGTGGTATTTAATCACTTGTGCGCTTTTTATTTTTCACGCTATAAACAAAAGAAGACCAAAATTTTGGAAGAAAAACAATATTTTTTACTTTCAGCTATAAAAAATATATAGTAAACTCAAAGTTGGTTATAAATTTAGGCCAAAATGTATTCTGCTCCATGTTTTTGGTAAAAAAAAATCCCAATAAGTGTATATTGATTACTTTGTGTGAAAGTTATAGCGTCTACAAACTATGGTATAGATACTGTAATTTCCGCCATTTTTTTGCTATACAGCGCTGCGCTAGTTTAACGGACAATTGCGCGGTCATGCAATACGGTACATAAATGAAATTTAGGTCCTTTTTTTCACACAAAAACAATATTTTGGACTTTTTGCTAAAAATTTTGGCCAAAATGTAATCTGCTCCGTGTCTTTGCTAAAAAAAACCAATACGTGTAAATTTATTGGTTTACATGAAAGTTATAGCATTTACAAATGGCGGGAAAGATACTCTGATTTTTAATTTTTTTTTATACTAATAATGCCGGTGATCAGCGACTTATGGCGGCGATCAGTGAATTATGGCGGGACTGTGGGACTGCAGCGGACATTCTGACACTGGGGGGGGAACTGACTTGGGGTCACTGACATCCCCAGTGACACCAATACAGTGATCAGTGCAAAAAAAAAAACCACTGACACTGTACTAATGGCACTGGGGAGGAAGGGGTTAACTTTTTTATTCACTGAAAGGGTTAACTGTGTGAGGGGAGTGTTTTACTAGGGGGCGGGGTGTGTACTGCAGGGAACACTGCTGATCAGGAGAGATAAACTCTTCTCTCCGGATCAGCATCTCAGGAGCTGTCAGGGAACTGACAGAAAGCAGAGCTACTGCAGCCCTGCTCTCTGTCAGTGATTGCCGCTAATCACCGGGACACGGCCGGTAATGACCGGCTGTGACCCAGCGACTGACACCCGCGGCCGGGATCGGCGGTGCAGGTAGGGTGGAGGCATGCCTCGCGTGCGCCCCCTACCTGTTTTGCAAAAGCACATTTTAAAATGTGGTTTTGACCAGCTGTGCCGACGTGCCACCGTATTTCTACAGTGGCTGGTCGGCAAGAAGTTAATCTTTATCACTTTTTTAACACATGAAGATGCTTTGATCTGAACCATTCCATTGTAGGTCTGGTTGGATGTTTTGGGTCGTTGTCCTGCTGGAAGGGGAACCTCCACCCCGGTCTCAAGTCTTATGCAGACTCTAACAGGTTTTCTTCTAAGATTGCCCTGTATTTGGCTCCATCCATCTTCCCATCAACTCTGACCAGCTTCCCTGTCCCTGCTGAAGAAAAGCATCCCCACCACATGATGCTGCCACCACCATGTTTCACGGAGGGGATGCTGTGTTCAGGGCAGGGGTGGACTGACCATTTGGAAACTCGGGCACTGCCCGTGGGCCCGGGGTCAGTAGGGGGCCCCATGAGATGCCCCTGGTACCTTTTTCATAGGCATTTTTGAGTTTGGGCAAGGACACAGAGGCCCCATGATCCCCTATTGCCCGGGGGCCCCATGAGTTGTCAGTCCGCCCCTGGTTCAGGGTGATGTACAGTGTTAGTTTTCTGCCACATATAGCGTTTTGCTTTTAGGCCAAAAGGTTCAATTTTACTCTCATCTGACCAGAGCCCCTTCTTCCACATGTTTGCTGTGTCCCCCACATGGCTTCTCACAAACTGCAAATGGGACTTCTTCTTTCCACTCTTCCATAAAGGCCAGATTTGTGGAGCGCACGACTAATAGTTGTCCTGAGGACAGATTCTCCCACCTGAGCTGTGGATCTCTGCAGCTCCTCCAGAGTTCCCATGGGCCTCTTGGCTGCTTCTCTGATGAATGCTCTCCTTGCCCGGCCTGTCAGTTTAGGTGGACGGCCATGTCTTGGTAGGCTTGCAGTTGTGCCATACTCTTTCCATTTTCGGAAGATGGATTGAACAGTGCTCCGTGAGATGTTCAAAGTTTGGGATTATTTTTATACCCTAACCCTGCTTTGAACTTCTCCTCAACTTTATCCCTGACCTGTCTGGTGTGTTCCTTGGCCTTCACGATGCTGTTTGTTCACTAGTGTTCTCTAACAAACTTCTGAGGGCTTCACAGAACAGCTGTATTTATACTGAGATCATATTGCACACAGGTGGACTCTATTTACTAATTAGGTGACTTCTGAAGGCAATTGGTTCCATTAGATTTTAGTTAGGGGTATCAGAGTAAAGGGGGCGGAATACAAATGCACACCACACATTTCAGATTGTTATTTGTAAAACATTTTGAAAACCAGTTATCATTTTCCTTCCACTTCACAGTTATGTTCCACTTTGCATTGACCTATCACATAAAATACCAATAAAATACATTTACATGTTTGGTTGTAACATGACAAAAGGTGGAACATTTCAAGAGGTACTTTTTCAAAGCATTGTATTCATCAGATCATCAAAAGAGGAATTGAGTTTCTTAATATAACGTCCTTGAAGTCCGAGGACATGGAGGGTTCTTTTTTTTTCTTTTTTTTAACTTCTAAATTAAAATACTTTAGATTATTACTTTGAACGTATATTTTGTTTGTACACCTGAGAATAGTTAAAAAAGGAACGTTTGGTAAATTCAAAGTTGTATCTTAAAGTGTTACTAAACCCAGACCCCGCATTCACTATATCCGGTCTCCCCGGACCCTGCATTCACTATATCCGCTCTCCCCGGACCCTGCATTCACTATATCCGCTCTCCCCGGACCCTGCATTCACTATATCTGGTCTCCCCGGACCCTGCATTCACTATATCCGGTCTACCCAGACCCCGCATTCACTATATCTGGTCTCCCTGGACCCTGCATTCACTATATCTGCTCTCCCCGGACCCTGCATTCACTATATCCGCTCTCCCCGGACCCTGCATTCACTATATCTGGTCTCCCCGGACCCTGCATTCACTATATCCGGTCTACCCAGACCCCGCATTCACTATATCTGGTCTCCCCGGACCCTGCATTCACTATATCTGGTCTCCCCAGACCCTGCATTCACTATATCCGTTCTCCCCGGACCCTGCATTCACTATATCTGCTCTCCCCGGACCCCGCATTCACTATATCTGCTCTCCCCGGACCCCGCATTCACTATATCTGCTCTCCACGGACCCCGCATTCCCTATATCTGCTCTCCCCGGACCCTGCATTCACTATATCTGCTCTCCCCGGACCCTGCATTCACTATATCCGCTCTCCCCGGACCCTGCATTCACTATATCCGGTCTCCCCGGACCCTGCATTACCTATATTCGCTCTCCCCGGACCCCGCATTCACTATATCCGGTCTCCCCGGACCCTGCATTCACTATATCCGCTCTCCCCGGACCCTGCATTCCCTATATCCGGTCTCCCCGGACCCCAAATTCACTATATCCGCTCTCCCCGGACCCTGCATTCACTATATCTGCTCTCCCCAGACCCTGCATTCGCTATATCCGGTCTCCCCGGACCCTGCATTCACTATATCTGGTCTCCCCGGACCCTGCATTCCCTATATCCGGTCTCCCCGGACCCCGCATTCACTATATCCGCTCTCCCCGGACCCTGCATTCACTATATCCGCTCTCCCCAGACCCTGCATTCGCTATATCCGGTCTCCCCGGACCCCAAATTCACTATATCCGCTCTCCCCGGACCCTGCATTCACTATATCTGCTCTCCCCGGACCCTGCATTCCCTATATCTGCTCTCCCCGGACCCTGCATTCACTATATCCGCTCTCCCCGGACCCCGCATCCTCTATATCCGGTCTCCCCGGACCCCGCATTCGCTATATCCGGTCTCTCCGGACCCCGCATTCGCTATATCCGGTCTCTCCGGACCCCGCATTCGCTATATCCGCTCTCCCCGGACCCCGCATTCGCTATATCCGCTCTCCCCGGACCCCGCATTCGCTATATCCGCTCTCCCCGGACCCCGCATTCACTATATCCGCTCTCCCCGGCCCCCGCATTCGCTATATCCGCTCTCCCCGGACCCCGCATTCGCTATATCCGCTCTCCCCGGACCCCGCATTCGCTATAGCCGGTCTCCCCGGATCCCGCATTCGCTATATCCGGTCTCCCCGGACCCCGCATTCGCTATATCCGGTCTCCCCGGACCCTGCATTCACTATATCCGCTCTCCCCGGACCCTGCATTCACTATATCCGCTCTCCCCGGACCCTGCATTCACTATATCCGGTCTACCACAGTACACAGAACATAGAAATACAATTATTTTAGTAAATATAAACGGCTAAACACATTTTCTCATCAGCAGTATATAGCAGTCTTATGACTTCTATCAGTGTCCAGCAGAGCACTAGCTAAAGCTTGTAAGAGGAGTTTTTTTCTTCCCTAGGAGGGTGCAGAACCCCTGACCCTCTGTCTGGACAGCGCTGATTTGCCCTGTGCTGATCACATGCACTCTCCCAAGAAAAAAAAAACCCTCTCTTGCAATACACACCAAACTGAGCATGTGCAAAATGCCTACAATTCAGTCTGTCTTATCAGGGGATAAGAGGTGGTCGTTTGAAAAAGGGGAGGATCAGAGAAGACCGGATCAAACAGCCTTTTTACACAATGCGGAGGATTAACCCCTTAGGTCCCACAGTGAGTATAACAAGCATGCTTTACTGCATCTACAGACTGATTGTACTGTTGGGGGTTTAGTAACACTTTATCCGTTTTTTTTCTCTTTGTATAATTCTTCTTTAAGGAGACGTTGGGAGGGGGGTGTGTCGTGTGTCTACATTCTTTTGCTGATAGGTGTCCATCGATCTCAGACAACTGTGAGGTAAGTAATTCATTCTCTAGGGCTATATTTGGAGGATCTAAGTACAAAAAATGACAGCAATTGCAGCTGAATTTGATATTTAGACTATTTAGAGAATGCAGCTAGGAGACATTGTTCTTCATGTCACACAACGATCCCCACTGCAGGCAGTTCTCGGGTTACAAACAATGACAAGTTCTGCAGGTTGGTTCTTCAGTTGAATACGTATGTAGGATGGAACGGGTACATTTTAAGTGTAATTCCAGCCCAAAAGTTATTTTCATTTTGGATAGAATAGGGAAGGGTTAACTGGCCATGCAGTGATGTGGGATTGCTGACAGGTCCTCCAGACAGTAGGTGGCAGCATGTGGTTATCAGCAAGATGGCCACCCGGTGGTTTCGGGGTCGGGGTGATGTCACGCTGCCTCTGTTCTTAACCAATTCCCGACCGCACTATAGCCAAAAGATGGCTACAGCATGGTCGGCTAGTTCTGGGAGGGCGTCCATGGATGTCCTCCCAGGACCGCGCACCCTTCGGACAAGCTGATCACATGACTAAGGAACGGGCCAATCACAGCCGCTTTTACCATGTGACCAGATGTGTCCAATCATAGCTGATCACCGGGTATTTATTTATTTTATTTATTACCGAGTAAATAGGAAATGCCAGTTATCGGCAGTCCTTTTCCTCATGATGACAGCTTGTGAGGAGAGGAGAGCCAGTAAGCAGCATTTCGCAGGGGGACATCTACACTGATCATCAGGGCACAGGGGATCAGTGTAGTCCCATCAGTGTGGTTAATAGTGCCCATCTGTGCTGGCAATCAGTGCTGGTGATCAGTGCCCATCAGTTGAACTAGTGCTGCCTATCAGTGCTGCCTGTCAGTGCCACCTAACAGTGCCCATTAGTGCTGCCTATCAATGCCCATCAGTGCCACCTAACAGTGCAACCTCATCAGTGCCCATCAGTGCTGCCCATCAGTGTTGCCCGTCAGTGCCACCTAACAGTGCCCATCAGTGCCGCTTAACAATGCCCATCAGTGCCACCTAACAGTGGCCATCAGTGCCGCCTAACAGTGCAACCTCATCAGTGCCCATCAGTGAAGGAGAAACATTACTTATTTACAAAACTTTATAACAGAAACTAAGAATAACGTTTTTTCAAACATTTTTGGTCTTTTTTAGTTTGTATAGCAAAAAATAACCCCCCCCCCCAGTGGTGATCAAATACCACCAAAAGAAAGCTCTATTTTCTAAAAAAAAAATGATAAAAATTTAGTTTGGGTACAGTGTTGCATGACTGAGAAATTGTCATTCAAAGTGCGACAGCGCTGAAAGCTGAACATTGGCTGGGGCAGGAAGGGGGTGGAAGTACCCGGTATTGAAATGGTTAACCCAGATGTATGCAGACAAGTGTGGATTGTGCAGAATACATGGGGCTTGTACAGGGGATGAGGTATCAAACCAAATATTGAGCTGGATTACAACCCTGTAGAATGAAAACCGAATGACCCGCGTTGCCGGGAAGTAAGCGCAACTAAGGAAAGGTTTTGGATCTAGAACAGAGTTTCTCATCCAGGGTCCCATGGAACTACAGGGTTCCTCCAGAGGTTGCCAGGGGTTCCTTGAGCAATTTTTGCCTCTGAGATAAGTTCCCACTGACACCATTGATCTTTTTTAGCCATCTGTAAGGGGGTAATTCTTCCCAGTGACCCCAAGTGTGAGGAGCATTCTTCCCTCTGACTATCACACTGATGTATCATGAATTGTAGATAAAGTCATTTTTAACAGGGTTCCCTGAGACCGGAAAGTTATGTCAAGGGTTCCTCTGCATTGAAAAGGTTGAGAAAGGCTGATCTAGACCAATGATACATAAACAGACACATTGTTCACAGTATAATGTCAGTGTTAGTTCAGACCCCGCCCACAGATTACGGACATTTTGTGGGAGTCAGCTCCAGAACACTGGCTGTGACAACAGCTCTGTCCTGTTGAGGCATAAAGGCCACTAGACCTCTGAACATACGTTGTGGTGTCTGGAACCAAGCTGTCAGTAGCAGATCCAGAAAGTCCTGTAAGTTGGGAGGAGCAGCCTCCATGGATTGGACTTGTTTTTCTAGCACATCCCACAATAGACTGAGATCTGGCGAATTAGGAGGACAAGTCAACACCTCAAACTCGTGTTCCACCAACCACTCTTGAGCCATTTTTGCAATTTGGCAGGGTGCATTATCCTGCTAAAAGAGGTCACTGCCATGAAGGAATACCGTTTCCATCAAGGGGTGTGCTTGATCACCAACAATGTTTAGTTAGGTGGTACGGTGTCAAGTAACATCACATGAATGGCAGGTCCCAAGGATTCCCAGCAGAACATTGCCCAAAGCATCACACTGCCTCCGCCAGCTTGCCTTTTTCCCATACTGCATCCTGGCGTCATCTCTTCCTCAGGTCACACACACCCGGCCATCCACATGATGTAAAAGAAAACGTGATTCATCAGACCGGGCCACCTTTTTCCATTGCTCCGTGGCCCAGTTCTGATGCTCACATGCCCATAGTAGGCACTTTTGGCTACACTGTGGACATGGGCCAACATGGGCACCCTGACCAGTCTACGGCTACACAGCCCCATGCACAACTGCGATTTCCATTTTTTTAGACTTTAAACCTATCAACTTCAGGGACAAACAAGCTGAGGGTTTTAAGTGTTTTGTTTTGCTGTAATCAGTGGTGTAGTGTGGGGGGGAGGGGCAGCTGGGGCGGTCACTCTGGGTGCAAGATTTAAGGGGGCACATAAATTAGTCCCACGCCCTCCCGAGTCCCACACTGTGACCGACTGTTGTCTGATGATGGCATTGACTTCCTGGTGCCCCGCACTGTGCTGCTGCCACCGCCCTCTCGTTCCCGGAGAAGGCCCAGACTCCCCGCAGTGCTTTCAGCCGGGATCCCACCTATCCCAGTTCTGGCTCCTCTGCAGATTCCCGCTCCGTTGGACCCACGTGTAGGGAGGGGAGCCAGCTACTGTATGTCTAGCAGAGGGGGGAGAAGGAGGAAGCACACAGCTCACACTGGACCCCCCCCACCGGTCCAATCCACCCAGGTCACCAGAGAACATTGAGCAGTGTGCAGGGAGGTGATGGAGCACTGCTTAGTCTTTATTTTTCTCCTCTCATTTTTCTTTCTCTCTTTTTTTTCCTTTCTCTTTCTCCTCTTTCTTTCTCTCTCTTGATGTGGTTGAGTAACGTATAATAAAAGGTCATCCGCAGATAAGAAGAGTTTACAGTGTGTGGAAAGGATATGAATACCCTGAATAGAGTTATGAATGGGTATAGCTTGGGCTAAGCGTTCAATTACTATTACAAATAATAGTGGAGAAGGGGGGCAGCCCTGTCATGGGCCATTAGAAATGTTAAACTGTTCAGATTGGATGCCATTAACCCGCACAGTGTAGAGGGTGTAGAATATAGGGACATGATATGACCTAACATTTTTGTATCCACTCCAATTTGTACCAAGGCCTGTCGAAGAAAAGACCAGTTGACTCTCTCAAAGGCCTTCTCTGCGTCACAAGAGAGAATCTACAAGTGGTGTGGGGAGATGGCCAATACCAAGATGCACAGGGGAATGATCCGACCAGATCCTGAGGCCTATAGAGGAGGAAATATCAAAATCCAAGAGCGACTGAGAGACAAAAAGCTGGGACCTGAGTCTTCTGGACCATAGAAATAAAGTGAATTGTTCTTGTGGTGTTGTCCCTGGCTTCCCGGCGGGGACAAACCCAACCTGGTCTTTGTGAATTATGTCAGGCAACAAAGGTGAAAGGCAAGTCGCTAAAACTCTAGTGAAAAGTCTTAAGTCAATATTTAGCAGCGAGATCGGCCTATAGTTACTACAGAGGGACAGATCCTTCCCCGGTTTCAGAATCACCGCTATCTGAGCTTGAAGAAGTTGAAGAGAACGGGTGAGATATATCTATGGCTTCGAATGCGTTAACCAAAAGTGGAGCTAAATGTGAGGCAAAGGCCTTATAGAAATGAAGAGTAAAGCTGTCCGGACCCGGACTTTTCTCAGTCGTAAGGCCCTGTATGGCACCCAAGATCTCCGCGGCCTGAAAAGGAGCCTCGAGGTGCTGGGTGTCAGCTGGAGAAATAGTGGGTAGCGCGGTTTCCTGAATGCAAGAAAATAAATCGGTGCGATCCAGGGAGGTGGATACAGACTGTCGTGGCGGAGGAAGATTATAGAGTCCCTCGGGAGGTCCCTACAAGCATTGGATAGAGCCACTAGGGTATCAGGATTCAGAGTGTGATTGTGGGTAGATACTTTATCAGAAATTAATGATAGTAAGCTGCGAATATCAGACGAACATTCTCGTTTAAGTCTAGAACCATGCTGAATAAAGATACCTCGTAGGACACATTTAAGTGCCTTCCACTTAGTCATGGGATGCGTCTGATCTGAAATGTGATTTCTAACAAAGTCAACAATGGCCTGAGAGATAGCGTGATTGCAAACCAGGTCTTTCAAAAGATTATCATTTAGTCTCCAGGAGAATCAACAAGTGGTGTGGGGAGATGGCCAATACCAAGATGGACATTGGCATGATCTGACCAGATCCTGAGGCCTATAGAGGAGGAAATATCAAAATCCAAGAGCGACTG
Source organism: Staurois parvus (assembly GCF_062004578.1). Lineage (NCBI taxonomy): Eukaryota > Metazoa > Chordata > Amphibia > Anura > Ranidae > Staurois > Staurois parvus. Next base: position 429,677 of record NW_028318907.1, on the reverse strand, counting down.
AGAGACAAAAAGGTAGTCTATCCTACTATAGGAGGTATGAGTTGCTGAGTAATATGAGTAGTCCTTCTCTGACGGGTGCAAAGTGTGCCAGGCATCCACTAAAGAAAGTTCAGAGAGCAGAGGGAGATAACGTAGACTTATGCAGGCCATAGATGGGTCGAAAAATCTGCCAAAATACCGAAAAACGGCCGAACAAATAGCCCACTAACGATCCGAAAATCGGCCGATTTTATTTTCGGCCGAAAAATCGGCCGATTTTCGGATCGTTAGTGGGCTATTTGTTCGGCCGTTTTTCGGTATTTTGGCAGATTTTTTTTATCGGTAAAGTTGGAAAGTTGGATTTTCACGGCAATGATGGGCAAATCGGCCGATTTTTTTTTACCGATAAAAAAATCTGCGCATGAGCAGTGACCTGCAAGAGGAAGACAAAAGAAGAAGAAGCAGAAGAAGAGGATGATGATGAAGAAGAGGATGATGATGATGAAGAAGAAGAAGAGGATGATGACGATGAAGAAGAGGATGATGATGAAGAAGAGGATGATGATGAAGAAGAGGATGATGATGAAGAAGAAGAAGAGGATGATGATGAAGAAGAAGAAGAAGAGGATGATGATGATGATGAAGAAGAAGAAGAGGATGATGATGATGATGATGAAGAAGAAGAGGATGATGATGAAGAAGAGGATGATGATGAAGAAGAGGATGATGAAGAAGAAGAAGAGGATGATGAAGAAGAAGAAGAAGAGGATGATGATGAAGAAGTAGAAGAAGAAGATGAGGATGATGATGCAGAAGAAGAAGAAGAAGAAGAGGATGATGATGAAGAAGAGGATGATGATTATGAAGAAGAAGAAGAAGAAGAAGTAGGATGAAAAATAAGAGGAATTCCAGTCCAGCAAAAAGTGTCCCTGCAGAGAGCTCCGCTATTTCTTTGACAGTTCCTTGACATTTACAGCGGTTGCAACATTGTATCTATTTGTTTTCGAATAAAAACATCTGTATCCTAAATGGATACAAATAGATACATTGTTGCAACCGCTGTAAATGTCAAGGAACTGTCAAAGAAATAGCGGAGCTCTCTGCAGGGACACTTTTTGCCGGCTGTAGACGGGATGAAAATCGGCCGTTTTTTTTTTTTTTTTACCATTGCTGGTAACGTCGGCCGCTTGAACGACCGATTTTTCGTTTTTTAAAAGAAAAATCGGCCGTTTTTCTCCCCGTCTATGGCCTGCATTACCCTTAGAAAAATCTAATCTCAGGACCAAAGGAACATTGAAATCTCCCCCTACAATCAGATTACGCATACTAAAAGACTCCAGGTGCGTCATCACCGAAGAGAGGAAGCATAGCTGCTCCTGGTTAGGGGAGTAAATGTTAAGTGTAAAAATAGATTGCAGATACAGTATCTCACAGAAGTGAGTCCCCCCCTCACACTTTTGTAAATATTTTATTATATCTTTTCATGTGACAACACTGAAGAAATGACACTTTGCTACAATGTGACGTAGTCAGTGTACAGCTTGTATAACATGTAAATTTGCTGTCCCCTCAAAATAACTCAACACACCGCCATTAATGTCTAAATCGCTGGCAACAAAATGAGTCCACCCCTAAGTGAAAATGTCTAAATTGGGCCCAAAGTGTCAATATTTTGTGTGGACACCATTATTTTCCAGTGCTGCCTTTACCCTCTTGTGCATGGAGGTCACCAGAGCTTCACAGGTTGCCACTGGATTCCTCTTCCACTCCTCCATGACGACATCACGGAGCTGGTGGATGTTAGAGACCTTGCACTCCTCCACTTTCCGTTTGAGGATGCCCCACAGATGCTCAATAGGGTTCAGGTCTAGAGACATGCTTGGCCAGTCCATCACCTTTAGCCTCAGCTTCTTTAGCAAGGCAGTGGTCATCTTGGAGGTGTGTTTGGAGTCATTACTGCCCTGCGGCCCAGTCTCCGAAGGGAGGGGATCACGCTCTGCTTCAGTATATCACAGTACATGTTGGCATTCATGGTTCCCTCAATGAGCTGTAGCCCCCCAGTGCCGGCAGCACTCATGCAGCCCCAGACCATGACACTCCCACCACCATACTTGACTGTAGGCAAGACACACTTGTCTTTGTACTCCTCACCTGCTTGCCACCACACACGCTTGACACCATCTGAACCAAATACGTTTATCTTGGTGTCATCAGACCACAGGACATGGTTCCAGTAATCCATGTCCTCAGTCTGCTTGTCTTCAGCAAACTGTTTGCGGCTTTCTTATGCATCATCTTTAGAAGAGGCTTCCTTCTGGGACGACAGCCATGCAGACCAATTTGATGCAGTGTGCGGCGTATGGTCTGAGCACTGACAGGCTGACCCCCCACCCCTTCAACCTCTGCAGCAATGCTGGCAGCACTCATATGTCTATTTCCCAAAGACAACCTCTGGATATGACGCTGAGCACGTGTACTCAACTTTCCTCGGTTGACCATAGCGAGGCCTGTTCTGAGTGGAACCTGTCCTGTTAAACTGCTGTATGGTCTTGGCCACCGTGCTGCAGCTCAGTTTCAGGGTCTTGGCAATCATCTTATAGCCTCGGCCATCTTTATGTAGAGCAACAATTCTTTTTTTCAGATTCTCAGAGAGTTCTTTGCCATGAGGTGCCATGTTGAACTTCCAGTGACCAGTATGAGAGAGTGAGAGCGATAACACCAAATGTAACACACCTGCTCCCCATTCACACCTGAGACCTTGTAACACTAACGAGTCACATGACACTGAGGGAAAATGGCTAATTGGGCCCAATTTGGACCCTGTCACTTAGGGGTGGACTCACTTTTGTTGCCAGCGGTTTAGACATTAATGGCGGTGTGTTGAGTTATTTTGAGGGGACAGCAAATTTACATGTTATACAAGCTGTACACTGACTACGTCACATTGTAGCAAAGTGTCATTTCTTCAGTGTTGTCACATGAAAAGACCACCTGGCTCTCCTTTAGAGTTGAATGGCCATTGCTTTGAAGCTACAGTTGAGTATTGATGCTGTCTGTATTGTTTTGTCTGTATTGTTTCATGATATGGAAGCTGATTTCACCATTCCTTGATGTAAGTTGCTATAATAAAATTGTGTGTTATCTGATTCAAATGCTGACCCCTGGTCTGTTTATCCTATGCTGGTTTTATTTACTTTAGGGTAATGATGCACTTTTACTGTACTGTGTGCAGTGGATTTATTTATTGAACTGTGTCAAATTCTAATATTTCATGATTGCTGTGGCACTTTAGTGTTTGCATGTGACACGTGTGGCACAATTATGAGATCTTCAGATAATACACTATGTTTAGGTTTTATATTTTTTTTGAGGTATATGAAGATTATCTGGAATTCACCATCGACCTCTCCTAGGATCTGAGTCATTGTGAATTTATCTACAAGTACTTTTGGACTTTATTTTGGACTTTGGGCTGAATTGATATTATTGATTGATTTATTTATTCAAGTCTACTTTAATGACCCTTTAACTGCCTTCCAGCAAGATCAAGCCGTTGCTAGTGTTGTGTTTAGAAGCTGCACAGCAACAATGGCCATTGTAGGGCGATATGTTATTCATCTCAGGTGATTGGTTACCGTGACAAAGAAACGAGCTCTCCCACAAGGCTTGAATTTCGTGTACTCCTATAATTGGTGTGTTGCCGACAACACCTGCGATTTCCAAAAGGTGCGTTCAATCCGGCGTGAAGAACAAGAAGCGCAGTGTTTGGTAATTACTGGCCATTTCATAAAGATTGCCTTGGATGACGTTATATAATAAAACTTTCATAAAGGAAAAGGTCATGCGGAAAGGGCATCATCCTCTGCCAAAAGCAACCAATTTGCACCCATCTCTCCATGATCCGGCCTGATTATTATTATTATTATACAGGATTTATATTATTATTATTATTATTATACAGGATTTATATTATTATTATTATTATACAGGATTTATATATTATTATTATTATCCAGGATTTATATAATATTATTATTATTATTATTATCCAGGATTTAAATATTATTATTATTATTATTATACAGGATTTATATATTATTATTATTATCCAGGATTTATATAATATTATTATTATTATTATTATTATTATACAGGATTTATATATTATTATTATTATTATACAGGATTTATATATTATTATTATTATTATTATACAGGATTTATATATTATTATTATTATCCAGGATTTATATATTATTATTATTATCCAGGATTTATATGGCGCCAACAGTTTGCTCAGCGCTTTACAATATAACGGGAGACAATACAGCAACAATACAGTTCAATACAAGAGGGATAGGAGGGCCCTGATCCTGGGAGCTTACAATCTAGGATGAAAGATCAACTCTGGCTGCTATGGTTTGGAATGGCTCCTTAACTCCCTACCAACACCTCCTGCAGGTTCTAAATGATGAGAGGTGAAGGTGGAGCTCCTGATCGTGTGATTACTGTGATTGGCCACCCAGTGGTCACATCATTGCTCCAATCGCTAACAGTGACTGGGAGCTGTCAGTAACAGCTCAGTCAGTGCACTGGGAGTACGCAGTGAGAACACAATAATGGTGCTCCGTGGCGTTATAGTGAAATTTAAAGTGTTACTAAACCCCCAACAGTACAATCAGTCTGTAGATGCAGTAAAGCATGCCTGTTATACTCATTGTGGAACCTAAGGGGTTAATCCTCTGCATTGTGTACAAAGGCTGTTTGATCCTGTCTTCTCTGATCCTCCCCTTCTTCTCCTGTCCCCAGTCCATCAGTTGATAGTGCAGAACTCTAGGAGATACTCTGCACATGATCAGTTTGGTGTGTATTGCTACAGAGTTTTTTTGTGTTCTGTGGAGAGTGCATGTGATCAGCACAGGGCCAATCAGCACTGTCGAGATAGAGGTCAGTTCTGCATCCTCCTAGAGAAAACTTCTCCTACAAGCTTTAACCAGTGCTCTGCTGGACACTGATAGAAGTCACAAGACTGCTATACACTGCTGATGAGAAAAGGTATTTAGCAGTTTATATTTACTAAAATAATTGAATTTCCATGTTGTGTGTACTGTGGGAGACTGGATATAGTGAATGCGGGGTCCTGGGAGAGCGGATATAGTGAATTCAGGATCCGGGGAGAGCAGATATAGTGAATGCAGGGTCCGGGGAGAGCGGATATAGTGAATGCAGGGTCCGGGGAGACCGGATATAGTGAATGCAGGGTCCGGGGAGACCAGATATAGTGAATGCGGGGTCCGGGGAGAGCGGATACAGTGAATGCAGGGTCCGGGGAGAGCGGATATAGTGAATGCGGGGTCCGGGGAGACCAGATATAGTGAATGCAGGGTCCGGGGAGACCGGATATAGTGAATACAGGGTCCGGGGAGACCAGATATAGTGAATGCAGGGTCCGGGGAGAGCGGATATAGTGAATGCAGGGTCCGGGGAGACCGGATATAGTGAATGCAGGGTCCGGGGAGACCAGATATAGTGAATGCGGGGTCCGGGGAGAGCGGATACAGTGAATGCAGGGTCCGGGGAGAGCGGATATAGTGAATGCGGGGTCCGGGGAGACCGGATATAGTGAATGCAGGGTCCGGGGAGACCGGATATAGTGAATGCAGGGTCCGGGGAGACCAGATATAGTGAATGCAGGGTCCGGGGAGAGCAGATATAGTGAATGCAGGGTCCGGGGAGAGCGGATATAGTGAATTCAGGATCCGGGGAGAGCGGATATAGTGAATGCAGGGTCCGGGGAGAGCGGATATAGTGAATGCAGGGTCCGGGGAGACCGGATATAGTGAATGCAGGGTCCGGGGAGACCAGATATAGTGAATGCGGGGTCCGGGGAGAGCGGATACAGTGAATGCAGGGTCCGGGGAGAGCGGATATAGTGAATGCGGGGTCCGGGGAGACCAGATATAGTGAATGCAGGGTCCGGGGAGACCGGATATAGTGAATACAGGGTCCGGGGAGACCAGATATAGTGAATGCAGGGTCCGGGGAGAGCGGATATAGTGAATGCAGGGTCCGGGGAGACCGGATATAGTGAATGCAGGGTCCGGGGAGACCAGATATAGTGAATGCGGGGTCCGGGGAGAGCGGATACAGTGAATGCAGGGTCCGGGGAGAGCGGATATAGTGAATGCGGGGTCCGGGGAGACCGGATATAGTGAATGCAGGGTCCGGGGAGACCGGATATAGTGAATGCAGGGTCCGGGGAGACCAGATATAGTGAATGCAGGGTCCGGGGAGAGCAGATATAGTGAATGCAGGGTCCGGGGAGAGCGGATATAGTGAATTCAGGATCCGGGGAGAGCGGATATAGTGAATGCAGGGTCCGGGGAGAGCGGATATAGTGAATGCAGGGTCCGGGGAGACCGGATATAGTGAATGCAGGGTCCGGGGAGACCAGATATAGTGAATGCGGGGTCCGGGGAGAGCGGATACAGTGAATGCAGGGTCCGGGGAGAGCGGATATAGTGAATGCGGGGTCCGGGGAGACCAGATATAGTGAATGCAGGGTCCGGGGAGACCGGATATAGTGAATACAGGGTCCGGGGAGACCAGATATAGTGAATGCAGGGTCCGGGGAGAGCGGATATAGTGAATGCAGGGTCCGGGGAGACCGGATATAGTGAATGCAGGGTCCGGGGAGACCAGATATAGTGAATGCGGGGTCCGGGGAGAGCGGATACAGTGAATGCAGGGTCCGGGGAGAGCGGATATAGTGAATGCGGGGTCCGGGGAGACCGGATATAGTGAATGCAGGGTCCGGGGAGACCGGATATAGTGAATGCAGGGTCCGGGGAGACCAGATATAGTGAATGCAGGGTCCGGGGAGAGCAGATATAGTGAATGCAGGGTCCGGGGAGAGCGGATATAGTGAATGCAGGGTCCGGGGAGAGCGGATATAGTGAATGCAGGGTCCGGGGAGAGCGGATATAGTGAATGCAGGGTCCGGGGAGAGCGGATATAGTGAATGCAGGGTCCGGGGAGAGCGGATATGGTGACTCTGGCATTGGGAGGAACCTCTTTACCCTAAGGTCATTAAAGAAGAATGTGGCCAAACAATGAAGTCATGATAAACAAGCAGAGGGCACACCGGTATAGTGCATTATCCTTTAAAATAGTAGATTTATTGGAAAAAAGTAAGTATTATACTCGCAGAGTCATAAAAGGTGCAAATACATCTTATGAGTACAGCACAAACAGTCCTCAAAGTATCAAGTTGAACAGAAACGATGGAACATCTAGAGGCTGACGCGTTTCGAGGACTTATCCTCTTCCTCAGAGCCTACTGAGCTAATAGCAGTACTGCAGTGTTCCCAGACCTCCCCAGTCTTGTGAGGGCAGCAAGGCAAGTGCACCCCAGGAAGGCCAAGTGTTTGACTATAGCCCATTAATGCCATTGGGCCAACTCCCCAAGCGCAGGAAGATTGAAGTTTTCCATCTCTTGGCCAAACAATGAAGTTGGATGAGAAGCAGTTTAATGTTATACTTCATATGGGGGTTCTTTATGGTTAGAGAGGTAAGGATATGGAACTTCAGTTGGTGGTGTAATTGGGAAATATACTGTTGATACATTCAAAAAATATTTAGTTGTGTTTCTATGTAAATACAATGTACAGAGATATGGAAAGATTTACTGATTGGAACACATCCACACAGGCTGAACTGGATGGACCAGGTTCTTTCTTGCCTTCTCAGCTATGTAATTGTGTACAAAAGGTCAACTCAAAGAAATATTTTCCATTACAGAAGAATGTGGCCGCTGGGTGTGCGGGAAGGCGCTGTAGAAACATCATCAGCTACACACGCTAAGCAGCTTGGCCCAAATTAACTAAAGTAACATTAAACCTGGAAATCTACTCTAAGGTATAGGAGCTGTGACCAGAAGATTGTATGGGGTTGGTTTGCTGGCTGCGCAAACAGGTGACATAAAAAACTGACTCCTTTCCTTCCTTCCTCTTCCTTTCCTTTATGCCCCCACCGCTCCCTCATCCCCCAAAATGTTTCTACTAGTAATGGCGGCGATCAGCGACTTATAGCGGAACTGCGATATTGCGGCGGACATTTTTACACTAACTGACACTTTGTGGGAACCGGCGACACTAATACAGTGATCAGTGCTAAAAATATACACCGTCACTGTACTAATGGCACTGGTTGGGAAGGGGTTAACATCTAGGGTGATGAAAGGGTTAAAATGGAACTACACCCAAAAGCGGATGTTCCGCTGTAAGGACTGCTCCCCCGCTCCCCATTAAGGATTGGCACCTTTGGGGAGCGGGTACCCAAATTTGACAGGTACCCGCTCCCACTTCCGGTCCAATCGCCTAAGTGATCAGAAGTGGAAGGTGTCCCCCCTCCCTGTAGTCTTGTGGGACACGTGACAGGTCCCAGAAGACTACAGGACCATTCATGAAGCGCATGTGCTACTCGTGCACGCACAGTGGGCACCCGGCTGTGAAGCCGCAAGCAGTCATAGCCGGGTGCCCACACTGAAGATGCCAGCCTCCTGGAATACAGGATGGCCAGTGAAACGGGCTGCAGCCGTCACACCGAGGGACAGGTAAGTGGCTATTTTTTAACCACTTGCCTACCGGACACTTATACCCCCTTATTTACCAGACCAATTATCAGCTTTCAGCGCTGCCGCACTTTGATTGACAATTGCGCGGTCATGCAACATTGTACCCATATGACATTTTGATAATTTTTTTCTCACAAATAGAGCTTTCTTTTGGTGGTATTTAATCGCCGCTGGGCACTTTACTTTTTGCGCTATAAACAAAAACACTGCAAAAAATTTGAAAAAAAAGAAATTTCTTTGTTTCTATTATAAAATTTTTCAAACAGGTAATTTTTCTCCTTCACTGATGTGCGTTGATGAGGCAGCACTGATGGGAACTAATAGGTGGCACTGATGGGCACTGATAGGAAGCACTAAAGGGCACTGACAGGCAGTACTAATGAGGTGGCACGGATAGGCGGCACTGATAGGCAGCACTAATGAGGTGTCACAGATAGGCGGCACTGATATGCAGCACTGATAGGCGGCACTGATAGGTGACACTGATGATGGGTACTGATAGACGACACTTACTGGCATCATTGCTGGGCACTGACTGGCACAACCGCTGGGCACTGACTGGTGGCACTGACTGGCAGCAATGCTGGGCTGCACTGGTGGGCAGCACTGGTGGGTGGGCACAGGTGGGTGGCACTGGTGGGCACAGGTGGGTGGGCACAGGTGGGTGGCACTGCTGGGCACAGGTAGGTGGCACTTCTGGGCACAGGTGTGTGACACTGCAGAGTGGTATAGGTGGGTACACTGCTGGGCACAGGTGGGTGATCTGCTGGGTGGCACAGGTGGGTGATCTGCTGGGCACAGGTGGGTGATCTGCTGGGCACAGGTGGGCGGAGCTAGTGGGCGCACTGCTGGGCACAGGTGGGCGGAACTTGTGGATGGCACTGCTGGGCACCGATCATCAGTGCCCTGATGATTGGTGTCAATTCCCGCTCTGACAACTGCCGGTTCCCGGCAGTACTTTCCTCACGATCTGACAGCGTGAGGAAAGTGCAGCCGAGAACCGGCAATTGAATTTCCCGGTGATCAGCGTGTCATTGGACACAGCTGATCACGTGGTAAAAGGCCGCTGTGATTGGCCTTTTACCACATCACGTGATCAGCTGTGTTCGTAAGACACAGCGATCACGGAGATCGCCGGGTGCGCGCCCCCTGGGGCGCGCAGGAGAGCGCGTTCTGGGAGGACGTCATATGACGTCCATCCAGAACTGGCCGGCCTCAGTGCAGCCGTCATTTGGCTATCTGCGGTCGGCAACTAGTTAAAAGTCAGCAGCTACAGTTTTTGTAGCTGCTGACTTTTATTTTTTGATAGGTGAACTCCGCTTTAAGTGTGTGCCTAGCTATGTGCTTGGTGTACACTAGGTAGTGCTGGTACAAGAGGAAGTGATGGATCGTGTTCCCAGCTTTGCAGGGACATAGGATGGGTCACTTCCCCCTCTCACAACAGAGCTCTGCCCATGTAAACATAGGCACATCACTGTTCTTCCTCCCTGCCTGAAGATCTGCGGGTGCCGGTGAACATCCGTTCACCGGGACTCACAGATCGGCTTCTGCTGTGGCAGATCACAACAGAAGCAATCTTGAGCGGCGCACGCATGCTCACATGTGGCGGAAGTGCAAAGTCACATATATACACCTGTATGTGATTTTGCACAGGTGGACCTGCCCTGTAGCAGTAAAACTGCTATAGAGTGGGCAGAAAGTGGTTATAATAAAAAAGTGGAATAAGTGAGCGCTGGAAATAATATAATATAACAGCGGCTATGCACCAAAGGCACCATATAAGACCTTTAAGCAAACAGTAATATAAAAGGAGGGGGGTGCAGCGCTAGTAAAATTCACAAAAAATTATAAATAATAATATTAAAACAGTAGGTTCACATATAAATATACATAATATAGTGACACTGTGCAAATGTGTGTGCCACTAAATGTGTGGCTGGTATCGTGAAGGAAGTGTCAGACTCAATCAACTAAAAGGTAAGTCCAAGGTGACAATGTGAGTGAGATCTCAGACGATCTTCAGACGTCCAATAACTGAAACCGTGGAAGAGGTGAGAAAATAGGGTATAGATTGCTCACTCACCAGATACGCAATCTTTATGCGCATTTATGTTGTATATCAAAAAACATCAGATGTCCTCAAATAGGTCTGGTCAGATCTGGTCAAGTATCATTCACTTTGGCATCATCCAGAAAGAGCTGGCCCTGGTGGTCGATGTAATAGAAATATTCCCTCAGACGACTGAGGGAATATTTCTATTACATCGACCACCAGGGCCAGCTCTTTCTGGATGATGCCAAAGTGAAGAACTTCATCACCTGCTTCAAAGAGCGGTCATCCCTGAGTGTGAACCCTGAGTGTGGACCATGAGGCAGTGAATGATACTTGACCAGATCTGACCAGACCTATTTGAGGACATCTGATGTTTTTTGATATACAACATAAATGCGCATAAAGATTGCGTATCTGGTGAGTGCGCAATCTATACCCTATTTTCTCACCTCTTCCTCGGTTTCAGTTATTGGACGTCTGAAGATCATCTGAGATCTCACTCACTTTGTCACCTTGGACTTACCTTTTAGTTGATTGAGTCTGACACTTCCTTCACGATACCAGCCACACATTTAGTGGCACACACATTTGCACAGTGTCACTATATTATGTATTTTTATATGTGAACCTACTGTTTTAATATTATTATTTATCATTTTTTGTCAATTTTACTAGCGCTGCACCCCCCTCCTTTTATATTACAGAAAGTGGTTATAGATACATTGAACACAAAAATAAAATTGCAACTGCCACCATTTTATTGTTCGTGGTCTCTGCTTTAAGAACATGTTTGGGGAGTTTAAGGTCATTTCTATAAAAAAAAATGCTGATATTGACGTGTGCGAAAAATTCCAAACTTCCCCTGGACATGAAGGGTCACCTAAGGCCCTGATTAGATCATGGGATTTTCTTTTTTTTCTCTATGTACTACTGTATATCCTGGTTTCTGTTGCCATTCTGTCATGTGAGTATTATCTGGTAAACATCATGAGAGCGATTTATTTATCCATCACACGGCACCAGATTGCGCTGGATTTCACAATGTTTTATGTAATCAAAATGGGGCTCCTTGTCCAAAATATATTTTTTTAATTTAAAGGTGAACTAACCGTTGAAAGGGAACCTGTAAGATGAAAAATGCGGATGCAGCCATTGCTCAAATCCTTCTGAATATGTCAGTCTCCTGGCTGTCATGGCGTCGGTGCTTTCTGCACCACTAACCGGCAACAAGTGGGTGAATGAACCTTGATATTATTGGATGCCTGTTCAGGAAACCCAGCCAAGCTGCTAGCATTTTTAGAACAAGATCAGCAATGGCAAGCTCTATAGATCTTTTATGGTAGGCTCTACTGCAGTAATGGAACTACTACTTCTGGGACTAAACTGCAAGAAAAAATGCAAAAAAAAGCCAGACCAGTTCTGGAAAAGCATTCTTTGGACGGATGAAACTAAGATGAATCTGTACCAGAATGACGGGAAGAAAAAAGTGTGGAGAAGGCTTGGAACAGCTCATGATCCAAAGCACACAACGTCATCTGTAGAACATGGTGGAGGCAGTGTGGTGGCATGGGCATGCATGGCTTCCAGTGGCACTGGGTCATTGGTGTATATTGGTGATGGGACAGAAGACAGAAGCAGCCGGATGAATTCTGCAATGTTTAGGGATATACTGTCAGCCCAGATTCAGCCAAATGCAGCAAAGTTGATTGGATGGTGCTTCACAGTACAGATGGACAATGATCCAAAACACACTGCAAAAGCAACCCAGTTGCTTTTGAGGGAAAGAAGTGAAATATTCTGCAATGGCCGAGTCAATCACCTGATCTCAACCCAATTGAGTATACTTTTCACTTGCTGAAGGCAAAACTAAAGGCAGAAAGACCCACAAACAAAGAACAACTGAAGACAGCTGCTGTTAGAGCCTAGCAAAGCATCAGAAAGGAGGAAACCCAGTCTTTGGTAATGTCCATGGGTTCCAGACTTCAGGCAAAGCATCAGAAAGGAGGAAACCCAGTCTTTGGTCATGTCCATGGGTTCTAGACTTCAGGCAAAGCATCAGGAAGGAGGAAACCCGGTCTTTGGTCATGTCCATGGGTTCCAGACTTCAGGCAAAGCATCAGGAAGGAGGAAACCCGGTTTTGGTCATGTCCATGGGTTCCAGACTTCAGGCAAAGCATCAGGAAAGAGGAAACCCGGTCTTTGGTCATGTCCATGGGTTCCAGATTTCAGGCAAAGCATCAGGAAGGAGGAAACCCGGTCTTTGGTCATGTCCATGGGTTCCAGATTTCAGGCAGTCATTGCCAGTAAAGGATTCTCAACAAAATATTACAAATGAACATTTTATTCATGATTATATTCAATTGTTCAATTACTTTTGGTCCCTTTGAAAAAGGGGGGATGGCTACACTTAAGATCCATGATTTCTAAACCCTTCCTCCAATTTGGATGTACATGACCTCAAATTAAACCTGAGAGTGCGCACTTTCAGCCCATATCCATTATATAACTATAGCTTGAATATGTTTTGGTAAATACCTGACAAAATCTAAAATTGTGCCTGTGTCCAAATATATATGGACCTAACTGTGTGTGTGTATATATATCCCAGAAGTGAGTCCACCCCTCATATTTTTGTAAATATTTGATTCTATCTTTTCAAGTGATAACACTGAAGAAATGATACTTTGCTACAATGTGACCTAGTGAGTGTACAGCTTGTATAACATGTAAATTTGCTGTCCCCTCAAAATGACTCAACCCACCGCCATTCATGTCTAAACCTCTGGCAACAAAAGTGAGTCCACCCCTAAGTGACAATGTCCACATTGGGCCCAATTAGCCATTTTCCCTCCTCAGTGTCATGTGACTCCTTAGTGTTACAAGGTCTCAGGTGTGAATAGGGAGCAGGTGTGTTACATTTGGTGTTATCGCTCTCACTCTCTCATACTGGTCACTGGAAGTTCAACATGGCACCTCATGGCAAAGAACTCTCTGAGGATCTGAAAAAAAGCATTGTTGCTCTACATAAAGATGGCCTAAGCTATAAGAAGATTGCCAAGACCCTGAAACTGAGCTTCAGCACGGTGGCAAAACCATACAACGGTTTAATAGGACATGTTCCACTCAGAACCGGCCTCGCCATGGACGACCAAAGAAGTTGAGTGCACGTGCTCAGCGTCATATCCAGAGGTTGTCTTTGGGAAATAGACATATGAGTGCTGCCAGCATTGCTGCAGAGGGTGAAGGGGTGGGGGGGGGGGGGTCAGCCTGTCAGTGCTCAGACCATACGCCGCACACTGCATCAAATTGGTCTGCATGGCTGTCGACCCAGAAGGAAGCCTCTTCTAATGATGATGCACAAGAAAGCCTGCAAACAGTTTGCTGAAGACAAGCAGACTAAGGACATGGATTACTGGAACCATGTCCTGTGGTCTGATGACACCAAGATAAACTGATTTGGTTCAGATGGTGTCAAGTGTGTGTGGTGGCAACCAGGTGAGGAGTACAAAGACAAGTGTGTCTTGCCTACGGTCAAGCATGGTGGTGGGAGTGTCATGGTCTGGGGCTGCATGACTGCTGCCTGCACTGGGGAGCTACAGTTCATTGAGGGAACCATGAATGATAACATGTACTGTGACATACTGAAGCAGAGCATGATCCCCTCCCTTCACAGACTGGGCCACAGGGCAGTATTCCAACATGATAACGACCCCAAACACACCTCCAAGACGACCACTGCCTTGCTAAAGAAGCTGAGGGTAAAGGTGATGGACTGGCCAAGCATGTCTCCAGACCTAAACCCTATTGAGCATCTGTGGGGCGTCCTCAAACAGAAGGTGGAGGAGCGCAAGGTCTCTAACATCCACCAGCTCCGTGATGTCATCATGGAGGAGTGGAAGAGGACTCCAGGGGCAACCTGTGAAGTTCTGGTGACCTACATGCCGAAGAGGGTTAAGGCAGTGCTGGGAAATAATGGCGGCCACACAAAATATTGACACTTTGGGCCCAATTTGGACCTTGTCACTTAGGAGTGTACTCACTTTTGTTGCCAGCGGTTTAGACATTAATGGCGGTGTGTTGAGTTATTTTGAGGGGACAGAAAATTTACATGTTATACAAGCTGTACACTGACTACGTCACATTGTAGCAAAGTGTCATTTCTTCAGTGTTGTCACATGAAAAGATAGAATCAAATATTTACAAAAATGTGAGGGGTGGACTCACTTCTGGGAGATACTGTAAATGATCAAGTCTAATGATGCCCTAACAAAACACAAAGACCCAAAGCCTGTAAGTAAGACATGTGCCACACTGTTTCTTCCTATAGGCGGGAATCTGTGGATCTGATCAACTCAAACAGAGATGGCCGAGTTGAATCAAATAATAGGAAGACAAAGGCTATGATTAGAGATGAGCGAAGTATTCAAAAATTCGATTCGACTGATTCGGCGAATTCGTAGAAAAATTTCGATTCGAGTCGAATATATTCGCTGTGAATTTAACTTAAAAAAGGGTGTTTCTAGGCTTCAGAGAGACTTAATATTAGTGCTGAACACTGTACCTTTAATTTAAATGCCCTTGGAGTCTGCTGGGGAAGAGAAATAATACTGTCAGGCAGTATGACATGCAGATGAGTGCCGTCGATCTTAGAATCACCGCACACTTCACTCATTTGGCCAGTCACGGGGCCAAAACCAGAGTGTGGAGCCACAGTGTGGCGGTGGAGGCAGCAGCAATGGGAGGCCATACAGCACCCTATGACAAAAATGGAAACCACCAGCAGTGTGAGGAGACCTGAAAGTGGCACATGGCAGAGTGTGGCGATAGAGACAGCAGCAATGGGAGGCCGTACAGGGACCCATGACACACTCTGGACCTGGCAGCAGCATGAGGAGGCGGTACAGGGGCCCATGGCAGATTACGGGCCTGGCAGCAGCATGAGGAGTTGGTACGGGGGCCCATGGCAGATTACAGGCCTGGCAGCAGCAATGGGAGGCCGTACAGGGACCCATGACACAATCTGGACGTGGCAGCAGCATGGGGAGGCGGTACAGGTGCCCATGACAGATTACGGGCCTGGCAGCAGCATTTGGAGTCGGTACGGGGGCCCATGACACACTCTGGACCTGGCAGCAGCATGAGGAGGCGGTACAGGGGCGCATGACAGATTACGAGCCTGGCAGCAGCAACTTGGACAGGAGGACGTTCAGTTTCTGCACCGTCTGGTGCGTGCTCGCAAACTGTTGTCTCTTGGAAACGGATTCCAAGAAAGACTGCTGACGGAATCCGTGAAGAGGAGTAGCAGGAGAAGGAGCATCTGAACGAGCGGAATATGCCAACAAGCGACAACAGGGGCCCATGGCAGATTAGGGGCCTGGCAGCAGCTATGGGAGGCCCGTAATCTGCCAGCACCCTATGACAAAAAATGGAACCCACCAGCAGTGTGAGGAGACCTGAAAGTGGCACATGGCAGAGTGTGGCGATGGAGACAGCAGCAATGGGAGGCCGTACAGGGACCCATGACACACTCTGGACCTGGCAGCAGCATGAGGAGGCGGTATATAGGGGCCTATGGCAGATTAGGGGCCTGGCAGCAGCTATGGGAGGCCCGTAATCTGCCAGCACCCTATGTCAAAAAATTCTACACACCAGCAGTGTGTGAGACCTGAAAGTGGCACATGGCAGAGTGTGGCGATGGAGACAGCAGCAATGGGAGGCCGTACAGGGACCCATGAGAGACTCTGGACTTGGCAGCAGCATGAGGAGGCGGTATAGGGGCCCATGGCAGATTAGGGGCCTGGCAGCAGCTATGGGAGGCCCGTAATCTGCCAGCACCCTATGACAAAAAATGGAACACACCAGCAGTGTGAGGAGACCTGAAAGTGGCACATGTTTGGGGCATGATTCATGGCGGATTTAGTCAGTTGTGTCAGGAACTGGTGGTTTGAAATCCAGACTAATCCACGCCTGATTCATTTTCACAAACGTCAGTCTCTCCACACTTTGGGTGGACAGTCGTGTCCTCCGCGGAGTTGCAACACCTCCTGCCGCACTAAACACGCGCTCCGATGCCACGCTACTGGCCGGGCATGACAGCCTTTCAAGGGCAAATTCAGCTAGTTGGGGCCAAAGGTCAAGTTTCGTTGCCCAGTAGTCAAGGGGATTGTCTACCTCGGTTGGCAGGGTGCTGTCCAAGTAGGCCTAAGCCTGTTGTTTGAGGTCCTGCTCCAGGTCCACCTGATGCTGCTGCTGCTGCTGCTGCTGCTGTGGCTGGTTAGTAGTTTCCTCACTGCGCTGGTGAAGAAAGCTACTCATCATCGACTGCAGACTGAGGCAGCCGCTGCTGGTGGAGCTGCCACTGCTCCTACCACCCCACCCCTCCCCTGCTGCCATGGCAGCGGAACGCGAGCGCACAGGGCCCACAGTGTCTGAGGATGGACGTTGGCGCAGACAGGCAGAGACCAGCTGACTACATAGGTGGTTTTTATAGTACGTTATTTTGGCCTCCCTCTCAGCAGGTGTGAAAAAGGCCACCATTTTTGAACGGTAGCGAGGGTCCAACAAGGTGGACAGCCAAAAGTCATCCCTCTGTCTGATGGTTATTATTCGGCTGTCGCTACGCAAGCAAGCGAGCATGCTATGGGCCATTTGTGCCAAGGAATGCGAGGGACTCCCTGCCTCCATCTCCACAGCATACTGCCACGGTGCGTCTGGGTCCTCTGTCTCCTCCTCCTCCTCCTCCTCTACCAGATGCTCCTGCTCCTCCACTCCTGTCCGCTGAGTGGAAAAACCACCCATTTCACTCAATAATTCCTGAGCACCAATGTCCTCCTCTACCTCCTCCTCTTCTTCCTGTCCTGCCCCCACAGGGGTCATGTGGCGTTGAGATCTGTGCGCCACGTCTACCGCACCCTGACCAGCCATTGTTAACAGCATTTGTTCCAGGACGTGCAACAGAGGAATGACGTCGTTCATCCCATAGTCCTGCCGACTCACGAATAGCGTGGCCTCCTCAAAGGGCCTGAGCAAGCGCAGGTGTCACGCATGAGCTGCCAATGGCTGACATCTAAGTTACACAGGGAATACCTTTATCCGCTTTTAACATCAGGAAATCTGTGATGGCCTTTTGCTGTTCGTAAAGGCGGTCTAACATATGTAGGGTTGAATTCCACCTTGTTGCAACGTCACAGCATGAGGAGTCGGTATAGGGGCCCATGGCAGATTAGGGGCCTGGCAGCAGCTATGGGAGGCCCGTAATCTGCCAGCACCCTATGTCAAAAAATTCTACACACCAGCAGTGTGTGAGGAGACCTGAAAGTGGCACATGGCAGAGTGTGGCGATGGAGACAGCAGCAATGGGAGGCCGTACAGGGACCCATGACAGACTCTGGACCTGGCAGCAGCATGAGGAGGCGGTATATAGGGGCCTATGGCAGATTAGGGGCCTGGCAGCAGCTATGGGAGGCCCTTAATCTGCCAGCACCCTATGTCAAAAAATTCTACACACCAGCAGTGTGAGGAGACCTGAAAGTGGCACATGGCAGAGTGTGGCGATGGAGACAGCAGCAATGGGAGGCCGTACAGGGACCCATGAGAGACTCTGGACCTGGCAGCAGCATGAGGAGGCGGTATATAGGGGCCTATGGCAGATTAGGGGCCTGGCAGCAGCTATGGGAGGCCCGTAATCTGCCAGCACCCTATGTCAAAAAATTCTACACACCAGCAGTGTGTGAGGAGACCTGAAAGTGGCACATGGCAGAGTGTGGCGATGGAGACAGCAGCAATGGGAGGCCGTACAGGGACCCATGACAGACTCTGGACCTGGCAGCAGCATGAGGAGGCGGTATATAGGGGCCCATGGCAGATTAGGGGCCTGGCAGCAGCAATGGGAGGCCCGTAATCTGCCAGCACCCTATGTCAAAAAATTCTACACACCAGCAGTGTGAGGAGACCTGAAAGTGGCACATGGCAGAGTGTGGCGATGGAGACAGCAGCAATGGGAGGCCGTACAGGGACCCATGACAGACTCTGGACCTGGCAGCAGCATGAGGAGGCGGTATATAGGGGCCCATGGCAGATTAGGGGCCTGGCAGCAGCAATGGGAGGCCCGTAATCTGCCAGCACCCTATGTCAAAAAATTCTACACACCAGCAGTGTGAGGAGACCTGAAAGTGGCACATGGCAGAGTGTGGCGATGGAGACAGCAGCAATGGGAGGCCGTACAGGGACCCATGACAGACTCTGGACCTGGCAGCAGCATGAGGAGGCGGTATATAGGGGCCTATGGCAGATTAGGGGCCTGGCAGCAGCTATGGGAGGCCCATAATCTGCCAGCACCCTATGTCAAAAAATTCAACACACCAGCAGTGTGAGGAGACCTGAAAGTGGCACATGGCATGAGAGACTCTGGACCTGGCAGCAGCATGAGGAAGCGGTATATAGGGGCCTATGGCAGATTAGGGGCCTGGCAGCAGCTATAGGAGGCCCATAATCTGCCAGCACCCTATGTCAAAAAATTCAACACACCAGCAGTGTGAGGAGACCTGAAAGTGGCACATGGCAGAGTGTGGCGATGGAGACAGCAGCAATGGGAGGCCGTACAGGGACCCATGACAGACTCTGGACCTGGCAGCAGCATGAGGAGGCGGTATATAGGGGCCTATGGCAGATTAGGGGCCTGGCAGCAGCTATGGGAGGCCCTTAATCTGCCAGCACCCTATGTCAAAAAATTCTACACACCAGCAGTGTGTGAGGAGACCTGAAAGTGGCACATGGCAGAGTGTGGCGATGGAGACAGCAGCAATGGGAGGCCGTACAGGGACCCATGAGAGACTCTGGACCTGGCAGCAGCATGAGGAGGCAGTATATAGGGGCCTATGGCAGATTAGGGGCCTGGCAGCAGCTATGGGAGGCCCGTAATCTGCCAGCACCCTATGTCAAAAAATTCTACACACCAGCAGTGTGTGAGGAGACCTGAAAGTGGCACATGGCAGAGTGTGGCGATGGAGACAGCAGCAATGGGAGGCCGTACAGGGACCCATGACAGACTCTGGACCTGGCAGCAGCATTAGGAGGCGGTATATAGGGGCCTATGGCAGATTAGGGGCCTGGCAGCAGCTATGGGAGGCCCTTAATCTGCCAGCACCCTATGTCAAAAAATTCTACACACCAGCAGTGTGAGGAGACCTGAAAGTGGCACATGGCAGAGTGTGGCGATGGAGACAGCAGCAATGGGAGGCCGTACAGGGACCCATGAGAGACTCTGGACCTGGCAGCAGCATGAGGAGGCGGTATATAGGGCCCTATGGCAGATTAGGGGCCTGGCAGCAGCTATGGGAGGCCCGTAATCTGCCAGCACCCTATGTCAAAAAATTCTACACACCAGCAGTGTGTGAGGAGACCTGAAAGTGGCACATGGCAGAGTGTGGCGATGGAGACAGCAGCAATGGGAGGCCGTACAGGGACCCATGACAGACTCTGGACCTGGCAGCAGCATGAGGAGGCGGTATATAGGGGCCCATGGCAGATTAGGGGCCTGGCAGCAGCAATGGGAGGCCCGTAATCTGCCAGCACCCTATGTCAAAAAATTCTACACACCAGCAGTGTGTGAGGAGACCTGAAAGTGGCACATGGCAGAGTGTGGCGATGGAGACAGCAGCAATGGGAGGCCGTACAGGGACCCATGACAGACTCTGGACCTGGCAGCAGCATGAGGAGGCGGTATATAGGGGCCTATGGCAGATTAGGGGCCTGGCAGCAGCTATGGGAGGCCCGTAATCTGCCAGCACCCTATGTCAAAAAACTGAACACACCAGCAGTGTGTGAGGAGACCTGAAAGTGGCACATGGCAGAGTGTGGTGATGGAGACAGCAGCAATGGGAGGCCGTACAGGGACCCATGACAGACTCTGGACCTGGCAGCAGCATGAGGAGGCGGTATATAGGGGCCTATGGCAGATTAGGGGCCTGGCAGCAGCTATGGGAGGCCCTTAATCTGCCAGCACCCTATGTCAAAAAATTCTACACACCAGCAGTGTGTGAGGAGACCTGAAAGTGGCACATGGCAGAGTGTGGCGATGGAGACAGCAGCAATGGGAGGCCGTACAGGGACCCATGACAGACTCTGGACCTGGCAGCAGCATGAGGAGGCGGTATATAGGGGCCTATGGCAGATTAGGGGCCTGGCAGCAGCTATGGGAGGCCCGTAATCTGCCAGCACCCTATGTCAAAAAATTCTACACACCAGCAGTGTGTGAGGAGACCTGAAAGTGGCACATGGCAGAGTGTGGCGATGGAGACAGCAGCAATGGGAGGCCGTACAGGGACCCATGACAGACTCTGGACCTGGCAGCAGCATGAGGAGGCGGTATATAGGGGCCTGGCAGCAGCAATGGGAGGCCCGTAATCTGCCAGCACCCTATGTCAAAAAATTCTACACACCAGCAGTGTGAGGAGACCTGAAAGTGGCACATGGCAGAGTGTGGCGATGGAGACAGCAGCAATGGGAGGCCGTACAGGGACCCATGACAGACTCTGGACCTGGCAGCAGCATGAGGAGGCGGTATATAGGGGCCCATGGCAGATTAGGGGCCTGGCAGCAGCAATGGGAGGCCCGTAATCTGCCAGCACCCTATGTCAAAAAATTCTACACACCAGCAGTGTGAGGAGACCTGAAAGTGGCACATGGCAGAGTGTGGTGATGGAGACAGCAGCAATGGGAGGCCGTACAGGGACCCATGACAGACTCTGGACCTGGCAGCAGCATGAGGAGGCGGTATATAGGGGCCTATGGCAGATTAGGGGCCTGGCAGCAGCTATGGGAGGCCCTTAATCTGCCAGCACCCTATGTCAAAAAATTCTACACACCAGCAGTGTGTGAGGAGACCTGAAAGTGGCACATGGCAGAGTGTGGCGATGGAGACAGCAGCAATGGGAGGCCGTACAGGGACCCATGACAGACTCTGGACCTGGCAGCAGCATGAGGAGGCGGTATATAGGGGCCTATGGCAGATTAGGGGCCTGGCAGCAGCTATGGGAGGCCCGTAATCTGCCAGCACCCTATGTCAAAAAATTCTACACACCAGCAGTGTGTGAGGAGACCTGAAAGTGGCACATGGCAGAGTGTGGCGATGGAGACAGCAGCAATGGGAGGCCGTACAGGGACCCATGACAGACTCTGGACCTGGCAGCAGCATGAGGAGGCGGTATATAGGGGCCTATGGCAGATTAGGGGCCTGGCAGCAGCTATGGGAGGCCCTTAATCTGCCAGCACCCTATGTCAAAAAATTCTACACACCAGCAGTGTGAGGAGACCTGAAAGTGGCACATGGCAGAGTGTGGCGATGGAGACAGCAGCAATGGGAGGCCGTACAGGGACCCATGAGAGACTCTGGACCTGGCAGCAGCATGAGGAGGCGGTATATAGGGCCCTATGGCAGATTAGGGGCCTGGCAGCAGCTATGGGAGGCCCGTAATCTGCCAGCACCCTATGTCAAAAAATTCTACACACCAGCAGTGTGTGAGGAGACCTGAAAGTGGCACATGGCAGAGTGTGGCGATGGAGACAGCAGCAATGGGAGGCCGTACAGGGACCCATGACAGACTCTGGACCTGGCAGCAGCATGAGGAGGCGGTATATAGGGGCCCATGGCAGATTAGGGGCCTGGCAGCAGCAATGGGAGGCCCGTAATCTGCCAGCACCCTATGTCAAAAAATTCTACACATCAGCAGTGTGTGAGGAGACCTGAAAGTGGCACATGGCAGAGTGTGGCGATGGAGACAGCAGCAATGGGAGGCCGTACAGGGACCCATGAGAGACTCTGGACCTGGCAGCAGCATGAGGAGGCGGTATATAGGGCCCTATGGCAGATTAGGGGCCTGGCAGCAGCTATGGGAGGCCCGTAATCTGCCAGCACCCTATGTCAAAAAATTCTACACACCAGCAGTGTGTGAGGAGACCTGAAAGTGGCACATGGCAGAGTGTGGCGATGGAGACAGCAGCAATGGGAGGCCGTACAGGGACCCATGACAGACTCTGGACCTGGCAGCAGCATGAGGAGGCGGTATATAGGGGCCCATGGCAGATTAGGGGCCTGGCAGCAGCAATGGGAGGCCCGTAATCTGCCAGCACCCTATGTCAAAAAATTCTACACACCAGCAGTGTGTGAGGAGACCTGAAAGTGGCACATGGCAGAGTGTGGCGATGGAGACAGCAGCAATGGGAGGCCGTACAGGGACCCATGACAGACTCTGGACCTGGCAGCAGCATGAGGAGGCGGTATATAGGGGCCTATGGCAGATTAGGGGCCTGGCAGCAGCTATGGGAGGCCCGTAATCTGCCAGCACCCTATGTCAAAAAACTGAACACACCAGCAGTGTGTGAGGAGACCTGAAAGTGGCACATGGCAGAGTGTGGCGATGGAGACAGCAGCAATGGGAGGTCTCCCATTGTCCCAACATGGCCCAAATAGTCCCAACATGGGCCCCCTGGCCACGCTTGACTTTCTGGCCACATAGTCGACATACGGCTACGTTTACTTCCTCGGGCGGCTTGACGAAAAATTGCCACACCGCCGAGTAGGAAACTTTGCCCCCGATACTCCTCACTGGCTGACTGCTGCTTCCTCCGTGCACACCGGCACCACTACTGGCCGTGGTGGTAGGCTGCAGTGGAGCTGGTGCTCTACTCCGTGACCGTTTGGCTCCACTGACACTGCTTCCACTGACACTGCTGCGACCCTCCTGCTGTCTCCTGGGCAACCCACCGACTGTTTCGCTCACTGCCAAGCTGCCACCCTCTTCTCCTGATGATGCGGAAGAAATTGCCTGATGACGACGAGGCTGCCAAGTGCGATCAACCTCCTCATCATCAAGTAGGGTCTCCGCCTCACTACTAGCCCCCTCGGCTGCGTCTGGGTCAGGAGACAGACCTGTCTCTAGACCGGCTACCGGGCCACTCTCCTCGCCACTACTTCTTCGCCTAGCTGCTGAAAAGGCGGATGTCTCCCCCCGTTCCTGACCGCCCTCTGTTAGCTCTTCCTCACTGTACAGTGGGGCTGAGCCCACAGCATGCGATACTTCGCTTGGTGAGGGAACACCAAAGGACAGGGGCAGGTAGAGGACACGTGATTTCAGTGGGCTAGGTCCCGGGCCATGCCAACTAACGGTTGTGTCTGACGTACCCACCGACCGTTGGCTGTAGGTGTCAGAGGTGACCTGGGAAGAGGAAGACGACCGAGCCAACCAATCGACGACGGCAGGGTTGTCGGTGGAGACACGACCGCTGGATGACACCGGGAGCACTGGCCTCTGGCTGCGAATAGTGCTGCCTCGACCCCTTCCTCTGCTGCCACGTCTGCTCGCTCCTAAAACATTGCCTCCTCTGCCACTCCTCTGCATGTTGTCTGACATACTCTTTAATTAAACGATTATGTGTCCCTGAGTAACAATTCTGTGTCCCTGAGTAACAATTCTGTGTCTGTGCGAGTAACAATTCTGTGGCCCTAAGTAACAGTTCTGTGGCCCTCAGTAACAATTCTGTGTCCCTGATTAACGTTTCTGTGGCCCCAAGTAACAGTTCTGTGGCCCTCAGTAACAATTCTGTGTCTGTGCGAGTAACAATTCTGTGGCCCTAAGTAAAGTTTCTGTGGCCCTAAGTAACAATTCTCTGGCACTCAGTAACAATTCTGTCTGTCCCTGAGTAACAATTCTCTGGCACTCAGTAACAATTCTGTCTGTCCCTGAGTAAAAATTCTGTGGCCCTAAGTAAAGTTTCTGGGGCCCTGAGTAACAATTATCTGGCACTCAGTAACAATTCTGTCTGTCCCTGAGTAACAATTCTCTGGCACTCAGTAACAATTCTGTCTGTCCCTGAGTAAAAATTCTCTGGCCCTAAGTAAAGTTTCTGTGGCCCTGAGTAACAATTCTCTGGCACTCCGTAACAATTCTGTCTGTCCCTGAGTAACAATTCTCTGGCACTCAGTAACAATTCTGTCTGTCCCTGAGTAAAAATTCTGTGGCCCTAATTAAAGTTTCTGTGGCCCTAAGTAACAATTCTCTGGCACTCAGTAACAATTCTGTCTGTCCCTGAGTAACAATTCTCTGGCACTCGGTAACAATTCTGTCTGTCCCTGAGTAACAATTCTCTGGCACTCAGTAACAATTCTGTCTGTCCCTGAGTAAAAATTCTGTGGCCCTAATTAAAGTTTCTGTGGCCCTAAGTAACAATTCTCTGGCACTCAGTAACAATTCTGTCTGTCCCTGAGTAACAATTCTCTGGCACTCCGTAACAATTCTGTCTGTCCCTGAGTAAAAATTCTGTGGCCCTAAGTAAAGTTTCTGGGGCCCTGAGTAACAATTCTCTGGCACTCCGTAACAATTCTGTCTGTCCCTGAGTATGAATTCCGTGGCCCTAACTAGCGTTTCTTTGTCCCTAAGTAAAGTTTCTGTGGCCCTCAGTAACAGTTCTGTGTCTGTGCGAGTAACAATTCTGTGTCTGTGCGAGTAACAATTCTGTGGCCCTAAGTAAAGTTTCTGTGGCCCTAAGTAACAATTCTCTGGCACTCAGTAACAATTCTGTCTGTCCCTGAGTAACAATTCTCTGGCACTCAGTAACAATTCTGTCTGTCCCTGAGTAAAAATTCTGTGGCCCTAAGTAAAGTTTCTGGGGCCCTGAGTAACAATTCTCTGGCACTCAGTAACAATTCTGTCTGTCCCTGAGTAACAATTCTCTGGCACTGAGTAACAATTCTGTCTGTCCCTGAGTAAAAATTCTGTGGCCCTAAGTAAAGTTTCTGTGGCCCTAAGTAACAATTCTCTGGCACTCAGTAACAATTCTGTCTGTCCCTGAGTAACAATTCTCTGGCACTCAGTAACAATTCTGTCTGTCCCTGAGTAAAAATTCTGTGGCCCTAATTAAAGTTTCTGTGGCCCTAAGTAACAATTCTCTGGCACTCAGTAACAATTCTGTCTGTCCCTGAGTAACAATTCTCTGACACTCCGTAACAATTCTGTCTGTCCCTGAGTAACAATTCTCTGGCACTCAGTAACAATTCTGTCTGTCCCTGAGTAAAAATTCTGTGGCCCTAAGTAAAGTTTCTGTGGCCCTGAGTAACAATTCTCTGGCACTCCGTAACAATTCTGTCTGTCCCTGAGTATGAATTCCGTGGCCCTAACTAGCGTTTCTTTGTCCCTAAGTAAAGTTTCTGTGGCCCTCAGTAACAGTTCTGTGTCTGTGCGAGTAACAATTCTGTGTCTGTGCGAGTAACAATTCTGTGGCCCTAAGTAAAGTTTCTGTGGCCCTAAGTAACAATTCTCTGGCACTCCGTAACAATTCTGTCTGTCCCTGAGTAACAATTCTCTGGCACTCAGTAACAATTCTGTCTGTCCCTGAGTAAAAATTCTGTGGCCCTAAGTAAAGTTTCTGTGGCCCTGAGTAACAATTCTCTGGCACTCCGTAACAATTCTGTCTGTCCCTGAGTAACAATTCTCTGGCACTCAGTAACAATTCTGTCTGTCCCTGAGTATGAATTCTCTGGCACTCGGTAACAATTCTGTCTGTCCCTGAGTAACAATTCTCTGGCACTCAGTAACAATTCTGTCTGTCCCTGAGTAACAATTCTCTGGCACTCAGTAACAATTCTGTCTGTCCCTGAGTAAAAATTCTGTGGCCCTAATTAAAGTTTCTGTGGCCCTAAGTAACAATTCTCTGGCACTCAGTAACAATTCTGTCTGTCCCTGAGTAACAATTCTCTGACACTCCGTAACAATTCTGTCTGTCCCTGAGTAACAATTCTGTGGCCCTAAGTAAAGTTTCTGTGGCCCTGAGTAACAATTCTCTGGCACTCCGTAACAATTCTGTCTGTCCCTGAGTATGAATTCCGTGGCCCTAACTAGCGTTTCTTTGTCCCTAAGTAAAGTTTCTGTGGCCCTCAGTAACAGTTCTGTGTCTGTGCGAGTAACAATTCTGTGTCTGTGCGAGTAACAATTCTGTGGCCCTAAGTAAAGTTTCTGTGGCCCTAAGTAACAATTCTCTGGCACTCAGTAACAATTCTGTCTGTCCCTGAGTAAAAATTCTGTGGCCCTAAGTAAAGTTTCTGTGGCCCTGAGTAACAATTCTCTGGCACTCCGTAACAATTCTGTCTGTCCCTGAGTAACAATTCTCTGGCACTCAGTAACAATTCTGTCTGTCCCTGAGTATGAATTCTCTGGCACTCGGTAACAATTCTGTCTGTCCCTGAGTAACAATTCTCTGGCACTCAGTAACAATTCTGTCTGTCCCTGAGTAAAAATTCTGTGGCCCTAATTAAAGTTTCTGTGGCCCTAAGTAACAATTCTCTGGCACTCAGTAACAATTCTGTCTGTCCCTGAGTAACAATTCTCTGGCACTCCGTAACAATTCTGTCTGTCCCTGAGTAAAAATTCTGTGGCCCTAAGTAAAGTTTCTGGGGCCCTGAGTAACAATTCTCTGGCACTCCGTAACAATTCTGTCTGTCCCTGAGTATGAATTCCGTGGCCCTAACTAGCGTTTCTTTGTCCCTAAGTAAAGTTTCTGTGGCCCTCAGTAACAGTTCTGTGTCTGTGCGAGTAACAATTCTGTGTCTGTGCGAGTAACAATTCTGTGGCCCTAAGTAAAGTTTCTGTGGCCCTAAGTAACAATTCTCTGGCACTCAGTAACAATTCTGTCTGTCCCTGAGTAACAATTCTCTGGCACTCAGTAACAATTCTGTCTGTCCCTGAGTAAAAATTCTGTGGCCCTAAGTAAAGTTTCTGGGGCCCTGAGTAACAATTCTCTGGCACTCAGTAACAATTCTGTCTGTCCCTGAGTAACAATTCTCTGGCACTGAGTAACAATTCTGTCTGTCCCTGAGTAAAAATTCTGTGGCCCTAAGTAAAGTTTCTGTGGCCCTAAGTAACAATTCTCTGGCACTCAGTAACAATTCTGTCTGTCCCTGAGTAACAATTCTCTGGCACTCAGTAACAATTCTGTCTGTCCCTGAGTAAAAATTCTGTGGCCCTAATTAAAGTTTCTGTGGCCCTAAGTAACAATTCTCTAGCACTCAGTAACAATTCTGTCTGTCCCTGAGTAACAATTCTCTGGCACTCAGTAACAATTCTGTCTGTCCCTGAGTAACAATTCTGTGGCCCTAATAACGTTTCTGTGGCCCTAAGTAACAATTCTCTGGCACTGAGTAACAATTCTGTCTGTCCCTGATTATGAATTCTGTGGCCCTAACTAGCGTTTCTTTGTCCCTAAATAACGATTCTGTGGCCCTCATTAACAAGTCTGTGTCCCTGAGTAATGGTTCTCTGTCCCTAAGTAACTTTTCTCTGTCCCCAATTATCGTTTCTGTGGCCCTAACTCTGTCCCTGTCCCTAGTACAGAGCGGTCTGCCTCTGTTCAATAACTGCAGGCAAATGAAGAATTCCAAAATGGCCGCTATTTATAGCTCGACCATTACACAGTGCTGGCTGGCTGGCTGCTGATAGGCTGATGCGATCACATGTAGTTGAGGAATGCATTATGGGTCAGCGCGCCTTGTCTGCGCGCCTTCCCAGACATCCCCGCTCCGTCGCCGCACATGTCAGCCGCCATTTTCTGAAAAATTTCGATTCGCGCGTCCGAATTAGGCTATTTTTCGGATTCGGCACGAATCAAAATTTTTCCGATATTCGACTCGAATTCCACTTCGGATACTTCGATTCGCTCATCTCTAGCTATGATCTCTAGGAGACACATGTGGGCTGATTTACTTAAGGTGGAGGTTCCTAGAGAGGAAATAGATGGGATTCCTGCACCAGCCTTACTAAAGAGGTGGAAGCAAGTGGTTGGGAATGGTAGATTCAGCCACATTAGATGTTATTGTTGTCACAGACTGGGGCACATTGCTAGAGAGTGCCATGCTGTGAAGACTGACCAGAAATTGTCCAATATTCCCAGGAGAGCACTGTGACAAACACCATGCCCGACCCCAGCCCTTCTCACCAACTCATGACAAAGGACCAGTCAATCACACACCGCACGGTCACTTGCGTAACAATGCCACCCTCAGCTGCTCCCTGCACAAAGATTTTCCAGCTCGCGGGACCACAATCTATGTGTCAGCAGCCTGAGAGTGATTGTCACTGGGTTAGGTTAATTATGCAATTAACCCTTCCAACTCCAAACTGTCACCAGGTAGTTTTGGGACTATCAAACCTTCACAATGTTAGCAAGAACAAATGTGAACAATAAAAGTCTGTAACACACACTGTCACCACAGACAGGTATATTCAGAGGATTATTATTATATTAAGAAGGTAGAATACTTGCAAATCCTTGGTTTTGGCAGAGTCCAATTGTCTGAGCAAAAATGTTGCATTGGCTCTCAAGTCCATTAAGTTGTTCCTTGGTTGATGTTAAACGAGAGCTCCCTACTAGATCCGGTCAGTCCCTTTTCTATGATAGCAAGGGGGTGTGGACAGAGACCTACTGACCAATAATCCGGTTTAAGGGATGGGTGCTGGCAGGCCACTATGTTTACGACCAATTCCCAAATACAGTTTTACACTAATATAAATAACCTCCAATATGTGCAGGTGGTATTCTAGCAACTGGCCGATTATTATTCAGAATTATATTTCAAACCCAGGGATACTAAACACAGCGTACCTTTGTCACCCAGGAGGGAGGATACTGCTTTCTCCCCTTTCCTATGTGCTAACATAGTCATGTATGACCTTGATTTGTTCGGTATGATATTCCCTATTTAAATATATACCTAATATTAATGTGCTCTGTTCCTGTTGAATTCTATGAATTGTATGTGGAATTGTAACACTGTGGAATAGATGTTTTTATGGCACGCTCTGCATTCCTAAGGCTTGACAGAAGTATTATTGTTTTACGACAGGGTAGAGGGAAGTGTTTTCCATGGTTAGTGGAAGCAGACATCCTGCCAAGACTAATTAGCTGTTTACAGCCTGGCCAGCTCGGTGTTTAAATTAAGATAAGAGGTTCTTTTGAAGTTTCTTAAATATTACAGGTACAAATTCCATAGTTTGCAGGGGTGGGGGAGTAGGAACACTTGTCATGAAACCAAAATGCTGAGACCTTAACAAGATGGCATGTCCCATACAGCTCCATGTCTCTGTTGCACACAATCATTACAAGCACGGAGAGAGGTCCAGGTTTATTCCTTACGCTGGAAATCTATGCTTTTTCATGAGAATGTTTCAAGGCAACATTGGGCACCCTACAATAGTTTTGCAGTTAGCAGTGGGCAGATAGACAAATGTGAACAGTGAGCTATATTTTTGGCACAGATGGAAGTAACATATAATATCCTTTTGTCTTTTACTCTTTTAAGGTAAAGAACATCGAGATGTGGAGAAGGCAAAGCTGATGACCATGCCAGACAAGATGAGGCAGACCATAAGAGATGAGAGCATGGAGAAGAAGCAGATGATTTCCTGAATTGGTGGGGACTTTCATCTGAGCTTTTCCTTATGGCCTGGAGGACAACTGACTTTCATGTGGAACTTTCCTTCCATCCATGTTATACAAACTGCCAAAGACATTGCTAATCCTGCTGAAAGAAATAAATGGAATTGACTCACGCGCTGCCCTATCTTCTAAGGCAGCGTTTTTCAACCACTGTGCCGCGGCACACTAGTGTGCCGTGAGATATTGTCTGGTGTGCCGTGGGAAAAATTGCAATTTCATCCGTAACATGTGGCCTCGGCTCACAAATAGACCAATCATTAGAACAGCAATGGGCAAAGTACGGCCCGGCGGACCTTTTAATCCGGCCCGCGGAGCGTGATACTGTCAGGATGATCTGTCCCCCTCGACGTATCTGCGCATGTGCCGGAGATCGCTGATCGGCTGCTAATGCCTGAAACTGGCACATGCGCAGATACGTCGAGGGGGACAGATCCTCATAGGAGACAGATTCTCATGCTACACCGGAACGGCGAGAGGAACGCGCGGAGCAAAGGTAAGTGAATTGACACAGGGGGGGCTTGGGGACTTAATATGGGGGATGAATTAATATGGGGGATGAATTACTATGGGGGATGAATTACTATATGGGGGATGAATTACTATGGGGGATGAATTACTATATGGGGGATGAATTACTATGGGGGATGAATTACTATATGGGGGATGAATTACTATAGGGGGGATGAATTACTATAGGGGGGATGAATTACTATATGGGGGATGAATTACTATGGGGGATGAATTACTATATGGGGGATTAATTACTATAGGGGGGATGAATTACTATATGGGGGATTAATTACTATAGGGGGGGATGAATTACTATATGGGGGATGAATTACTATATGGGGGATGAATTACTACAGGAGGGATGAATTACTATATGGGGGGTGAATTACTATGGGGGATGAATTACTATGGGGGATGAATTACTATATGGGGGATGAATTACTATATGGGGGATGAATTACTATATGGGGGATTAATTACTATGGGGGATGAATTACTATATGGGGGATTAATTACTATGGGGGATGAATTACTATGGGGGATGAATTACTATATGGGGGATGAATTACTATATGGGGGATTAAATACTATGGGGGATGAATTACTATATGGGGGATGAATTACTATATGGGGGATTAAATACTATGGGGGATGAATTACTATGGGGGATGAATTACTATATGGGGGATGAATTACTATATGGGGGATTAAATACTATGGGGGATGAATTACTATGGGGGATGAATTACTATATGGGGGATGAATTACTATATGGGGGATGAATTACTATATGGGGGATTAATTACTATGCTTACTATGGGGGAATATTACTATACTTACTATGGATGACACATACACATCATTCATCTACTCTTGGTCCGGCCCCCGGGTCCAATTATAAAATACTTTATTATTTCATAATAAAGTAATTATAAAATAATTTCTTTGTGTTTGATTCCTATTCAAGAGAATTACTTTATATATAGTCAATATAGGCACAGAGGTAAATTTTTTTAACATTTTCTAATGGTGGTGTGCCTCGTGATTTTTTTCATGAAAAAAGTGTGCCTTTGCACAAAAAAGGTTGAAAAACACTGTTCTAAGGAGATGGAAGTCGCTGCTAACACCTCGCTTGTGTGACACCTCACAAGAAATCTGAATAAATGAACATGTGGTGTAGGGCAGACCTTCAAAATATATTCTGTAACAGGCAATAAAATTCCATTGCTGCAGAATTGCAGCATGTGCGACTGATTAAATCACTACTCACATCCCTATATGTGCATGAATAAATAAAAACGTCCCTCCAATGATCTGGATCAGTGCAAAAAAAATCAAATATACCACATAAACTAGTGAGACATAAAGAAAAACATAAATGCCTACTGATATCTATGTCCTCTTCAATGATAACTGTTGGGACCACCACCTAGCTGTGAGTACATCCACCCCCATGCTCATCGAATATTACTTAACAGTGAGCAAATGGAAATAATAAGTGTACTAAATTAATCCATTGATAAATATGTTATTAACCCCCCTGGCGGTATTCCAGAGTGTAGCTCGGGGTAAAGTTTCAGTACCAAAAGAGGAAACCCCGAGCTACACTCGGGAATACACTGCAGCATTGTTCTGGGATTCACTGTTTCACTTACCTTGTCCTGCGCTCCCGCGATGTCCCCGCTGCAGCGTCCCGGCCATCTCCTCCGGCCGATGCCGGCATCTGTCTTCCGGGTTCCGTTCCCTGCGACGTCGGGACGTACGGGGGACGGAACTGGCGGGAAATTTAAAAATGACAAAAAATGACATTCACTAAATACACTAAAATCACATAGTATAACATTCCTGTATCAAACCATTTCACATACATTTTGTCCCGAGTGCTTTGTCCGGCGCCCTGCCTGCATTTTTACTGTTCTTTCTGCCTGGAAACTGAGAAACGTCCATGGCGTCCAAAAAGCGTCCCTTTAGGTCAGACGCGGTTTTAGACCGGCTAGAGAACAGCGATAGTAAATCAGAACCACTTGCAGAATTGAGTGATAATGATTCGTGGGGGAAATTCCTCATCAGACACTGAAAACGATTCTGCGACTGAGCTCAGCGATGTGCGAACTTGGCGCTATATTTCACATTTCAGTGTTTTTGGTTTGATTATATTATTGAATTACATTTATTATTATTATTTTTATGATTATTTATTATATTATAATTTAGGATTTCACGTTTCAAATTTTTTCCTACCCGGGATGTTTACTAGACTCTTGTTCGGACAGATTTCAGTGAGTTATTCCTAAAAATTACAGCCGACAATAAAAAAAACGACATATTTCCATGCAAAAAAATGTACCGCTTTGAGCACAGAAATATGGACATAATCAGACTGCTGGGGAGGTTAAATCAAGTCCATGTGTGAAAAAAAGTGCATATATCTTCACTTGTTGGTGAAGCAAGAGAGGAGGTTATAGAGGCACCTCTAAGTGCAGAATGAAAAAAAAAGTATTTATTAAGACTAAGCACATAATTGTAAGGGGGCAGCTCACATTTTTGTAGACAGATACAGGCATAGATCAACGTCCTGTGGAGCAACAAGGCTGTGCCCAAGGAAGAGAAGTCTTCATGGATACCGCTGTGCTGCTGGTGACACCGCTCTGCTGGGTCTGGAAGCTGGCTGTGTGTGTAGAAGGATCTATAAGAGAGGGCTGGAGCGCTCTTTGAGTGTGGCGTCTAGCGCGATGACGTCACTGGACGAGCTGTGACCCATTTTCGAGCATGCGCATTGGCGATGGCCGATCAGTGTGTGCTCCTTTCCGAGGTTCGGTTGCTGGTGGGTGGCAATCCAGTGACTTAGCTTGCGTGCCCACCGAGAGGGCTCATGTCATAGGTTCGCCATCGCTGCCTTAGTGATGAAGTATCAAGTTTCTGTTTAGTAAAAGCACATTAATACACTACAGAGGATTTCTAGGCTTCCTTGCTTTATTGAAAAGTGACCTTAAAATGGTTGTAAAGACTCAAAGTTTTTCCTTTGTGCATTCTATGCATGAAGGTAAAAAACCTTCTGCGTGCAGCAGTGTCTTCAGCCCCCCCAATACTTACCTAAGCCCCATCAAGATCCTCGGTTGTCCCGGGTCTCTGTCTTCTCATTGGCTGCTGCTGTCAATCACAGCCGGTCAGCCAATGAAGAGAGGAGGTGGGGCCAAGCCAAGACTCCATAAGTGAGTGGACACATGGAGCAGTGGGTGCCCCTATAGCAAGCTGCTTGCAGTAGGGGCACCCAACAGATTGGAAGAGGCCAGGAGAGCCTACGGGGGACCCGAGAAGAGGAGGATCCAGACTGATCTGTGCAAAAGCACTGCACACAGCAGGTAAGTAAAAAATGAAAGTGTTACTAAACCCACACCAGTACAATTAGTCTGTAGATGCAGTAAAGCATGCTTGTTATACTCACTGTTGAACCAAAGGGGTTAATCCTCCGCATTGTATAAAAAGGCTGTTTGATCCTGTCTTCTCTGCCCCTCCTCTTGTTCAAATGTCCACCTGATAAGACAGACTGAACCCGTAGCCACATGCGCATGCTCAGTTTGATGTGTATTGCTAGAGAGGGTTTTTTTTTTCTTTAGCTGAGTGCATGTGATCGGCACAGGGCCAATCAGCTCTGTCCAGACAGAGGGTCAGGGGTTCTGCATCCTCCTAGAGCAGAAAGAAAAATCCTCCTATAAGCTTTAACTAGTGCTCTACTGAAGTCACAAGACTGCTATATACTGCTGAAGAGAAAAGGTATTTAGCTGTTTATATTTATTAAAATAATTGCATTTCCATGTTCTGTGTACTGTGGGAGACCAGATATAGTGAATGCAGGGTCCAGGGAGACCAGATATAGTGAATGCATGGTCCGGGGAGACCGGATATAGTGAATGCAGGGTCCGGGGAGACCGGATATAGTGAATGCAGGGTCCAGGGAGACCGGATATAGTGAATGCAGGGTCCGGGGAGACCGGATATAGTGAATGCGGGGTCCGGGGAGACCAGATATAGTGAATGCAGGGTCCGGGGAGACCGGATATAGTGAATGCAGGGTCCGGGGTGACCGGATATAGTGAATGCAGGGTCCAGGGAGACCGGATATAGTGAATGCAGGGTCCGGGGAGACCGGATATAGTGAATGCGGGGTCCGGGGAGACCGGATATAGTGAATGCAGGGTCCGGGGAGACCGGATATAGTGAATGCGGGGTCCGGGGAGAGCGGATATAGTGAATGCGGGGTCTGGGGAGACCGGATATAGTGAATGCAGGGTCCGTGGAGACCGGATATAGTGAATGCAGGGTCCGGGGTTAAGTAACACGTTAATTTTTAGTATCAGTTTAATAGTCACCAATCAAAACAGGGAGGAAACATTTTCTCAGGCTCCTCCCCTCAGTGATCAGTCTGCGACATTGTAACTTTGTAGCAAGACACAAGGTGAGAGGCTGGAGCAAGGGCTGATCTGTGGGAGTGATAGCTCTGAGGTCTGAGGAAGGGGTCCAGGTTCCCTTGTGTTCCTTCCTTCTCTTTTTCTTTCTTTCTTTCTTTCTTTCTTTCTTTCTTTCTTTCTTTCATTCCTTCTTGTCTTTCCCTATCACCAAAGCCCCCCCTGGTGGGGCTCCTACAAAATTTTTTTAAAAAAATAATAAAATATAAAATTGTAAAAAATAAAATAAAAACCTACTGACACTAGTGGCAGAACTACCAGGGTCACAAAGGTCATTCTTGTGACTGGGCCCTGGCATTCCACCATCGAGCTCCGAAGAAAGGGTCCCCAGGCTTGGGGCTGCTCAGTCTAAAATGCCCGGCCTATTTTTTGGTCCAGTTTTTGTCCCAGTCCAGGCCTGTTGACTGATGAAATTTTCAGGGAGAAACCCGTCCATCTATGACCAACAAGGGACACGCTAGAGCCAGCTGTGAGTGGGAGCTGATTATCCCATCATTATTCTTTTAGACTGTGGCATGGAAAATAGTTAAAAAAGAACATGCAAAATCTAAGCAGATCTATCTATCCATCTCATCTAACCATCTCATCTGTCCATCCATCCATCTCATCTGTCCATCCATCTCTTCTGTCCATCCATCTCATCTGTCCATCCATCCATCTCATCTGTCCATCCATCTCATCTGTCCATCCATCTCATCTGTCCATCTCATCTGTCTATCCATGTCATCTGTCCGTCTATCCATCTCATCTGTCCATCCATCCATCTCATCTGTCCATCCATCTCATCTGTCCATCCATCTCATCTGTCCGTCCATCCATCTCATCTGTCTATCCATCTCATCCGTCTATCCATCTCATCTGTCCATCTATCCATCTCATCTGCCCATCTATCCATCTCATCTGTACGTCCATCCATCTCATCTGTCCATCCATCTCATCTGTCTATCCATCTCATCTGTCTATCCATCCATCTTATCTGTCCATCCATCTCATCTGTCCGTCCATCCATCTCATCTGTGTATCCATCTCATCCGTCTATCCATCTCATCTGTCCGTCCATCCATCTCATCTGTGTATCCATCTCATCCGTCTATCCATCTCATCTGTCCATCCATCTCATCTGTCCATCCATCTCATCTGTCCGTCCATCCATCTCATCTGTGTATCCATCTCATCTGTCCATCCATCCATCTCATCTGTCCATCCATCTCATCTGTCCATCCATCTCATCTGTCCGTCCATCCATCTCATCTGTGTATCCATCTCATCTGTCCATCCATCTCATCTGTCCATCCATCCATCTCATCTGTCTATCCATCTCATCTGTCCATCCATCCATCTCATCTGTCCATCTCATCTATCCATCTCATCTGTCCATCCATCCATCTCATCTGTCCATCTCATCTATCCATCTCATCTATCCATCTCATCTGTCTATCCATCCATCTCATCTGTCCATCCATCTCATCTGTCCATCCATCTCATCTGTCCATCTATCCATCTCATCTGTCCATCTATCCATCTCATCTGTCCATTCATCCTTCTAATCTGTCCATCCATCTCATCTGTTCATCCATCTAATCTGTCCATCTATCCATCTCATCCGTCTATCCATCCCATCTGTCCATCTATCTGTCTCATCCGTCTATCTATCTGTCTCATCTGTCCCATCTCTATGCCGATGACACACAAATCTATCGCTCAACCCCCCACTTCACCCCCTCAGTCTCCGCCCGAATCACACACCTACTGAGCGACATATCAGACTGGATGTCGCTCCACTTCCTTAAACTGAACCTCTCCAAAACCGAGTTTCTTGTCTCCCCCCCAGCCCGGACCCCCCCCCCCCCACTGACTTCTCCATCACATCCAACAACGCCACCATCAAACCCGCCCCGCAGGCCAGAGTACTTGGTGTCATTCTGGACTTACAACCTATCCTTCCAGCCCCAAGTCCAATCTTTAACAAACTCGTGCCGCCTCCACCTCCGCAACATCGCCAAAATCCGCACGTTCCTAACCCCAGAAACCACTAAACAGCTCATCCACTCCCTCATCATATCACGACTCGACTACTGCAACTCCCTCCTCACTGGCCTGCCTCGCCGCTGGCTATCCCCGCTTCAGTCCATCCTGAACACGGCTGCCAGACTCATTCACCTTTCCAACCACTCCATCTCCGCCACCCCCCTCTGCCAATCCCTCCACTGGCCTCCACTCAGTGTCCTCCACCCCCCTCTGCCAATCCCTCCACTGGCTTCTGATTGCACAACGGATCAAATTCAAAATCCTAACCCTGACGTACAAAGCCGTCCACCATACTGCCCCGAACTACATCACTGACCTAATATCCAAGTACCACCCAACACGCACACTCCGCTCCTCACAAGACCTCCTTCTCTCTAGTTCCCTGGTCTCCTCCTCCCATGCCCGCCTCCAGGACTTCTCCAGGGTGTCACCCATCCTCTGGAACTCCCTGCCCCAACCCATCAGATTATCACCTACTCTCCTCTCCTTTAGGCGCACCCTGAAAACCCACCTCTTCAGGGAAGCCTACCCCACCCCCTGCTAATTGCCGACCTCCTCCACTCTTCCTACCACTCCATCCCCCACAGCTATCTCCTCCTGTACCACCATCCCCTCCCTCCTAGATTGTAAGCTCCAAAGAGCAGGGCCCTCGATCCCCTCATGTTTTGCATTGTATTGGTATTGTTCTGTCACATGTTCTGTCCCCCTTTGTAATGTACAGCGCTGAGCGAACTATTGGTGCTTTATAAATACTGTATAATAATAATACGTCTATCTATCCATCTATCCGTCTATCCGTCTCATCTTGTCTCGTCTCCTCTGTCTCGTCTCCTCTGTCTCGCCTGTCTCGTCTCGCCTGTCTATCTAATCTATATCTCATTTATCTCAGCATCTAAAATTCTGCAGACATTTAGACATTTCTAATGCTGAGAAACCTTTATCATTTCCCAGCTTCAGTGTCTAGTTTCGCTTTCCGAGAACTCTACACTAGTTTTGAGGAAGGTGAAACTTGGCACTGAGTATCATGAGTAAACATTTCACACCTCGGGGGTTTTTCCAAATGACTAACTAAAGATTACAATAAATAAATGCATAATATAATGTTCCAGCATGGGGATCTGGGGAAGGAATAGGAACTGACCAAGCTGAGAGGAGATTGTAATGTAGATGAAGAGCGCTCTCCCTAATTAAAGCCGAATTCCAGGTTCAAAAACATTTCATTTAAATATATTTCTCAATAGCTACAGAGGATATAAATCTTTTTTTTTTTTAATGCACCAAACCCATTTGCAAGCCCAGATATTACCTTGTAAAAGTAGCCATGACACAATCAACCACAAACAAATATTTATACCCAGCTGCTGCTATAAAAGTGTCCTCTATGATGGTGAAGGCGATATTATTAATAAGGAAAATAGCAGCAACAATTACCTCTAAAGTGCACTGTAAGGAGCCGCTGGTGAAACTGACACTTCCCGGATGAATGCACTCACAGCCAGGCACACAGCATTTTCTTCACTCTCCCACTGGCTCGAAGGAACAGTCTAGGGGTGTCTTTTTTTGGATTTTAATGGACTGAACTGTACATTTGGAGGAATTTATAAGTATAGTCCCCTCTCAGTACAGACCCCCCCCATTATAGACCCCCCTTTCCACTAATTATAGAGCCCCCCTTCCTCAGTACAGACCCCCTCTCTCAATACAGACCCCTCTCCACTAAGTATAGACCCCCCTCCCTCAATACAGACCCCCCCTCCAATAAATATAGACCCCCCTCACTCAATACAGACCCCCTTCAATAAATATAGACCCCCTTCCCTCAATACAGACCCCCTCCAATAAATATAGACCCCCCTCCCTCAATACAGACCCCCCTCCAATAAATATAGACCCCCCCTCCCTCAATACAGACTCCCTCCAATAAATATAAACCCCTCTCCCTCAATACAGACCCCCCTCCAAAAAATATAGACCCTCCTCCCTCAATACAGACCCCCTCCAATAAATATAGACCCCTCTCCCTCAATACAGACCCCCTCCAATAAATATAGACCCCCCTCCCTCAATACAGACCCCCTCCAATAAGTATAGACCCCTCGCCCTCAATACAGACCCCCCTCCAATAAATATAGACCCCCCTCCCTCAGCATAGACCCCCCACTTTCAGTACAGACCTCCCCTCTCCACTAGGTATAGACCCCATTCCCTCAGTAAAACCTCCCTTGCACTACCTACAGACCCCCCTCCCTCAGTATAGTCCCCCCTCCACTATGTACAGACCCCCCTCCCTCAGCATAGACCCCCTCCATCAGTACAAACCCCCTGCACCAAGTATAGTCCCCCATACGTGCAGACCCCCCTCCCTCAGTACAGACCCCCCTCCCTCAGTATAGATCCCACTCCCTCAGTACAGACCCCCTCCCTCGGTATAGACCCCCCCTCCCTCGGTATAGACCCCCCTTCCTCGGTATAGATCCCCCTTCCTCGGTGTAGATCCCCATCCACTATGTACAGACCCCTCTCCCTCAGTATAGACCCCCCTCCCTCAGTATAGATCCAACTCCCTCAGTACAGACCCCCTCCCTCGGTATAGACCCCCCTTCCTCGGTATAGACCCCCCTTCCTCGGTGTAGATCCCCATCCACTATGTACAGACCCCTCTCCCTCAGTATAGACCCCCCTCCCTCAGTATAGATCCAACTCCCTCAGTACAGACCCCCTCCCTCGGTATAGACCCCCCTCCCTCGGTATAGACCCCCCTTCCTTGGTGTAGATCCCCATCCACTATGTACAGACCCCTCTCCCTCAGTATAGACCCCCCTCCCTCAGTATAGATCCCACTCCCTCAGTATAGACCCCCTCCCTCGGTATAGAACCCTCTTCCTCAGTATAGACCCCCCTCCCTCAGTACAACCCCCCCACCAAGTATAGTCTCACCTCAGTACAGACCCACCTCCACTAACTACAGACCACCCCCCCTCAGTATAGACCCCCCTTCCAGACCTCTTCTCCACCAAGTATAGCCCCCCTCAGTACTGACCTCCCCTCCTCAGTAAGACCCCCCTCCACTATGTTCAGACCCCTCTCCCTCAGTACAGACCCCCCTCTCCACTAAGTACCATGCTATCCAATTATGGTGTGGACTAAAAAAGGGTCCTGCACTTTTTTGGTGCAGATGCGGTGCGGTTTGAGCCATACAAAATGTATGGCTCAAATTGCACCACACAGAAATCGCATGTGATTTTCATGCGAATCACATGCAATGTGCTGCACATCATCAGTGTAAACCCGGGCTCACAGGTACAGGGCCAGTTCACACTCCGTGCGTTTCAGTTGCTTTTTTTCTGCATCCAAAACGCACAAAAAGTAGGTTCTATGGTTGTCAGTGTCATAGTTCACATCAGCGCTTGCAGTTCCAGTGCGTTCCGGTTGCAGAAAAAAAAAAGTAGAACAGACTGCATTTTTCCTTCACAGAACTGCACTGGAACGCGGTAAAACGCATCAACAACGCACCGGAATGTACCAAAACGCATCAAAAAACGTTCTGGGACACAAATGTCCCTATTGAGGGCCAGTTTACGCTCCATGCGGTTCAGTTACTTTTTTCTGCATCCAAAACGCACAGAAAGTAGGTGATATGGCTGTCAATGTCACAGTTCACATCAGCGCTTGCATTTCCAGTGCGTTCCGGTGTCAGAAAAAAAAAAGTAGAACAGACGGCATTTTTCCTGCACAGAACTGTCCTGAAATGCAGTAAAATGCAGAAAAAACTCACCGGAATGCACATGTCCTTATTTAGATTGAATAAAAAGAGAGGAGAAAAGATTACCTGGAAAGCATCAAAATGGAATGCGCCAAAAACGCGTCAAAATTGTGCATGCAGAAACGCATCCGAAATGAAAAGAATTAGGGCCGGTTCACACTCCATGCATTTCTGTTGCTTTTTTTCTGCATCCAAAACACACAGAAAGTAGGTTCTATGGTTGGCAGTGTCATAGTTCACATCAATGCTTGCAGCACTGGTGCGTTCCGGGTGCAGAAAAAAAAAAGTAGAACGGGCTGCACAGAATTGTACTGGAACGCGGTAAAACACATTAAAAAAACGCACCGGAACACACATGTCCCTATTTGAACTGAAGAAAAAGAGAGGGGGAAAAGATTCACCGGAATGCGTAAAACGTGCATCAAAAATGTACCGGAAAGCGCCAAAAACACATCAAAAACGCGCATGCGTTAACGCATCTGGAACGCATTTGAACTGCGTTTCTATGGCGTGAACCGACCCTAAGTCTTAGGCCTGGCTCACAAAAATGTGTTTTTTAGTGCTTTTTGCAGAAAAGCACTACAATCCATTTACCATGATTTCCTATGGGACACGTTCACATCTATGCTTTTTCGAGCTGCTGATTTGTGGAAAGGGTCGGGGACTTTTTGTAAACGCAAAACGCATAAAAAAAAACTTTTAAAAAATAGCATATGCAAAATCGCAAAACACACCGCAAAATGGACAATACGCAAACTGCAAGCCGTACGTTATTACTAAAACCAGTGCTAATCAAATGCAGAGGCAATGATTTACCCCAGGGTCACACCTCTGCGTTTTCCGCTGCGATTTGCAAAAATGCAGCTCAGTCCATATAACATGATTTCCTATGGGACATGTTCACACCTGCGTGTTTTCACCTGGTGCGTTTTTTTGAAAAGGGTCAGTGACTTTTTTGAAAGCAAAAAGTTGCTTTTTAGGTTCTATAGACTTCAATGGAAACACTGCAGAAAAGCACGTATTGCGTTTTTGCTGCAATTTTTGCCTAGTGTTTGATGAGTTTTGCGTGTTAAATCTGCCCGGCACCAAGAAAAAAATATATGAAAAAAACGCAAAACGCAAGTGCAAAAACATAAAACGCAATGCAGAAATGGCTCAAACGCAAACTGCAAAGGTGGGAACCTAGCCTTAAAATAATAAAGCGTAGATACCTTTATATTGTCTTACAGATACAACCAAACCTTGGAGGGCAACCATCCTG